>NC_135342.1:28512263-29163403 GCF_023851605.1 Tamandua tetradactyla
AATTCTATCTTCTGTTTCTTTAAATCTGTCATTGTAGGTATCCATTGTTTTTTCCATCTTTTCTACTTTATCTTTCACTTCCGTAAGTTCTGTGATTTGTTTTTTCAGTTTTTCTATTTCTTCTTTATGTTCAGCCCATGTCTTCTTCATGTCCTCCCTCAATTTATCGATTTCGTTTTTGAAGAGGTTTTCCATTTCTGTTCGTATATTCAGCATTAGTTGTTTCAGCTCCTGTATCTCATTTGAACTATTGGTTTCTTCGTTTGACTGGGCCATATGTTCAATTTTCTGAGCGTGATCCGTTATCTTCTGCTGGCGTCTGGGCATTTAGTCAGATTTCCCCGGGTGTTCGACCCCACAGGTTGAAAGATTTTTCTGCGCAATCTCTGGGTTCTGTTCTTCCTATCCTGCCCAGTAGGTGGCGCTCGTGGCACACGCCTGTCTGTGGGTTCCACCAGCGAAAGTTGCTGTGGGTCCCTCAACTCTGGAAAACTCTCGCCGTGGGGGAGGTTCGGCAACCGAAGCGTCTTGGAGGAATGCTAGCCGGCCCGGGGTTCCAAACGCGGGGAGGGTCGCCGGCCGTCGCAGCACAGGAGAGCGTCCGGCCAAATTAGCCAGTCGGCCCGGGGCACCAAGCGTGGCGGGAGGGCGCCAGCTGTCGCAGCCCGGGAGAGTGCACTGTTCCCAGCCGACGGGGGAGTCACGTGTTTGGAAGGGATCCCCCGGTCACTGTTCTCCGCAGTCTGGGGATTTCCGACCCAACTATCTGAGTTGTTCCGGGGGGCTCGTGTGGTGGGGGCACCAGCCGCCGCGGCCTAAGGGGACCGCCTGTCCAATTCTACCAGCTGGCCCAGGAAGGTGGAAGGGAGGGACTCCGGTCGCTTGCCGTCCCACCCAGGAAAGCCCGTGCCCCTTGGTGATCTCACTGGAGCTGGTTCTCCCAGATAGTCAGCCGTTCCAGGATGGGGTATGCTGTCCCTTTGATCTCCCTCGTGGCTCCGGGAGCTGCTCTGTATTATCTCCACTCCCCCAGTAGCTGTTCTGGAGGAGGAAAGGTGAGGGCGGCAAGGCTGTCGAGGCTGGTGGCGGAGGAGCACGGTGAAGGCGGGGGAAGAGGGCACCGTGGTGGTTGGAGAGCAGCCAGAGCAGGAGGGGGAGGAGAGGGGAGAAGGAGGGCGGGCGGCTTGGCTGCTGCGGGGCGTGGGCGCCGCGCAGCGGGCCGGCGGAGAAGGAAAGGGGAGAAGGAGGGCGGGCGGCTCGGCTGCTGCGGGGCATGGGCACCGCGTTGCGGGCCGGCGGAGAAGGAGAGGGGAGAAGGAGGGCGGGCGGCTCGGCTGCTGCGGGGCGTGGGCGCCGCGCGGCGGGCCGGCGGAGAAGGAGAGGGGAGAAGGAGGGCGGGCGGCTCGGCTGCTGCGGGGCGTGGGCGCCGCGCGGCGGGCCGGCGGAGAAGGAGAGGGGAGAAGGAGTGAAAAGACTATTTTGTCCCAGTTCAGTAGATTAGGGGGCCTTGTTGAAGAACGTAGATTGATGGTCTGTTTCTGCACTCTGGATTCGATTTCATTAGTCAATGCTGCTATCTTTGTGCCAGGCTGTTTTGCCTACTGTGGCTTTATAAGAAGTTTTAAAATCAGGGAGTGTTAATCCTCCCACTTCATTCTTCTTTTGTAGGGTGCTTTTTAGCTATTCAGAGTCTCTTTCTCTTCCAGATGAATTTGGTAACTAGCTTTTGATGCCTTCAAAGTAGGTTGATGGAATTTTGATTCGTATTGCATTGAATCTATAGGTCAATATGGGTAGAATTGACATCTTAACTACAGTTAACCTTCATATCCATGAGCAGGGGAATGTCTTTCCACATATTAGATCTTCCTTGATCTTTTTTTACAATGTTATAAATTTCTCTGTGTACAAGTCCTTTACATACTTAGCTAAGTTCATTTCTAGATACCTGATTCTTTTAGTTGCTATTTTGAATGGAATATTTTCCTTAATTGACTCCTCAGTTAGGTCATTGCTTATGGATAGAAGCATTACTTATTTTTGCACATTAATTTTATAACCTGTCACCTTGCAGAATTTATTCTCAAGTAACTTTGCTGTAGATGTCTCAGGATTTTCCAAGTATAGTATCATGTCATCTGCAAATAATGTATGCTTTACTCCCTCCTTTCCAGTTTGCATGCCTTTTATTTCATTTTCCTGCCTAATTGCTCTCATTAGAACTTCTAATACAATGTTGAATAATAGTTGTGACAGACGGCATCCTTGTCTCATTCTCTATCTTAGAGGGAAGCTTTCAACCTCTCATCATTGAGTACAAAGCTGGCTATAGGTTTTTCATATATGCCTTTCATCATATGAAGAAGGTACCTTTAATTCCTGTATTTTGAAATATTTTAATAAAAGGATATTGAATTTTGTCAACTGCTTTTTCAGCATCAATTGAGATGATTATATGATTTTTCCCTTTTGATATGTTAATGTGCTGTATTGCATTAACTGATTTTCTTGATGAACCACCCTTGCATTCCTGGTATAAACTCCACTTAGTCGTGTTGCATAATTCTTTTAATGTGCTATTGGAATCTATTTGCTGATATTTTGTTGAGAAAATTTGCATTTGTATTTCCTCTTCTGAGATGTGTCTGTTCATGTGTTTTGCCCATTTTTTATTTGGGTTGTTTCTGTTGTTGGTTGTTGAGTTGTAGAATCTCTTTAAATATTCTGGATGCTAAACCCTTATCTGATATGTGGATTCCAAATATTATCTCCATTTGCATAGGCCACCCTTGTTTTTCTTTCTTTTTTCTACTTTGCATTAATTTTATTTTTACCATTAACCATTCCATGTTTTAATATTTTTAAAACATTTTTATTGTATAGTATAACATATATACAAAGCAAAGAAATAAAAAAGCAATAGTTTTCAAAATACCCTTCAAAAAGTAGTTACAGGATAGCACTGCAGGCTTCAGAGAGCTGTGGGGCATTGGGGTTCTGCAGTGGTGCAGAGGGCAGGGTGGTACTTGGTGCCAGTCATGAGGTGAGGCTGAGTGCCTGCAGCATCCCCTTCTCTGGCTTCACAGTTACTACTTTTTCCCAAGAGCAGCAGAAATGAATAAATTCCAGTGCATGAGTCAGAAATCAAACCTGGGAGCCACTTGGCAGGTGAGAATTCTACTACTGAGCTACTTTTGCACCCCCAGCTAACCCTGATTCCTTGTGGAACAAATCTGAGAAATAAGAGGGATGGAACTACTGAAACAAAATCCCACCAGAAAGAAAAACTGCGGCATTTGCACTCTTCAGAGTTTCATAGTCTTATTGGGCTTCCCTTGTATGTGATGGATTGCTTTTCTCTTGCTGTGTTCAAGATTCTCTCTTTCTCTTTGACCTCTGACATTCTGATTAGTAAGTGTCTTGGAGTACATCTATTTGGATCTATTCTCTTTGGGGTATGCTGCACTTCTTGGATTTGTAATTTTAAGTCTTTCATAAGAGTTGGGAAATTTTCAGTGATAATTTCCTCCATTAGTTTTTCTCCTCCTTTTCCCATCTCTTATCCTTCTGAGAGACCCACAACGCTCTTATTCATGTGCTTCATATTGCCATTCATTTCCCTGAGTCCCTGCTCATATTTTTCCATTCTTTCCCCTATATTTTCTTTTGCTTGTCAGATTTCAGACATTCCATCCTCCAGTTCACCAATCCTATCTTCTGCCTCTTGAAATCTAACATTGTAGGTTTCCATTGTCTTTTAATCTCTTCTACTGTGCCTTTCATTCCCATAAGTTCTGTGGGTTTTTTTTCTCAGACTTTTGATTTCTTCTTTGTGTTCATTCCTTGTCTTCTTTATATCCTCTCTCAATTCATTGATTTGGTTTTTGATGAGGTTTTCCATGTCTGCTCAAACATTCTGAATTAATTGTTTCAACTCCCATATCTCATTTGAATTGTTGGTTTGTTCCTTTGACTGAGCCATATCTTCAATTTTCCTAGTGTGATTTGGGTTTTTTTGCTGGCATCTAGGCATTTAATTACCTTAATTAGTTTATTCTGGAGGTTGCTTGCACTTCTTTACCTAGGGTTTTCTTGCTGGATGAATTTGTTGTCCGTCTGTTCTTTGACATTCCATTCAGCTTTTTCTGGACCACTAAATTAGGTTTTGTTTAACAGAGGAGAATTTTTCAGTTCTTTTTTTCTTGTTTCTTGCCCTGCTTGTATGGTGCTTTCCCCACCACCACCACTTAGGAGGGTCTGCTTAGTTATTGTAGACCCCAGCCGGATTTTCCCAGACCAAACTGGCATCCTGTCAGGAGGAAAGAGTCACCTGCATTGGTTTTCCCTGAGGGTGAGACCCAGCGGGTTGAAAGACCTTCCTGTGAAGTCTCTGGACTCTGTTTTTCTTATCCTGCCAAGTATGTGGTGCTTGTCTGCCTGCAGGTTCCACCAGCATAAGATGATGTGGTACCTTTAGCTTTGGCAGACTCTCCCTGCTGGGCACATGGTAGAGACAGAGGAGAGGTTGTAGGCTGGCTTTAATGGCTTCAAATTTCCAAACCCTGGTGTCTGAATTCCTTGAGGGAGGAATTCCACCTGAGTTGGGCTTCACCCCTCCCCTGGGGAAGGCACAGTCTCCATACAAGCCCTCAAACAAGCTTGTTTCTGCCTATGCCTGGGGCAGTTGCAGCCTGAGAAGCCCTGCCACTGAATCCAAAGGGAGTCAAGCCTTTGTGGAAACAGCCCAAAAAACCTGTTTCTTTTTTTCCCTTTTTCCATCAGCCCTGCCCCCTTGGTGCAGGGACAAAAATCAGCAACTTCTGCTTTGACCAGGTTCACCTGAGCTGGGGGCCTATGTTTAGTAGTCAGAATTTGTGAATTAATTCCACACTTGAAGCTTAGTTGCACTCACCCCTGCTGCTGGTAAAGTCTCTTTCCTTTCCCCTCTGGGAAGCAGCCTGTGGGACAGGGGAGCCAGCCACCACAGCTTGGGGAACTGACGGCTCTGGAGGGGCTCGCAGCTGGTCCAGACTGGGGTACACTGTGTGTCCGGTCACTGACGTGGCCCCTGGAGCTGTCCTGTACTGTTTCTGGTTATTGAGAAGCTGTTCTGGAAGACAAACTAAACCCCACACCTTGCTAAGCCGCCATCTTGGCACTACCTCTGCAGAGTTTCAGAGCAGAGACAAATTCCTAGAAAGGAATCAATCCTGGAGCTACAGAGCAAAGCAATTCTTTATCCCCTAGGTACATGGTCCAGGAATCAAACCCGGGTCTATGACATGGAAGACAAGCTTTCTATCACTGAACCACTTATGCATCATAACTGAGTTTTTTAATGCAACACTATTACATAGTCCATGAGATAGAAAATTGATGTTAGAATTTCATGGATTTCTAACTATGTTTTAAAAGTTATTTTGTTAATGCTTGCTCTGAGGATTACAATATATATCTTAATAGATTCTGCTTCAGATTTATACTAATTTAATTTCAGTAAAATATGGAAACTTTGCAGTAGTATAACTCAATTCCTTTCCCCTTTTTATATTTGTACATTACAAATCAAAGAATACAATAGTATAATTATTGTTCTATGCATTTTATGTCCATCACAGAAGCTAAGGAGAAAATATATTAACATAGTATTTATATTAATCTTATTATTTGTGCTTTCTAGTTCATGTCATTTCATCCTGTGGATTTCAGTACTATCTATTTTAATTTCCTTATTCCATTATTGCTTTATTACCCCACCCCTTCTTAGTGCTACTATTTTAATATATATTATAGTTTTTTATATTATAGGCCCAATTTAAGGATGCAACTTTCTGAATATTATTTTATGCAACAATTTTTAAGCAGTTTTATTGAGATATATTCACATACCATACATTCCATCCAAAGTGCAAAGTCAGTAGCTTTTAGTATAGCCAAAGTTGTGCATTCATCACCACAATCAATTTTAGAATATTTTCATTACTCCAAAAGAAAAACCCCATATCCCTCAGCAGTCACCTCTCGATCCCACCAAACTTCCCCACTCTACATAACCACCAATCTAATTCTGTCTCTTTAGATACTTTATATTTATATATTTTTAATTAATTTTTAAATTTTTAAAAAATATAATGACAAACAAACCCAAATATTCTTAACATATGATCATTCTGTTCTACATATACAATCAGTAATTCACAATATCAGCACATAGTTGCATGTTCATTATCATAATCATTTCTTAGAACATTTGCATCAATTCATAAAGAGAAACAAAAAGACAACAGAAAAAAATTTATACATAACATACCCCTTACCCCTCCCTTTCATTGATCACTAGCATTTCAATCCACTAAATTTATTTTAACATTTGTTCTCTCTATGATTTATTTTTATTCCATATGTTTTACCCATCTGTTGATAAGGTAGACAAAAGAAGCATCAGACACAGGTTATCACACTTACACAGTCACATTGTGAAAGCTATATCATTATACAATCATCTTCAAGAAATATGGCTACATGGCTACACAGCTCTACATTTTCAAAAATGTAGAGGCTGTTCCCTCCAGCCTCTCCATTACATCTTGACTAACAAGGTGATATCTATTTAATGCATAAGAATAACTTCCAGGATAACCTCTCAACTCTGTTTGGAATCTCTCAGCCGCTGACACTTTCTCTCATTTTGCTCTTCCCCTTTTGTTCAAGAAGGTTTTCTCCATCCCTTGATGCTGAGTCCCAGCTCATTCTAGGATCTCTGTCCCACGTTGCCAGGAAGGTTCACACCCCTGGGAGTCATGTCCCATGTAGAGAGGGGTAGGGCGGTGAGTTTGCTTGTTGTGTTGGATGGAGAGAGAGGCCACATCTTAGCAACAAAAGAGGTTCTCTTGGGATGACTCTTAGGCCTAATTTTAAGTAGGCTTGGCCTATCCTTTGCAGGGTTAAGTTTCATATGCCTATTGCTTTGTTTGACCCCCCTGCTTGTGAGAATATCAAGAACTCTTCACTTGGGGAAGTTAAAGTTTCCACCTTTCTCACCATTCCCCCAAGGGGAGTTTGCAAATACTTTTTTACTCACTGTTCAAATCACTCTGGGATTTATTGGGGTATCACTCTGGACAAACCTACAAAATCTTATGCCCTACTCAAGGTTCAATGCATTTATGATGTTCAACTAAGCTGTCCACATAAGTTGTATTAGGAACTGCACTAGTCAAAATATAAATTTTGTACCAAATAACATTTTCCACTTTAGTCTCACACATAAGTTAATATTTTAAAACATTAATTACTATCTATTTTCAACAACTTGCAGTATTGACATTCCTGTGTTCTTCCTCAGGCAAAAACATTTTTAAGTTTGTACATTTATTCATTATACACTCTAGATATTCCTAGATTATACCATCTCATTCTTTAACATTTATCTTTCTTTCTCCCTCTATCATTCTCATATGTAGTTTCATTCAGTGTTCTAACATAATTGTATTACATTTAGGTAGTCTGATGCTATCCATTTTTGAATTTTTACAATCAGTCCTGTTGCGCAATCTGTATCCCTTCAGCTCCAATTACCCAATATCTTACCTTATTTTTATCTCCCAATGGTCTCTGTTACCAACTGGAATTCTCCAAGTTTATTCACTAACGCCAGTTCATATTAGTCAGACCATACAGTATTTGTCCTTTTGTTTCTAGCTACTCTCACTCAGCATAATGTCCTTAAGGTTCATCCATGCTGTTAAATACTTCATAAATTTATTCTGTCCTACAGCTGCATAATATTCCATTGTATGTATATACCACAGCTTGTTTAGCTACTCATCTGTTGATGAACATTTTGGCTGTTTCCATCTCTTCACGATTATAAATAATGCTGCTATAAACATTGGTGTGCAAATGTCCACTTGTGTCCTTGCCCTCATGTCCTCTGAGTAGATACCTAGCAATGGTATTGCTGGATCATATGGCAATTCCATATTTAGCTTTCTGAGGTCCTGCCAAACTGCCTTCCAGAGTGGTTGTAACATTTGACATTCTCACCAATAGTGGATAAGTTTGCCTCTTTCTCCACATCCTCTCCAGCACTTGTGGCTTTCTGTTCTATTGATAATGGCCATTCTGGTGGGTGTGAGATGATATCTCATTGTGGCTTTGATTTGCATTTCTCTAATAGCCAGAGAAGTTGAGCATGTGCCTTTTGGCCATTTGTATTTCCTCTTCTGAGAAGTGTCTGTTCAAGTCTTTTGCCAATTTTGTAATTGGGTTGTTCGTCTTTTTCTGAGTTGAACGATATCTTTACATATTCTGGATACTAGACCTTTATCTGATATATCACTTCCAAATATTGTCTCCCATTGTGTAGGCTTTTTACTTTCTTGATGAAGTTCTTTGATGCACAAAAGTGTTTAATTTTGAGGAGTTCCCATTTCTTTCTTTCTTTCTTTAATGCTCATGCCGTACATGGTGCCTTATCCACCCCCCCCCATGTTAGGTGCCTTATCCATCCCCCCCCCCCCATGTTAGAAGGGTCTACTTAGGTATTATAGACCCCAGCCAGATTTTCCCAGGCCAAACTGGCCTCCAGTCAGGAGAAGAGTCACCTGTTTCAGTTTTCCCTGGGGGTGAGACCCAGCAGGTTGAAAGACTTATTATGAAGTCTCTGGAGTCTGTGTTTTTCCTATCCTGCCCAATATGTGGTGCTTTTCACCCTGTGGGTCCCACCACCATAAGGTGATGTGCTACCTTTAACTTCAGAAGATTCTCTCTGTTGGGTGGAGATAGAGGAAAGGTTGTCAGTTGGCTTTAATTGCTTCAATTTTCCAGACGCTTGGGTCTGAATTCCTTGAGGGAAGTAATCCACCAGAGCTGGGCCCCATCCCTCTCCTGGTGAAGGTACAGACTCCAGACAAGCTCTCAAACAAGCTTGTTTATGTCTATGCATGGGGCAGTGGAGCCTGAGAATCCTGCAGTTGTATCCAAAGGCAGTCAAGTCATAGAAACACAGTCACAAAAAAGAAAGAGAAAAATACTTCTCAGAGCAGGACACCCATTTCTCAAGTTTGCCAATCATGAGCCTAAGTTGGTATGTTGCTTTGTGTACCTTCAGATACTGTGTGGCCCCTCCTTTCATTCAGGGCCAGATGCTTTCAACTATTACATGCTGTCCAATTCAAAAAATCTCTATATTTTCTTTTTATGTCAGCCCTGCCCCCTTGGCACCACAGCAAAAATCAGCAACCTCCCCTTTGACTCGAAGTTCAACTGAGCTTGGAGTATATTTTTGGTAGTCAGAGTTTGTGAATTAATTCCATAATTGGAGCTTAGTTGCACTCGGCCCCTTTTGCCGGTAAAGTCCCTTTCCTTTACCCTCTGTGAAGCAGCCTGTGGGGGAGGGGCACTGGCCACCACAGCTTGGGGAACTTACGGTTCTGGGTGGGCTCACAGCCAGTCCAATTGGTCCAGACTGACATGGCCCCAGTAGTTGTTCTGTACTGTTCCTGGCTATTTACTAGCTGCTCTGGTGGAGGGACTAAATCCTACACCTCACTAAGCCACCATCTTCCCACACCTTTTTGCATACCTATTTATATTTTATATAAATGGAATCATGCCCCCCCAAAAATGTGGCTACAGAATAGATCCCAGAGTTTCTCAGGGACTACCATATGGTCCTCTCATATTTTTCCATCTAGCTGCTCCAGAATATAGGAGGCTACAGGGCATAAATACTTTTTTATCATCACAATCAACTTTTTTTCCTTCTTTTTCTGTGAACAATAAAATATATACAAAAAAGCTATAAATTTCCAAACACAGCACCACAATTAGCTTGTAGAACATATTTCGGACTTTGACATGGGCTACAATTTCACAATTTTAGGTTTTCACTTCTAGCTGCTCTAAAATACTGGAGACTAAAAGAGATGTCAATTTAATGATTCAGCCTTCATATTCATTTGTCAAGTCCTATCTTCTATGTATAATTCCACCATCAACTTTGATCTTTCCATACCTATCATTGGGGTTGTTTGGGCTATTGCAATTCTAAATTTTTGATATTGGAAAGTTGTGTTACTAATGTGGGGTAGGGAGATGGAACTATCTGATGTTCTGGAGAGGCTGGGCTAGGTTTCAGGACTTGTCTGGACCAGGGACCCATCTGGAGGTTGTAGGTTTCTGGAAAGTTACTCTAGTGCCTGGAACCCTCGTGGAATCTTACAAATTGCCCTAGGTGTTCTTTAGGATTGCCTGGAATTGTCCTGGTTGGGGGTTGACCAATTACGATAGGTAGCCAGATCTACCTGAAGCTTACATAAGAGCAACCTTCAGCATAGCCTCTTGACTATTTAGACTCTCTCTGTCTCTGATATTTTATCAATTACACTTCTTTCCCCCTATTTGGTCAGGATGTAATTGTTTATCCCACTGTGCCAGGTCTGTATTCATCCCTGGTGGTCCTCTGCCATGTCAGCAGGGAGACTTTCAGCCCTGGATGTCATATCCTATGTAGTGGGACAATGATTTCACTTGCAGAGTTGAGCTTAGAGAGACTGAGGCCACATCTGAGCAACAACAGAGGTCCTCCAGAAGTAACTCTTAGGCATACCTGTAGGTATACTAAGCTTCTATGCTACCTACACAAGCGTCACAAGAGTAAGCCTCATAATTGAGGGCATGGCCTACTGATTTGGGTCTCCCTAAAGTTTGACACAGTATCAGGGGATTCCCTGATGGTAAAATTTAATAGTTCAATAGTCTTTCTCTCCTCCCTCAGGGGACCTTGCCAATACTTTTTGAGAACGTGGTTAATAAATGCTAGAATGTTTCCAGGCATTACCATAATCTATACAGGATTAAAGGACCTCTTTCTCATTCTGTGCTCTGTGTGTTTCAGCTGTTCAAAGAGCTATACAGATAGGTTCAGTTAGATTATGCACTACAGGAAATTTCAGTTTCAGATCAAATAAACCTTTCTTCCATTCATCTCAATGAGTATGTGTGGTTCTAAAATATAGACACTCTCTTCCTTACCCCTATGTTCTGAATTACTTTAACCCCAACCTGTTCAGTTTTGTTCTTATCTCTAAATATCAGGTTATATATATAAAACAACCTCTCAAAATCCTGAAACAGTAATCACAACTCCAGACTTAATGCATCTGCTCTAAAAGCTTATAATCTAGGCCTCTGTTTTCTTCTCAGCATTTTCTAAAGGTGACCATACCATTGTTGTTTTTTTGTTTCTGGCTTATTTTGTCTTACCAAATGTCTCACATGTTCATTCACGTCATTGCATGCCTCACGACATTGTTCATTTTTGTAGCAGCACGCCTTCTTTCACAAGTATACACCATCGTTCACCATTCTACTTCTCCATCAGTGCATCCTTCAGCCACCTGCATTCATCAGGCATCATGTAGAGGGCCCAAAGTCCACAGTCCATCAACACTCTCAATTTTAGACAATTTCGTTGTTCCCAAGAGAAATAAAACCAATAAGCACACTCTCACCACATAGGAGATCTAAACCTCCTCTTAACTCTTGTCTCTCTCCCCATTATTTACCTTTGCTGTCACTGTGGTAGTGCAGATGGTTTCCTGTTGAACATAGCTCATAACATGCAATAGCAGTTTTCCCCCTGTACACTGGATGTAAACACTCTTTACACAAGAATCATCTTTTAAGTCATTCTTACCAGAAGTCATTCATTTTTCAAGTGTGAGTCAGTGGGACACGAAGGTCTATACAACCCCTTTCAATCTTGTTATATCTTCAATATTGTAATATTACCTCTAGACTCACTAAAGAATCACCTCTGCTCCTATCCCCTTATATTGGAGTTCAACCTCGTCAGCTTACGGTACACCCATCTATAGATTCTGTGTATCTCTAAGTCCCCTGTATTCTGTATTATGTCTCTGATTATGCCTTTATGCTGATAATAAAAGTGTAATCATACAGTATCTATCCTTTTCTGTCTGGCTAATTTCACTTATCATTATATCCTCAAGGCTCATCCATCTAGTCATGCACTTCAAGATGTCATTTTGTCCTACTGCTGCATAGTATTCCATCGTATATGTATATACCATATTTTGTTTATCCACTCATCTGTTGATGGACATTTGGTTTATTTCCATCTTTTGGTGATTGTGAATAATGCTGCTATGAACATCAGGCTGCAAATGTCTGTTTGTGTCATTGCTTTCAGCTCTTCTGGGTATATACCAAGTAGTGCTATTGCTGAGTCATAGGGCAGCTTGATTTTTAGTTTCTCAAGAAACCACCAAACAGTCTTCCATAGCAGCTGCACTATTGTACATTCCCACAAACAGTGCATAAGTGTCCCTGTTTATCCACATCCTCACCAACATTTATAGTTTCCTGTTTGTTTAATAGCAGTCATTCTTATAGGTGTGAAGTGGTATCTCATTGTAGTCTTGATCTGCATTTCCCTTATAGCCAGTGAAAATGAGCATCGCTTCATGTGCTTTTGAGCCATCTGTATTTGCTCTTCAGAAAAATACCTATTCATATCTTTAGCCCATTTTATAATTGGATTGTTTGTTCTTTTGTTGTTGAGTTGCATGATTTCTTGGGGTATACAGGAAATCAAGCCTTTGTCTGATATGTGATTTCCAAATATTTTCTCCCACTGAGTTAGCTGCCTTTTCACTTTTTTTTAATTTTTTTTATTAATCAAAAAAAAGCAAAGAAATTAACACATTTAGAAATCATTCCATTCTACACATGCATTCAGTAATTCTTAGTATCATCACATAGATGTATGATCATCATTTCTTAGTACATTTGCATCGATTTAGGAAAAGAACTAGCAAAACAGCAGAAAAAGATATAGAATGTTAATATAGAGAAGAGAATTAAAATAATAATACTAATAAAAAAATATATATATATAAAAAGGAAAAAGAAAAAACAAAAACAAAAGATACAAACAAACAAACAAACAAACAAACAAACAAAAACCTATATTTCAAGTGCAGCTTCATTCAGTGTTCCAACATAGTTACATTACACTTAGGTATTATTGTGCTGTCCATTTTTGAGTTTTTGTATCTAGTCCTGTTGCACAGTCTGTATCCCTTCAGCTCCAATTACCCATTATCTCACCCTGTTTCTAACTCCTGCTGGTCTCTGTTACCAATGATATATTCCAAGCTGATTTTCGAATGTTGGTTCACATCAGTGAGACCATACAGTATTTGTCCTTTAGTTTTTGGCTAGACTCACTCAGCATAATGTTCTCTAGGTCCATCCATGTTATTACATGCTTCATAAGTTTAGTCTGTCTTAAAGCTGCATAATATTCCATTGTAGGTATACGCCACAGTTTGTTTAGCCACTCGTCTGTTGATGGACATTTTGGCTGTTTCCATCTCTTTGCAATTGTAAATAATGCTGCTATAAACACTGGTGTGTAAATGTCTGAATGTCTGTCTGTGTTTTTGCCCTTAAGTCCTTTGAGTAGATACCTAGCAGTGGTATTGCTGGGTCGTAATCCATTCTGCCAGTCTATGTCTTTTGATTGGGAAATTCAGTCCATTAACTTTTAGTGTTATTACTGTTTGGATAATATTTTCCTCTACCATTTTGGCTTTTGTATTATATATATCATATCTGATTTTCCTTCTTTCTACACTTTACTCCATACCTCTCTCTTCTGTCTTTTCGTATCTGATGCTAGTGCTCCCTTTAGTATTTCTTGCAGAGCTGGTCTCTTGGTCACAAATTCTCTCAGTGACTTTTTGTCTATAAATGTTTTAATTTCTCCTTCATTTTTGAAGGACAATTTTGCTGGATATAGAAGTCTTGGTTGGCAGTTTTTCTCTTTTAGTAATTTAAATATATCATCCCACTGTCTTCTAGCTTCCATGGTTTCTGCTGAGAAATCACACATAGTCTTATTGCGTTTCCCTTGTATGTGACAGATTGTTTTTCTCTTGCTGCTTTCAAGATCCTCTCTTTCTCTTTGACCTCTGACATTCTAACTAGTAAGTGTCTTGGAGAACGCCTACTTGGGTCTATTCTCTTTGGGGTGCGCTGCACTTCTTGGATCTGTAAATTTAGGAGGAGAAAAATTAATGGAAGAAATTATCACTGAAAATTTTCCAACTCTTATGAAATACCTAAATTTACAGATCCAAGAAGTGCAGCACACCCCAAAGAGAATAGACCCAAGTAGGTATTCTCCAAGACACTTACTAGTTAGAATATCAGAGGTCAAAGAGAAAGAGAGGATCTTGAAAGCAGCAAGAGAAAAACAATCTGTCACATACAAGGGAAACCCAATAAGACTATGTGTGATTTCTCAGCAGAAACCATGGAAGCTAGAAGACAGTGGGATGATATATTTAAATTACTAAAAGAGAAAAACTGCCAACCAAGACTTCTATATCCAGCAAAATTGTCCTTCAAAAATGAAGGAGAAATTAAAACATTTATAGACAAAAAGTCACTGAGAGAATTTGTGACCAAGAGACCAGCTCTGCAAGAAATACTAAAGGGAGCACTAGCATCAGATACGAAAAGACAGAAGAGAGAGGTATGGAGTAAAGTGTAGAAAGAAGGAAAATCAGATATGATATATATAATACAAAAGCCAAAATGGTAGAGGAAAATATTATCCAAACAGTAATAACACTAAAAGTTAATGGACTGAATTTCCCAATCAAAAGACATAGACTGGCAGAATGGATTACGACCCAGCAATACCACTGCTAGGTATCTACTCAAAGGACTTAAGGGCAAAAACACAGACAGACATTCAGACATTTACACACCAGTGTTTATAGCAGCATTATTTACAATTGCAAAGAGATGGAAACAGCCAAAATGTCCATCAACAGACGAGTGGCTAAACAAACTGTGGCGTATACCTACAATGGAATATTATGCAGCTTTAAGACAGACTAAACTTATGAAGCATGTAATAACATGGATGGACCTAGAGAACATTATGCTGAGTGAGTCTAGCCAAAAACTAAAGGACAAATACTGTATGGTCTCACTGATGTGAACCAACATTCGAAAATCAGCTTGGAATATATCATTGGTAACAGAGACCAGCAGGAGTTAGAAACAGGGTGAGATAATGGGTAATTGGAGCTGAAGGGATACAGACTGTGCAACAGGACTAGATACAAAAACTCAACAATAGACAGCACAATAATACCTAGGTGTAATGTAACTATGTTGGAACACTGAATGAAGCTGCACCTGAAATATAGTTTTTTGTTTGTTTGTTTGTATGTTTTGTTTTTGTTTTTTTCTTTTTCCTTTATATATATTTATATATATATTTATTAGTATTATTATTTTAATTCTCTTCTCTATATTAACATTCTATATCTTTTTCTGCTGTTTTGCTAGTTCTTTTCCTGAATCGATGCAAATGTACTAAGAAATGATGATCATACATCTATGTGATGATACTAAGAATTACTGAGTGCATGTGTAGAATGGAATGATTTCTAAATGTTGTGTTAATTTCTTTTCTTTTTTTGATTAAAAAAAAAGGTCATACCCACAATTGAGTGGGTCAATCTCCATGGAAACAATCTAATCAAAGGTTCCCACCCTGCAATATTGAATCATGATTAAAGGACGTGTTTTTTCTGGAGTAGGCTACACTTTCACAACAACTCAATCTGGTTGAGTTTTAATCCACATTACTGGAGTCCTGTATAAACAGAATGAAATTCAGATATAGAAGGAAAAAGCTATTGGAAGTGAGAAGCTGGAAGTCAAGGGAACCCAGAGGAGATAGAAGAGGTGCCATGCACATTGCCATGGGGTGGAAAAGCCAAGACAGGCAGTCAGCCAGAAGATACTGACCCTGGGAGCAAACAAGCTTTCTAGGCTTTGAGAGTTTGAGCCAATAAACTCCTGTTAAGCCAACCCATTGTATGGTATTTGTTTTAACAGCTGGGAAACTAAAATGGGTACCAATTAAAAGACTGAGATAGATTGCATATGGAAAGACGTCAAAAATATAAAGTGAAAAAGCAATCTGCAAACAGTGTAAACATACATACTTATCTCAACTGTGTAGAAACTATAGATTTGAATCAGAAAATTTTGGAATTTGTTCAAACGTGTTAATGATTTGGTGATGAGAGTGAATAAAGATATTAAACTTAAAAAAAAAAAAAAGAAAGTATGTTGAATTTTGTCAAATACCTTTTCTGCACCAATCAAGATGATCATGTGTTTTTTCTGCTTTGATTTGTTGATATGGTGTATTACATTAACAATAAAAAATATAACGCAAAGTCAGAAACAGTACAAAATCTCATCAAAGTCAGCTACAGGCATAGTCTGTTCCAAGGCAAAATTCTCCTCTGGCTCTGGACCTTTAAAACTCAGAACAATATTTTTACTGCCAACGTACAAAGGAGGGACAATCATAGGATAATTACTCTCTCATTTCCATAGGGAGAAATTGGAAGGAATACAAGGGGCACAGAACTGAAGCAGTTTCAAAATACTACAGGTCAAACTCCATTAGATTTCTAAGTCTAAGAGTCATTTATCTTCGGGGCTTTAGAAAGTGGCAGTCCCACCCTTTCCAAGGGCCTACACAGCAGCCTGTCTCTCTCTGAATGAAACCTTGGGGGACATTGGGAAAACCACCTTTTCCTCAGCTCCACCCTCCCCAAGCATCAGGGGCACACACTCAACCCCTCCATATGGTGGCAGCCAGGGCCTCCCCAATCCCCAAGGAATAAGCTTCACCATCTCCAAGGCCTGAGGAGGTACAACTCTTCCACTGCAATGAGTTAGAAGGCCCACCCTCTGTCTATGGGGCAAACTCATCCTCTCCAAGTGCTTAGGTGGCTCTGTTCTCCTGGCCTGAGGTTTCTTGACTTCAGACCTTAGTGTCCATGGTTCTTCCTCTGAAGCCATTTTACCTTTACTTTGTCCCTTTTCTGAGTCTTTTAGTCCCACTTTCAGCAGTTTCATTTATACAGATCCCACAACACTCTTGTTGGCTTTCTATGCAATATGCTTGGATCATGCCCATCAGAAAAAAGGACTGTCCACAAGTCCTTCCTGGATAACTTCATCTCCAATCCTGGGTTTTCCTGAAATGGCTGACAGCTTCCATTTTGGATTAAATCATCAGGTAGGGCAAGATTTTCTGGAGTCTCCATTTCTGGAAGCCCAGAATTTTCCAGAACATCAACTTCTGGCTGGAGTCTTTGTACCCAAGAGTTCAATTAACAGCTTACCTCTTTCCTGTCACATTTCACTATAAGCTTAAAGGAGAAACCAGGCTGAACCTTCTTTTTGTTTTGTTTTTTAATATTTTATTGATGAAACTTAACATACAAAAAAACCTTAACATATAAACATTCTTAACATACTAACATTCCACCCATGGTGTACATCAATGGCTCACAATATCATCACATATTTGTGTATTCATCACCATGATCATTTTTTAAAACATTTGCGTTGCTCCAGAAAAAGAAGAAAAAATAACCTCATACATACCAAACCCCTTACCCCTCCCACTCATTGGCCACCAGTATTTCCATCTACCCAATCTATTTCAGTCTTTATTCCCCCATTATTTACTTTTTATCCATCTTTTTCACTTTTTTACTATAGATAAAAGAAGCATCACACACAAGGTTTTCACAATCACACAGTCACATTGTAAAAGCTATATCATTATACAACCACCTTCAAGAAACAAGGCTACTAGAACACAGCTCTACAGTTTCAAGTACTTCCTTCTAGCCACTGCAATACACCATAAACTAAAAAGGGGACATTTATATCATGCGTAAGAATAACCTCCAAAATAACCTCTATACTCTGTTTGAAATCTCTCAGCCACTGACACTTGATTTTGTTCTCATTTCTCTCTCCCTCCTTTTGATCAAGAAGGTTTCCTCAATCCCTTGATGTCTGGTCCCATTGCATCCCAGGATTTATGTCCCACATTGCCAGGGAAATTAACACCCTGAGGAATCATATCCCACATAGTAGGTGAAGGCAGTGAGTTCACTTGCTGAGTTGACTTAGAGAGGCCACATCTGAGCATTAAAAAATGTTCCCTTGGGTGATTCTTAGATCTAGTTTTAAGTAGCCTTAGCCTATCCTTGCAGGAATAAGTATCATAGGGGGTGAACCCAAGTTCGAATGCTCAGCCTATTGATTTGATTGCTTGCAAGACTATCAGAAACTCTTCAAATGGGGACTTTGAATATTTACCTCTTTCTCCTCATTCCCCTAAGGGACTTTGCAAATACTTCTTTATTCACTGTCTAAATCACTCTGGTATTTATCAGGCATCACACTAACCTGGATAAACCAACACAATCTCATGCCCTATTCAAGATTTCATGTATTTACGGTGTTCAACTAAACTGACCATATAAGTTAAATTAGGAAATACACTAGCCAAAATATAAATTTTGCACCAAATAAACATCTCTCCCTTTAGTCTCACACAGAAGTTGGAGTTTTAAAATATGGATGATATCATCCTTTACCTAGTCTTCAGATATATCTTAGTCCTATCACAGATCAGCTTCATTCATGTCTCTACTAGATGTCTGATCACTTTTTCAACTTTTTAAACAGCTCCTGTTTGTGATAATTCTGACTGTCATAGTTTCAGAGCTCTAACTCTGAGTCTCAGGTGTCACATAAATACCCGAAGTTGCTGGGAAAGACCCTTTCCCTGGGAAAGACAAACAGCTCAGTATCTCAGAATTTAGAATTAACAGTTACATCTCCTGAATATATTTGACTACTGTAAGATCTTACAATCTAGAACCCTTTAAAATAAGCCCCAACCTGATAACTCAGGCTCTTGACTTTAGTTCACCAAATTTTAATATTATAGCTAATCCATATGATTGAGATATGAAAATATTTGTCTTTTTGTTCCTGATATTTCATTCAACATACAGCTCTTAAGCTTCATTCATCTAGTTGCATACATCACAACTTCATTCCTTCTTGAGGTGGCTTAGTAGTCCATTATATGTATACACCACAGTTCCCTCTTCATTCCTCTGCCGTCGTATCCTTAGGCCACCTCCATTCATTGTGGATCATGAACAGTATCACCATAAACACCAGTGTGCAAATATCCATTTGTGTCCCTTGCTCTCAGTCCCTCCAGGTATGTAATAAGCAATGGAGATCCAGGATCATATGGCAAACCCTCCCCTAGCCTCCCATGGAACCATCACACTGCCCTCCAATGAGCTGCACCTCTCATTTCTCTACCCATAGTGAATAGGTACATCTCTTTCTCCACATTTTCTCCAGTACTTGTTTCTCTCTGTTCATTTTCAGTTTTGTTCACACATATAGTCCAGCCTAAGTGTATAGACATGCCTTCCCACCATATTGTATCTAAAGACATTTCCTTTGTTCCACAAAAAAAGCATTCCAACATGTTTAGTATTTGCAAACCACAGAGCACCCCACTTCTCTGGTGCCAAATTCTGTTCTAGTTTGTAAGCTGCCAGAATGTGATATACCAGAAAGAGGATGGTTTTTAAAAAAAAAAGGAAATTTATTAAGTTGTAAATTTACAGTTCTACGTCCATGAAAATGTCCAAATTAAAGCAAGGTTATAGAAATGTCCAATCTAAGTCATCCAGGGAAAGATACTTTGGCTGATGACATTCAGGGCTTCTCTCTCAACTGGAAAGGCATATGGGAAACATGGCAACCAATCTGCTAGCTTTCTCTCCAGGCTTCTGGTTTCATGAAGCTCCCCCAGGGGCATTTTCCTTCCTCATCTCCAAAGGTCTCTGTTGTGTGGGCTCTCAAGCTTTTCCCAAAATGGTTCCCTCTTAAAGGGCTCTATGAGCAACCCCACCTTGAATGAGTAGAGGCACATCTCCATGGAAACCATCTAATCAAAAGTTACCACCTACAATTGGACACAATAAAAAAAAACCCACCCAGCAATACTGAATGAGGATTAAAGAACTTGGCTTTTCTGGGGTAGACAACAGATTCAAACCAACACCCAACATTTCACCTTCAACCTATTTTTCCTTACGTCTAAAATGAATCTGCTATAGACAGCATATAGATGGATCCTGTTTTTTAATCCATTCTGCCAATCTATGTCTTTTGATTGGGGATTTTAATCCATTAACATTCTATGTTATTACTGTAAATAATTGCTGGGTGGGAGTTTTTTTATTGTGTCCAATGGTACTTTCTTCTACCATTTTGTCTTTTGGATTATGTCATATCTGATTTTTTTTCTTTTTACCTTTACTGGTGTTCATTTCTACACCTTTCTCCAGACCTCTCTCTCCTGCCTTTTCTTATCTGCCTTCTGCCCCCTTTAGTATTTCTTGCAGAACAAATCTCTTAGTCACAAATTCTCTCAGTGATTCTGTCAGAAAATATATTAATCTCCCCCTCATTTTTGAAGGACAATTTTGCTGGATATAGAATTTTTGGTTGGCAGTTTTTCTCTTTTAGAATCTTAAATATATCTTACCATTGCATTTTCACCTCCATGATTTCTGCTGAGAAATCCACACATAGACCCATTGGGCTTTCCTTGTACATGATGGATTGCTTTTCTCTTGATGCTTTCAAAATTCCCTCTTTCTTTTTGACATTTGACAATGTGATTAGTAAGTGTCTGGAGTATGTCTCTTTGGAGCTATTCTATCTGGGGGTATGCCTCAGTTCTTGGATATGTTATTTTATGTCTTTCATAAGAGATGGGAAATTTCCAGTGATTATTTCTTCCATTATTCTTTCTCCTCCTTTTCCCTTTTCTACTCTTTCTGGGACACCCACAACACATATATTCATGTACTCAATGTTTTTTCATTCAATTCCCTGAGATCCTGCTCATATTTTTTCATTCTTTTCCCATTATTTTATTTTGTGTGTAGGATTTCAAATGTCCTGTCCTCTAGTTCACTTATCCTTTCTTCTGCCTCTTTAAATCTATAGTTGTAGGTTTCTGATTTTTTAAATCTCTTCTAGTCTGCCTTTTATTTCTATAAATTCTGCAATTTGTTTTTTTAATCTTTCAAGTTCTTCTGTTTGTTTACCCAATGTCTTCTTTATATCTACCCTCAACTTATTGATTTGATTTTTGATGAGATTTTCCATGTCCATTCGAACATTCTGAATTACTTGCTTCAGCTCTTGTACCTCATTTGAATTTTTGGTGTGTTCCTTTGACTGAGCCATATCTTTAATTTTCCTAGTAAGATTCATTAATTTTTTCTGGCATCTAGGAATTTAATTTCCTTCATTAGTTTATTCTGGAAGTTATTTTCACTCTTTTACCCAGGATTTTCTTTCTGGATGGCTTTTTCTGTATCTTTTTTTTTTACATTCAGTTCAACTTATTCTAGACCTGTAGCGTAGATTCTGTTTAAGTGATCAGAATTTTTCAGTTCTTGTTTTTCTGTTTCTTGTCCAACCTATATTGAGCCTTTTTTTTTTTTTTTTTTTTTTAAAGGAAAGACAGAGAGAAGGAAGGAAGGATAGAAGGAAGGAAGGAAGGAAGAAAGGGAAACATTTTTAAACATTTTCTTGTTTTATTGTATTCTGTTTCTCCGTTTTTGTTACATGGGCTGGGGCCGGGAATCGAACCGAGGTCCTCCGGCAAAGCAGGCAAGCACTTTGCCCGCTGAGCCACCGCGGCCCGCCTATTGAGCCTTTTTTTTTCTGAAGAGAGTTTCCTCAGATATTATAGACACCAGTCAGATTTTCCCAGACCAGACAGGCCCACAGCTCAGGAGGAAAGAGTAGTCAGCATGAGTTTTCCCTAAGGGTGAGATCCAGCAGGATGACAGACTTTTCTATGAAGCCTCTAGACTCTATCTGACCCAGCATGTGGGCACTTGTCTGCCCACAGCTCCCCACCAGCATAAAGTGATGTGGTGCTTTTAATTTCAGGAGACTGTCCCTGACAGGGAAGTGGTTGAGACAGAGGTGAGGTTGAAGGATGACTTTAATTGTTTCAGTTTTCCAGTCCCCAGTGTTTGAGTTCCTTGAAGGAAGGATTCCACTTGAGCTAGGCCCTGCCTTTTTCTTGGGAAAATATACCCTTAAAGGAATTACCTCTTTTCACCTGACTAGTTACTTTGTCTCTCAGATTAGCTTATTTCCACCCTTGCCTGGGGCAGTACTGGAGCCTGAGTGTGCTTCCAATTCTATCTAATGAGCTATTAAGGAGTAGAAAAAAAGGCAAAAAAAAAATATGCCTTTTCAGAGCCAGACCCCTGCTCCTCGGGTTTGTCCAACAAGAGCTTAATTTGGCATGTGGCTGTATGTATCTCCAGGCTATATGTGCCCCCTTTTCTTGGGGTCCAGCCCTTTTCCAGTGTTTTGTGCTGTCTAACTCAAAACTCCTATTTTTTCCATCAGCCCCACCCTCTCTCTGCCAGAGCAAAAACTCCTAGTACCTTCAGTGCTTATTCCAGGTTTATCTGTGCTGGTGGCCGATGTTCAGTAGCCAGAATTTGTTAATTAATTCTGCAATTGGAACTTGGTTTATCTTAGCCCTTGGTGCTAGTAATGTCTGTTTCCTTGCCCATGGGGAAAGGATGCTGGCCTCCACGACTTGGAAGACTTAACATTTCTGTGTGGGGTCTCAGCCATTCCACCTGGTCCAGACTGATATACACTGTGTCTGATCACTGATGTTCCACCAGCAGTTGTTCTGTACCATTCCTCGCTATTTACTACCTGCTCTGGAGGACAATCTAAATGCCACACTAAGCTGCCATCTTGCCCCACCTCTCTGTAGTGGTGTTTTCAGGTAAGACAGTCTTAAATAATCAGTGGGTCAAAGAAGAAATTGCTATAAGAATCAGTAAATATCTGGAAATGAATGATAATGAGAAAACAACATATCAGAACTTATTTGATACAGCAAAAGCAATGCTGAGAGGAAAATATATTGCCCTAAATGCCTACGTTAAAAAATAAGAACAAGCAAAACTTGAGGATTTAACTGCTCACCTGGAGAATTTAGAGAAAGAATAGCAAACTAACCCCAAAGCACATAAAAGGGAAATAATAAATATCAAAGCAGAAATAAAGAAACTAGAGAATAATAAAACAATAGAAACAAAACCAAAAGTTGGCTGTTCAAGAAAATCAATAAAATTGATGGACCCCTAGGTAGACTAACAAAGAAAGAAAGAGAGAGGATACAAATAAACAAAGTCAGAAATGAGAGGGAGGTCACTACCACAGATCATGAAGAAATTAAAATATAATAAGAGAGTATTATGCAAACTATATGTCAACAAACTTAGATGATGTGGAAAAATTCCAAGAAACACATAATTAGCTATACTGACTCAAGAAGAAACAGAACATCACAAGTAAAGAGATTCAATCAGTCATAAAAAAATCTTTCTACAAAGCAAAGTCCAGGATGAGATGGCTTCACATGTGAAGTTTATCAAACATTCCAAAAAGAAGTAAAACTAATCCTGCTCAAAGTCTTACACAAAATTGAGGGTAAAGGAATACTACTGTATCCGTTTGCCAGCTGCCAGAATGGAATATACCAGAACTGGAATGGCTTTTTTTTAAAGGGAAAGTTAATGAGTTACAAATTTACCATTCTAAGTCTGTGGAAAATTTCAAACTAAGGCATCCAGGGAAAGCTACCTTAATTCAAGGAAGGCTGATGCATCCACAACAATTCTCTCAGTTGGGAAGGTACACTGGTCCATTGCTCCTGGGCTCTATTGCTTTCAGCCTCTGTTCCTGTGGAGGCTCCTCACTTTACTTCTCAAGGGCTGGCTTTCATCTCTTGGCTTCCCTTGGGTATCTCCAGGCTCTGGCTTGTGTAATGTCATGGCAACATCTGCTGGGCTCCAAGCATCTCCAAATATCCATGTCTCTGCTCTCTGTGTCAGCTCTGTTGTGAATTTTCTGTCAACTCTGAAGTTTCTGTTGTTTCTCTAGGTTCTGTCCTTACTATCATTTCAGTCTGCTCTGCTGTTTCTCTGAAATGTTCCCTCTTTTAAAGGATTCCATTAAGCTAATCAAGACCCACCTGTAATGGGTGGAGGCACATCTCTATCTAATCAAAAATTAATACCTCCATGGAGATAATCTAAAGAAGAGATATCAACCTACAGTACTAAACAGGGATTAAAAGAAATGGTTACTCCCACAAGATTGGATCAGGATTAAAACATGGCTTTTCTGGGGTACATAATACTTTCAAACCAGCATGACTACTTATTTAATGAAGCTAATATCACTGTAATACAAAAATCAGATAAAGATGTTATAAGAATAAATACAGACCAATCTCCCTAATGAACATAAATGCAAAATTTTTTAACAAAATACTAACAAATCAAATCCATGAAGTATAATAACAAGGATTATAATTAGTTAATTATAATTATAATTAAACTAATTTAAATTTATTTAATGAAATAATTGTTTAGTTGTTTGATTTGATTCAATTATAATTTAATTAAAGCTAAAAGAATTATACATCATGACCAAGTGGGATTCATACCAGGAATGCAAGCATAGTTCAACTTAAGAAAATCAATGTAATACAGCATATTAACACATTGAAAAGAAAAAAATCATATGATCATATTGATTGAAGCTGAAAAAGCATTCAACAAAATCCACAATCTTTTCCTGATAAAAACATTTCAAAAGATAGGAATCAAAGGAAACTTTCTCATACCATATAAAGGGCATATATGAAAAACCCATATCCAGCATCATACTTGTGTCTCTATTCTCCAAGTGTCAACATCTGTGTCAGCTCTGTTCTGAGGTTTCTATTGGCTTCTCTCTGTGTTGGTTCTGTTGCTTCTGTTGTTTCCATTGGCTTTGTCATTTCTGGTATTTTTCCAAAATGTTTCCCCTTTTAAAGACTCTAGTAATCTAGTCAAGACCTACCTGGAATGGATGGAGTCACATCTCCATCTAATAAAAAGTTAATACCTGCGAATGGGTGTGTCATATGGCCATGGAGGTAATCTAATCGAAAGAGTCCAACCTACATTATTAAATCAGGATTAAAATAAAGGGCTGCTTCCACAAGAGTGAATCAGGATTAAAACATGGCTTTTCTGGGGTACATAATATTTTCAAACTGGCACATTCTACACTCTGGACCTGCAAAAAGACATGTTTTTACACATACAAAAATACTTTCACTGCATTACAATATCACAAAAGCCTTAAAATACTTCAGTAACAAGTGATGATAGCACGTTTATGCAACTTTACTATTAATTGAACTCTATGGTTTAAATTAGGTGTAATGTAGTTCCATGGATGTAAAAAGAAAAGCTTTATTCAGTTACTATATATACAGTCTAATATTTCCACTTTTAACCATGTTTAGATATATATTTCAGTGCTGTTAATTTCATTCACAATGTTGTGCTACCATCACTATGGTCCATTACCAAAACATTTCCATCATTCTGAAGAAGAATGCTGTACATTTTAAGGCTTAACTTCCCATTCTCTATCCCCACCTCATCCCCTGGTAGCCTATATTCTAGATTCTGACTCCATGAACTTGCTTATTCTAATTTTTTCAAATCAGTGGCAGCATGCAATATTTGTCCCTCTGTGTCTGGCTTATTTCACTCAACATGATGTCTTCAAGGTTCATCCATGTAGCATGTATCATTATTCATTCCTTTTATGGCCAAATAATATTACATTGCATTATATAGCACATTTTAGTTATCTGTTCAGTAGTTGATGGACACTTAGGATGTTTCAATCTTTTGATAATTTTGAATAATGCTGCTATGAATGTCAGTGTGCAAATACCTGATTGAGTCTCTGCTTTCAATTCATCTGGGTATATACCTAGGAGTGGAATTGCTATGCAATATGGTACTTATATACCTAGCTTTTACAGGAACTGCCAAACTGTCTTCCACAGGAGCTACACCATTTTATATCACCATGAGCAATGAACAAGTGTTCATATTTCTCCACAACCTCTTCAACACTTGTTATTTTCTGTGTTTTTACACATCGAGTGTCTTCTCATTTCTATTGGATACATTTTTCATCTGTTGTTCTTTTAATATTTTTTTCTTTCTGCCCCTCAACCTGACTTATTTCAAGTGTCTTGTTTTCAAGTTCACTGATTCTTTCTTCTGCCAGTTCCAATCTGCTGTTTCTCAAATGTAATTTTATTGTGAGGTATTCATACACTGTACAATTCATCCAAAGAATGCAATCAATTTATTGTATCATATTATAGTTTACAGATTCATTATATGGTTGTGAATTCATCACCATGATAAATCTTAAAAATCTTCATTTCTCCAGAAAAGAAATAAAAAGAAAAAAAATAAAACTCAAGCATCCCATACCACTTAGCCACCCCAACCCCATCCCTGCTTATTGGCCCCTAGTATTGATTTTTTTCTACCCAATTTAAAGACATATAATAAAAGTAAGTTAACTAAGACATTGTAGTATTGTCAGAGATATATGGATTAGTGGAACAGAATAAAATATCCCAAAGTAGATTCATACAAACATGGGCAACAGACATTTTTTTCTTTTTGCTCTGTAGCTATACAATCATTATTTAAAGATCAGGACTACAGGATTACAGCTCAACAATTTCTGGTATTTCCTTCTAGCTATTTTTTTTTTACAAATTAAATTAATGTTTATTTCTCAATAGCTTTTATCCTTTAAATCTCAAATGTCATTTCCTCATTTTCTTATTTTTTATTTTATTAAATTTGTCACAATTTTAAATTATCCTGTTTAATTATTATCTTATTACTACTCACTTATTCACTTTTTTGATTAACAAGAATCTTCCAGTTTGTTTACCATTGTACTTCTAATCTCTTTGCTACAGAAGACACAAAACATCTGTTAAAATAATTAAAGTATATGGTCCCCAAATAAAAGCTGTTGTTTGATATATACCAATATCTTGAAATTATAGCATGATGGATTATTCTGTGTTTTCCTATAATTTAAACTGAAATGGAAATCTGTTGAAAGCTCAGGTGTCAAAAGTTGAGAGAACCAAGGGCATGCTCTGGTCGAGGTGAGGCAAATGCTCAGCCAAGTCCTCAGGGTTCTAAGGCAGTAAGATAGGAAGGCTTCTGGCTTCAACCAGAGTAGCTCTGCAATCATTAGTGGACACGGATTTTCTGCATAAGCTTCTGTTTGAAGAAAGGGTTCCAGTGCTTAAAATCAGGGAGGTGGTGTTGGTGGAACCACTATTGTATGAATTTTGGAGCAAAAACCTAAAATTTTTGAACATTCTAAATTATATTTCCCCAAAAAAGCTAATATGCTATATTATCAATATTTTATAGTGTCACAACACAAATTTATTCTGCTTCAATATTAAAACATCAAGCAATAATATTTATTTAAAGAAGTTTAGGGATGAATATAGTACTAAGGCTTCTAGTACCAGAAAATCTTTGACTTTTAGCTATATAAATATTAAAAGTTATACCTCATATTGAAGAATTTTTAAATCTTTGGATTCAAAGATATCTCTTTCCACTATATTACTATTACATTTACATTGATTTCTTTCTTTATAGAGAAAGTGTTCTGGTTTGCTAGCTGCTGGAATGCAATATACCAGAAACAGAATGGCTTTTAAGAGGGGGAATTTAATCAGTTGCTAGTTTATAGTTCTATGGCTGAGAAAATGTCCCAAATAAAACAAGTCTATAGAAATGTCCAACCAAAGGCATCCATCCAGGGAAAGATACCTTGGTTCAAGGAGGCCGATGAAGTTCAGGGTTTCTATTTCAAGTGAGAAGGCACATGGCAAACACAGTCAGGGCTTCTCTCTCAGCTGGAAGGGCACATGGTGAACATAGCGTCACCTGTTAGCTTTCTCTCCTAGCTTCTGGTTTCATGAAGATCCCCGGGAGGCATTTTCCTTCTTCATCTCCAAAGGTCACTGGCTGGTGGACTCTGCTTCGTGGTGTTGCAGCATTCTCTGCTCTCTCCAAATCTCTCTCATTCTCCAAAATGTTCCCTCTTTTATAGGACTCCAGAAACTAATCAAGATCCACCCAAATGGGTAGAGACACATTTCCCCCAGTCCAGTTTAACAACCACTCTTGATTGGGTCAACAACCACTCTTGATCATCTCCAGGAAGATGATCTAATTACAAAGTCAAACATACAGTATTGAATAGGGATTATTCTGCCTTTACAAAATGGGATTTAGATTAAAACATGGCTTTTCTAGGGGACATATATCCTTTCAAACCAACACAGAGAACATATAAAAATATAGTTATTGTATTACCCCATTCCAGGTTGTATTTTTTCTAGAGTAGATTTAAAACCAGATTAGCAGTAACAGGATTCTAAGATGTGGGCGTATGTCTATTTGCCATGGACAATCTGTCTTGCAATTAGCTCCTTCATTATTTCATTGGTACCACCATAGATTGGCTGAATTCAGTCATCCATAGAGGCTTTTGCAATTGGGTACTCCCACATGTATCCCCAACCTCCGTAGAGCTGTACACAGTCATAAGCTATACTGTTTTATAACTCAGATGACCAATATTTCACCAGGGAAGCAATGCCAGAGTCCAGACGTTTCATTTCATGCAGCTGGAGACAGCTGTCCACAAAAGCTCTGGTAACGCAAATGTGTGTTTTTAATTCTGCTAGCTTATGCTGCACTGTCTTTACTCAAGACTGGCATCTGCTGGTTCTCTGCTCCTGAGCTCCATTGCTTTCAGCCACTATTCCTACTGAGGTTCCTCACTTCTCCAGGGCTGGCTTTCATTTCGTAGCTTCCCTTGGCTCTCTCCAGGTTCTGGCTTGCTTAACAGCTCATGTCTGCGGCTCCAAGCATCTCCAAACATCCGCGTCTGTGTCAGCTCTGCTGTGATGTTTCTGTCGGCTTCTGTTGTTTCTGTCAGCACTGTTATTTCTCCCTTCTAGCTATTTTAATACACTAGAAACTAAAAAGAAATATCTATATTATGAGTCAGTAGTCATAATCATTTGTTAAATTCAAATTTCTCCATTACATCACCCCCCCTCTCATTTAATCATTGTCTCAATCTTCAGGAATATCCAGGCAATGACCATTTTAACTTCTTTCTGCTGGAAAGTGGTGTTGCCCATATGGGGTTAGAGAACAATTGGTTGATGTTCTTGGAGATACTGGTACCTCTGTGTTTCAGGGCTTATCTGATATAGGAACCACCTGGAGGCCTTGAGTTTCTGAAAAAATAAACTTACTACGTAAAACATTTGGAGTCTTAGATACAGCCCAAGTATTCTGTAGATTTCTCAGGAATACTTTGGTTGGGGGTTGGCATACTGTGGCAATTTGCAATATATGGCTGAAGCTTGCATAACAGTAACCTCCAGAATGACCTCTTGACTCTATCTGAAATCTCTTACCAATTGTTTTGGTTTGTGAAATGCTGCAAGAATGCCATATACCAGAGATGGACTGCCTTTTAAAAGGGGAATTTAATACAAGTTCACAGTTTTCTAAGGCCAGAAAAATGTCCAAACTAAGGCATCCAGTAAAAGATACCCTGACTCAAGAAAGGCTGATGTCTGTCACAAGGGAAGGCATGTGACTGGCAACTGCTGTTCCTGGTTCCATTGTTTCCAGTTTCTCATGCCAGTAGTTTCCTCTCTAAGCATCTTTGGGTCTTCACTTAGCTCCTCCAGGATACAACTCTGGGTTCTGGCTTGCTTAGCATTTCATGGGAAGGTACATGGTGATATTTGCTAGACTCTGCCTATGTCTGGGCATTTGCTTTTTTTTGTCAGCACTCCAAGCAACTCCAAACATCTGTGTCTCTGTCAGCTAGAAGCAACTCTTCTCCAACCATCTGCCTCTGAGATTTCTCCAAAATATTTCCTTTTAAAGGACTCCAGTAAACTAATCAAGAACCACCTTAAATGATGGAGTCACATCTCCATCTAATCAAAAGGTCACACTCACAACCGGGAGAGTCATATCCCATGGAGATGATCTAATCAAAATTTTCTACCCTACATATTGAATCAGGATTCAAAGACAGTTTCCTCTGCAAGATTGTATCAGGAAAAAGACATGGCTTTTCTGGTGTACATAATAGTGCCACTGAAACTCTATTTTGTTCCATTTCTTTTGCCCCTTTTGGTCAAGAAGGCAATCTCAATACCATAATTCTAGGGCCAGTCTCATCCCTGGGAGTCATGTCCCATGTAGGAGGGAGGGTTGTGATTTCATTTGCAGAATTGGCTTAAAGAGAGAGGCCACATCTGAGCAACAAGAGGTTCTCTGGGGGTTACTCTTACACAGGGTTATAAGTAGACTTAGCTTTGCCATTGCAAGAGATAAGTTTCCTAAGTGTAAGCTTCAAGATTGTGTGCTTGGATTATTCAATTGGGAGTCCCTAATGCTTGATATTATATCAAGAGTTCCTCAGGTTGGGGAGATTGATAGTTCCATATTTTTTCCCAGTCTCTCAAGGGGACTTTGTAAAAACTTTTTTACTTTCTGCCCAAAATACTCTGGAATATGTCAGGGTATTACCTTAACCTGTACAAAATAAGATTTCATGTCCTATTTTAAATTACATGTAATTAGGTTGTTTAGATAAACTTACCAGACAGGTTAAATTAGTGTGCTACAGAAAATTTATATTTTGAACAAAATAAACATCTCTTCCTTTGGTCTCACACAGAAGTTGGAGATTTAAAATATAGACAATACCCTCCTTTGTATTCTGATTTACCTTAGTCCTAACCAGATCCATTTCATTCAAATCTCTAATGGAAGTCTGATCTCTTTTTCAACAACTGCTGTATGCAGTAATGCTGACTTCCAGAGCTGCAAAACTCTAACACTGAACATGAGGTGTCACAAAGATAATCAAAGTTCAAGGGAACTACTGGGTTATACAGAAAAAGCACATCATCTCAGAATTTAAAAATAACAGTTAAGACTCAGGAATAGATGTGACTGCTGTAAGACCTTACAATGTAGGAACATTTACAATGAGCCTTATTGAAGATTCTGTATTCCTTAATGATCAATTGCCCAATCTGCCCACTTAGTATTCCCTGATACGTTATGCTCTTGCATTCAACTTCCAAGAGCATGCTCATTATCATTAGTTGTCAGTGTAACCATTCAATATTTGTCCTTTTTTCTGACTTTCCAACCTGCTCTTGAAACCTTTTTGGCCATTTTTCACTTCAGTTATTGTGGTCTTCAACTCCTATAGTCCTTTTGGTTCCCTTTAAAATGTCTGTCTCTTTACTAAATTTCTCATATTGCTCATTGTTTTCCTGAGATCCTTTATTTCTTTCTCTGTCCTTTCCATCATCTTCTTTAGCATTTTAAAGAACATTTCTTAAAAGATTTCGTACAGTATGTACACATTTTCATCTTCCTCAATGGCATTTTCTCTATTTTGATCCTCTCCTTTTTGGGCCATCATTTCCTATTCCTTTGTCTCATACTCTTTTGTTGCACACTGTGCATTTTAATACCTAAAAATGTTAATCAACTCTGGTATTTATTCCCTGCGATGTCTGCTTCGTGGTTTTGTAACCAGCTACTGATAAGACTGATATTTTCTTGAGCTTCAGCCCTCCTATCAGGAAGGTCTGCCCAAATGCAGTGTGCAGGGTTTTCCCTGTCTTTCTGGGCCTCTGTCTTGTTTTGAGCTTTTGGTTGTTAGCTGTTTTGGACATTTCCTGTTTACAGGAGTTTGGTTGTTCCCTCTGCTTTCTAGGAGACAGATCTCCCTCTCCCAAGTATTTGAAGCCAGCAGACCTTTGTCCCAAACTGTCCACCCTTATAGTTTTTGCATTCCTTTTATCTCATGCTGCTTTTGCCTAGAAGGCAAATTCTCTAAGGAGGTACTCCCAGGAAAGGTCTTTTCCAATCCAGATTTTCACAGCCAACAGAGGGCCAGGGACCCATGAAGGAGGCGCAGACAGACTCCAAAGTGCTCTGGGGAGGGAACCAGGAAGGATGCCAATATTCCCAATGGCTCCCTAAAGTTGAGCTTTCCTGGCCTGCTCAGCAAATGCAGCCCTCCAGCTAACTGCCCCCTACAGCCCTGAGCAAGTGGACAAACAGGTGCTGTTCATAAGGGATCGCTACAATGATATCAGAGAGTTAACTGACAGTACGAGTTGAGACAGTTTTCATTCTTATTTTTGGGTAAGTAATAATTCATTTAGTGGTGAATTCTAATTACAAATATATGTTCATAATGCTGTGTTACATTAGGAAAAACCAAGAGAATGAATTCAGATTTGAGGCTAAATCATGTCTCTTTTCCATCATTCTTACTTTGGAGAATTAGAACACATAAAATTCAGATAATAATTAAACAAGTATAGTTCAGGCCTAGACAGACTAGTAATTTTCCTATACCAAAATTATTTTAATAGATTGCTAAATTCATTATCCTGTATTTTATTTAGAATTTTTGCATCTATCTTCATAAAAGTAGCAGGCTTAGACTTTGCTTTTTAGGAACTATTCGCATTTTGTTTTGTATCAGGATTGTATTAGCTGTGCAGAATAAATTAGTAAAATCTTAAGGATTACCTATTCCATAAAACTTTTAGCCGTACATATATCCCATTTAAAAAAAAACAAAACAGGGAGTTTATATAAACATATACACACACATTTGTTGGTTTACTTATGTTCTGTAGCATCAAACTAATTATAACATATTCTTGTAAAACTATAATTCCTCCATATTTTTACACGTTTTTCAATATATAGTATTTCTTTATAACTTTAAAAGAATCTTCTTGATAGTTTGAAGTTATAATACCATCATTGTTAGTACCTTAAATGTATTATCCTTCTTTTATTTTTGCTTGATTAGATCTGACAAAAATCTAGTCATTACTAACACTAGATGAAGCCTGCTATTGTCTTGTCTCTTAACTGCTATTTTAAATTGTACTTTGGGTCTGTTTACTAGTGTAGGTTTTATTTGTTGTTTCTGTTTTTTGACATAAATGCTTATTTATTCCTGCAACACATTTATCAAGTGGCTACTATGTGAAAGGCCCTGAATTGGTTGCTGAGGATAAAGTGAACAAAATGCACATTGCATCTGCAAATGAAGTTTCCTTAATGCATTAAAGATTATTAGTTTCCCACTGTATAGAACTTTCGTGATATCCTCTACAAGTTTAGATATGTAGGCATTTCATTGTCATTCATTTCTAAGTAATCTATACTTCAGTTTTGATATGCATTTTAAAACATTTTATTAAACATTCAAACAAATACTACAAAAAATGTAGTAATATTAAAAGAATGAACATACATGGACGAACCACTCCATTCCAATAATTGTCAACATTTCACCAAACTAGTTTCCAGCTCTTCTCCCCATTTTTTTCCTTTGCTGGAATATCATTTACTAAATACATGAGTATGTGTCTCTAACAAATAAGATCTTTACTTTTTAAAACCACATTGACATTATCACCCCTAACAAAATTGTTATTTCTAAACATAATCTAATACTTGGTCCATGTACATATTCCCCCAATTGTCTCCAAAATGCTATTTTATATTTTATCCAATTCAAGTCAAAATAATGCCCAGGAAATGAATTCAGTCATATGTCTCTCAAGACTCTTTTAATCTGGTAATGGTTGTTTTTTTTCTTTTTCTTATTTCTTGCTACCCAATAGTTGAAGATACCAGGTCTTGATGATTAGTTAATTTGGTGCCACTTACCTTTTCATCTATTCTCCAAATTCTTGGTTTTAAAGAATCTGATTTAAAGGTTTGATTCCTTCAGTATATTATCTTGGTAAAAAGACTTCACAGGGAGTACTGGATACTTTCTGATGCATTTCAGGAGGTACATATTGTCTGACAGTCCATAGTCCTACTTTTATTAAGATTGATCGAAGGGTTCAGAGGTGGGTCAGCTTTATACATCTACTGTAAAATTCCATCAATCTTTCATCAAATAGTTTTAGCATCAACTGAAGAGAATTTACTGTATCCCATCAGTGGATAGGAAATGGTAATTTTCTTTTCTAAACTTATTATCCTTTTTGTATCTACTGTGCAGCCATAATCAAGGAAACTATTAAACCCCTGGTGGAGTCAAGCCAAAAGACCCAGCTTGAAAGAACTCCCACTAGTCAAAGATGGAGGAACATGGACATCAAAAAAGTATACTGACTGCAAAGGAATTATGTTTTCTCTCACACAGGAATCATGCACGTACACACATATGTGATACAACATTTCCAAGTGGTTAATTTCCTTTTTGCCATCTTTTTGATAGCTCCTAATTAATCTTGAACTGTGTTCAGACAATGGGGGGGGGGTGGACTGTAAGCCATTTGTTTTTAGGAATTTATTATAGGCAATTAAGTCCATATTTCTCTTTTTCTTTAGAAGCCATATTCCTAACAATCTCATGTTCGTGAAATTCACAAGGTTTCTTTTCAGTCTAAAATCTCTGAAGCATTGTAAGGGATGAAGAACATACATTAACTATAATCTCTGAGATTTTATCTAGAATAAATTATTTTAAGTGCTGAGAAGTGACAGAAGGCATTTCTACATTTATTTACCTATGCAGAATCTTCCTTCCATATGAGTTCACAAATACTGATAATAATTACAGAGAATATTTACAGAATATGATCTCTGTAGCTGCTATTCTTCCAAGTACTAACTACTTAATTCTTAATCCTATTACAGTGTGACAATCACTTAAAAAAAGGGCCCCAAGGGCCCCTGCCTCATGGAATTCACACTGTTGTGTAATCCCCTCCTGTGAGTGTGGGATGGCCTAGTGACCTGCTACTAGCCAATACAGCAACAGTAATGAGCTGTCACTTCCATGATTAGATTTCATGATAAAATGTTAACTTCCATCTTGCTAGTGACTACACTGCCTTCTCAGCTTGCACAGTTTTGATGAAGAAGACAGCCACACTGGAGGTACAAGTGGCAAGGAACTAAGGATAGCTTTTGGTCAAAAGTCAGCTGGAAACTGAGGACATCAGAGGAATGGATTCAGCCAACAACCTTATAAGCTTAGAAATGGATCTTCCCTCAGTTAAGCCCTCAGATGAGACTTCAGAACTGGCCAAAACTTTATATCCTATGAGACTCTAAACCAGAGGACCCAACCTAAGTCATGCCCAGACTCCTAACCCATAGAAATTGTGAATTAATAAATATGTTGTTTTAAGCTATTATGTGTATGGTAATGTGTTACACAGCAATAAATAATACACATAGGTACTATTATCACCATTTTATGAGTAAAAGGAGGCACCGAAGTTTAAGTTTCTTGCCAATATCACACTGGTAATAAGTAATGAAATGGAGATAATGATTTTTTAAAAAAGTTAAAGGTTTTCCTGCATTCATTACATTATTCTCACATATGAATTTGCTAAAGATAAACAATGTTTGAATGGTGATAAGCTTTTAAATCAACATGCACTTATTCTAATATGAAATTTCTTATTCTGAGTTGTGTACATGAAACAAATTTTCTCAAGAATGAATTTCCTGATGTTCTATAACATGATATACATTTGAAAGCTTTCTTGTATTAAATTCCACTATGAATTTTCTGATGCTGAGTAAGGTGTGAATGTTGTCTAAAGGCTTTCTTACATTCTTTACATTTATAGGGTTTCTCCCCAGTATGAATTCTCTGGTGTTGAGTAAGAAATGAATACAGTCTAAAAGCCTTGCCACATTCCTTACATTCATAAGGTTTCTCACCAGTATGAATACTCTGATGTTGAGTTAGTTGTGACAGTAGTCTAAAGGGTTTCCTACATTCTTTACATTCATAAGGTTTCTCTCCAGTATGGATACTTTGATGCTGAGTAAGTTGTGAGATCACCCTAAAGGCCTTTCCACATTCTTCACATTCATAGGGTCTCTCAACAATGTGAATGCTCTGATGTGAAATAAGCTGTGAGTAACTACTAAAGGTCTTCCAACATTCCATACATTCATAGGGCTTCTCACGATTATGAATTCTCTGATGTCGAACAAGTTGTTGCCTCAATCTAAAAGTTTTTCCACATTCCTTACATTCATAGGGCTTTTCACCAGTATGAATACTCTTATGGACAGTAAGTTGTTGACATATTCTAAAAGCCTTTCCACATTCCTTACATTCATAGGGCTTCTCACCAAAATGAATTTTCTGATGGACTCTTAGGTCTGGACCACATACAAAGGCTTTCCCACATTCTTTACATTCGTATAATTTCTCAGCTGTATGAAGTCTCTGATGTCGAGTAAGGTGCGTACACTGTCTAAAGGTCTTCCCACATTCCTTACATTCATAGGGTTTCTCGCCAGTGTGAATTCTCTGATGTCGAGCAAGCTGCTGATGAACTCTAAAAGCCTTTCCACATTCTTTACATTCATAGGGTTTTTCACCAGTATGAAGTCTCTGATGTTGAGTAAGTTCTTGGAGGACTGTAAAAGCCTTCCCACATTCCTTACATTCATAGGGTTTCTCACCAGTGTGAAGTTTGTGATGTCGAATAAGGTGTGCACGTTGTCTAAAGGCCTGCCCACATTCCTTACATTTATAAGGTTTCTCACCAGTATGAATTCTTAGGTGCTGACTAAGTGTTGAGCGACGAATAAAGGTCTTTCTACATTCCTTACATTCATATAACTTTTCTCCATTATGAACTCTCTGATAATTAGTAAAAAAATTATGATCTTTATAAGTGGCAACTTCTTCAGAGGTAATTTGCCTAAAATATCCCTTTTGTGGTTCCTTTTGTCCCTCAATATTGCTTTTGCATTCCCAATTATTTCCAAAAATGGAACCCTGAAGGTTATAGCTTTGAATTCTTCCCATTATCTCCCATTGAAGGGAATACATTTCATAAATATCCTTTTCTGGAGAGAAATTATTGGTTGTGTATCTGGAATCTAAATCTGAAAAACAAAACAAGAAAGCAAATACATGTTATTTTCCTGTTTCAAAAGAAAATTTCTATAGAAACACAAAAAGCAAACTTAAAATAATGCCTGTTAAAAGTGAATGGATTAGACATACTAAAACATAGGCATTTCTGTTACAGTGCCACATGTGTTTCTACAAAACCTTATCTTCTGTAAAACTACATGCAAAAATTTACAAGGGTCATGGAAAAAACAGGACTGAAGTAAACCACTAAAATCTAACCTGGATAATCCAAAAAGCAGCTCAGCATGTCTGAAGGCTGCTTCATAGATACTAAAACGCACAAAAATAGGGTAGAAATAATGAGTTTAGGTTCTGAGACACTGCATATAAAACAAATCCATGAGCTAGTGAGGCTACCATTTAAGTGGGAACAGAGAAAAAGTGTAACCTGTCTTTAACTACAAGCCATGCAAGATTGAAAATATACTTCTCACAGATGGAGTCCTGGGTGTAGGTATTTATTAATTTTCTTAAAATAAAGATAAAGGAATTCTGATAGCAATACATCAAGTTGCGGACTTAAGCCTTTCGTGTTGAAGGCTATAAGCACTTCTATATTGGCTACACATATCTAGGAAAAATTACCTACTAACTTCTACATTATACTGACATCAATTGCTTATATTCTATCACTATTAAGCTTATTTGCATTATACTTTACTGCCATACATTTTGAAAAAAGGAAAGAGGCACATGGAGAATAATGAGAACCATGAATGCAGGTAAAATTGGTGATTAGGGGAACAAGTCAAGTCAGTGGTTCTCAAATTTAAGTCTGGATAAGAATCAACTGGGAGGTACAGAAACCCCAAACAGCTAAAAGCATATAAAAAAAGAAAAAAAAAGTGGGCGGATTAACACTTCCTGATTTTAAAACTTATTTTAAAGTCACTCTGGTCAAAACAGCATGGTACTGGCATAAAGATAGAAGTACTGACCAATGGAATTGAATCGAGAGCACAGAAACAGATCATCAAATCTACAGTCAACTGATCTTTGACAAGGGCCCCAAATGCACTGAACTGGGACAAAATAGTCTTTTCAATAAACAGGCATGGGAAAACTGAATATTAATAGCCAAAAGAATGAAAGAGGACCCTTGCTTTACACCCTATGCGAAAGTTAACTCAAAGTGGATCAAACACCTAAATATAAGAACCAGACCATAAAGCTCCGAGAAGAAAATGAAAGGAAACACCTTCAATACATAGTAATAGATGGTAGCTTCCTAAACTATGCGCCCAAGGCATGAGAAACAAAAGAAGAAATATATAAATGGGAACTCCTCAAAATCAAATGCTTTTGTGCCTCAACAGACTTTGTCAAAAAGATGAAGACGCAGTCAACTCAATGGGAGAAAATAACTGGAAACTACACATTGGATAAAGGTTTCATATCCTGTATACATGAACAAGCAACATAATTATAAAATGGGATAAAGATATGATAGGTATTTTTCTGAAGAGCAAATAAAGATGTTTAAAATGCACATGAAGAGATGCTCATTTTCATTAGCTATAGGGGAAATGCAGATCAAGACTACAATGAGATATCACCTCACACCTATGAGAATGACTGCTACTAAACAAATAGGAAACTACAAATGTTGGAGAGGATGTGGTGAAATTGGGACACTTATGCATTGCTGGTGGGAATGTGTAATGGTACAACTGCTATGGAAGACAGTTTGGCAATTCCTTAGGTAACTAAATTCTGAGTTGCCCTATGATCCAGCAATACTACTATCCAGAAGACCTGATAGCAGTGACACAAAGACATTTACACACAGATGTTCACAGCAGAATTATTCACAATTGCCAAAAGATGGAAACAATCCAAGTGTCCATAAATAGACAAGTGGATTAACAAAATGTGGTATACACATACAATGGAATATTATGTGCCAATACGAAATGATGAAATGAAGCATATGACAAGATGGATGAGCCTTGAGAACATAATGCTGAGTGAAATAAGCCAGACACAAAAGGATGGATACTGTATGATTCCACTTATATGAACATGTTAAAGGTAAAATCAGAGGCTTATAATACAGAGGGGGGACCTAGAGATACATGGAAGCTTGAGATATGTGAACAGTTAGCTAATGAGTTTGAACTCAAACGTGCAGAATAGATGGAAGTGAAGGTGGTTTAACAGTGGGTCTGTAAGTAATATTACCATACTGAAGGCGAACATGATTGAAAGGGGTTGTATAGACCCATATGTCACACTGATTAACACTACTTATATAAATAAATTCTTACATGAACTACTTCAAAGGTATGACTCTTGTACAAAGTAAGTTCGCCGTATAGGAGAAAAACTACTATTGTATGCTATGGGAGATGTTTAAAAGGAAAACATCAACAGTACCACAGCAACACGAGGGGTAAATAATGGTGGGAGGGATAAGAGTTAAGGGGAGGTTTTAGATTTTCTATTTGGTGAGGGTATGTTTGCTGGATATCCTTCTCTTGGGAGTAATGAAATTATTTAAAATTGAGAGTGCTGATGGACTGTTGACTTTGGACATTGTGGTAGTTAGATTCAGCTATCAACTTGGCTAGGTGAAGATGCCTAGTTATGCTGCTGTGGACATGGCCAATGGCATGTGAACTTCATCTGTTCCTGATCTCATCTGCACTCAGCTAGGAGGCGTGCCTGCTGCAAAGAACGATGTTTGAGTTAACTGGCTGGTGCTTAAATGAGAGAGCTCAACGTAGCACAGCCCAGGCAGCTCAGCATATCTCATCTCGGCACTCGCAGCTCAGCCCAGGCCTTTGGAGATACAGAAAGGAATCACCCCGGGGAAAGATGTTGGAACCCAGAGGCCTGGAGAGAAGGCCAGCAGAGATCGCTTTGTGCCTTTCCATGTAAGAAAGAACGTCAGTCGAAAGTTAGCTGCCTTTCCTCTGAAGAACTTTACATTAACTAAATAAATCCCCTTTTAGTGAAAGCCAGTCCATCTCTGGTGTGTTGCATTCCAGCAGCTAGCAAACTAGAACAGACATTATACATGATGACCAATGAATGGAGTCGGCTGAAGAATGCACTGACTGAGAAGTAGATTGGCGAATGGTGGTGTATACATATGATCAAATATTGTGCTGCTACAAAAAGGAACAAAGTTGTGAGGCATGCAACATTGTGAATGAACCTGTGGGATATTGGGTGAGGCAAAATAAACCAGAAACAAAAGAACAACTGTATGGTCTCATTTAGAAAATACTTATAGAAAAACAGGGGCCTAGATTACAACTCATATAGCAGTCACATTTAGTCTGGGGTGGTAATTATAATTTCTGGATTTTGAGAGGCTGTATAACCTAGTATTTAGAGATAAAAATGTAGCCAATCAAGTTGGGATTAAGGTAATTCAGAGCTGAGATAAAGAAGACATTGTCTATATTTTAGAATCTCATCTACTCCTTGAGACCAAAAGAAGAAAGGTGTATTTTTTCCAGAACTTAAATTTTCTGTAGCACATAATCTAACTCAACCCGTCTGGCTAGATCACGTAAACAATCAAAACACAGGGAGCCCAGAGTAAGAATGAGGGCCTTTAATCTTGTATAGCTTAATGTATTGCCTGAATATCTCCAAGAGTATATTTAGCAGATAATCAAAAAGTACTGGAAAAGTCCCTTGAGGAATGGAAGAATATGGAACTATTAAACTTCACCATGGGGGAAGCCCCTGATTCTGTGTCAAACATTAGGGACACCCAAATCAATAGGCCAAGCCCTAGCTGTTGAGGCTGGCTCTTCTGATGCTCATGTATGTAGTGGAGAAGCTTAGCCTACCTATAAGTATGCTTAAGAATTACTTCCGGATGACCTTCTTTGTTGCTCAGATGTAGCCTCTCTCTCTCTCTCTAAGCCCAACTATACAAGTGAAATCATTGCCCTCCCCCTTACATGGGTCATGACATCCAGGGGTGAAAGTCTCCCTAATGGTATCAGAGATGGTTCCAGGTATGAGCCTGGCCCTGGCACTGTTGGATGAACAATGCCATCTGACCAAAAGGGGGAAAAGAAGCATAACAAGGTATCAGTGGCTTAGAGAGTTCAAATAGAGTCGAGAGGCTACTCTAGAAGTCACTCTTACACAGACTTCAGTTAGATATTGCTACCTACCATAATCTGCCAAACCCCAACCAAAGCCATTCCAGCCAGTCCTGAAGAACACCTAGGGCATTACATTAGATTCTATAAAGGTTCCATGCACTAGGATAACTTCCCAGAAACCTACAACCTCCAGATGAGTCCCTGGACCAGATAAGTCCTGAAACCTAGAGGGCCAGCCTCTCCAGAACATCAGCTAGTTTCATCTCCCTACCCCATATTATTGACAGCCCTTTCCAACATGAAAAAGTTAGAATAGGCATAGCTCAACTACCCCTAAAGAGTAGGAGGAAGACCAAAAGTGATGGTGGAGTTATACAGAGAAGGTAGGGTTTAACAAACAAGTATGATTGCTGAATCACTATACTGATATTTTTTTTAGTCTCCAGTATTTTAGAGCAGCTAGAAGTAAAAACCTAAAATTGTGGAATTGTGACCCATACCAAACTCTGAAAACTGTTTTACAACTAATTGTTGTGCTGAGCTTTGAAATTTATTGCTTTTTTGTATAAATGCTATTTTTTCACATACACAAAAAATATTTCTTCTAGCCTCCAGTGTTTTGGAGCACCTAGAAGGAAAAATCTGAAACAGTGGAATGGTAACCCATAGCAAACTCTGGAATCTGTTCTGTAACAATTTGTTGAAATGTACTTTGAACATCATTGCTTTTTCTTTCTTTTCTTTGTATATATGTTATATTTAACAATAAAAAAAAACATTAAACAAAAGAATCAACTGGAGACTTGTTAAAACTGTACAGAAATAATCTTATCTGACTGAAACTAGGTCCTAGGCACGTGTTCGTTTTGTTCTTATATATATACTCATAAGTATATTATTCTGATGCTAATCAGTGTTTGAGTCTCCCAATTTAATTATTTCAATGATTTATCTTTATCACTAGAATAAAAGACAAATATCTTAGCATGGATAATAAGGCTTCTGTTTACCTATAAGTCTCCTCTCTTGTTTATTCTTTCTGTTACTGAAACTATTAGCCTCTTTTCAGCTCAGAGAATGCACTACAACTGTTTAAATCTATGCATTTTATGTTCTGTCCCAGCCTTTATTACACTTCTCCCAATTTTGGATAACTTATGTATTAATTTTCTCATTTGGAATTTTGTTAGTTTCTTACCCCTAAATTTCCTCAAGGGAAAAAACAATCTCTAACACCACTCTCTATTTAATAAAAAATCCAAATACAAGAAGATATTACTCATTTAATTTCCATAATTATGTAACCATTAATGAATATGTACACCTATCCCTAATTTTTTACAATGTTGTACAATGATTTACTTATCTCCATTAGAGTTTATATTACTTAAAACTGTTACATATATGCTGAGCCCAGCAGAATGACTGTCACATATAGAAGAAAGTCTGGGATCACCAGAATGCAAGAGGGGAAAACTAAGGAATGTTAGCTGTGTACTAGAAGACAGTGATCCAGATCGAGTATGTGCTTCAGGAAAATCTAAAATGCTGACTAGGCAAGCAAAATTTGGGGGGAGAAGTGACAGGGATAAGAAGGAGAGAAAAATTTTTCTGTGACTACAATTTGAATGTATACAACTGTTGAAATGACTCAAACAATATCTGATTCTTTATAACAGATAATTTTAAAAATAAAATCAAGAGACACCATCATTTCAAATTTTAAAAACTTTCTACTAAATAAATTTTGGAATAATAAATAAATTGTAGAATTTCTAAAAAACCATGATGAAAACACCACATCTAGAGTGTATGAACCACAGCCATAGATCACTGAAGAAAATTAATTCACACATTTAAATTTTTATAGCAATAAGAAGGAAAGAAAAATTATATGAATTAAATTTAATTTATAAATTTTGTGAATTAAATTTTTCTAACTGAAAAGTTAGAAAAAGAACAACAAAGTAAACAAGGATGAAATAAACTAAAATCAGTTTCATTAAGTAGGTAATAGAAAAATGATGGAATTAATATACAAATAAAAACCCAGGTTGACTTGAAACCATAACAAGTAAAAAGATTAACCATTAGCTAACATAATAAGAAAAAAAGAGAAAGAGTTCAAACAAAATAAGAGATAGTAACTAAGTATTCAAAAATAATTCCTCATGGGTCTCTCACTTTCCTGCACATCTTAGAAAAAGAGGCAATAATTTCCTTTGTTCTGGACTATCTTTACAAAGATTCTTGATCAGAGATGGAGTCTCCAGCACAATGGGCAGGTGTTTGGTATAATGGTTGTCTCTCACAGATCAGAGGTCATACATGCATATTACCAATTATATATATTTGGGTTCTCAAAGTTCAGGGTTCTTCTCCTATAATGCAGCCAAATGCATGTGGAGGTATTCATACAGACCTATCTATATTGTCCTGATAAGACTTGGGGCAAGGAGGAACTAAAGCAAATATGCTGAAAGCCAAGCTGCTTGCTATGCTTTGTAAAATCACAGACCCTTCACAGTTCTTAACACTAGCGAATAACTAACAAAACAGAATAAAGGCCTACCATGCTGTTTTACTTTGTTAAAACTGCCAGAATGCAATATCCCAGAAATGGAACCTCTGTTATAAAGGGAAATTAAGTTGCATATTTACAGTTCAAAGGCCATAGAAATGTCCAAGCTAAGGCACAGTGATGGTTAGGTTCTGGTGTTAACTTGGCCAAGTGATGATGCTGAGTGGTATTCTCAGCCAAGCAGTGCCCTCAACATTGCTGCAAGGATATCTATATCTACAGATATTTCTGTGGGAACTGCTGTCACTGAATTGGAATCCTGAAACAGAATGGGGATGATCATTTCCTGAGTTGGAAGAAATCATATGCATCTGTGGCTGATTACATCTGCAATCAACCAAGGCATACCTCCCACCAAGATAATCCAATCAGTTAACTTTTTAAGGAGGAAGAGAGACCTTTTCATTGATTCTTCAGTCAGCAAGCCTCTCCTGTTGAGTTTGTGCAGACCTGTCACTAGAGCTTCAGCTTCACAGCCTGCCCTATGAATTTTGGACTCTTTCAATCCCATGGTTGTGTGAGAAACTGTTTTAGTTTGCAAGCTGCCAGAATGTGATACACCAGAAATGGAACAGCTTTTAAAATGGGGAATTTTCAAGTTGCTAGTTTACAATTCTAAGGCTGTGAAAATGTCCAACTTCAAGCAAGGCTATAGAAATATCTAATCTATGGCATCCAGGGAAAGATACCTTGGTTCAAGAAGGCCAATCACATTCAGGATTTCTCTCTCAACGGAAAAGGCAGGTAGTGAACATGGCAACATATGCTAGCTTTCTCTCCAGGCTTCTTGTTTCATGAGCTCCCCTACAGTCATTTTCCTTCTTCATCTCTAAAGGTCTCTGGCTGCGTGGGCTCTCATGGGTCTCTCCAAAATGCTTCCTCTTTTAAAGGATTCCAGTAAATTAAACAAGTCCCACCTGAAATGGGTGGAGTCACATCTCCCTATAATCAAAGGTTAATACCTACAATTGGGTGTGGAAATAATCTAATCAAGTTTCCAATTTACAGTGCTAGATAGGGATTAAAAGAAGTTGCTGCCTCCACTAGATGCATCAGGATTTAAAAATGGCTTTTCTAGGGGACACAATCTTTTCAAAACTGCACAGACACCTTTTTAAATCTCATATTTATAGATATCTCCTTTTGGTTCTGTTTCTGTAGAGAACCCTGACTAATACAGGCATCCAAAGAAAGACACCTAACTCCAGAGAAAGAACCAATGGAATAGGCACGTGGCAATGTTACGTGCTGAGGACTGAACTGCTTACTTGGAGGAACTAGAGAAAGAACAGCAAACTAACCCCAAAGCAAACTGAAGAAGAGCAATAACAATGATTAAAGCAGAATTAAATGAACTGGAGAACAAAAGAACAGAAATAATCAATAAAACAAAAAGTTGCTTCTTTGAGAAAATTAATAAAATCAATGGATTTTATTAGCTAGGCTGACAAAGAAAAAAGAGAGGATGCAAATAAACAAAATCAGAAATCAGAGATGTGCCATTTCCATGGACCCTGAAGGAATTTTAAAAAATCATAAGACACCATGAACAACCATATGTCAACAAACCAGACAATTTAGAGGAAATCAAAAAACTCCTAGAAACACACAAACAAGCTAAACTGACTCAAGAAGAAACAGAAGATCTCAACAAACCAAGCCAAGTAAAGAGATTCAGTGAGTCATCAAAAACTTCCTAAAAAGAAAAGCCCAGGCCAGATGGCAGCCAGAAGTAAAAACCTAAAACTGTGGCATTGTAACCCATTCCGAACTCTGAAATCTGTTCTACAACTAATTGTAGCAATGTATGTTGAAATTTAGAGCTTTTCTGTATATGTTATTTTTCACACACACACACACAAAGTCAATTGTGATGATAAATGCACACCTATATGATGATATTGTGAACCACTGATTTTACCCTTTGTGTGATTACATGGTTTGTGAATATATAATATGTATCAAATAAAAATTAAAAACTCTGTTTAAGGAAAAAAAATAAGAATCTGCAAAGTCCCCTTGGGGAACTGGGGAGAAAGGAAGAAATATTCAACTTCCCCATTTGGAGAATTCCTGATATTCTTGCAAGCAGTGGGAACAACCAGATCAATAGGCTGAGCCCTTGATTTTTGGGGTTTGCCCCTATGAAGCTTATTCTTGCAAAGGATAAACTAAGCCTACTTATAATTAGGCATAAGAGTCACCCCCAGAGAACTCTTTTGTTTTTCAGTTGTGGCCTCTCTCTCTAACCCAACTTGGGTGGTAAACTCACTGCCCTCTCCCTACAAGGGACATGACACCAAGGGATTTAAATCTCCCTGGCAACACAGGACAGAATTCCAGGAATGAGCCAGCCTCTGGCATCAAGGGATTGAGAAAGCCTTCTTCATCAAAAGGGAGACGTGACAAATGAGACAATATAAAGTTTCAGTGGCTGAGAGATTTCAGAGTTGAGAGTTTATCCTGGAGGTTACTGTTGTGTATTATATATATATTCCATTTTAGCCTGTGGTGTATTAGAGTGGCTGATGGGAAATATCTGAAATTACTGAGCTGTGTTCCAGGAGCCTTGACCATTGAAGACTACTGTACAACAATACAGCTTTTACAATGTGACTTTGTGATTGTGAAAACCTTGTGTCTGATGTTCCTTTCATCCAGGGTATGGATAGATGAGTAAAAAATAAGGAAAAAGAATAAATAAATAATAGGCGGGGAATAAAGCCTAAAAAATTGGGTAGATTGAAAAATTGGTGGTCAATGAGGGAGGGGTAATGGGGATGAGATGTACAAGTTTTTTCTTTTTTATTTCTTTTCCTAGAGTGACACAAATGATCTAAAAATGATCATGGAGATGAATACACAACTATGTGAAGATATTGTGAGCCATTGATTGTACACCATGTGTCACAGTCAGGTTCATGTGCCAACTTGGCCAGGTGGTGCTGCCCATTTGTCTGCTTGGGCAAGTGCTGGCCTGTCTGTTGCTATAAAGGCATTTCATGGACTTAAATCATGATTACATCAGCTGCATCAGCAGCTGATTGCATTTATAATTAGCTAAGGGAAGTGTCCTCTGCAGTGAGTGATGATTAATCTAATTAGTGGATGTGCTGGTTTGAAAGGAAGTATGCCCCCTAAGAAAAGCCATGTTTTGATATAAATCCCATTTCTAAAAGGTAGAATAATCTTTATTCAATACTGTATATTTGAAACTGTAATGAGATCATTTCCCTGGTTGATGAGATTTAGTTAAGAACGGTTGTTAAACTGGATTAGGGGATGACATGTCTCCACCCATCTGAGTGGGTCTTGATTAGTTTCTGAAGTCCTATAAAAGAGGAAACATTTTGGAGAATGAGAGACTCAGAGAGAGCAGAGAATGCTGCAGTACCATGAAGCAGAGTCCACCAGCCAGCAACCTTTGGAGATGAAGAAGGGGAATGCCTCCCGGGGAGCTTCATGAAACCAGAAGCCAGGAGAGTAAGCTAGCAGATGATGCCGTGTCTGCCATGTGCCCTTCCAGCTGAGAGAGAAGCCCTGACTGCATTCACCATGTGCCTTTCCAGATGAGAGAGAAACCCTGAACTTCATCGGCCTTCTTGAACCAAGGTATCTTTCCCCGGATGCCTTTGATTGGACATTTCTATAGACTTGTTTTAATTGGGACATTTTCTCGGCCTTAGATCTGTAAACTAGCAACTCATTAAATTTCCCTTTTTAAAAAGCCATTCCGTTTCTGGTATATTGCATTCCAGCAGCTAGCAAACTAGAACAGTGGAAAACTTTTAAGGAGGATTCAGAGAAGACAGTCATTCTTCCTGCTTCAGCTGGTGAGCCTCTCCTGTGGAATTCCAGACCCCTTATCAGAGCCCAGACGCTTCATCAGGGTCATCAGCTTCAGACCTGCCCAATGAATTTTGGACTCTTCCATTCCTATGGCAGCCCAGCCAGGCTCTCCTGAGAGTTTGTTGAGAAACTTCATCAGAGTTGCCAGCTTGCAGCCTGCCCTGCAGACATTGGACTCTACATTCCCACAATTACATGAGACACTTTTATAAATTTTTTGTCTACAGATATTTCCTGCTGATTCTGTTTCTCTAGAGAACCATAGCTAATACAGCTTGGTATTAAGAACCAGGAGTGGTTCTTAAGAAATAGAATCTTAAAAGGGTTTGTACGATTGGTTTTCTACTCTGACTGGGCTCAAAGGCACTAAGGACTCTATTTCCCATAATCAAAATATCACCATTGGATTCTTCTAATACTTTGCTTGTACAAAGCCAAGTTCCTGGGGAAAATGTTTTTGACCTCTTTATGGAGTTTTGTGGAAACAGGAGGTATAGAGATGTTGGCTGGTTGTTGTTAGAAAGGCTGTATATATTAATGAGTGAAAGGGATGGGCTTAAGGCTTCAAATGAGAAGCTTATGCACCCATCTGACAGATATCAACGTTTCTATGAGTGCCCTGAAGGAAAATCCTATTTCCTGTACCCATAGACTTGAGATGTCTGAAAATCAGACTCAGAATCTTATTGTTAGAGTAGCAACTTTAACACATAAACTGAAATCTCAATCTTGCATGATGTCTGCCATTAAAGTAAGGGCATTCATTGATTGGAAAGAAGTGGGACCCTGAAAAATGGGATGGCGACATATCGATTTATAATGATGTCAGTGGAGAAGTTGAAACTCTAGGTCATGCTGAGTCTTTTCTAGATAACCCTGTAATAGTCTGTCCTAAGGACATGGCCACCCCACCTCCACCCTGCCCTGAGAAGCTGGCTATCCAACCTCCACCTGAAGGGATTAGCCCTAGAGGGATTAATCTTGTTTCACCAAGTGAAACTGCAAATGAATGCTCTGAAGCAAATGGCTTGGAAGATACCTCTCATTCTTTTCATGACCCACCCCCACCACCCCTCATTTCTTCCAGACCTATAACTAGACTAAAGTCCCAACAGGTTTGAAAAGGTGAGGTACAAAGTATAACCCATGAGGAAGTATATTATACTCCAAAAGAACTGTGTGAGTTTTCCAATTTATATAGATAGAAATCAGGGGAATATCTGTGGCAATGGATTTTAAGAATGTGGGATAAGAATGGTGGGAGGAACATAAAGCTGGACCAGGCAGAATTTATTGACATGGGCCCACTAAGCAGAAATTGTGTATTCAATGTTATAGCTAAAGGGGTTAGAAAAGGCATTAACAGTTTGTTTGGACGACTGGCTGAAACATGGATCAAAAGGTGGCGGACATTACCTGAGGTTGAAATGCAAGAACTACCCTGGTATACTGTAGATGAGGGGATCCAGAGGCTTAGAAAGACTGGAATGTTAGAGTGGATTTTTCAAGGTAAACCTACTTATTCACCCCAGAAAAGTCCGGCGGATGTACCTTTTACCAGAATTGTGAGAAATAAATTTGTGAGACTAGCTCCCTGAAGAGCTCTGTAGTTGCCCTTCTCTGTATGTGAGATATTACTGTGGGAACTGCTGTCACTGAGCTGGAATCCTTAAACACAATGGGGAAGACTGGATCCCGAGTTGGCAGAAGCCAAGTGGCAGTACTTAATCGTCAAAAACAAGGTATACATGGCTATCATAATAGACAACAAACTCAAAGCAGGAGTCAAAATGATTTGACTCACAGAGACTTGGGGAGCTAGCTAGAAGATCATAGGGTACCTAGAAATACAACAGATGGGTAGTCTACTAAATTTTTGTTTGCGCTGTATAAACAAAAGAGTTGTAGGTCAAGTGAACAAAAGTCTAACTTGAATTACAAAAACAGAGAGTTAGAGTCCCTTAATCTATTTCCAGATTTGAGACAATTTACAGACCCAGAGCCCCTTGAATGAGGGGGAGGCCAGGTCCCTTTGTGGGAGAACGCTGTTACACTGCCACAAATTTATACTGTTAATCTTCCTCCAAGCCTTCTTCAAGAAGACTAATGGCCTTTCACCAAGGTAATTGTGAATTGGGGAAACGGAAATAATCAGATATTTCAGGGATTATTAGACACTGGTTCAGAAGTGACATTAATTCCAGGGGACCCAAAACATCACTTTGGTCCACAATCTGTAGTTATTTCCCAAGTTCCAGAATGTATAATTGGAATAGACATGTTGAGCAACTGGTCGAATCCTCACATTGGCTCTCTAACTTGTGGGGTGAGAGCTATTATGGTGGGAAAGGCCAAGTGGAAACCCCTAGAACTGCCCCTACCTAGAAAATAGTAAATCAGAAGCAATACGGGATTCCTGGAGGGATTGCAGAGATTATTGCCGCTCTTAAGGACTTGAAGGATGTAGGGGTGGTGATTCCCACCACATTCCCATTCAACTCTCCCATCTGGCCTGTGTAGAAAACAGATGGGTCTTGGAGGATGACTGTAGATTATCATAAATGAACCAGGTGGTGACTCCAATTGCAGCTACTGTTCCAGATGTGGTATCATTGCTTGATTAAATCAATACATCCCCAGGTACCTGGTATGCAGTTACTGATCTGGCAAACACTTTTTTTTCAATAGCTGTTAGTAAGGACCACCAGAAACAGTTTACTTTCAGCTGGCAAGATCAGCAATACACATTCACTGTCCTACTTCAGGGGTATATCAACTCTCCAGCCCTATGTCATAATCTTGTCTGCAGAGACCCTGATTGTTTCTTCATCCCACAAGACATCACACTGGTCCATTATATTGATGATATCATATTGCTCAGACTTAGTGAGCAAGAAGTAGCAACTATTCTAGACTTATTGGTAAGGCATTTCTATGTAAGAGGTTTTAAAACCCACAAAAATACAGAGGCCTTCCACCTCAGTGAAATTTCTAAGTGTCCAGTGCTGTGGGGCATGTCAAGATATCCCTTCTAAGGTGAAGGATAATTTGCTGCGTATCACCCCATCTATGACCAAAAAAGAAACACAACACCTAGCCGGTTTCTTCGGATTTTGGCAACAACATATTTCTCATTTGGGTGTGCTACTCCAGCCCATTTATCAAATGACCAGAAAAGCTGCTGATTTTGAGTGGGGACCTGAACAAGAGGAGGCTCTGCGACAGATCCAGGCTGCTGTACAAGTTGCTTTGCCACTTGGACCACATGATCTAGCAGATCCAATGGTGTTGGAAGTGTCAGTGGTAAATAGAGATGCTGTCTGGAACCTGTGGCAGGCCCCTATAGGAGAATCACAGCACAGACCATTAGGATTGTGGAGCAAAGCCTTACCATCTGCTACAGGTAACTACTCTCCTTTTGAGAAACAGCATTTGGCCTGCTACTGGGCCTTAGTACAGACTGTAACACTTAACCTTGAGACCTGAGTTGCTTTTCATGAGCTGGGTGTTGTCTGACTCACCAAGCCATAAAGTTGGGTGTGTGCAGCAGCACTCCATCATAAAATGGAAATGGTATATATAAGATAGGGCCAGAGCAGGTCCTGAAAACACAAGTAAGTTACATGAGGAAGTGGCTCAAATGCCCCTGGTCTGCCCTCCTGCCATATTGTCTTCTTTTTCCCAGACCAGACCTATGGCCTCTTGGGAGGTTTCTATAGTGAACTGACTGAGGAAGAGAAAACTTGGGCCTGGTTTACAGACGGTTCTGCACAATATTCAGGTATGACTCGAGAGTGGACAGCTGCAGCACTACAACTCTTTTCTGGGATATCCCTAAAGGACAGTGGTGAGGGGAAATCCTCCCAGTGGGCAGAACTTCGAGCAGTGTACCTGGTTGTTCATTTTGCTTGGAAGGAAAACTGGCCAGAGGTGCATCTGTATACTGACTCACGGGCTGTTGCTAATGGTTGGGCTGGATGGTCAAGGGCTTGGAAAGAGCATGATTGGAAAATTGGTGATGAAGAAGTATGTGGACAGAGTTTTCTGAGTGGGCTAAAAACATGAAGATATTTGTGTTCCATGTGAATGCACACCAGAGGGTGATTTCAGCAGAGGAAGGTTTTAATAATCAAGTGGATAAGATGACCCATTCTGTGGATACCAGTCAGCCTTCTCCCCAGCAACTCCTGTCATTGCCCAGTGGGCTCATCAACAAAGTGGTCATGGTGGTAGGGATGGAGGTTATGCACGGGTTCAGTAACAGAGATTTCCACTCACCAAGGCTGACCTGGCTACAGACACTGCTGAATGCCCAATCTTCCAGCAGCAGAGACCCACACTCAGCCCCCAATAATGCACCATTCCCTGAGGTGATCAGCTGGCTACATTATGGCAGGTTGATTACATTGGACCACTCGTGGAAGGGGCAGCAATTTGTTCTAACTGGAATAGACACATACTCTGGATATGGGTTTGCTTTCCCTGCATGCAATGCTTCTGCCAAATCTACCATCCGTGGACTTACAGAATGCCTTATCCATTGTCATGGTATTCTACACACAGCACTGCTTCTGATCAAGGAACATACTTCACAGCAAATAAGTGAGGGAATGGGCACATGCTCATGGAATTCTTTAGTCTAATCATGTTCCCCATCATCCAGAGGCAGCTGGATTGATAGAATGGTGGAATGGCATTTAGAAGTCTCAATTACAGTGCCAATTAGGTGGAAATACCTTGCAGGCTGGAGTGATGTTCTCCAGGAGGTTGTATAAGCTCTAAATCAGCGTCCAATGTGTGGTGCTATTTCTCCCACAGCCAGGATCCATGGGTCCATGGGTCCATGGGTCCATGGGTCCATGGTCTAGGAATCAAGGGACTGAAATGGGAGTGGCACCACTCACTATTACCCCTAGTGATCCACTAGGAAAACTTTTTGTTTCCTGTCCCTGTGACCCTTAGCTTTGCCAGTCTACAGGTTTTAGTTCCAGAAGTGGGTGTGCTTTCGCAAGGAGAAAAAACAATAATTCCACTGAACTGGAATCTAAGACTACCACCTGGTCATTTTGGGCTATTCATACCCTTGGATCAATAAGTTAAGAAGGGGGATTACTTTACTGGCTAGGGTGACTGACCTTGACTATCAGGGGGAAATAGGACTGCAACTACACAATGGAGGTAAAGAAGCGTTTTCTTGGAATATAGGAGATCCTCTAGGGTGTTTCTTAGTACTACCATGCCCTGTGATTAAAATCAATGGAAAACCGCAAAAACTCAATCCAGGCAGGGCTACCAATAGCTTTGAAATTTCAGGAATGAAGGTTTGGGTCACGCTACCAGACAAAGACACATGGCCAGCTGAAGTGCTTGCTGAGGTAAAAGGGAAGATGGAATGGGTAGTGGAAGAAAGCAGTGATAAATGTGAACTACAACCACATGATCAATTACAGAAACGAAGACTGTAATGCTGTTTTGTTCCTGCTATAGTACTTAAGTTGTAAGATATCAAGTTTAAGAGTGAATATTACCCAAGAACTTGCACCTTATCCTGGGGAGATTTAATGCATTTCCAGCCGTATGCGGGACAACTGGGTATTGTTAGGTGAGGAAAAAACATGTCTGTTATTGTTTTCTATTTAGAGATTAAGTATGGTTTAAGGTGATGTGTATAGCTGCCAAGTTGACAAGGGACAGACGTCATGGTCAGATTCATGTGTCAACTTGGCCAGGTGGTGCGGCCCATTTGTGTGTTTGAGCAAGTGCTGGCCTGTCTGTTGCTATGAGGACATTTCATGGACTTAAATCATGATTACATCAGCTGCAGCCACAGTTGATTGCATTTATAATCAGCTAAGGGTAATGCCTTCTGCAATGAGCAATGCTTACTCTAATCAGAAGAAAGCTTTTAAGGAGGATTTAGAAGAGACAGTCATTCTTCCTGCTTCAGCTGGTGAACCTCTTCTGTGGAGTTTGTCCAGACCCCTCATTGGGGTCATCAGCTTTACAGCCTACCCTACTGATTTTGAACTCTTCCATTCATACAGTAGTCTAGCCAGCCTCTCCTGAGAGCTCAGTGAGGAACTTCATCAGAGTTGCCAGCTTGCAGTCTGCCCAACAGACGCTGGATTCTACATTCCCACAGTTACATGAGACACTTTTATAATTTTATATCTATGGATATTTCCTGATGATTCTGTTTCTCTAGAGAACCCTAGCTAATACACTATATATAGACTGCATGTGTGAAGATTCCTAAATGAAATTTAAAAAAAAAAATCAGTAATATTTCTATACACATGCAATGATCTAATTGGGGAGACAATTAAGGAAAAAATTCTATTCAAAAGAGCAACTAAAATAATCAAGTATCTAGGATTGAACTTAATCAGGGATGTAAAGCTGAAAATGATCTACAGATAAAACACAATACCAAACAAAATTCTTACAACCTACTTTGAAGACTTGCAAAAGCTAGTTCTCAAATTCATTTGAAAGGGAAAGAGACATCGAATAGCTAAAAATATCAAAAGAAAAAAAAGAATGATGTGGGAGGATTAACAGTTCCTTACTTTAAAGCTTATTATAAAGCCTCTTTGGTCAAAATAGCACGTTACTGGCAAGATGGCAGAAGGAATGATCAACAGATTCAAATCAAGAGGGCAGAAACAGTCCACCAAATTTACGGTCAGCTAATCTTTGACAAGGCTCCCAAATCCACTGAACTCAGGATAATATAATCTTCAATAAATGGGCATGGGAGAACTGGATATCAATAGCCAAAAGAATGAAAGGGGACCTTACCTTACACACTATACAAAAATTAACTCAAAGTGGATCAAACACCTAAATATAAGAGCCAGTATTATATAGCTCCTAGAAGAAAATATAGGGAAACATCTTCAAGACCTAGTAATAGAAGGTAGCTTCCTAAACTTTACACCTAAAGCACAAGCAAAAAAAGAGAAAATAGACAAATAGGAATTCCTCAAAATAAAATGCTTTTGTGTCTCAAAAGACTGTCAAAAGGATGTGGAGGTAAACAACTTAATGGGAGAAAATGTTTGGAAATCACACTGGATAAATGTTGATATCCTAGACACTTAAAGAAATCATAGAACTCAACAAAAGAACAAACGACCCAATTATAAAATGGGCTAAAGATATGAATAGACATTTTTTCAAAGAGCAAATACAGATGGCTAATAAGCACATGAAGAGGGGCTGCAAGGGTAGTTCAGTGGAAGAATTCTCACCTGCCATACAGGAGACCTGAGTCTGATTCCCAGCCTGTTTTTCCCCATCCACAAAAAAAATTTCAGCAAATGGTGCTGCAATAATGGGATAGTCACATGGAAAAAGAAAGAACTGTGACCCCCACTATACAGCATATGAAAAAACTAAAACAAAAACACATGAAGAGATGCTCATTTTTATTAGTTATAAGGGAAATACACATCAAGACCACAATGAGATATTACCTCACATCTATAAGAATGACTGCTATGTGTGTGAAGATTTCTCAATAAAAATAGTTTTAAAAAAAGACAAAAACAAACAAAAAAAGAATGTCTGCTATTAAACAAACAGGAAACTACAAATGTTGGCGAGGATGTGGAGTAGTTAGAATACTTAGGCACTGTTGGTGGAAATGTATAATGGTACAGCCACTAGATAAGACAGTTTGGCAGTTCCTTAGAAAACCAAATATCAAGTTCTCCTACGACCCAGAAAACCAATACTCGTATATGCCCAGAAGAGCTGAAAACAGTGACACAGACATTTGCACATCAGTGTTTGCATTATTCTACAACTGCCAAAAGATGGAAACAATCCAAGTACCCATCAACAGACAAGTGAGTAAATAAAATATGGTATATACAAATGATGGAGTATTATGTTAACAGTAAGACGAAATGAGATCCTGAAGCATAAAACAACATGGATGAACCTTGACAACATAGCGTTCAATGAAATAAGCCAGACACAAAAGGGTAGATACTGTATGATTTTGCTTTTATGGTCTTGGTAAAGGCCAGAGGCTTAACACATAGAATATCAGGGACCTAGAGATACATGGAGGCTAGAGATGGGTGAATGGTTAGCTAATGAGGGCTGAACTTAAATGTAAGGGAATGGATAGAAGTGAAGGCAGTTCATTAGTGGTTCTGTACATAATACTGCCATATTGAAGGTGGACATGATTGAGAGGAGTTGTTTAGAGCCATATATCCCACCTATTAACACTACAAATATAAATAAGTTACTGAATGAACTACTTCAAAGCTATGAACCTTGTACAAAGAGTAAATAATATTGGAGTATGGAGGGGAACTACTATTGCAGACCATAGTCTATGTTTCACCAGAATACTCAACAGTACCACAATAATACCTGGGATAAAAAATTGGGGGGGGGGGGGGGTCGAGGGGCGGGGTATGAAAGCACAAGAGTTAAGGGGAGGTTTGGACTGATTTTCTATTTGGTGAGAGTATGTTTACTGTTTTTCTTTTTTTCTCTTGGGAGCAATAAAAATTGCCTAAATTGAAAGTGTTGATGATTATACAAGTGAGGATAATGTGAGACATAAATTGTTGACTTTGGACATTATATATGATGCCCCATGGGAAGAGGCAGCTAAAGGATACAATGAGAAGAAGAATGGCAAACTGTGGTGTACACATATGATCAGATATTGCGCAGTTACAGAAAGGAAGGAAGTCAAGAGGCATGCAACAAGGTGAATAAACCTGCGGGTCATTATCTGATGCAAAATAAGCCAGAAACAAAACAGCAAATATATATACACCAATACTATGGGTCAACAATGGGGGTTGGGAAAAGGGGTATGGAGGATTTGGGTTTTCTTTTTCATGTTTATTTCTTTTCCAGAATAATGAAAATGTTCTAAAATTGATCATAAGGATGAATGCACAACTATGTGACAGTATGGTAAGCTGCTGATTGTATAGTTCGGATGGCTTGTATGGTGTGTGAATATATCACAATAAAATTGTATTCAAAAAGCCAAAAAAAAAAAAAAAAAAGAACAAATATTGTATGGTCTGATTTAGAATATATTTATAAGAAAATTGGGCCTAGATTGTAAGCTTTTATACCATTTAGTCCAAAGCTATGATTGTTATTTCTAGATTGAGAAGCTGCGCTATATATGTATAAAATAGTATTTCCTTGGAACTTTGTATACCTGTTTGACACCTAAGACTCAGAGGAGGAATTCTGCAGGTCTGGAAGTCAGCACTGCCACATACAACAACTGTTAAAGAAACTGAAAAAGAAATTGAGCTTCTATTAGAGATAAGGACAAAGCCGATTAGACCAGGACTAAAGTAAATCAGAATATCAGGCTAAGGAGGATATTGTCTGCACTTTAAATTCACCTATCCAAGGAGAGCAAAGGAAGTTTATTTTGTCTAAAACCTAAATTTTCTGTAGCACATAATCTAAAGCAACTTGTCTAGATAGATCATTTAAACAACCCAACACATGGAAGTCCCATCCAGAATGGGAATGAGGGCTTGTAATTCTGTACAGCTTACTGTGATGCCCAAATATATCCCAAAGTATGTTGAGCAGATAATTTAAAAGTATTAGCAAAGTCTCTTGAGGGATAGGAGAAAAAATATGGAACTACTAAGCTGTACCACTGGGGAAACCCCTGATATGGCTCAAACATTAGAGACTCCCAAGCCAAGAGGCCAAGCTCTTGATCCTGAGGCTTGCTCTTGCGAAGTTTATTTCTGTAGTGGAGAAGATAAGGCTACCTATAGTTATGCCTAAGAGTTACTTCCAGGGGACCTCTTTTGTTGCTCAGATGTGGCTTCTATCTCTCTAAGCCCAACTATGCAAGTAAAACCATTACCCTCCCCTCTACATGGGACATGACAACCAGGGGTGAAAATCTCCCTGGCAAGGTGGGAAATGAATCTCAGGGACGTGCCTGGCCCTGGCACCATGAGATTGACAATGCCTGTGTGACCAAATGCAGGAAAAGAATTCTAACAAAATAAGTTTTCAGTGGCTGAGAGAGTTCAAATAGAGACGAGAGTGTTTTCTGGAGGCTACTCTTACACAAGCTTCAGCTAGATACCATTATTTACCATGGTTTGCCAAACCCCAACCAAAAACATTCCTACCAACCTAGGAACACCTAAAGAACAACCCAAAGAACACTAGGGATCTACCTGATATTCTACAAAAGTTACATGCACTATGATTACTTTCCAGAAACCTACAACCTCCAGATGGGTTCCTAGGCCAGTTAAGTCCTGAAACCCAGAGGGTCCAGCCTCTCCAGAATGTTAACTAGTTCTCTCCCTCATTCCATATTATCATCATCCCTTTCCAACATGGAAAAGTTAGAATGGGTATAGTCTAAACACCCCCTGTAGACTGGAAAAAAGATCAAATGAGGAGGAGGAGTTATAATAGAAAAGATAAGATGTTACAAATGAGTATGACTGCTGAATCATCATATCATTATTTCTTTTAGTCTCCAGTGTCTTGGAGAAGCCAGAAGAAAAATTCTAAAATTAAGGAATTGTAACCCAAACCAAAGTCTGAAATATGCTCTACAACTACGTATTACAATATACTTTAAAATTTATTGGTTCTTCCTTCTCGACCAAAAGGGGGAAGAGGGAAATGAGACAAAGTGTCAATGGCTGAGAGATTCCAAACAGAGTCGAGAGATTATCCTGGAGGTTATTCTTATGCATCAAGTAGATATCATTTTGTTATTCAAGATGTAATGGAGAGGCTGAAGGGAACTGCCTGAAAATGTAGAGCTGTGTTCCAGTAGCCATGTTTCTTGAAGATGACTGAATAATGAAACAGCTGTCACAACGTGACTGTGTGATTGTGAAAACCTGTGTCTGATGCTCCTTTTATCTACCTTGTCAACAAAGGAGTAGAACATATGGAATAAAAATAAATAATAGGTGGAACAAATGCTAAAATAAATTTAGTTTAAATGCTAGTGATCAATGAAAGCAAGGGGTAAGGGGTATGGTAGGTATAATCTTTTTTTTTTTCTTTCCTGTGTTCGTTTTATTTCTTTTTCTATTGTCTTTTTATTTCTTTTTCTGAATTAATGCAAATGTTCTAAGAAATGATGAATATGCAACTAAGTGATGATATTGTGAATTACTGATTTATGTAAGTTGTTTTATTTTATTTTTTAATTAACAAAGAAATTTTTAAAAATTATTGGTTTTTGTATATATATTTCACAATAAAGTCTTTTTAAGTAATCATAAAGGAACTAGAGAGTAAACTAACAAATAAAGAAAAAACAATTAAAGTATAGAAGTTCAATTGTATTTAAATGGTCCAGTCCATTAACAAACAAAAAAAAGGAAAAACTGTGAAGTTATCTTTAAAAAGTAAGTTCAAAAATGGAATTACAGCCCAATAAAGGAAAACTATATACCAATATCACTCACAAAAATTCACACAAAACCAAGCAAACAGAATCCTATAGCATACTAAAATACAATATATCATAATCAACTGTGGTTTATTCTAGGAATGCAAGAGTACTTCACTTTAGGAAATCTACTAAAATCTAAGATCTATTAAAATATGATCATAGACACTGAAAAGGCATCTGATACAATTCAGCACTCATTATTTATTTTTAAATAAGCATTTGAAATAACTGGAATGTGCAGTTACTTTCTTAACACCTTAAAAAAATTTTGTGGGAATTTGGGGGTGAATGATTGAACTTTTGTAAAACTTTACTGTGATGACAATATAATCCAAATGAAAATAACAATGGATTTATTTTCCCTAGAATTAAACAAGTTGATTTGAAATCCATATAGTAAATAAACAACCAAGAATAACCAGAAAATTGAAAAAGAGCAATGAGAAAGGACCACCCAAAGAGTTATTAAAAACACATTAAAAAGCCTCAGTAAGTAAAATAATATGATATTGATGACAAAAAACTGATTAGAAATGTTAAATTGTTTTCAGTAAACACACTGCTAATAAAAATACTGATGTTGTTATTCTGAAACTTAAGTGTGTGTGTAGATGTAATGTATGTGTTCAAGTATATTAAGATAAAGTAAATTTGTAATTATGTAAATTTCATTAGGATCAGTAAGTCTGTCTCCAGGAATGCAATAAAGAATAAGCTAAAGAAAAGCAAGAGATGTCTCAGAAAAAAGACCTAAGTCGTAAGGACTGATATGAACATTAAGTCCTTTAACTCAATAACAAATATTAATACAAATGTGTTATATTAATACAAATGTGAGGATTAGGGTAAAAGAAAGTAATTTATATTTTATTTGCTCTTATATGTAGAATTAATATAATTAACAAAAGATGGCAAAGGGAACTTCTGCTTCTGGCTATAATGGAAAAGCTGATATCAGACTTAGGACTAAGAACAGTAAATAGGTCATTGAATAAATAAATCAATGAATAAACTGATCATTCTTGAATGGTGGAGGTGATTTCCCTTTCTCCACCTGCCTGCCAGAAGCAAACAACATATTATACAGAAATAATATCATTCAGAACTTCTAAAAGTTTTCAAACATCAAGTCCAGCATTTAATCATAAATTATTATGTATAAACAGATAGGATCAAAATGACTAAAATCCAAGAGAGAAAACAGACAACAGAAAAAGACCCAGGCTATTCCAAAATTTTTATTAACTTTTCAAGAAAATAGATAACAAGATGGAGAATTTAACCAAGGAATTGGAGTGCATTAAATATATATGAACTATTTAAAATATTCTAATAAAAATCTTAGAGCTGAAAAATACAGTAACTAAAGTTAAAATTTTTTTTTTTTTTTTTTTTTTTTTTTTAAAGGGAGGAAGGGAAGGAAAGACAGAGAGAAGGAAGGAAGGAAGGGAGGAAGAAAGGGAAACATCTTCAAACATTTTCTTGTTTTATTGTATTTTGTTTGTTTGTTACATGGGCTGGGGCCGGGAATCGAACCGAGGTCCTCCGGCATAGCAGGCAAGCACTTTGCCCGCTGAGCCACCGCGGCCCGCCCTAAAGTTAAAATTTTAACAGATAGATTTAACACAGAAGAGATTAGCAGAAATAAGTGAACTGGGAATTGGCTAGTAGAAGATATTCAGGTATGAAGCACAAGAGAAAAGAAAAAGCAAAAGCAAAAAGAACATGAAAGATATATGGAAAAATGTAAAGAGGTCTAACATATGTATAACTGGAGTTTCAGAAGAGAGAGTACAGCAAAAGTAGAAAAGAAACAATATTTGAAGATATAATGATAAAGAATTTTCAAAACTGGAAAAAGACATCAAGGATAAGATTTTTTAAATCCCTAAAAACCTCAAGCAGAATATATACAATATAATGTAAAACCAGGGACCACCAGAATAAATCTGAAGAAAACCAAGTTTTAAAAATTATAAAAGCAGTCATTGGGGAAAAAAGATAAAGTAACTCTAAATAGATTTCAATAAGTCTAGAAAACTACTTGTCAACAGAAATGATAGATACCAGAAGACAAGGGGAGGACATCTGAGAGAACACAACTGCTAATCAAGTATTTTGTACCCAATGAAAATGAAGTCAAAATTCTGTACCCTTTAAAAATAAAGACAAGGTTTTTCAAGAGAATTCATTGCCAGTAGACACAATGAAAGAAATACTAAAGGGAGTTCTTCATATAGAAAGAAAATGAATCCAGATAAAAGAAAAAGTATAAAGAGTACGGCTTTATAAAGCAACTTTAAATTAACATCTTATGGGGATTAAAATGTATGTAGATCTGAACACTGCAACAGCACAAAAATATGGGGGACAGGTAAAAGGAATTAAAATGTTAGTAAGATCCTTGCATTATTGGGAAAGAGGTAGAGCAACTAATTTAAGGTATAGTCTAGTAAGTAAAGGCAACCATGAGAAGAAAGCTAAAGAAGTATAAACCAGAATAAAAATACGTGATTACACACACACAAAAAAAGCAGGCAAGAGAGAAAAAAAATGAACAGATTTTAAAATTAAGGAGATAGAAGATATAAACTCATATATCAGAAAAGTAACTAAATGCAAATGAATACAATTTATAAATTAAAAGACAACGATGTTCATTTTCCATATTGTGGGTAGGGGACTGTGTGGATGTCAAAGTCTAATTGGACTGAAGAGGGCATCAACTCATGGGAGCAGTAATGTGCAGAGGAGCAGCCCTATATTTACAGTCAGAACACCAGCAGGATGAAAAGGCATCCATGCACGGAGGTTTGAAGCTGCTATGTACCCCAGAAAAGTCATGCCTTTTTCCTGATCTAATCTTGTGGGGGTAGCCATGAATTTTTTTTTTTTAAATCCTGACTCAACACTGCAGAGCAGAAACCATCTGATTGGATTATTTCCATGGAGGTATGGCGCACCCAATTGTGGGTATGACCTTTTGATTAAATGAAGACGTGACTCCATCCACTCAAGGTGGGTTTTAATTAGTTAACTGGAGTACTTTTTTGCTTTATTTTTTGTTTGTGTGGGCAGGATCTGAGAATTGAACCCAGGTCTCCAGCATAGCAGGTGAAAATTCTGCCACTGAGCCACCATTGCACTGCCCAGTTTACTGGGAGTACTTTTTTCTTCCTTCAGTTCATATCATTTATTTCAGTGAGCATACAGTTTAAAAATTCACCAACACATCAATTTTACTGGTGTTCTTTTAAAGGGGAAATATTTTGGAGAAATCTCAGAGCCAACAGGGATCCAGATGTTTGGAGATGCAGAAGGAAAATATACTTAGGGAAGCTGTTTGAAACCAGAGGCCAAAGCACTAGCAGGCACCAGCTTCATGCCTTTCCAGCTAGCAGAGGTGTTCTGGACCCATCAGCTGTTCTTTTTTTTGTTTGTTTTTCATTTTAATTTTTTATTTTTGTTACATAGGCAGGCACCAGGAAATGAACCCAGGTCTCTGGCGTGGCAGGCGAGAACTCTGCCTGCTCAGCCACTGTGGCCCATCCCCATTAGTCTTTCGTGAGTCAAGGTATCTTTCCCTGGGTGCCTTATTTTGAACATTTTTATGGCCTTAAAATGTAAACCTGCAACTTAATAAATTCCCTTTTTAAAAGCCATCCATTTCTGGTATATTGCATTCCAGCAGCTTTAACAAACAAAACATGGGGTATTCTAGGCAAGGGATGTTGGCGCCCCAGCTGGCTGAGAGCCATACATGCTGAGGAGGGGGAGTGGCCAAGTATAGATATCACAGAGTAGGTTGAGGAGGTTATCTACAGTGGAGGAGGATATTAATGGTGGAGAGGGAATAGGGAGGGGATTTGGAAACTGAACAGGGAGAGAACTACTTCCAAGGCACAGGGGCTATTGGAAATCAGAGTTTGAATGGGTTGATAAGGATATCCATGTGAGACATAGATGAGAGATGGGTTACATACAGGGAACTGAAAAATAAGTAAATATTAAGAATAATAAGACCTAAGTTTTTAATGATTGATATAGGAGTTACAAATAGGGAGAGGGGAAAAATCACAATGAACCCTAAGATGTTGGATTAGAATTACAAGTACTTATACAAACTCATGATTTCCAATACATATGAATCCATCACAAATAAATATAAATGTGTATATATAAATAAAATTCACACATATATGCATACAAACATAAATAAAAACACATATGCTTTCCAGTTCAGTCCAATGAGGAAGTCTGGGAGCAGCAAAGACCAATAGTAATGAGTATACCAAGCACTCCATCTCAGTTGCTAAACACCTCTCTTCATTAAAAGGAAACAGTCCTCTATGACGAAATGGCTGCTTCAGAGCTAGGGAAAAAAGTACAAGATAAGGCTGGAACATCTTGTACCAGAAATCAAGGAAGTACTCAAAAAATAATAGGGACATATCAAAAGGAAAAAGAAATCTGCTTGAATAGCTTCCATTATCAAATGGGGGATATTTTGAACATCCAAATAAATGATGACGGATGTTCAAATGTAACAGCATATAATCCACTAAAAAAATAGAAAGCCCATAATCCATACAGAAACAAAGGGAAGGGGGAACGGAAGGGGAGGAGAAGGGAAAAGAATTCTGCCTTTGGCTGGTCTTAATATGTATTCTTTCTCTGTAATAAACTGTATCTGTGAGTATTACAGTTTTCAGTGAGTTCTATGATTCCTTCAAGTGAAATCTGAAGGTGATTTTAGGAATCCCACAATATACATAGCCTATTTGTATCAGAAGTGAGGGTAGTCTTGCAAATTTGATCCCTAACTTTGGAGTTGTTGCTAGTATTGAGGACAGTCTTGGGGAGTATGCTCCCCCTCAAACATCACACATTCTGAACAATTAGGGGTGATGGGGCATCAGGTTGGCAATTTACTCACAAATGGTGCAAGATGAAAGTTCTCAATACTATCAATTTTTCTGTAAAAGTCTAATTTTTTTCAAAACTAAAAAAATATTTAAAGACAAAATAACCTTTAAATGTATATGTTGGAAGAAAAGAAATGTTGAAAAAATAGTATTAGCAACCATCTGAAGACTAGATTAAAAAAAAGCAAAACTCAACTAAATAGCTAATAAGACAAACACCTTAAAATAAGGACAAAGAAAGATGGAATATAAAATGTATGTATACATATGTATACATGTGTATTATATATGTGTATATATATACATATATAATACACATATTATATATGTATAATATATCTAATATATGTTAGATATATTATACATATCTAACCCAAGAAAGCTATAGTAATTAAGACATTATAATTGGGCTAAAGATGGATAAAGAGACCAGTGAACCAGATACAGTCCACATAGTTAACCTGATTTAGGATAAAGGAAATACTGCACTGCAGTAGAAAGAAGATAATCTTTCCAATTAATGGTGCTGGGTCTATTGGATATCCATATGGGGAATAAAAAGCATACATACACACATATATATCTTAATTCTAGTTTATACCATACAAAACATCAATGGATCATAGATCTAAATGTGAAGGTAAATAAAGAAGTAAACCTATCTTTTAGAAGAAATCATAGGATGGTGGTTTTCAAAACATGGTCCTGGACCAAGAGCATTAGCATGTCCTAGAAGCTTTTAGAAATAAAACTACTGGGCACCACCCCAGACTTACTCAATTAGAAACTCAGCAGGTAGCATTCAGAAATCAGAGAATTAAATTTAAGAACTTCTTATCATTAAAAGACACCATTATGAACATGAAAAAGCAAGCCACAGAGTATAAGAAGATATGTGTAATACACATAACCAACAGAATAATTGTATCCACAACACATACAAAGAATTCTTAGAAATCAGTAAGAGAAAGACAGTCAAACAACAGAAAAACAGACAAAATATAGAGGTGCCCAACATTATTAGCCATCAGAGAAATGTAAATAAAACTATAATGAGATAGCATCAGTGACTACACACTTACCAGAACGGTCAAAATAAAAACGACAGCTAATACTAAATGTTGACAAAAATGTCAAGTTACCAGAACCCTCATACACTGCCAGTGGGAGTATTAATTGGTAAATATTACTTTGGAAAACTGTTTGACTACCAAACATAGGCATATTTTCATAACCTTTCAATTTCATTTCTAGGAAAACACAAAGAAAAAATGTGTACATATTTTCAACAAAAGACATGTAAAAATATTTAGAGTTTTATTCTCAATAGGAAAAAACTGGAAAGTTTCCAAATATCTATCAGCAATGGAATGGGTTAATAAACTGCAGTATACTCACACAGTGGAATACCAAACAGCAATGAAACTGAAGAAACAACTATAAGCAACATGGATGAATCTCACAAACATAATGTTGAGCAAAAGAAGTCAGAAACAAGATGATCTCCTTTAAATGAAGTTCAAAAACAAACAAAACTAATCTACCAGGATAGTGGATGGTAATGACTGAAAATTGGCAGGAGGATAACTTCTTGCAACCTGGTAATATTGACTTTTTATATGTATTAGTAATTTCAGAAGCATTTGATCTGTGACACTCTGGGTACTTGTCTATGTATTTAAGTAGACACTTATGTTCCAAAAAACAAATGTTCACTCAAGAATGAAAGAATAATGAAAGTAGAATAACATAAGCCAGCTTGTCTTGAGTCTGAATTACAGTTCTACTACTTAATTATTGTATAACCTAAGGCAAAGTACTTAAAACTGTGCCTTAATTTTTATATCTATAAAATGCTAACCATAATAGTATCTATCTTAAAGAGTTGCTCTGAGAACTGACTTAATGAACATAAAGGGCTTACAGCAATACCTAGAATAGTGAAGCATTCCATAAATGTTATCTATTATTATCATATTATTTGCTGAAACAGAAAATAACAAAAAAGAGAACAAGTCATTGAAGGGTAGGTAAATTGAAAAGTGGTGTTAATATTTCATATCCTCTCTCTCCTGAAACTCTTAATATCCTCTTTATTCCACACATTCTGCTGATGACTAACCTGCTTACGTTTTACTAAGAACACAGGGGCAATTAAAAGAGAAATATGAAAAGCCAGAGATGGGGAAAAGACTATCCAATGAGGTTGACCTATATGCAAGGAAACGGATAGAAGTGATGGTAACTAATTAGTGAGGTTACAAGTAACACTGCCATACTGAAGATGAATATGATTGCAAAGGGATATAGAGTGTCATGTAATTTAATTATAATTAAATCTACAATTATAAATAAGTTCTCTCATGAACTAATTCAAAGGTTCATTCAATATCGGACAAAGAGTCAATAGTAGAAGGGTATAGAAGGAAAACTAAAAATGCATGCTATAGCCAACAGTTAATAGGAAGACATCAACAGCACCACAGCACTACCAGGGGCAACTAATTAGTGGAGAGGGGACAAATGATAGGGGGTATTTTTTTTTTTTTGGGTGCATGGTCTGGGAATCGAAGCCGGGTCTCCCATATGGAAGGTGAGCATTTTACCACTGAACCACCCATGTACCCCGATAAAGGGTAGTTTTGATTTGATATTTGGTGATGCTGTGTTGGTCAGTTCTTTGTCACTATGGACCAATAAAAATATTGTATAAAATTGAGAGTGCTGCTGATTGTACAACCAAGTGAGGATACTGTAAGACATGGTTTGTTTATTTCGGACATTATTCATGATGCCCAATAGATAGAGGGAGCCAGAGGGTATAATGTCTGAGGAACAGAACTGTGATACATTTATATGATAGAATATGGAGTGGCTACAAAGGCAGGACATGAGATGCACACAATGAACGGAATACACCTTGCGGATAATGTGTTCTGCAAAATAAGCTAGAAACATGTCTGATGCTCCTTTTATCTAGGATATGGACAGATGAGTAAAAAAATATGCATAAAAAGTAAATAATAAGGGGAACAAAGGTTAAAATAAATTGAGTAGATTGAAATACCAGTGGTCAATGAGAGGGAGGGGTAAGGAGCATGGTATATTTGAGTTTTTTCTTTTCTCTTGTTTATTTCTTTTGTTGGAGTAATGCAAATGTTCAAAAAAAGATCATGGTGATGAATACACAACTATATGATGATATTGTGGGCCACTGATTGTATACCATCTATGGAATGCTTGTCAAGAATGTTTGTATGATCTATGTGATGATATTAAGAATTACTGATTGCATATGTAGAATGGAACGATTTCTAAATGTTGTATTAGTTAATCTTTTTTTAATTAATAAAAAAAAGAATGTTTGTATGTTAAATTTTTACAATAAAAGGTCTCTTTCAGAAAATACTTGGAAGAAAATTGGAGCCTAGCTGTAAACCCTTACAGAAGACACACTTAGTCTGAAGCTGTGAGTGCATTTCTAAATTCTGAGGCACTGAACTATATATGTATCAGCTGGTATTTCCCTGGAACTTTGAGTAACTCTGTGACACCTAAGACTCAGAAATGCAATGCAGCAGCTCTGACAGTTAGCACAGCTACAAACAATAATGGTTAAAGCTACCGAAAAAGAGATCAAACCTCAATCAGAATTTAAAATGAAGCTGATCTGGGCTGGGGCTAAGGTAAATCAGAATAAAGGATAAAAGATGATAGTGTATACTCTATATCTTCAGCTACTGCATGAGACCAAAGGCAAAGAGGTTTATTATGTCAGAACCTAAATTTTCTATAACACATAATCTAAATCAACCTGTCTGGATAGCTCATTTAAATATCCCCAAATCCTGGAGTCCAGAATGGGAATAGGGCCTTGTAATTCTTTGTAGCTTAATGTAATACCAGGATACATCTCAGACTATGGTGGGCTGATAATTAAAAGGTATTGGTAGAGTCGCTTGAGGGTCTCACAGGGAAGAAAAAAAAATACATATATATATATATACACACACACATACATGGAACTATTAACTTTCCCATCTGGGAAACCCCAGGTACCCTCTCAACCACTGGGGACTGCCAAGAAAATAGGACAAGCCCTTGATTCTGAGTCTTGTCCTTATGAAACTTATTTCTGTAGTAGAAAAGCTAAGACTACTCATAACAAAGTCTAAGGGTGGCTTCCAGGAAACCTTTTTTTGCTCAAATGTGGCCTCTCTCTCTGTAAGCCCAACTCTACAAGGAAAATCATTACCCTCTTCCCTACATGTGATATGACATTCAGGAGTGAAAATCTCCCTGCTAATGCGGGATGTAACTCCCAGGGACGAGTCTGGCCCTGGCACCATGGGATCAACAATGCCTTCTGGACCAAAAGGGGAAAAAGAAGTGTAATAAAATAAAGGCATCAGTGGCCAAGAGAGATCAAACAGAGCCAAAGGGCTATTCTGGATGCTACTCTTTTATAAGCTTCAGTTAAGATGGTGCTAACTGCCATGGTTTGCTAAACCCCAATCAACATCACTCCTGTTAACTCTTAAACTGAGACTCTTTCAAAGTTTCTTGCACTAAGTTTGCTTTCCTGAAAAAGTTGTAATGGGCACTTCCTGAAAAAGATTCCTATAAATTGGGAGAAGGATCAAAGGAGGAGGAGGAGTTATAACAGAGAAGGTAGAATTTAATAAATGAGTATGGCTGGTGAATCACTATATTAATATTCCATCAAGCCTCCCATGTTTTGGAGCAGCTAGAATGAAAACTCTGAAATACTGGAATAGTAAAACTATAACAAACTCTGAAATCTGCTCTGTAACTACTTGTTGAAGTGTACTTTGAAAATCATTGCTTTTTCTTTATTTGAACAAGGTTATATTAAAATATATTTTTATTGTGAAATATAACCTGTATACAAAGGTTATATAATCTTTGTATACAGGTTATATTTCACAATAAAAAACCTAAATATGAGAACTAAAACTATAATACTCCTAGAATAAAACAGGGGACATCTTTAGGACCTTATATTAGGCAATAGATTCCTGGACTTTGCACCAAAAGCACAAGCAACCAAAGAAAAACTACATAAACTGGACCTCACGAAAATTAAAAACATTTGTGCATCAAAGGATATTATCAAGAAGTGAAAAAAAAACCCTACAGAATGGGAGAAAATACCTAGAAAACACACGTATAAAAAGATTTAATATCCAGAATTTATAAAGAGCTCCTACAACTCAACAACAAATAGAGAAACAATCCAATTGTTTAAATAAGCAAAGGACCTGAGTAGACATTTCTCCAAAGAAGATATACAAAAAGCACATGGAAAGATGCTGCTCCATATCATTGGCCTTTAGAGAAATGCAAATCAAAACACAAGGAAATATCACTTCACCTCCACTAGAATGGCTATTATTTTTTTTTAAAAAAAGGAAACTAACAAGTGTTGGTTAGGATGGGGAAAAATAGGAATCTTCAGGCATCGTTGGTGGGAATGTAAAATGGTGCAGCCCCTATGGAAGACAGTTTGGCAGCTCCCGAGGAAGTTAAGCAGAGAATTACTACATGACCCAGCAATGCCAATTCTAGGTATATAACCCAAAGAATCAAAAGCAGGGACTCCAGCAGGTATGATGTTCACAGCGGCATCATTCACAACAAAGAAAGAAACTGGATCCAATACATATGCACACACAAACACACACAAGAAATTTTAGTCATTGAGCAAGACTTTGTTCAAATTTTTTACCTATATCCTCTCACATCCCAAAGGACTTGTTTCAACCTTTGAAATTGTATTTATTATTAAATTTTGAAATAATTATAGATTCACAGGAGGTAACAAAGAAATGCACAGAAAAGTCCTGTGTACCCTTCCTCCAACCTCCACCAATATTAATATCTTTCTCATAGAATTATAGCACAATATTTAAGCCAAGAAATTAAAGTAGGTACAATCCATTGAGCTTATTCAAATTTCACCAATTATACATGCTCTCATATATGTGTGTACATATAGATCTATGCAATTCTATCACATTTGCATAGCCACCACTGCAATCAAGACTGCCTCATGTTACCCCTATTTATAACCTTAACCATTCCTTCTTTTCCATCCCTACCACTTGGCAACCACTAATCCATATTCCATCTCTATATCTGTGTAATTCAATAAATATTATACAAATGGAATAATACAGTATATAACTTTTTGTGATTTTTTCCACTCAGTATAATTTCTTTGAGGTTCATCCAAGTTATTGCATATATGAATAATTTACTCCCCTTTGCTGATGAGTATCATTCCATATACATGGAATATATATTTTATTCATTTTTAATTGAGTTTATGTTTTTAGGATTGAGTTGTAGGAGTTTTTTATAAATACTGGATACCAGTCCTTTGTCAGCTATGTTTTACTACTATTTTCTCCCAGTCTGTGACTTACCTATTCATTTTCTCAATGGCATAATTTGATGAGACCAAGTTTTTCATCTGGATAAAGTCTAATTTATCAATTTTTAACTTTTATGTGTATTGCTTTCACCTAAGAAACTTGCACCTATTTCAAAGTCATGAGTTGAGACTTCCATGTCTGTTTTCCTCTAAAAGGTTAATGATTTTATCTTTTATATTTAGATCTGAAGTTCACCCTAAATTAATTTAAGTATGCAGGAGAGTTGAGGTTATCCAGTTATTCTAGCATCACTTAGTGAAATGCTTTCCTTTCTCCATAGGAATACTTTGGTGCCTTTGTCAATAATTAATACTTTGGTGCCTCTGTCCCACCTCTAGGTGGTGGGAGGTCTATTTCTGGGACCTCATTTTGTTCTGTTTATTGATACTTATACCAGTATCACAATGTCTTTTATAAAAGTTTTATAAAAAATCTTGAAGTATCTTGAAATTATGTAGTCTAAGTCTAAAATATGTTCTTTCCTTTTTAAGATTGCTTTAGGGATGCTAAGTCTTAGTCTCTCCACCTACATTTTAAAATCATCTTATAATTTCTACAAAAAGTCTGCTGGATTTATAACTAGAAGTGTGTTGAATATATAAAACTGTCCTTTTACAATTCTGAGTCTTCCAATCTAGAAAATGGTATCTCTTCAATCTATAATTTCTCTATAATTTCAGAGTTTTCACTTAAGAGATCTTATATACGTTTTGTTAAATGTATTACTATGTATTTTAAATTTTCTTACATCATTGTAAACTGAGATATTTAATTTTCCCATATTTTTTGTTTCTAGTATTTGAAAACACAATTGGTTACTCTATATAACTTTATATTTTATGACCTTGCTAAATTCACTTATTACTTTGAGTAGTTGTTGTTTTCTTTCCCTAGGATTTTCCAAGTAAACTATTCTGCTAACTCCAAAGAGGTAGTTTTCTTCTCCCATTCTGATCATTATGTGTCTTATTTCTTTTCTTGCCATATTGCAATGGCTAGGCCCTTCAATATAATGTTCAATAAAGGTGGTAATAGTTAATATTCTTGCTTTGTACCAAATCTTGTACCAAAATATGACATGCTAAATCTTAGTATAAGAAAATTTAGCACGTCATATTTTTTTAGATGTCTTATCAAGTTGAGGAAATACCCTTCAATTTACATTTTGCTTGAAGTTTTCCCATGAATGGATGTTGAATGCTGTCATATGCTCTTTTTACATTTATGGTGATGAGCATATACTTTCTCTCTCTTTTTTTTTTGTTAATATGGTGAATTACATTAAGTTTTGAATGTTAAACTAAGCTTTCATTTCTAGATAAACTCTACTTGATCACTTTTTTTTTTTTATATTGCAGAGCTTGATTTGCTAAAACTCTGTTAAAGATTTTACATCTATGTTCATGAGAGATATGAGTCTGTCATTTTCCTTTTTTTGGAATCTCTTTGCCAGGTTTCAGTATAAAAGTCACACTGGCCTAGGGCAGGCAATGGTGGCTCGAGTTCTCATCTGCTGTGCCAGAGACCCAGGTTCAATACCCAGTGCCTGCCCATGTAAAAAACAAACAAACAAACAAACGAACAAACCAAAAAAGTCATGCTGGCCTCATAAAATGATTTAGGAAGTGTTTCTTCCTCTTTTAAAGGAATTTTCTAATATTACTGTTATTTCTTCCTTAAACTTTTCAGAGAATTCACCAGTGAAATCATCTGGGTCAGGCATTTTCTTTGTGGGAAGAATTTCGCTAATGAATTCAATAGATATAGGGTAATTCATATTTTTCTTTTTATCTTGTGTCTCTTCTGCTAAAGTGTATTTTTCAAGGAATTATTTCATTTCATTTAAATTGACAAACTTACTGGCATAAAGTAGTTCATGGTATTCTCATATTATCTTTTCAATGGCTATAGAATGTGAAATAAAGACCCTTCTTTTATTCCTTGATATTATTATCTTTTTTTAACTTGATTAGTCAAGCTAACTGTTTATCAGTTTTGTTCTCTTTTCAGTAAATCAACTTTTGGCTTTATTAATTTTCTCTACTATTTGTTTCTTATTTTGTTGATTTCTGCTCTTACATTTATTAACAATTTTTCTTCTGCTGAGAGTTCCTCTCATTGATGGTAAAGAAATGAGAGAAGGGAAACAGAGTGTTGTAAACTGAGGTCTTAGACCTTTGCTAGTCCAGGCTTTAATTTGCTTTCTAGGTCTCAGGTTTTTTCTGCACAGGCTAGGGACCTTAGAAGGGTGTTCCTCAACAACATATCAAGTCTGTGCCTCTACCCTAACCAGCTTGGCTACTACCTATGGTAATGACATCACCATGCCTGCTTGGCCCTCACTCACCAAGGCGGTGTCTTCTTATCCCTTCCTTCACAACCATCCAGGGCTCCTTTCCTTCATCCAGTAAAGTAATCACATCTGGCTTAGAAATAGAAGGTGCTGCTTAAAAGAAAGACATGACATAAAATTATAAGCCCAAAAGACCTTAGACTCAGACTTTGTTAAATTTATAATTAACTATAGATAAAAATAGTACTTTATAAAGTCTGATCAAAGAAAGGTAATGGAGTTGAGAAAACTTATATTAGGGTAACTCTGGGACCACAAGGACTAAAGAATCCATATGGTTAAGAAAAGGTCTAATAATATTTTAAATTTGCACAGGCTCTATTGAGAGGCAGTATTGGGTACTGGTTGAAAACCCAGACTTTGGATCAAATCATGTCTCCATTGTCTGTATCACCTTGGCAAATTAATAACCTCTTGTGCCTAAGTTTTCATATCTGAAACGGGGAGGATAATAGTATCTTTCTCATAGAGGTGTTGTGAGGATTAACCACTAATATAAAATGTTCAGAACCCGTACCCAAGCACAAATCACAGTTCTATGTACATATGCACATAATATATTTGATAGCTATTAATTTTTATTCTTGTTTTGCTGGCAGGAGAACAAAAGCCTTCCTAAGACAATCACAGATCTTTCCTAAGGTATTCATTCAATGTTAAATGCAAAGTTCTTGGATTTTAACTTTTAACCATGAAGAAGATAGAACCGAATATGTCTGTATGGGAAACAGAATGTGTTTACTTGAGTTTTAAATTAACTCTATGGATTCCATTATATAAATTTTACATGCTTCTTTGTTAGCGAAACTTAAGAACTCCATGGCTAACTAGCCTCCTTGCATTCGGATGAGAAGTACTGTTAAGCATCTTCATCAATTCTTAGTTCCAATATAAAGTGAAATCTGCTTTCTGGGCCAATGCTTCTGCTCTAAGTTATCCAGAATTCAAATCCAACCCCTTAGACTTTGAGGAAAAGAGGAAAGTACTGGAAGAGCCTGAAGAAAGTCTGAAGAACATGGGAGGATGGGAAAGAAGTATTAAACTGAAGGGCCCATTTCCAACCTAACAAAGCTTAAGCCATAGAGAGCAAAAATTTATCTAGAGTTTCAAAAAAGTCCTGAAATTAACAGCAGAAAAAGCCAATATCATTTGGGATAAATAATCGTACCTAATGAGATGAAGTTGCTATAGTTTTCCCACATCACATCCCTATACAAGTCCCTCTGAGCAGGACCCAGGCATTCCCATTCTTCCTGTGAGAAGTCTATGGCCACATCACTGAATGTCACTGAACCCTGAAAAAAAAAAAAAACTCATGTATTACTGGTGAAAGTAAATGAAATAGTTTCAAATGGAAAGAGAAGAGATTAAGTATGCAATGCAGACAAGGGGTCACACAGCAAACAAATAGGCTAGGGCTTAAAATCTGTAACATGAATAAGGGATAAGAAGAAAATTACTATGGCTGAAGCCCAGTACCTACACATTCTTAAAGAGTCCTGGAGCTGCAGATTAAATTCTTGCAGTGTGGACTACCTTAATTATCCAAACATATCTGGAAATAACTAAAATAACCAGAGAACTCCAATTAAATAAAACAGTATAGATAAACCTTCTGCATGCTATGTGCCTTCATCATAAATGCCTAAGAAATGGGAGGACTTCCACCCTCTTTTCCCTTTAATAATCATGAAAAAAAATGATAAAAACTTGTCCAAAATGAACTACAAAATCTGTGAGAAAATGCCACTTAAATAAAATGAAAGACGTTTTCCAAGACCCAAATTCAACACAAAGTCAGATTTTATCATAAACCTTTTCCGTTATGGCCCATTATTTAGTAAATGTTTAAAAAATGGCTACATAGATCACATTTTGAAATCTGTTAGATTCAATCCTTTAAAATTTATTATTTAGATGTTTTAATTCAATATAATCTCAAGCCTTCCATTACTCTCAAAGTCAACAATCATGTAAAACTTAGGTATCTGGGTGATCTTTTGTTCTTTATCATTAATCATCCTTTACTGAGCTCTTTGTTTCTGAGTAAGAGGAATCAGAATTGTGAGGGTATCACTTTAGACCAGTAGTTTTCAACAAGATTTTTTCTCCTCTCTCAAGGACATTTGGTAATGCCCTGAGACATTTTTGGTTGTCACAACTGGGACAGAGGGTGCTGATGGTATCTAATGGATAGAGGCTTAGGATGCTGCTAAACATCCGACAATGCACAGAACAGCTACCCATAATAAAGGATTATCTGGCTCAAAATGTCAATAGTGTCGGGGAAATGAAACCCTGCCCTAGAACAGCACATCCTGTAAAACTAGACAATGCACATTATCCCTGGTACTCTCTCAGAATTTCCCAGAGATAATCCTTAATCTATATGCAGATCCCAGCCACATCCCTACTCAATCCTAAAAGCCTTATAAAGCATAAAATTGTAACATATATAGAGATCGAGACCAGTGAACATTAAATCTCATCAACTCAGAAAACTCAGGTTTGTGGAGTAGTTTAGTTTTCTGTATGAATAGTCAAACAGAACCAAATTCTTGCTTTCATTAAACCCAAATCATCTAGGAAAGTTCAAACTACAGCTCTCCCACTTAACATCAGTCATCTGTTCTTGAAAATCAGACATTCTAGCACTACATTATTAACCAGGTACCTAGTTTCCCATCATTTAAAATCAGAAAATTATATCATATTTATAATACATAAATCCTAATCATCCAACTAGCTTCACAACTTTTCCTCACAGAATAGAATCATATTACACATGGAGGTAACTCTCTTGTCAGCATGCACTTGATGTCTTTGGCTTTATTATTTCACCCTTTCTTCCACAGAAATCATTTTTTCTCACTTGCTTTGTTTCTTTCTCCACAGTTGTCTTCAATAATTTTAAAACTTTTTAGGAACTCATTTTATATTAGACTAAAACAAGGGCTAAATATGAAATACACTGTGGAAACAGTCAGTTTAATGCTCTAACGCCTCCTTTATTACCAGCAGCATCAGATACACACATACTTAGTACAAAATTCAAAACATCTGCAGATGATTCTGACAGTCTAGCAACTGTACTTGCAATATGACAAGACTCTTCCTGCATACTGTATGTGTGTGTGTGTGTGTGTGTGTGTTTTAAATGTTCTGTGGAAATCTGATTCTAAAAATAGGCAAAATTAATCTATGGTGGTCAAAGTGAGGACAGTAGTTACATTTGGGCTGGGCAAGGTAGGTGGGGAAGGACCGAAAGGAAGGCATCGAGGTGCTAATAACATTCTTTCTTGACCTGAGCACTGGTGGCATGGATATACTCAATTTATGAAAATTCATTCAGCTATACACTTGGGATACACTTTTCTGTACGTTGTTTTACTTTAATAAAAATTCAAAAAAGTGGGTGGGCCACGGTGTCTCAGCAGGCAAGAATGCTTGCCTGCCATGCCAGAGGACCCGAGTTTGATTCCCGGTGCCTGCCCATGTTAAAAAAAAAAAAAATTCAAAAAAGTTTTTAAAATTTCATAATATATATTGGGGATATAAATTTTTCCTATATAAAGCTGGACTAAAAAATACAAAATTAAAAAGGACATTCTACTGGAAAATGTTAACATAGGAGAAATTCTACTGGGAATATCTATCTCCATTCTTCTCAACTCATTTCATTTTATGCTCCCTCATTACTCTTGAAAGAAGATTTTGTAGATGGAAGAAGCTGAACACTGGTCAAAAAAAGGGAAGGACTCATAAAGAAAAAATGAGCTATTTGTCTCTATGAGTCCTTTCCTTTTTTGACTAGTGTTCAGCATTACAGTAATAAAAGAAATTAGAAAGCAAGTTCCTAGAAGGAGCTCTGCTTAGTTGGAAGTTTCAAGAGAACAAATTAATATGTAAATATAACCGAAAATTAATAGTACTTCAAAAAGAAGAAAAACCAACTTACGTGGGCCATGGTCTAAGAATGCAAGGACTGTGGTCAGTCCTTGTCAAGATTTCTCTGTTGGAGAACTGCAGAATCCACAGAAGCCAAAGCTGGAAGAAGAAAACGAAGTCAAGAAACCAGATGTGCTTCAGAGCTCCCAAAATAACTTTAGTTAAGATGAGCTTTTTTCCTCTTCCATTTCTGCTTCCAAACTATATCCTACCACTACACCAAAACCCACCACATGAATCACACAAACTGGAAGAGAGTAAATGGAATCTGAAGAAATTCAAACCCTCTTCAATCTTGGGAAAACCCAGTTGAACAATGAAGAATGAGATGTAGAAGCTCAGATATTTCAGCAGGAATATTTCTGACCAGCTTCCCATCTGGCAATGGGATCTAGACCTGACATTGGGGAACTCAGACTTGCTTTGAACAGCTTCTCCGCCCTCCAGGACAACTTTCCATGGCTGAGAAGGGGCCATGCAATCCAAACAGAGGCTTTTTTTGAGCTCCCAGGATCCTACCTGAACTTTCCAAACACAATGTCTAAAAAACACACAGACTGAGTGTGGCAGCTCCTGCCACTGCAAGACTGCACTAGACAAGTCACCACTCCCTGCTTCCCAACCTCTCATACCACAACTCACTTCCTTCTTCTTTTGTTTTTTCAGAAGTGCTACTTTTTATTAAGTACATATTTATGCATATTTTATTACAACTTGCTACAATCAAACATCTTTTTTTTTTTTTTGCATGGGCAGGCACTGGGAAACTCAAACATCTTTTAAACTCGAAAGTCACTCCTGTTTCCTCCAAAACAAAAAGCAAAAGAATACAGTTAATACAAATTAGGCTGAGAAATTCTATGAACTATAAATGTTAGAACAATTGAAATTTAGATCTTATTTACAGTTTCAAAACATTTTGCACTGATTTGGTTTGATTACCATATTATCCGGTTATGTGCATTAGAAAATGTCTCTGTGATGTGCCCTCTATAAGACTCACTTCCTTCTTTACTACCATCTTTCAGCACCTAACCTGGGGAAGAGGGGATTTATGATTCCTGCAATTAGACAAGCACAAACATTCACTGGGAACTTTTATATGATGGGTACTTTAGACAATACCATTTGATTTTTAGCACTGTGCTGCAATTTAGTTCTTTTCTCTCAATAGCTTAAGAAATTAATGCTCAGGTGGCCCATGGTGGCTCAGCAGGCAAAAATGCTTGCCTGCCATGCCAGAGGACCCAGGTTCGATTCCCGGTGCCTGCCCAGGTAAAGAAAAAAAAAAAGGAAATTAATGCTCAAAAGTCAAATCATTTGCCCAAATTCACAGTTATTAAATGGCAGAACACTGTTTTAAATCCACATTTTCTAACTAAAAAGTCAGTTTTCTCAGTTTGGCAGTTCCTTAGAAAACTAAATATCGAACTGCTCTATGACCCAGCAATACCACTACTCGGAATATATCAGAAGAACTGAAAGCAGTGACACAGTCAGATATTTTCACACTGATGCTCATACCAGCATTATTCACAATTGCCAAAAGATGGAAACAATCAAGTGCCCATCAACAGATGAGTGGATAAATAAATGTGGTATATAAATATGAAGGAATATTATGCAGTAGAAAGACGAAATGAGATCCTGAAGCATAAGACAACATGGATGAACCTTGAGGACATAATGCTGAGTGAAATAAGCCAGACACAAAAGGATAGATACTATATGATTTCACTTTTATGACCTTGGTAAAGGTAAACTCAGAAGCCTCTTTTGTTGCTCAGACGTGGCCTCTCTCTCTAAGCAGGGAAAATCATTACCCTCCTCCCTACATGGAACATGACATTCATGGGTTTTCCCTACCCACCGCCAGCAATGTGGGACTGACTTCCAGGGATGAGCCTGGCCCTGGCACTGTGGGATCAACAATGCCTTCCTGACCAAAAGGGGCAAAAGAAATCTAACAAAATAAGGTATCAGTGGCTAAGATAATTCAAAAAGAGTTGAGAGGCTATTCTGGAGGCTACTCTTACACAAGTTTCAACTAGATAGTGCTATTTACCATGGTTTGCCAAACCTCAACCAACACCATTCCTGTAACCCTAAAGAACACCCAGGGCTCCATCAGATTCTATAAAAGTTTAACACACCAAGATTACTTTCTAGAAACCTACAACCTCCAGATGGTTTCTAGGCTAGGTAAGTCTTGAAACCCAGACGGGCTAGCCTCTCTAGAATATCAACTAGTTCCATCGCCTAATCCCATATTATCATCCCTTTCTAACATGAAAAAGTTAGAATGGGCATAGCTCAAATATCCCTAAAGATTGGGAGAAGGACCAAAGGAGAAGGAAGAGTAGATAGGATTTAACAAATGATTATGACTGCTGTATCATTATATTGATATTTCTTTTAGTCTCCACTGTCTTGGAGCAACCGGAAGGAAAATCTAAAATTCTGGAACTATAACCTATACCAAATTCAGAAATCTGTTCTACAACTACTTGTTACAATGGACTTTGAAATTCATTGCCTTTTTGCATATATGTTACATTTCACAATTTAAAAAAATGTTTTTTTTTTAAGACAGTCTTCTTCCAACCTTGATTTTTGCCTCTGAAGGCTAGAATTTCTTCTTCCTGAGCATGGACAATTCACTAAAAACTAGGAATAACAAAAAACCTTTCAAAAGATAATAAATTCACTACTCATTAGGGAGCAACATGTTAATACAACAAAAAACTAACTTATTTTTCCCTGTGTTGCTACAAATTACTTCTCTCAGCCTGCATGCTTTTTTGAGGGTGTCCCATGACCTCAGAGAGTATTAGGACCACTTTTTTATTTTCTACACAAAAATTTTAGGCATGTTAAGACCACCAGGGTAGATTCTTAAAAAACACACTTTTTACAGTGACTAGACTAGGAGATCAAAAAGACTCATGATGCCCATATTAGCAAGGTTGTGGGGAAATGGACACTAAGTCCAACTTTACAACTATGTGGACGCAGCATTTAAACCTTGTAACCTTGTGAGTCAGAAACTCTACTTCTGGAACTAAAGAAACCAACTGTACATGCAACATAAAGATGTACACAGAGTTATGCTAACAGATATGGTTCATGAAGGAGAAAAACTGAAAAGAACCTAAATGGGGAAATGAGTAAATAAATCATTGAAAACCATGCAACTATTAAATTTTATATTTCTCTAACGCTCTAAGTTTGACATGGGTGAAGCCAGTGTACTGAAAAAGCAGAATGTGAAACTTTTTTTTGCATTGGTGGTTTTTAATTAGAAGCATTCCTTTGAAACACTGTTTCATTTTTTATATTTGAAGTTCTAACTACTCAGCAATGTGAAACTATTTTGAGAAAGAGAAAAAAATCACATATATGCCTAAAAGGAGGAGTTAAAGTGTTTAATGAAAGGCAGCAAAACTCACCACAATATTAAACAGCGTGTGAACCTGAAGTAAACAGATACTTCAAATCAAAGAAAGACATCTTTCTTTCAGTTTTCTCCTGAACTGGGGGGTGGTCAGGGGGGAAACAGCTCAAGATAATCTAAAAACAGCTGCTATTTTCCCTAAGCGGCTTTTCTTTTATTTCAGCTTCCAAGTCATGAAACAACCCTATGATTTCATATATGTTGGAATACTGCCTAAAAAGGAACAGAAAAAATCCCTGACCTCATTTAAGTACTGATGACAGTGTCGCGGTTGCTTCCTTTCATATCTCCCTGACACATAGGTTTATTTTGTTTCTGAACCAGTCCTTTTAACTAAGATGCCTATGAAGCCCTCCAGCAGCTACTAGCTCTTCTTGTTCTATTAGTCTCACTCTGCATATAACATCATTTATTAAAATAAAAACTGTAAGGCATTCACCTCCACAGAGATCCCATAGCTTCAGTATGATTTGGACATATAACAGGACAGCTCTTGCTGCCATCTGACTGCTTACCTATGAACTCCCAAGGTATGACATGTGAATTCTTGAATGACCTTTATTATACCTTACCTTAGACTTAAACTTATTATTTATATATTTTATCTTCTTTGCTCAATTAAAAGCAACTTAAGGAGAGCACCTATTTCTTTATAACGGTGGTAGCTCCCCACAGCACTAGAATAAGTTCTGGCAAATTGTTGGTAAATTAATAAATGCCTGTTATTTATTCCCAAATTTGCATTTGTAGGAACTTTTTTTAAGGAAATAAAAAGTTCACAAAGATATATCCTAAGAATGTTTATCAAAGAATAATTTATAACAGCCAAAAATTAGACCTATCAGTAGATCAAATTACAGTCAACTATATGATGACATTCAATGTCATTATTAATAAGGATGATGGTCCACAACAATAAAAGGGAAAAGAAATTATGAATTATTAAGGCAGGAAGGATTTTTTTTAAAGTATACAAGTTAGTATATTGCTATAATTACAAATATAAGATTTGCTGTCAGACATCCAGGATATAAATCTCAGCTCTGTTACTATCTGTGCAATCTTTTCAGTACCTCAGTTTTCTCCTCTATAAAACAGTGATGATTAAAATTCCTGCTCAAAAAACGTGTTATGAGAATTAAATAAGGTATAACATATAAAGCACTAAAAGAGCCAATAAGCATTTAACAAAAGTCAGCTTAACTATGTCAGTGAAGATGAAAAATACTGAATAGCTTTCTTTCCATAATTACTACAGAAATGCTCTACTGCTCTTTACTTTTTCTTCCATAAAAAAATATAAGCTTCTCAGCCCTGCTCTTATAATGCTAAATAATATATTTCAAAGCCTCACCTTTATAGGCAATGTTCGATTAACAAAAATTTACAAGGAGGGGGGTGGATAGATGAAGAAAATGTGACAAAATTCTGATAATTTTTTAATATGGGTGATAGGAAAGAACATGAAATCACAATATAATGGTAGCAGTTAACATCTATTGAGCACTTGCTATGTGCCAGGCTTTATCTAAGGGTTTTTACACATACTATGTATTTATAACAGCCCTATACAGTACATTCTATCATTATCATTTTGCAGATGAAGGAACTGTGGCATAGAGAGAAAAAATAATTTGCCCCAAGCTTATCCAGCTATGTGTCAGGTTATGAGTTATGAAACTAATTACCACAGTAATTAGTTTCATAACTCATAACTACTGACACTCCACTAAACTGCCTATCATAAAACCACATACTTTTGTGGCCTGAAACTCAAGCTATTAAAGACTTCAAACCACATCTTAAATTTCCATAAATGTCTTCTGTAGAATAATTCCTAAAATTTCACTAAAAACTCTTATCACATCACCATTCCTAGGAGCCTCAAAAAGCAACATATCTTGTCTCCAATTAAACCATCTCCTATCTTTCCCTGCTTTGAAACTCTATTTTGTGGAGAAGATCAAAGATACCCAGTGTGTGATTCCATCTAAACTGTAATATCTGTAAAAAATCACAGCCTAAACTAACTCTGCAGTTAGTCCATCTTCAGGTTTACTTGCAGACTATGCAAATGATAAAACAGCTCACAGGAGAAATTAAATGATCTGCCAAATGTTTATGTGAATTCCCTCTGGAGAGGGAGGGACATAGTGTGCATGTGTGTGTTGAGGGGGGAGGCAGTTCTATCCTCATGACACCCATCATTCACTGAGAAGGAAGTCAAAAGCACTAGCCTAATCAGCTAAAGACTACTAAGAACGAGTTTGTATACTTTGACAAAATCATATTTATTAACTTGCAGAAAAGGAGGGAATTCCAGAGGAATGGTGGAACAAAATGGACAAGAGAAAGGAGAAAAGGATCTTTTGTACGAATTGAGTTACCGCTGAAGAATTCTGAGGAGGATCTAAGACAAGCAGGGATCAATTCTGGATTGGCTGCAATTTCTGAGGTGAGTTTAAGAGAAGCAGGGTTTGAGGGATTGATTGGAAACTGGGTGCTGTCATTAATGCTTAAGCAAATGACTTAATAATTGCACAGCCCCAGTAATAAAATGAAAATAAAGCGGGTCTGGGGCATCATTCCTTAAGAAAGCAGTAATTTTCCAAAGAAGGAGGTCAAAACGGTTTTTACAACTACTACACGACCTTGGGAGAAATATTTTCTATTATTTTTGCAGCCGATTTATCTGGCTTTTCTTTCTCACCCTAATGACGTGGCTGCTTTTGCTTTTTTCCGTCTGAACGTATTTTCTCGCTTTAACAGAAAAAAGCAAATGTTTCCATGCACAGAAAAATAAAAATTACAGTTCATAAAACAAACAGGAAACACAAACTCATCTTAACCTGGATTTTTATATGCACAACAGCAATTCCTTCCTCTTCTTCTTCCTCCTTCCTAGGGCCTTTCTAGCAAATATCAACAGGACTGAAGCAGAAGACGGTCATCTTGAGACACCAGGCCTTTCTCGGAACTCTCTGCCTGGCTAAATCAGGACACACTCCCGCAATCACGCTAGCTCCCACAGTTTACCACACGCACAACCAGATATAAAAGGGAGCCTTGGGGTAAGCTGACCCTTTCCGATATCAGAGAGAAAGGCCAGAATATATGAAAGCAGAAGTTATAATCTGTCTCCGAATTCAGGGCACATTCGTTGGGAGGGATTCTGGAGAAGCTGTGGTTCTGAGATCTGCAGCTGTTCCTCGCAGGACAGCAGCGCCTTTTTGTTGTAGCCTTTCACTCGGGGGTTCAGAAGTCTAACTCGGAGACATGTGAGGCCGCTAGGCCTGTGCGGTCTCAAAGCGGGAGGGAAAAGGACGCAGCAGGACAGCCAGCGCCAAGTCAGCGTCACAAACTCCACAGCCACTGCAACCGGCTTACTCTGAGGCCCGCGCCGCCCCCGCGCCGCCCCCGCGCCCATTTCCTCATGCACGCTACCAACTCACCTCTCCGAGCCGACACCAGCAAGGAAGCCGGAAGGAAAGTAGGAGCCGAGGTTTGTGGGAAGCGTAGTCCGCGGCCGGGAGGTCCTGCCCCAAACGTTTGCTAAGAGTGTTCACAGTGCGCAAGCGCAGGCGCTAGCACCAACCCAGAGGGTGCGCGACGGCTGTAAGGACCTAGCGGGGGGTTAGAGGCTGCAGCTCGGGTCTGTGTTTGCTGCTGAGGAAACCTTCAGGAGCGCTTGGGAAGAAATCTGGACACCAGCGCGAGCCTAATATAACTACCCACGCAGGACCTACGCACACAGCAGGTTCTCGATGTATATACCTAAGCAAGGGCATGGGTGTAAAGCAGGCATTCAGTAAGAATATCTCCTAAACGCCAGCTGAGCCTGGACCAGAACCTAGACACAGAAAGATGGCTTAAGCCAATCTCTCTCTCCCTCCCTCCTAACTTATCTCCCTTTCTTTCTCTCTTACTCCATTCCTGTTCTTTCTCTCCTGCAGGGCTGAGTGTAAAAGTTCTATAAATATAAGGCAACGATAGTTGATATTGTCATTGAGGTGTTCTTACTGAATTTTAAAATCTAGTTATATTAATTGCTGAGAAAGGTGTGTCTTATATTTTCCTTTTAGTCCTATCAGATTTTGCTTCAAATATTTCCAAGCTCTATTTATACGTGAATGTTTTCCATGTAACTGTTATGAAGAGGATTGAAAAGTGAACAGTATCTTCAGAGGTCTTTCTTAGATTAGTAATCATTGTAATTGTCCTGTCCAGGGTTGTTCAAGAAGAAAAAGGGAAAGTCCATCAGACACCACACTACAGCAGCATCCTCAAATTCTTCGAGGATGTTACTAGATTAAATAAGTTTTTCTTTCATCAAGAATATAAAATTTTAAAAAGTTTTGAAAATGTCTCAGCCAATCTTGTCTTGTTTTGCAAACAGAATATATACGAAGTAGACGATAACATGAAAAAATTCAAGCTACTTTATAACTACACAGAAGGTCTAAGTCAAAATATTTCTTTAAATTCAAGACAAAGTCTAATTTACTTGTTCCTAGTTAAATTTATGCGAGGAAAAGCAACACTCCATGAAAACAAAACAATAGAAAGAACTTCTTAAGTGGTTTCTCCATCTTCCATTCTTAATCTTATTCTTTCTCAGGTTTGACTAGGTTTTGAGGAGTTTAAAACTCCAGACTGTAAATTCTTCATACCTATAACTGCTAAGGAGTTGACCCTTGATGGCAAACCGTAATCCATCTTCCTTGCTAGGCCGCTCAGCTCAGCAGTACCAGAGAATTAACTTGTGATTAACCAAGATTCAGCAAAAGGACTTTTGGAAAGAACACTGCTCTGTGTCAAATTATGGTACACTTTGTCACTTGGTCCAATGTGCTCACTGAATTTCTGAATATAATTTTCTTTAGGTTGTTTGTTTCCCTGTGTTATTTAGAGGTTTGGATCTTCAATTCATCAATGGTCATCCAGAGCAAAAGATTTTGTTTCAGATATTTACTTTTCTCAATATCTAAATTTGAACTATTTTAGTTGTCTCTTTGGTGTCTGTCTCATTGAAACAAAGTCACTTCTCTGAAACCTTTTACACTAATCTTTTTTGTTGTTAATAACATTTCATTTTAGTAATTTTTGAAATCCTAAACTAAAAATGCTTCACCAGATGATAAATCCATGCCATCTCAATATATTTTGGGAACTTTAATGTATTACCATCTAATAAACTATATCTCATGGATGTACTTTGAAGTACGTTTATACTCTTAGAACAAGAAAATGTCCCCAAATGTAATATACCTTATGTTTTAAATATTTATAGCACTATCAGGTAATTTATGACTTGAACCTTTGTGAAATACTTTCATGGCAAAGGCAATGTCAGCAAAACTCACACCACCACCACTGGTAGAAGAAGAATTTGTTTCTGATTTCTTTTGCCTTCTTAATCTTGCATGAGTTTATTTCATTGGAAAAACGTAAATAGCATCCAGAATTCTAGAACCAAGAGTCTAAGGATTGGAGTTCTTAGGCTTCCAGCCTCTGTGGTACAAAAAAAAAAATTGTAGTTCTCAGGCTTCCAGCCTCTGTGGGGGTAGACTTGTCAGAACAGCTACAAAAAAGATATCCAGCACATTTGTTTTGTTTTTTAATTTTAATATCGTATAACAAATGGTTTTGATATTTGAAAGAAGAAATACTTAACTCATCACATTAAAATAGTCTTGTTCCTTATTTGTCTATGTACCTTATTAGCCTCCTCATTCATGGTTTCTAATGTTTTAATCTCCTCCTTTGCCTGGGCCATTGCTTTCTGTTTCTTTAAATGTTTTATAATCTTTTGTTGAAACTTGGGCATTTTGGTATTTTAGTGTGTTATTGCTGGAATTTAGACTCTGAAACATCTGTTCCTTAAGCTTTTTTTTTTTTCTGACTTATTTATTTTTTATTGACCTATAGTTTACATAAAATTCTCTCTTTTAGAGGATGCAAGTCAGTGGTTTTCAATATATTCAAAAGGTTGGACAACCATCACCGTTATCTGATTCTTTACGATGACTAATGTACTATCTGTTTCCATGGATTTGCCTATTCTGGATATTTCATATAAATGGAATTGTACAATATGTGTCTTTGTGACTGGCTTCTTTCAGTTAGCATAATGTTTTCAAAGTTCATCCAGGCTAAGCGTATATTAATATTTCATTCCTTTTGATGACTGAGTAATATTCCATTGTTTGAATATGCCACATTTTGTTTATACATTCATCGGTTGATGGATATTTAGATTGTTTCCACTTTGGGGCTTTTTTTGGTTTACTGATGCTGCCGGAATGTAATATACCTGAAATGGGTTCATTTTTTTTCAATGAGGATTTATTAAGTTACAACTTACAACTCTAAGGCCATGGAAATGTCCAAATTAAGGTATCAACAAGAGGATTCCTTCACTGAAGAAAGGTCAGTGGCATCCAGGGTTCCTCTGTCCCATGGGAAGGCATCTGCTGGTCCGTCGTTCCTGGGTTCCATTGCTTTCAGTTTCCGAGTGTCTTTGCTTGCTTCTCCAAGGACACCTCTCTGAGCTCTCTATGTCTGTAGGTCTTCTCTTGGCATCTCTGGGGCATTTCTCTTTCTGCACGTCCTTCACTTGGTTTCATCTCTCTATCTCTGTGCTTTTATGGTCTTTTATCCTCTCACAAAGGACTCCAGTAAAGGATTAAGATCCACCTTGAATTGAGTGGGTCTCACCCACAATAGGTCTGCCCCCACAGGGGTGGATTAAAGGAACATAGGCTTTTCTGAGGGTACGTAACAGCTTCAGACCAGCACAGGGCTATATGCGTAATGCTTCTGTGAATAGTTGCCTGTGAGTTTTCATGTGGATCTCTGTTTTTACATCTCTTGGAATGGAGAGGGGTTGGAGTTGCTGGGGTCATATGGAGACTCTATGTTCAACTGTTTGAGGACTGCCAAACTGTTTCCAGAGCGGCTGCACCACTGTACATTCCCACCAGCAGTAAGGGTTCCATTTCTCTATATCCTCCCCAGCAGTTGTTATTATCTTTTCATTGTACCCAACCTAAAGAGTAGGTGTGCATTCATTGTCATTTTGATTTGCATTTCTCTGAGGACTAATAATATTGAACATCTCTCCGGGTGTTTATTGTCTATTTGCATATCTTCTTTGGAGAAATTTCTAACCAAAAATGTCTATTTTTAAAATTGGATTATTTATCTTTTCACTATTGGGCTGAGCTTTCCATATGCTCTGGATGCCAGATCCTTATCAGATAAATGATCTGCAACCTTAAGCTTTTATCCAGCCAGTGTTATGACAAAGCTTTCCCTGAATTTCAGGAGTAAACAAAGAAGGGGGAAGAAGGGAAAACACCATTCCAGGCATTGCAGATTGATCTGTGTGAATGCTCTCCTTCATTGCTTATCCATACAAAGAATTTACAGAATAGCTCCATGCCAAAGTATAGGGGCCTCCCTGGTCCTTTCTGTACATGTGTCTCATCTTGGGCGTGCACATTTGGCCCTAGGAATTACCCCATTTACGTGGCTATGAATGTCCCCTCTTCCATAAGAAACAGCTAATAATAACAAACTAGCAATCCCTTGCGCCAGGGGCAAGCATGACTTGATTCTGTGTGCCTCCTTCTACATATAGGGCAAGTTCTGGGACAGATCCCTCAGGCCACCACCAGACAGATTGGGCCACATTTATAGTATGTGCTTGAAGGTTATTCTGCTCCCTCTGAACAAGGACCAGGGATCTTCACTGGAAGCAGAAATCAGCTCCAGATCATGCCAATGAAGAGTGGGGAAGGGGCCAGCTAGGACACCAGGAGATCCTACCACTTTTAAATAGGTTTTTGTTTGATTCAGCACAACAGCTCTTCAACTGTTTCCTGAAGCTTTGAGAAAGATGTTTCTACCAGTTCTTACTAATTGTTTAGAAATTCTTTTGGGGGACAGAGCCCTGAAATCTCTCATTCTGCTATCTTGATCTCGGCAGTGTTAATCTTTTAAAGTACAGCCATTCTGGTAGATATGTAGTGTATTGCATTGTGATTTTAATATTTGCATTTCCCTGATATCTAATGATGTTGAGAATGTTTTCATTATTGGTCATTTCTATAACTTCTGTTGGTAAGTCTTTGTTCAAATCTTTTTGCTCATTTAAAACTTTGAGTTATTTGTCTATTATTGAATTATAGTAGTTACTTATATATTCTGGATATCAGGCTGTCGTCAAATATTTACTGTACAAATGTTTTCTGTGGCTTGCGTATTCACTTTCTTAACAGTGTCTTTTGAAGGGCAGACATTTTAAATTTTGATGAAGTCTAACTTATCATGTTTTCTTTTGATTATTACCTTCTGCACCTTGTTTTATAAACTTTTGCCTATCCCCAAGTTATGGAGATATACTCCCATATTTTCCTCAAAAGCCTTTTTGATTTTGCCTGTTACAGAATTTCATATCATTAGAACCAAACTTATATACTCTTTTGAGTCCAGCTTTTGTGTACCTGTCTGTGAGATTCATCCATGTGTTGCATGTATCAGTAGGTCATTCCTTTTTATTGCTGAATAGTATTCTATTATAAGAATATTCCACAATTTATTTACATATTACTCTGTTAGCGACATCTGATTTTTCCAATTTAGTCTATTATGAATAAAGCTGCTATGAAAGTTCATGTGTATCTTCAATTTTATAAGAAAATTCCAACCTTTTCCCAAAGTGTTATGGCTTTTATACTCCCAGTATAATATATGAGAGTTCTAGAGACTCCATATCCTCACCAATATTTTGTGTTGACAAGTTTTAAAAGTTTAGTCATTCTGATTCATGTGTAGAGATACCTTATTTTGGTTTTAAAATGTATTTCTTTGATGACAATGATGCTTGAACCCTTTTCTCATACTCATTGGATATCTGTATATCTTCTTTTAAGAACTCTGTATATATACTCAAGTCTTTTTCTCATTTTTAAATTGGATTATTTTATTATTGAGTTGTAGGTTTTTTCTAAATCCCAAATACAAGTCCTTTGTCAGATAGATGCTAAACAACAATTTTATTTTTTAATGGTATTTCTTAAGTTTTTGCCTGATCACAGGTTGAGAAGATACTCTTCTACAATTTCTTCTAGAAGCTTTATTTCTGAAACTAATTTTGTAGGATGTCTTTATTTACCTATTATGTATATATATGCATGTATATATATGTATGTGTATTATATAGACAGCCTACCTAATATGTACATATATATAGCTGGAGCAATTTTAAAACATTTTCTTAGTTATTACAGATTTTCTATAAGATTGAGAAGATATTATATCTTCTCAAAATGTTTGATAGAATTCACTGGTAAAATGTTCTAGATCTGGGATGTTCTTTGAGGGAAGGTTTTTTTTTTTTATGAATTCTAGAAAATTGGATGCCCCCTAAAATCTACCAAAGTTGGTTTTTTACTTTGTGTAGGTCCATTTGTCTGTTTAATTTAGTTTTCCTAGTGAAAGGAATGTTTTAATGCGAGCTTTTCATTTTATAAATACACTATGAGTTACTGAAAGAGCATGGATTTTGTTTATTCCTAAAATGTACATATAACATAGCAATACTTAAGCTAAAATACCCAGTACTCAGTTTTGAAAGAAAAGGCACACACACACACAAAAAAAAAAAGTACAGGAGAAAGCTGAAGAATGCACATTTTTAAAGTTAGTACATTTTGCTATACATCAGAAAATCAGATGAAAACTTGATTGTGTTTCTCAAAACTGAGCAATAAACCTGAGAGGTGCCTGCCATGAGGGAGACCAGGGTTCAATTCCCGGCCCATGCACTTCCCCAAAACACAGACAAACAAAAATTCAACAAATGGTGCTGCAATAATGGGATACGCACATTGAAAACTAATGAAATGTGACCCCCGCCATACAGCACACAAAGAAAAAAAAACCTCTGAGATAATTTTTTCTATTTGATCTCTTAAACATAAATATTTAGGATGCGTTGCCGTACTGTATTAACAACCCCCTCACCTCTTGTATCAGTCTTGAAATATTTTGTTTAAATCAATGTGTTTAATATGTTCTGGGTATTTATCTCCCTGTAGATATATTTAAGTTGCAAATAGTACCAGAAATTAAATCTATGTATACCCCAAATCTGTGTGAGTTTCACCAACTCATGTCTGCTCACTTTCCTCATATACAAATGAGAGAATTGGCTCACTGATCTGGGAGATGTCGGTTTCAGGTAATACTTTATATGATTCTTTCAGCTTCCTCAAGTCTAGCTTCTGGGCCACTAGACCTGGCATTTTTTTATACTGTAATTGTTACATGCTTACTTTAGTATTTTTATCATTAATCTTTTTTAATGGTCTAACTATTCTGTGGGTCTTTGCTGAAATCTATGGAAATGGATCTGAAACATATCCTTTAAGGTAATTGGGATGATCTGCTTATTAAAAAAAGATTTCTAACCCTTTGCTTTTATCTTCAGTGTACTTTCTTAATCCAACTTCCACTTGATTCATTTATCTTGTTGAACACTGAGAGTAGGGTATAACCTTATGGGTGAAGACTTGAAAAGAATGGAGCTAATAAGACTTCTTATTCTCAAATATTGACTTGTTATCTGCAGTCACAGATTCTATTTCAGGATTGAGAATAAGGATCCTTCATACTTAATAGCGTCTGCTGAACTGAACACCATTTCTCTTTATGACTTTATTCTGTCTAAAAGTCTGTGGACAAATCCCTAGCACTTTTCCTATCAAATCTGAAGAAAGTCCAAATAATTTTCCTATGTATTATTAGGCTTTTAATTTTCAGTTTACTTACAAACTTTTCTTAACCTTAACCTAGGGTTAAGAATGGGCCAAGAAAAACAGGATTGACCGGAGGAGTGAGGAGTCCACTTAGATTTCAGGAGGGAATAAAGACTTTATATATGCTCTTAAAGACAATAGTGCAGTACAACCTTGGCATCACTTGGCTTTCTGAAAAACCAACTTTGATATAATGGTTGTTGAAAAAGCAGTGATATATTCACTTTAGAGCTGATTAAGCCAAGTAAATTTTTTTATTTAAATGACATCTTTGATGCTTTAAAATTAGGTACCACTTTTGAAAGTTAGCTGTGTTAGGTAAAACAAATACCAAAACCCAAACAAAAAAGGCTGCTTCTTTTCCTCTAGACATAACATTTCTGAATACTATCCTTTTCTACCTAAACAGCTCTAAACTTTTTAGAGCAGGATGAAAGCAGGCAATCATGATGATGCTGGCCAAGTGGTACTTAGCAAGTAGAAACGAAACATAATCCAAGATTTCAGTAGAGTTAAAAGCAGGTTGAATGTTCCCATGTACCAATGTTGCACACTTGTATAAAATCTCTGGAATTGGAAAATATGTACTAGTGCATGTTAACCTGCTTCTTTGGGCAAAGATGAACTTTTGTTTTGTTCCATAATTTGTATTTAAAGTGTAAGCATTTAAACATTGGTTTCATTCAAAGTGTTATTCTAATGACATATTTTGATGTTCCTATTATACCAGCTCCTTGAGGCTGACACTGTGACCTTTTAACATGTTTCTATCAATTCTTTGAGCATTTTCCTAATTTCTGCCTTCATAAAATGTTCCAGGCCAATCAAGCATTTTCTCTGCCCAGCCCTGAAATACACTGTTTTTCCAAGGAGCCCTGGTTCCTTGGATCTGGCTGTTAGGTATGCTCATTGCTCACAGAAGCTAGGGACATCATTGCTTCAATGTTCTCTCTGCTAGGATATATGTATCTGTTTATACCTATATACACATAAATATACATATATATATATACACATATACATCTAAATGTCTATATTACCCATATGTATATTTTTAAAGCATGACTTTATAGTGATATCTCCACTTGCAATCTAGTATCACAGGGTTCATTGTTGCCTCATTTCCTTATTTGCAACTCTGTTCTCCAGCAATGATAAACCTGGACCTCATTATCCACAACAGATTGACTTTTGTGTTCAATACTAGAACACATGAAGTAGTTTCAGAATTGTCAATCCATATCATGGTGAAAATCAATCCTACCTTAGTATTACTTGTTCACAGGTTTTTCTTTCTTTAGTCTGAGGGTATATGGTCAAATTTTATTCAAAAATTGCTTGAGTTACTTCTTTTTTCCACTTTAGTGTGGGGGAAATATTTGTTTTGCTTGTACTGCAATTTAGTTTCTTTCTTCAACTTTGTTGGTACTTTAAAAAATAAATAAAACATTAACATGATCCCCAAAGCAAAAACTATACAAAAAAATCTCTATGTATTTCAGTCTATTTATGGATTTTGCCCTATTCCACTGGCAACTCATGCACTAGTATCACACTGTTTTTGATTATAGGAACCTTTAAAAAGACAAATTTGGCAAATATGGATTATTCAACTAACCCAGCATTAATTATTGAAAAGACCATCCTTTCTCTACCACATTGCAGAGGAATCTGTCATAAATCAAGTGAACACATATGTGTGGATCTACTTCAGATCTCCTTATTCTGAAGTAGATCATTTTTCCATTGTTGCACCAATATCATACTGCCTTAAGGACTAAAATACAGTTTATTACATTAACAAATTCAAGGAGAAAAACATATTAATGTGCCAAAATGACATCTGACAATATTCAGCAGGCACTCCTAATAAAAAAAAAAAAAAAAGTTAAATAGGAACCGAAGGAAAAAATTTAGCTGCAATAAAGTCTATTTACTTCAAACCAAGGGCAAACATTACACTTAGTGATTTCCATTAAATTGGGGGAAAAACTAGATACCTGCTTTCACTACTAATATTAAGCCTTCTGACAAAGATTGTTTTCCTTCTCTAGACCAAGCTGCTGGCCCTAATTCTCACACATCCCTACCTACTACCTCCCTAGACCTGACAATCTTGAAACTAATCTTGCAGCTGGGGGGCTGCAGGAAAAAAAGAACTTAGACTGCAGAGGGGGAACAAAGGAAAAAACACAACTTCACACCCTATTTTAAATATTCACTCAGCCCCCAACCTGTCCCTCCTCTCTTCCTCTCATCCTGGCTAACCATGGTGCCTGAGAGGCTCCTAATTAGATAGTTCCTTAACTCCCTCTTCTCATACTCCACTTGCTCAGCCCTAACAGAATCCAGGTGGCCTAATTACTGCAAAGAAAACATTCTGAATCAAGGAGTGTTAGTGTTAATCACAACCTCAGTAAATCTATCACCCAACTCCGGAGAACCAAAGTATTCTAAATGCAACCTCAGTAATTACTCACCCTCCCAGTGATCAATCGCCCCTATCTTCCAGTGCTGTTCCTCCAACCCACCCCGCCCTTAAAAATCTTGATGTCCATTGTTTCAATGAAATTGAGTTCTGCTCTCTCCTGTTATACCAGTCCCCTAAATAAAGTTGTCTTGCTCTGTGTAACATTATCTAGTGCAGTTTTTCTTTTTCTGACACTTGTTCTGGAGATTATTTCCATTACAATACGATTAATTAATAAACTAATCACTCTAAATATTCTGAAATTACATGTATTTGCAGTTGACACAACTGGTTGCCTAGAAAACCAAGAATCAAGTAAAATAAAAAAGATTATTGGTTAAGAATGAAAGCTATTATTGCATCCATAATTAAAATTTTTATATAATCATGTCATTATAAATACAGATGTAAAAGAAGCCACAATCTCGAAGAAAGTAAATTCATCATGGACCAGATTTTTATCCAGGGTGCTATTTTTTTTAAATACTATCATTCTTGTAAGAAATTTTTAAAAAGATTCTTAAGACAGAACATGGTAAAAAGAAATTAATTGGAAAGTCATAGGGTTTGCCCAATAAAACATGAAAATGTTCATCTCACAATTAGTTAGGAAAACATTAAACCACATACCAGAAATGGGGATAAAAGAAAATTTTTCACTAATTGAGGAATTGTACATTGGACAATGATGTCCTCAACTGCTATGGCAATATTTAGTGAGGTTGAAGGTGAGTATAATCTGTAACTGACTGAGCAATTTCACTTTTTGTTAAATACCTCAGAAAAACTCTTGCTTATATACAGCAACAAAAACATTAAAGCATTTTTGAACAGTGAGAAATTATATACAGCCTATAAATATTGATCAACAGGTTTAAATACATTATGGTGATCTATGTAAAGTATAGGATTAGTGGGTTTTCCATTCTGATGAAAAGCACCATCTCCACATTCAAAAAATCAAGTTGCATGTTGCATGATATGATGTGAGTTGCAAAGAAATTATTCTTGGTTTTCTTCCCATAAAGGTAACCACTACCTAGCATCTAGATTTTCCCATTCTGGAAGTCACTCTTTTTGGTTGTGGCAGCTATCAAAGTTCAATTACATCTACAACTGGTACCAGGAATAGAGTTCTATAGCGTAATCTGAGATATACTGGGTTATACAAAATAAAATAACTTTCTGTGCTAGTCTTTAGATAGGTACAAAATGTATTTTCTTTCTCTAGATCTCACAATCTTCTTAGACCACAAAACCATTTTCTTCAGATACTATTAAGTAGTACGGTTCAGCGGAACATAATTCATAAGTGTATCCTCAGTAGCCGCTAACACAAAAACATTACCTGTGAGGAGGACATAACTTTTAAGTGTTGAATTCCTGTTTTGCATATTCATTATTCATTCCTTTTGTAAAGTCAGATAAAGCTAAATGGAAACAAAACCAAAGATGTTTGGACTGAAACAGGTCATTTTTTTCACTTTACATTGCTAAATTATAATACTTCAAATAGGGATACATTAATTGAATCCTATCAGGCCCTGGGTATGTAGACAAATTATTTCACATTTTAAGATTACTTTAGTATACTGAGTTAAATCTAAAGATTTTTGGAATTTTTGCAGGTGTTAAGTGACATTGGTCCAATATTGTTTAGGTGCTATCTAACTTTTATTATTGATATATTTGCCTTATAATATTCTGGGTTTGAAAGCTAAATTATGTCCCCCAAAAGATATGATGAAATCCTAACCCCCTGTACCTGTGAATGTGAATTTAGTTGAAAACAAGGTCTTTGCAGATATAATCAAGTTAACCTAAATCCAATGACTGCTGTCCTAAAAAAAATGGTCACATGAAGAGTCACAAGGAGAATACCATGTATGCTGGTCTGAATCTGTTATGTACCCCAGAAAAGACTATGTTTTTTTTAAATGCAATTTTATTGAGATATATTCACATATCCTATAATCACTATGTTCTTTTAACCCATACCTGTGGGAGCAGACCTGTTCTGGGTGGAACCTTTTAATTAGGTTGCTTCCAGGGAGATGTGAACCACCCAATTCAAGGTGGGTCTTAATCCTTTACTGGAATCCTTTTTCTTTTTTCTTTGTAATTGTCTTTGTTTTTATTAATTTTTAAATTAAAAAAATATTACAAGAAAAAAATACATTCTTAACATATGATCATTCCATTCTACATATATAATCAGTAATTCACAATATCACATAGTTGCATATTCATCATCATGATCATTTCTTAGAACATTTGCATCTATTCAGAAAAAGAAATAGACAACACAAAAATAAAACGAAAACAGAAAAAAAAATTATACATACCATACCCCTGACGGCTCCCTTTCATTGATCACTAGCATTTCAAACTACATTTATTTTAACATTTGTTTCCCCTATTATTTATTTTTATTCCATATGTTCTACTCATCTGTTGACAAGGTAGATAAAGAAGCATCAGACACAAGGTTTTCACAATCACACAGTCACACTGTGAAAGCTATATCATTATACAATCATCATCAAAAAACATGGCTACTGGAACATAGCTCTACTCTTTCAGGCAGTTCCCTCCAGCCTCTCCATTACATCTTGGATAACAAGGTGATATCTACTTAATGCATAAGAGTAACCAGGATAACCTCTCAACTCTGTTTGAAATCTCTCAGCCATTGATGCTTGATTTTGTCTCATTTTGCTCCTTCCCCCTTTTTATCGAGAAGGTTTTCTCAATCCCTTGATGCTGAGTCTCAGCTCATTGTAGGTTTTCTGTCCCACGTTGCCAGGAAGGTCCACAGCCCTGGGAGTCATGTCCCATGTAGACAGGGGGAGGGTGAGGAGTTTGCTTGTTGTGTTGGTTGGAGAGAGAGGCCACATCTGAGCAACAAAAGAGGTTCTCTTGGGGATGACTCTTAGGACTAATTTTAAGTAGGCTTGACCTATCCTTTGTGAGGTTAAGTTTCATATGAACAAACCCCAAGACTGGGGGCTCAGCCTATAGCTTTGGTTGTCCACACTGCTTGTGAGAATATCAAGAATCAACTTGGGGAGGTTGAATTTTCTCCCGTTCTCACCATTCCCCAAAGGGGACTTTGCAAATACTTTTCCACTCACTGATCAAATCACTCTGGGGTTCATCGGGGCATCTCTCTGGACAAACCTACAAAATCTCATGTCCTACCCAAGGTTCCATGTACTTATGTTGTTCAACCAACTATCTACATAAGCTATATAAGGAGATGCACTAGTCAAAATATAAATTTTGTACCAAAAAACATATTTTGCTTTAGTCTCACACATAAGTTGAAATTTTAAAATATTAATTGCCATCTATTTTCAGCTCCCTGCAGTATTGACATTCCTTTGTTCTTCCTCATGCAAAAACATTTTTAAAATTTGTACATTTAGCCATTATCATTATACACTCTAGGCATTCCTAGATTACACCATCTCAATCTTTATCATCTCTCTTTCTTTGTGATTTCATTTATGCCCCCAGCCCTCCTCCATCATTCTCACATTCAGCTTCATTCAGTGTTTTAACATAATTGTATTACAGTTAAGTAGTATTATTGTGCTGTCCATTTCTGAGTTTTTATATTCAGTCCTGTTGCACAATCTGTATCCGTTCAGCTTCAATTACCCAATATCTTACCCTATTTCTACCTCCTGATGGTCTCTGTTACCAATGAAATATTTCAAGTTTATTCACTAATGTCAGTTCATATCAGTGAGACCATACAATATTTGTCCTTTTGTTTGCGGCTAATCTCACTCAGCATAATGTCCTTAAGGTCCATCCATGTTGTTACATACTTCATAACTTTATTCTCTCTTACAGCTGCATAACATTCCATCATATGTATATGCCACAGTTTGTTTAGCCACCCATCTGTTGATGGACATTTTGGCTGTTTCCATCTCTTGGTAATTGTGAATAATGCTGCTATAAACATTGGTGTGCAAATGTCCATTTGTGTCCTTGCCCTCATGTCCTTTCAGTACAGACAGCATATAGATGGGTCCTGTTTTTTAATCCATTCTGCCAGCCTATGTCTTTTGATTGGGGAGTTTAATCTATTAACATTTAATGTTATTACTGCACGGGTTTTACTTTCTTCTATCATTTTGCCTTTGGATTTTATATGTCATATCTAATTTTCCTTGTTTTTATCTTTCCTCATAGTCTGCCTTTCTACACTCTTCTCCACACCTCTCTCTTCTGTCTTTTCGTATCTGTCTCTAGTGCTCCCCTTAGTATTTCTTGCAGAGCTGGTCTCTTGGTCACAATTTCTCTCAGTGATTTTTTGTCTGAAAATGTTTTAATTTCTCCCTCATTTTTTAAGGACAATTTTGCTGGATATAGAATTCTTCATTGGAAGATTTTCTCTTTTTAATAATTTAAATATATCATCCCACTGTCTTCTCACTCCATGGTTTCTGCTGAGAAATCTATGCATAGTCTTATTGGGCTTCCCTTGTATGTGATGGATTGTTTTTCTCTTGCTGCTTTCAAGATCCTCTCTTTCTCTTTGACCTCTGACATTCTGATTAGTAAATGTCTTGGAGTATGTCTATTTGGATCTATTCCCTTTGGGGTACACTGCACTTCTTGGATCTGTAATTTTAAGTCTTTCATAAGAGTTGGGAAATTTTCAGTGATAATTTCCCTCATTAGTTTTTCTCCTCCTTTTCCCTTCTCTTCTCCTTCTGGGACACCCACAACAGGCATATTCATGACCTTCATATTGTCATTCAATAACCTGAGTCCCTGCTCATATTTTCCCATTGTTTTCCCTATATTTTCTTTTTCTTGTTGGATTTCAGATGTTCCATCCTCCAGTTCACTAATCCTATCTTCTGCCTCTCAAAATCTACCATTGTAGGTTTCCATTGTTTTTTTCATCTCTTCTACAGTGCCTTTCAATCCCATAAATTCTGTGATTTGTTTTTTCAGACTTTTGATTTCTTCTTTTTGTTCATTCCTTGCCTTCTTTATATCCTCCCTCAATTCATTGATTTGGTTTTTGATGAGGTTTTCCATGTCTGTTTGTATAATCTTAATTAATTGTTTCAGCTCCTGTATCTCATTTGAATTGTTGGTTTGTTCCTTTGACTGGGCCATATCTTCAACTTTCCTAGTGTGATTTGTTATTTTTTGCTGGCGTCTAGGCATTTAATGACCTCAATTAGTTTATTCTGGAGGTTCCTTGCACTTCTTTTACCTAGGGTTTTCATGCTGGATGAATTTGTTGTCTATCTGTTCTTTGACATTCACTTCAGCTTTTTCTGGACCACTAACTTAGGTTCTGTTTAACAGAGGAGAATTTTTCAGTTCTTGCCCTGCTTGTATGGTGCCTGCCCCCCCCCCCCCCCCCCCCCCCCACTTAGGAGCATCTGCTTAGTTATTATAGACCCCAGCCGGACTTCCCCAGACCAAACTGGCCTCCTATCAGGAGGAAAGAGTCACCTGCATCAGTTTTTCCTGAGGGTGAGACCTAGCAGGTTAAAAGACTTTCCTGTGAAGTCTCTGGACTCTGTTTTTCTTATTCTGCCCAGTATGTGGTGCTTGTCTGCCTGCAGGTCCCACCAGCATAAGATGATGCAGTACCTCTAACTTTGACAGACTCTCCCTGCTGGGGGTGTGGTGGAGACAGAGGAGAGGTTGTAGGCTGGTTTTAATGGCTTCAAATTGCCAAGCCCTGGTGTCTGAATTCCTTGAGGGAGGGATTCCACCTGAGCTGGGCTTCACCCCTCCCCTGGGGAAGGCACAGGCTCCAGACAAGCCCCAAAAGAGCTCACTTCTGCCTATGCCTGGGCCAGTTGCAGCCTGAGAAGCCCTGCCACTGTATCCAAAGGCAGTCAAGCCTTTGTAGAAACACGGCCACAAAAACCTGTTTCCTTTTTTTTCTTTTTCCATCAGCCCTGCCCCCTTGGGACTGGGGCAAAAATGAGTGACCTCTGTCCGCTGTGACCAGGTTCAACTGAGCTGGGGTAGTCAGAATTTAGTAGTCGGAATTTGTTAATTCCACAATTGGCGTTTGGTTGCGCTCAGCCCCTGCTGCTGGTAATGTCTCTTTCCTTTCCCCTATGGGAAGCAGCCTGTGGGGGAGGAGCGCCGGCCGCCATGGCTTGGGGAATTCATGGTTCTTGGGGGGCTCACAGCTGGTCCAGCTGGTCCAGACTGGGGTATGTTGTGTGTCCGGTCACTGACGTGGCCCCACGAGCTGTTCTGTATTGTTTCTGGTTATTTAGTAGTTGTTCTGGAGGACGAACTAAAACGCACACATTGCTAAGCCGCCATCTTGGCCCAGAACTGGAATCCTTTTAAGAGAGCTCAAGAAGACAGTTTAGAAAGAAAATGCCCTTGTAGAAGTGGAAAGAAATGCCAAGAGACATTTTGGGTATAGCTATTTAAAGCAGAAGTGGGAAAGAAGGGCCAGCAGACATCAGCCATATCCCTTCCAATGTAACAAAAGAACCCTGGATATCAGCAGCCTTTCCTTCAAGAAGGTATCTTCCTGTTGATGCCTTAATTTGGACACTTCCATGGCCTTAGAACTGTAAAAGTGTAACTAATAAATTCCCATTGAAAAAGTCAACCCACTCCTGGTATTTTGCATTCCAGCAGCTTTAGCAAACCAAAACACCACATGACAAAGGAGGAAGATGCAGCTGTAGGCCAATATAGACGAGGAACTGTTGATTAACCAGAAGCTAGAGAAAAATATTCAATACATTTCCCCCTCAGAGCCTCCAGAACCATGAGAATTTCTGTTTTAAGCCACCCCAATTGTGATACTTATTACAGCAGATTTAGGCAACTAATAGAGACAGCAAAAACATGTTAAAGATTACGTTTCCTTTAAATATTTTTATTACCTGCAAAACTATTACAAGTTTTAGGTGTGTTTTTTTGTTTTTTTAACAAGATCAACTCATTTAAAATTTTTCATCTATTTACAGGTTTTGTTCAAGTTTTTTGTAGTATAGGTTTCTCTAACTTCTTCTGTATTTTTGTACATATTGGATATATGTATATAGTATTACATATATATTTTTTGAAGTCTGTGGTATATGTAATTATCTCACCTTTCCCATACATAAAGCTGCAATTGAGTTATCCACACCACCTCATAAGAACTACCAATTCTTTAAGTTTTCTTGAAGAAAACATCCTTGCTTAAAGTCTATTAACTATTCCAATAATTTCTGTTTCATCGTCTTACTTTGTGCTAGATTGGTTTTCTTTCCTTTTTCTGTCTGCTATATGGCAGGGTCACATTTCATTATTTTTCCATGTGAATATCCCATTATTGCAGCATCATTTGTTGAATTTCTGTTGTCATTGTTTGTTTTGCTTGTTTCTATTTTGGGGGGCAGAAGTGCATAGACCAGGAATCATACCCAAATCTCCCACATGGGAGGTGAGAATTCTACCACTTAACTACCCTTGCACCCCCTCTTTTAAGTTATTTCTGTGGCTTTAGTCAATGCTAATTTTTTCTCAATGTGTAAATTGCCTGTTATGTGACAGGCACTGTGTCAGATTAAGGACAGTGGTAAATAAGACTAGTAAGTTCTTCAATTTAAGTTTTCTGAATGCATTAAGGTTTCTAGCTTTCTACCAAGTACAGAATTGGCAACATCGCACAAATTTTTATTGTAGACATCACATTATCATTCATCCCTAAATAGTCAAAATTTCAGATTTGATTTAATTTTCAAATATATGCAGTATGAGAATAGGTACCATCATATGATTTTTAGGGATGCATGTACCTTATAGTGTTGTGGGGTCAACCTATGTACCCATTACTAGCTTCAACATTTTGCCAATCTTGTTTCAGCTATCCCTCTCACCTTTTGTCTTGAAGCATTTTAAAACAAATGATAGATGATATAATTTTACCCTTGGCCACTTCAGTGTGGATCGCTAATATACAAGGACTTACATAAACAAATAGACACTTCCACAATGTCATTATCATGCCTAACAGTGTGAACAATAATTGCTTAACATCCTTTAATACTCAGTACAGGTTCACATTTCTGCAAGTCTCAAAAATTTATTTGCTCAAATTAGGATCCAAATCTATTCCTTACACTATTATTTGATGTGCCACATAAGTCTCTTTTTATTTATAAGATTCATTTTTTCTATGATATGTATCGACTAAGAAACTAGGCCATTGGTCTACTGAATTTCCCACATTTTGGATTTGGTTATTTGCTTCCTTGTCATCAATTTGTTTCTTTACTCTCCCTGTTTCTTGGAAACTGGTAATAAGATTTAGAGACCTAATAATGATTCTGGTTCAATCTTTTGGGCAAGATTTTCACAGGTGGTGGGGTATACATTCCACTGTACATATATACTGAGGTGTATATTCTGGCTGATCCACTTTAGAGATGTTAATATAGATTGGTCAGTTGTCATTCTGCTCCTTTAATTGTCTTTCACCTAATGGCTTTGATATCCACTGATATCACCATCAAGATTCATTATTTCATAAATAAGATAAATATCATTCCTTCGATATTTATTGGCTGGAATTCTCTAATAAAAACTTCCCCTCAACTTTTCGTTGCCTTGAAATATAGTACGTAAAGGAAACATAAGATAAATTCCCATTCTTTAACTTAAAAACAATACTATAGTTGACCAATACATTCAGTCAGATCAAAGAAACCATCAAAGGTTATAGTGACCCGACACAGCAACCAACTTGAGTGGATTCCTACTGTTGAAGCTAGAATATTCTTTCATATGAATTCTGAAAAAGAGTAGTATTAATGATAGTAATAAAACAAAATTTAGTGGCTTAAAACAACCATCATTTTATATCTTGGGTCAGAAATTTGGGCTGGGACTCTAGCTGGGCAATTCTTCTATTCTTTATGGCATCAACTGAGGTCCCTTGGTGGCGTTTGACTAATGACAAGTCTGAAGGATCCAAAATGATTTCACTCACATGTCTGGAGTCTCAGGAATAAAAGGCTAACCAGGGTGCTTTTCCCCCTCCACATGGTATCTTCAGATGGATAACCAAACCTCTTTTTAACATGACAGCTCAGGGATTTTAAGAGTATTCCAAGAAATGATGCCAGTAAAGCCTGCTTCCAGAAACTGGCACAATAGCACTACTGTATTCTACTGGCCAAAGCAGTCACAGAGCCCACCCATTAAAAGAGTAAGCAATATGGACTCTATTGCTTGATAGAATATCAAAAACTTTGTAGCCACCTTTAATCTGACCATTTTATGCCAACATTTTATAAATGAAGAAACTGTAGCACAAAGTAATAAAATGTCTAGCTCAATACTAACATAATTAAGAAAGTGGTAGATTGAGATGGTATTAAAGTGTTTTTCTCACATTTGCTATATTAGTAGGATTAGTTTTTAGAATGAATTTGCTAAAGTTTTAGTGATGGTGGAATATATTAACACATTCTTTCACTGGTATAAAATCTTTTATGCCAAGACAAGGGATTAATTACTACATTCATAGAATGTTCTATAACACAAGGTTGAGAAGGTTTTCTTATATTTTTACATTATGAATTTTCAGATGATGGGTAAGGTGTGAATGTTGTCTAAAAGCCTTTTTACATTCCTTACATTCATAGGGTTTCTCACCAGAATGAATTCTCAAATGTTGAATAAGGGATGAATTAAGTCTAAAAGCCTTCCTACATTCCTTACATTCAAAGGGTTTCTCACCAGTATGAATGCTCTGATGCAGAGTAAGCTTTTGACGCAATCTAAAGGCCTTTCCACATTCCTGACATTCATAGGGTTTTTCACCAATATGAATACTCTGATGTTGAGTAAGTTGTGAGAGTAGTCTAAATGTTTTCCCACATTCCTTACAGTCATATGGTTTAATACCAATATGAATACTCTGATGTGAAATAAGTTGTGAATAACGACTAAAGGCCTTCCAGCATTCTTTACATTCATAAGGTTTCTCACCAGTATGAATTCTATGATGAAGAATAAGATGATAACCACGACTAAAGGTCTTTCCACATTCGTTACATTCATAGGGTTTCTCACCAGTATGAATTCTCTGATGGAGAGTTAGTTGTTGTCGCACTCTAAAGGCCTTCCCACATTCCTTACATTCATAGGGTTTCTCACCAGTATGAAGTTTGTAATGTACCCTAAGGCCAGAGGCACACAAAAAGGGCTTCCCACATTCTTTACATTCATAGGGTTTGTCAGAAATATTAATTCTCTGGTGTCGTGTAAGGTGTGCAAATTGTCTAAAGGCCTTCCCACATTCTTTACAAACAAAAGGTTTCTCACCAGTATGAATCCTCTGATGGAGAGTAAGTTGTCCACGCACTCTAAAGGCCTTTCCACATTCTTTACATTCATAGGGCTTCTCAACAATATGAATTTTCTGATGTACTCTAAGTTCTGAGCCACATATGAAAGCTTCTCCACATTCCTTACATTCATAGAGTTTTTCACCAGAATGAAGTCTTTGATGTCGAGTAAGATGTGCGGTCTGCCTAAAGGCCATCCCACATTCCTTACATTCATAGGGCTTTTCACCAGTATGAATTCTATAATGAAAAGTAAGTTGTTGGCGTACTCTAAAGGCTTTCCCACATTCCTTACATTCATAGGGTTTTTCAACAAAATGAGTTCGCTGATGCGGAGTAGGAGACATGTGTTTCTGGTAAGAGGATACTTTTTCAGAGGTGATTTTCACTTGACTGAAATATCCCTGTTGAAGTCCCTCTTGTCCTTCAAATTTGCTTTTGCCTTCCCAATCATGTTTTAAAACAAGGCCCTTAAGGCCATGGTTTTTCATTCTTTCCATTATTTTCCACTGGGATAAATTTACTTCATAAATGTCATTTTCTGAAAATAATTTCTTGGTCTCATAACTGGTCTCCAAATCTGAAAGACAAGAGCACAAGCACATGCTGTTTTCTCATTTAAAAGAAGGAAAATTTCTACAGTGAAAAAAAAAAAAGACAAATTAATGTCCAATAAACTGTAAAATACTATCATGCAATTTGAAAGACAAAAAGCAAAAAGAACAGTGGGAATAATAAGAGTTCATCTAAGAAAAGTGAGGCTTTGATTAAGTAAACATTTGAAGTCAATGGTTCTCAATTTGAGGTGTGGATCAGAATCATCTTGGAGGCTTACTACAAATACTGAAGTTTAGACACCACCCAAACAGATTTTACAGTTCTGGGCAAGTCTATATTTAATACTTTCCATATAATGATTCTAAAGGAGATCAAAGACTAAGGATCCCTACATAAAATTTTTTTCAACAATTTCTCTTAATTCTTAGACTAGAATCCAAACTTGCCATGGTTAACAAGGTCTCTGCTTACTTATATGACATCATCTCAAATCCCCTTTATTGGCACCTGGAGGGCCTTCATTCCAACCTTAGAACATGTCCCATCTTGATCCCATCTCAGGATTTTTCACACCACAGCCAGCTATATCTCCCACAAATGCTCTGACAGTGTTCTATACATGACTGGATCTTTCTTATCCTTGAGTTCTGAGATTAAGTCACTTCATTTAAGGTTGATTGTACTGATATCCATACCTCCTCCAGGGCACAAATGGTCTTTACTCTATTCTCCATTAATTAATAAATCATAAGTTTTATTAATTTAATTCTCATTGTTATATATTTGTTCTGAATGTATCTCCCTGCCTCTAATCTCTCACACCTTACTCCAATGATTAAATATCCTCTTAATTCATCCAAGCCAGTCCAGTTTAATGTATACCTAGGCATCCTTCCATTGCTTATACCCTTCCCAATGCAATGAAAAGGTACTAGGAAGTTCTACTTATTTACTTCCCTTTAAGCTCATTCTATTACTCATCCATTTTATAAATGTTCAACCATTTTTATTCCTTCCCCCTTTCCCAAGTCATTGTCTTCCATTCCCTCAAGGCAAGGAAGGCCATTCCTGTATTTCCTGGAAATATATATCAGTGATTTTTTCAGAGAATGAAACCCAGTTATACCACACTGAAATTCCTAACAATAAATATGTGCATATGTTAGTAACTCACAATTGGGGACAAAGGGTCTGTGCCATCACCTGAGTGTGAAGGACTTACTAACAAAAGTCATGCTGGATATAGGCTGGAGGATGATAAGACAGTATGAGGAATAGATGAAAATCTAAATGTTTAAATGAGTTATGTTTAAGAGGGGAAAAGAATGAAATTTTCAATTATTATAATATGGTCTGTATAAAAGTACAGAAAGCATACAGGCATTTTGTACTAAAATTAAAAATAACAAATTCAGACAACTATATATAGTCTATATACCTGAACAATTAAAACTTGGTATTAAATTCTTCTTAGATCAGGTTTTAATTAAAGAGTTCAAAACAAAGCCAATCTGGCAGGGTCTAAGGTAAATAAAAATGCAGAGTAAAAGAAGATAGTGTACATACTCTAGACCTTCAGCTACTGAATGAGACCAAAGGCAGAGAGGTTTATTATGTTAAGAACCCAAATTTTCTGTTACACAAAAATCTAAATCAATCACTCTTGATAGCTCATTTAAACAACCCAAACTTCTGGAATCCAGAACAAGAACTGGGCCTTATAATTCTTTATAGTTTAATACCAGAATACATCTCATACTGTGGTGGGCTGATAATTTAAAAGGACTGGTTGAGTCCCCGAAGGGCAGGGGTGGGGTAAATATATTATAGTATATTTATTATTAAACTCTCCCATCTAGGAAATCCCAGGTACCTCTCAACTTGAGGACTTCCAAGAAAATACAGGTCAAACCCTTGATTTTGAGGCTTGCCCTTATGAAACTTATTTCTGTAGGGGAGAAGCTAAGACTACCCATAATGAGGGCTAAGAGTTGCTTCCAGGAAGCCTCTTTATTGCTCAGATGTGGCCCTTCTCTCTCTCTAAACCCAACTCTGAAAGGAAAACTGCTGCCCTCTCCCCTACATGGTACAAGCCATTCAGGTGTGAAAATCTTCCTGACAACATGAGGTCGAGATCAACAACCGAAAATGAGAAAAGAAGTGTAATAAAATAAGGCATTAGTGGCTAAGAGAGATCAAATGGAGTCAAGAAGCTATTCTGGAGCCTACTCTTAGATGAGATTCCATCACTAACTGCCATGGTTTATTAAACCCCAATCAACATCACTCCTGCTGACCTTTAAGAACACCTAGGGCTTCAACTGAGATTCTATAAAGATTTCATACACTAGGTTTGCCTTCCTGGAACACATAATTCCCAGAGGGTTCCTAGGTTAGATAAATTCAGAAATTCAGAAGCACCAGCTGCTCCAGGATTATCAATTAATTACGTCTCCCTATCTTTTAGTGTGGACACCCCATCTCAACATGAAAAACTCAGAATGGACATTGCCCAAAGATCCCCACAGATTAGAAGGATTAAAGGAGGAGAAGGAGATATAACAGAGAAAATGAGATTTAACAAATGAGTATGGCTACTTAACCACTATATTAATATTCCTTCTAGCCTCTAGTGTATTGGAGCAGCCAGAAGGAAAAATCTGAGATGGTGGAATGGCATCTCATGACAAACTCTGGGATCTGTTCTGAAACTACTTGTAGAAGTATGCTTTGAAAAGTTATTTTTTATATTAAAAAAATGTTTAAAAAAATAATTCTTAGATCAACAGCAAAATAAACCCAAAATAGCCATTTAATTTTTTAGAAAACAATGGTAATTTTACAAACTACATAAGTATCTGCAATATAACAATAATGCTTAGAAGAAAATTCAAACACTTAGATATTGCAATAAAAATGAAAGAAAAATATGAATAACCCTACTTAAAAAATTAAAATAAGAAAAAAGAATAAAGCAAAAACTGATTCTTTTTTTAAAAAAATCAGCAAAATAGATATGCCATTCGTGAATATGATGAAAACAGCAAGAAATAAGACTCAGCAAAGTGAAAATAATCATTTCTACAGAGAAGAGTTGAGAAAAAGATTACTTTGCCAATAAAATTTTAATGCAGCTGAAACAAATTCATTTTCTAGGAAAACAGAACTTACCATAACTGACCACAGAAGAAAGAGAATATTTAAACAGATCAATTTCCACATAGAGAATAATTCATACATACCATCTATCAACCCCCTACCACTACCATTTGCCTCTGCTGCAAGGAAAATAGGCATCAAAAGAATACTAAGGTTTTGATAAACAGGTAATCCAAAACTTACTTAGACTTAGAATTAAGAGAAAGGAAGACTTTTCATGGAGTGACTTCACAGTGAATAAAGATCACTCATAAAAAGAAAGCACAGACTAATATGCTAATGAATAATGATGTAAATATTCTAAACATACAATAAAATATGTTGAAAGACCCATTACTGTTTAATCTAAGAATGTTAATGTGGTCTATTATGGAGAAATTTATTGAGATGATTCATACTAACTGAGTTAGGGCGGAAAAAAATCACGTTAGTTCCAGACATACTGAAACGACAATTAAAAAAAGGCAAAGAACCATTCTCAATTTAAAAAAAAACAAAACAGGGCAGTGCAACAGTAGCTCAGAGGCAGAATTCTCACCTGCCATGCTGAAGACCAGGGTTCAATTCCTGGAGCCTGCCCATGCCAAAAAAAAAAAAAAATCAAATAAAAAGTGGGGAAAAAAAAACAGCTCAATAAAACAGGAATGAATACTTCCCTCAAATGATAAAATATATATTATTTCAGCCAAAAATGCAGCTTGCTCACCATTACCACTACTGTTTAACCACATACTGGAGTTGTAAGACAACACAATTAGGAATCAGAAGAAAATCCCAAGTAGAAGAATAAGAAGATAAAACTTTACTTCTAAATAATATGATTTCATAAATGGAAAGCTCAAGAGATTTAAATAACAGACAACAGCAGAATTTAGTCAAAATACTAAAACCAATAGCCTTCATATATATATTTAACAATAAGGTATAACTAGGGAAAAAGATCCCATTCACAATGGTAACAAAAAGGGTAAACTTCAAATATATACATAAGGAAACTTCAAACATATACATATGAGGAAATTTTTTAAACATTCACGAAGTATTTGGTATTAGATTTTCTAAATCACAAACCAAGTCACAAAAGGGAGATTACTCTGCACAAGATGAGCTTGGCCTACAAAGATAAGTTGTCAAGAAAGGTGCAGGTGTGGAGAAAGTGGTAAACACTGTGTTCGAAGCAGTGAAATGGACTGAATTCTGTAGATTATCTCCCTTGCACCAGACAACAACTACTACCATTTGCCTCTAATGGAAGCAATAGGCATGAGATCCAGGAAATGAGAGGCAGGCAGTATTTGATTCATGTCCTGGGGATATTTCACACTAATAGGCCCAGCTGGCAAAGCACCCCTGCCTAAGAAGAGTCAACTGCTTGTTCCATTCCTGGACTATGCACACACCAATAAATAAATAAAAGAACATACATAAATACCCATTGCTAAAAATCATGGCTATCGAAAACTAAGTGTGAGAGGGACAACTAGATTGGGGAAGCATAGTAAGTATTCTGCACTACATTGCAATTTCAGTTTTTGTTCTAATTTTAAAAAACTTGAAACTAGAAATAACAGACAATGCATTTTATGTGGTTTAGTTGACAAAAAACTAAATACTATGAGGCTTGGCCAAATGTAAACACTATGAGGCTTGGCATACATTTACATTTCAATGTTCTGAGTTAAAATAATACTTTTACATTATGTAAATCCATTTTTATGAATTAATAGATCAAAGACATGACCTTTTATTCTACTGGATCAAAGGATTTCTATTCTGTCAAACATTGCTGATAAGAACATAGGAAAATGTTAGGCCTTTTTTTTTTTGATCAGGTAAAAATACAGGTAAAAAATTATATATATTTGCATTAGTTATAGTTTATAAAGTATTGATAACCCTGAGTTAGTGAATACTGAATCACTCCTCCTAGGGGAAATACAAGGTTACGTTCCTGCAAGCCTCTGGTCACAATGTTTTCATCAACTGATTAATACATAACCTTGTTTCATGTGTTTCTGTTTAAAGAAACTTGTTTAATATATAATGTTGGTTCATTAACATTGAACTCAGCCAATACTATAACTCATACTTGAACAAACCTTATCTAACACATATTTTCATAGCTTTGTTGCATTTAGGAACACCACAGAGCACTTCAGCACTATGTTTTTTAGCTATTTTAAACAAAATGCAAAAAATGTGGAATATACCACAATAAGGACATTTGTTTACAGTATGAGAGCTGAAACAAGAAGGCAGAGTGTTACCTTGTTTGACTATAGCTAGGAATATGCATGCTGAGTGACTCGAGTTTTTTGCTGTTTTGCGCATGTGAGCTAATGACATTGATTTGGGGGCTACAATAAATTTTAGCAAGTAGACAAATTTTGCAAATACATGAATTTATATTTATATAAATATATATAAATATAAAATCACAAACATGATTCTCAACTTTAATTAAATGGAAAATATGAAGAACGAGGTTAAATTAAATAAAAAATATGAAGCAAAAATCACCTGGATTTAGCACTTAACCTGTATGGGCATTGTTAATACAAAATGATTTGGTTCAAAGAAAGCCCTATTCACATTTCAATACAGGGGAGTTTACTAAAATCTGAAAATAAAACCTGACAACCAAGGAACTGTACCTCTGAGAATTAATTCTAACAGTATTCTAATCGTAAATCCATACTGAATACTAAACACTGAATAATCCTCACATACTGATGATCTTATTTCTTATTTCACTGAGAAAACAGGAACAATAGAAAAATATGCTGCATTCCCTCCTCCATACTGACCAATATACCTGCATCCATAACCACATTGCTTTCCTTTTATTCTCTCTTGTTCACGGAATCCCTATCCCCTCCCCTATTCCCAACTCAAGGATTCTGCTCCCACCATTATCCTTTCTCTAAAATAACAATTTCTACTATCTACAGAAGCATTCCCATCTCATATCACAAAATATGTGCTTATTTCCCATACCTCCAAGTCACTACAGAACCTATTTCCCAGCTTCCATTCATAGATAATTCCTCCAAAGAGCTATCTTATATTCATTCTTGTCACTGCCTCATCAACCCTTCTCTCTTTAAGTAACTCCAATTAAGCTGTCATCCTGATTCAAGTGAATTCACTACTGATAAGGTCACTGGCATTATCCATCTTGCCACAACCTGAAGATCAGTTCTTACTCCTCATTTTCTACTCCCTACATCTTGGAACACTTTCATCTGATTTAACTTTATCTCAATAACTGTTCCTTCTCTATCTGCTTTGCTGCCCCCTCTTTTAAAGGTCTAAATAGTGGAACTCCCCATAATCAGTCCGTAGGCCTCTTCTCCTTATCTGTTCTCTTCTATCAGCATGCCTTCCCTAGGTGAGCATGTCCAGATCCATGCCTTTAAATTCCAAGCATAAAGTAAAAACACTCAGATGCATATATCAGCCCCGAATCTCTCCTTGCGCAACAGGCATGCCCACTCAACTGCCTATTCAACATCTCAAACTGAATTACGAACAATTCAAACTTAAAATATTTGAAACGGAATTCAATGTCTACCTTCTAATCCACCGTTCCTTTCTTCAGTAGACTATGCTTCCATTTATACAGCTATTCAAGTTAAAACTCTTATCTTCTCCTTGAGATCACTCCTTCCTTTTTAACCCATGTATAAAACCAAGGGCATGTTCTTTTGGCACCACCTCCATACATATTACCAATCTAACAGCTACTCACCTCCTTCTACCACTGCCATTCTTATTCAAACCATCATTATCTCTAGTCTGGAAAACTGAAATTGCCTCCATACTGGTCTTTCCGGATTTTTTTTCCTCCATTTTAATTAACACTTTACAACATAGTACAAAATACTTGTGGGGAACATTAGGTACATTTTTTTCTCTCCATAATACAGTATATGAATTTTGAGGGTTTTGTTTTTCTCCAACAAAGAAAATAAGCATGAGGGTCCCTGGGGGATGAAGATTTAGGACTGCTCAGCTCTCTCTCACCCCCCTCCCCCCCAGACCTTGAGACAGATGACAGCACTACTGCTACTGCTGGTGCCATGGGGCCTGTCATGCCAGGTGGGCCAGATGGCAGGAAGTCCCCTGACCTCTTGAGGTGGGGGGGGGGGGCAGGGGAGAGGCCCTTCAGAGCCTCACTGCATACCCAGTACCCACCCTTCTCCCCCATCTCAGGATAACAGAAATTATTTTGGCATAGAGCAAGAGGGGCACCAGAAATGTTTTTGTTGTTAGTCCCTCACTGTTTTGGAACCAGCCCTGCCTGCTCAATTCTCCCTGGTATTTTCTGAACAGGTAAACTGAGGCAATAAAAGTAACTCACACAGTGGTCGGCCTTTTTCTTAGGCCCTGAACTTGGTCTGTTTCTTCTTCTCCCCTGTGGTTTCCAAAACTTGCTGGAAACTCTTCCAGGATGGGCCCCGAGTAAGTGAGGGTGCATCGGCACCCACCCTCTCACCCTGTGAATACTACCATCAGGACCAGCCACTTCGCAGAGGCAGCACCGGAGGCCCAAGCCACTCAGGAATGGCTGCATGGTCCCAGCTAGGAGTTCCTAGGCATCTGCAGAGCAGAAACTGCCTGGGGCCAAGCCCCTGCTCAATGCTTACCCCACTATGCCCTGATCACCTATGTGCATGGCCCATGGGCAAGAGAGCTCCCAAGGACTCCAAATAACAAGCGAGCCAGACCTTAGCTCACATCTGGATTCTGCACAAGCATATACACGCACATATACTAATCTGTGTCACATTTACGTGTATATAAAAACACAGGTGTGGTTGTGTGCAGAACCCAGTGTTCAGACTCCCTGGGAAGGGGCCGCCCTGCAGTTCCAACTCTTATGTTCTCCCCTTATTAAAAGGTTCCCCCCGATTTTGAACCAGAGGGATCATTTTAACATAAGCAGATCATGGCTTCCAATTTATCCTATGATTGCATATCCTTGCTCAGAATGTTCTTTCCCTAGAAAGTCACATGGCTTAAGCCCTTACTTAATATCTCTGCTCAAATATCACTTCCTCAAAAGTCTTCCCTCATTTGTTCACCTTTCTGTATGCATGTTATATTTAAATAAAACTCACTTAAAGGAAGGAGGGGAAAACAGAGACAAGGAAATGAATTATCTTGTTTAAGATATCTAACTTTGAGCCAGCAGTTATTACTTGGCTTATTCACTTGGAACCTCAGCATTGCATTTTCCTTTTGTATTAATAGTTTACCTTAATATAAAACAGAAAATACATTAGGATTGGTAAAAAAAAAAAAAAAAAGCCATTTTTCTTTCCTTTGCTAGAAAGTGAGTTAGAAGATATGTATATATAACATCATATACAATGTGGGCATTGAAATGGCCCTATAGTTACAAAATGAGAACTGCTAGTTCAAAATGAGTTTTCTTAGTCAGCCCTAAATACCCAGGTAATAAAATACAAAATGACAACATATGTCTCTATATAAAGAATTTCATGGAATCTTTTTTTAACAAGAGATTCAAAGAGAGAGGTGAAAATAGCACCGAGGTAGAAACTAAACCAAAGCATTTTCCCTGTAGTCAATTGCATCCATGTTTTTTCCCCTCAACGTGAAAGTAGAGGTACACAGATTAAAAAAGGCAAAGAATGATATTCTGTGAGCTAAGGCATCTTCTACAGTAAACATATATGAAACCTTAGTCGCTGATAAAACATATATTACAGTGTCAATCGCATCCTTCTTTATAGACTCTTATTAAAACATTTATGGAAAAAGTTTTTTAAGAAAGACAACCCTGACCATAATAACTAAAATGGCCTTCTCATCCCAGCTTTCTCTCTATCCCTTTACTCTTACTTTTCTTCAAAACACGCTGTTATTACCTGATACTATATTTTGTATTTCTTTAAGGTCATTATGCTTCTATTATTACAACATACACTCCACTGGTTTTGTTCACCACTGTAATGAGAATGTTAGGCTCAGAGTAGGCACTTAAATATTTGTTGGATACATGGAATAATGTACTTTCAGGTTACAGAGACATATATTTAAGCCTAAATACAAAAGAGGAAAGAAACTGAACAAAATACAGATGGAAGGTTGTCAATAACACTCCTACTCCCTGACTTTCTCATAGGGGAGGAAAACAGAAGAGAAAAAAAAAATGAAAAGAGTGGCAGGGGTACACTAGTAGTTCAATGGTAGAATTCTCCCCTGCCATGCAGTTCAATTCCTAGCCCATGCACCCCCACCTTCCCCCCCAAAAAAGTTGTGAACAAAAATTCCCTATGATATACATATCTGCCTGTGTGTATGTGTATGTACAGATTAGAAATACATCTATATAGGGAGACATATAAAAAAATAAAACAAACGAAGAGTGGTAAATAGGTAAAGAAGTTCTTCTAGTATCCCCACCTGAGAAGACCTTCATTTGATTCCCAGGTCTCAGACCTTTTCTCCTCAGGCCACAGACCTTTAAAGAGGGCTTTCTAAACAATATCACAAGAGTGTGTGTCTCTTCCTCAACCAGTTGGGCTGTTTCCTCTGGTGACGGTGACCTCTTACCTGATTGATCTTTACTCACCTGAGTGTCGTCGTCTTCCTTTCCTTGCAACTTTCCAGGGCTCTTTTCCTTGTTCCAATAAGGAAATCACATCTGGTTTAGAAATGTAACATCCTGTTTATAAGAAAAAGGAAGAAATAAAAAATAAGTTCAAAATTACTTTGATTCAGTCTTGGTTACATACATAATAAACTACAGGTTAAAATGGTAATTCACAAAGCCCTCTCAACAAAAAAGGGCAAGATAATTACATAAAAACATTAAGGACACACAATAACAGAGATTAGAGAGGGAAAAGGTCTTATTTTAATTTTATTAAACAGTGCTCCTTCTTTAGAGGCATTAGAATGTCGTGACTGAGAGCACACACTGCCCGAATTCAAGTACTGCTTCTGCCATATCCCAGCTGTGTGACCTCGGGCAAGTTACTTCTAGACCCCATTTTTCTCATCTGTAAAATAGGGATAAATAATAGTACCTATCTTACACAATTGTCCTGAAGATTATATATTAGTCTATTTGTCTCAGAACAATGCCTTGAACATATAGCAAGCACTGTATCTCTATTTATTAACTATTATTTGCTGTTACTGTTATCTTTGTTGAGAGGAAAATAAGAAGTTTCCCAAGACATTTACACTTATTTCTTAGGATATCTGGGTTAAATGTAACGTACTTAGATTTCTAACTTTCAGTCACAAAAGTAGGTAAAAGTGAATGTTTATTAAAAAGGAATGTGTTCTCATGAATTGTAAATAAATCCTATTGATTCAACTTACATAAATTAAATGTGTTCCTTTGATAGAGAAAAAACAAGAAACAGAATCTAGCTATTTTCCTTACAGGCATACCAACAAATAAAACATCTATAGGAATTCTGAGTTCAAAAATAAAGTAAAACTTGGTTCCAGTGACACTGATTAGGCTATAAATCACAGATTTCAAATCCAACCCCTTGTTCATTAAGGAAGGCCTGAAGATGCCTTAGGGTGCTCACTTCCCCCTAATAAAGCTCAAACCATTTCTCAGAGAACTGGGAGCAGTAATGTAGCTAGTTTGTTCAAAGAAATTCGCAGAAAAGCTGTTACTCCAGAGAACTTAGTCTAAATTACTTGTGCTGTTTTGAAGCTGTTAATGTACCCCAGAAAAGGCCATATTCTTTTAATTTATTACCGCGGGTACAGACCTATTGTGGGTAGGACCTTTTGATTAGGTTGTTTCAACTGAGATGTGACCCACCCAATTCAAGGTGGGCCTTAATCCTTTATTGGAGTTCTTTATGAGGATAAAAGATAGAAATAGCCTCCAGAGAAAGGACAAAGAGAAAAGTTCTGGAGACACTAAGAGAGAACCCATAACTCCGAGAGGAGGCCACTGGAAACAGGAGCTGAAAGCAAGAAAACCCAAGAGTGGAGGACGAGCAGATGCCAGCCACATGTCATGCTATCTAACAGAGGAACCCTGGATGCCAACAGCCTTTCTTCAGAGAAGGTACCTTCCTCTTAATGACTTAATTTGGTCATTTTCCGGGCCTCAGAACTGTAGATTTGTAAGCTAATAAACCCCCATTGTCAAAAACCAGTCTATTTCTAGTATATTGTATTTTGGCAGCTTTAACAAACTGAAAAAATAGCCTTACCCAGTGAGACCAAGTTGCTGTAGTTCTCCAACATCACATCTCTATACAAATTCCTCTGTTCCAAGTCTAGGCATTCCCACTCCTCTCGAGAAAAGACTATGGACACATCACTGAACATCACTGATACCTGAGATGACAAAACCACGTATTATATAATTAAATGAAAATTATTTTAAGATGGCAGGAGAAAAGATGGAAGAAAGTGCAGGAATGAATAGCAAGTAAGCAGGCTTAGAATGGAAGCCTATAACATAGAAAGTGAGTTAGGAAATGAGTGTGCCTGAAGCAGAGGTTCTGAAGAATCCTGTTGCTACAGACACAGCTTCTTGTATACTATGGTATATCTTAATTATACAAACATGTCTGGGAAAGAAAAACAATCAGTTTTCCAATAAAATGAAAGCTGTACATAAGCCTTCTACATGCTGTCTTCATAAATTCCGAAAAACTGTGAGTTATTTCAACTTTTTCCCCTTAAGGGACAGATAAAAAAAATTTCCCTTCAAAATCACTATCTTAGAAAAGGACCTAAATACAATTAAAAGATTTCACTATTGAGCCAGAGTATATCATAAGCATTTTTCCTTGATATGACAAATTTTTTATGAACTTAAAAAAACTGGTTGTCCCCTGCAAAGGCTAGGCCAAGCCTATTTAAAATTAGGTCTAAGAGTCACCCCCAAGAGAATCTCTTTGTTGCTCAGATGTGGCCTCTCTCTCTCAGCCAACACAACAAGCAAACTCACTGCCTTCTCCCTCTATACGTAGGACATGACTCTCAGGGGTGTGGACCCTCCTGGCAACTTGGGACAGAAATCCTAGAATGAGCTGGGACTCAGTACCAAGGGATTGAGAAAACCTCGACAGAAAGGGGGAAGAGAGAAATAAGACAAAATAAAATGTCAATGGCTGAGAGATTCCAAACAGAGTCAAGAGGTTATTCCTAGAGGTTATTCTTACGCATAAAATAGATACCACCTTTTTAGTTAAGGTGTAACAGAGAGGCTGGAGGGAACTGCCTGAAAATGCAGAGCTGTGTTCCAGTAGCCATGTTTCTTGAAGATGATTGTATAATGATCTAGCTTTTGCAGCATGACTGTGTGATTGTGAAAGCCTTGTGCCTAATGTTCCTTTTATCTATGGTATGGACAAATGAGTAAAACACATGGATTTAAAAATAAATAAATAATAGGGGGAACAAATGTTAAAATAAATTTAGTAGTCTGAAATGCTAGTGGATCAATGAAAGGGAGGGGTAAGGGGTATGGTGTGTATGAATTTTTTTGTTTCCTTTTTATTTCTTTTCTGAATTGATGCAAATGTTCTAAGAAATGATCATGATGATGAATATACAACTATGTGATGAGAAAAAAGAATGTTCATTTTGTATGTTGACTGGTTTTATTAATAAAATTTAAAAAAATAAAATTTAAAAACCTGGTTGTCAAATAGTCTAAGCAATGGATATATGAGATAATCTTCCTTCTAAACTTAGATATTTTGATGGGACAAAATCTCTAAGGTTCTTCTCAATTGTGAAAGCCTATGATCATCTACAATCACTTATGTATCTGGATGATCTTCTTAGGTGCTACCATTTTCCATTCCTCACTGTACGTAAGTTCTTGTTCCTGAGTTAGAGTATACTGATAAAGTATGATCCAAAAACACAAAGATGTCACCTTAGACCAACACATCTTATTCAACTACAAAATGAACCTTGTTTCTGGGTACAAGTCTTAGGGATTCCTAGAGAAGATCCTTGATTTCTCACCTATGGCAAGACCTAACCTCATTCCCCCCCCCCCCCCCCCCCCCCCCCAGTCCTCAGAGTGTGAGATCTCATAATATACTGAGGCTGAGGCCAACCAACAACAAATCCTATCTTACATTCTTGGAAAATGCAAGTCTAGAAAAGTTGAGAGTTTTCTTTTTAGTGGTCAAATGGGTTTATCCTCTCTCATCAATTCACAGGGATTGTCAAACAGCTCTCTTAAGAGATTTTGCTTCTGCTCCATCACTGCTCTTGGCAGAAGATTAAGCACATAGGAGATGTGGAGTGATCTGTTCAATGAACACAAGAACAATGACTGAAAAAAAAGGAGAGCTTGGATGAACATTAGGTAATTTAATTTCATCCCTTTCTGGATTTAGAGCAAATGGGGAGTAGGTTCTTGGATTGGGCTCTGACAGTTAGGAAGTTTCAAGATAAAGAAATATATACAGGACCTCAACATGACAAAATTTCCAGATGGAAAAAGAACCAGTAACTTACACGGGCCATCGTCTAGAAATTCAAGAACTGGTCAGTCCTCCTTGAAGTTTACTTGTCTGGAGAGGCACAGCATTCACAAGGGTGAGAGCTGAGAGAAGGAAAGGGAAGTCATGAGAACAGACAGGCCTTAAAACTCCCAAAATAACTTGAGTTAACATAACCTTTTCCCTCTCCTCACCATCCACCCCCACCCCCCCGCCATACACACACACAAGGAAAGACCTGAGAGAGTCTGGACAAATCTAATGCCTTACCCTTCAGTCCTGATAAAAGGCTACATCATCCAAACCAGAACCTCTTTAAAGCCTCACAGGACTACCTGGATTCACCAAATATAACTGAGAGGAATTCCAAAGGACCAAGGTTGCCAGGGTTTACCACGGCAAAATTTCTGCATCGGTAACCCTACCCACCCCTAAATGAAAGTTCCGAATCCTCTGGGCTTATCCTTCTCAATTTCCAATCAGAATCATCAACATTGCTTTCTTGGATAAGCCATTCTCTTTCTTACCATCTAGGCTGAAGGAGTGTATTCATACTATCTGCAGCTAAGCAATAACATATATCTATTTATTGAAAACGCCCATGTAATAGGTATTTTATACACATAAATTTTATCATCAATATTGCTATATAATTTAATTATTATGTGAAACAGAAAATTCACCCTCAAAAAAGTGAAATCATTTGTAGAAATCCAGTTTATAAATGACAAATCTACATTTAAATTCTTACTTTCTGACCTACAAGGCCAACTCTTTCAATTCCAGGTCTTATCTCTGGGACCCAGAATTTCTAGCTTACTGAGAGAAACTTGAGCATGCATGATTCACCACAAAATAGAAATAATATATTAACTTACCAAAAGATATTTAATCTCACTTAAAAATATACAGGTGCCCCACATTAGCAAGTTTGTGAAAAAATGGACATTTTATCAGTATACTGCAGCTGTGTAAATTTACAAATCTGTACAAGCAGCATTTAAACCATGCAAAAACCTTTGACTCAGAAATTCTACTTTTGAGATTAGAGAAAATAATTGCCCGTATGGATAACGATGTAAGAGTGTGTTGGCAGACACTGTTCATAATGGAAAAAAGCTTTAAAGAACCTTAATGTCTGTCAACAGGAAATTGATTATATAAATTACACAGCAAACGTAGCATGAAAAAACTGCTGCTATTAAAAAAATGATGATATCCTGAGATGATGGTATTGTAGCCCATGACAGACTCCAGGATCTGTCCTTCAACTACTTGTTGAAGAGTGCTTTGAAAACTATAGTTTTTTTCTTTCTTAGTTCTGTATATATGTTATACAATAAAAAAAAGTGGGGAAAAAAAAAGACAAAACCACAAGGCAAAAAAAATGATGATATAGATCTTTAACTGGAAAGATGAATATATGTATATAACATATTGCTGAGTGAAGAATGCAGATGATAAAACAGTATGAATAGCGTCATCCTGTTTTGAAAGGGCAAAAAGACTATATATACATATATATATATACGTATGTGTACAATGATCATTAAATGCTAAGTTGTAGAAAATAGTCAAGATAAACAGTTTTTAAAAAATAACATGAACACTATGATTATTTTTGTAATTATAATATAAAGAGGCATTAACACGCATCAGCAGATAGAAAAAAAATCTAGAAACTGTGAATCTAAAACCTGTGATATGAGTGGGTCCAGTAAAAATATCCTGTGACAGAAATAAACACACATCAGTTCTTTTACCATTCATCAAAATTATGAGAAACCTTCACTATCAAGAGTTTTCTGTGAATGAACACAATCAAGGTAAGCAAAATTTTCCAAATTCAATAAAAATATACCAAAGTAGATAGTATTTGGTACACAATACATGTTTAAACCCACCTCTCTCTACTGAATAAAGTTTCACATTAGGGGTAATCCTTGCAAAATGTAATCTCTGGTCTGATAAAAAAGACTCATATATAATTAAAAATTTCTTGAGTCTTGTTCAAAACTATGACCACTGCTTAATAATGATCATGTACTTTTAGCTTCTCATGACTAACATATTTATTAACAATTAAAAAGCATCACATGCTTTCCGGTGCTTGCCCATGTTAAAAAAAAAAAAACAACAACAACTCAACTTTGGGTGGCCCATGATGGCTCAGCAGGCAGAGTTCTCACCTGCCATGCCGGACACCCGGGTTCGATACCCAGTGCCTGCCCATGAAAAAAAAAAGCATCACATGGATGGAGTATGGCTTAATCATTTTATATTGTTAGACATTCATTTCACAGAGGACCATCTCAAAGAACATTTCCAGATAACAGTCTTTTGATTCCAGGCTGGGGGTCTGAATCATTTCGGGTCAGGTTTGATAATATCATGAAGTTATAGACTTGTATGGTCAGTTTAGCTGAACACCATAAGTACATGGAAATGTGAATAGGGCACGAGATCTTGTTGGTCTGTCCAGGTTAGTGTGATGCCCTGATAAATCCCAGAGTAATTTGGGCAGTGAATAAAGAAGTGTTTGCAAAGTCCCCTTGGGGAACCAAAGCGAAAGAAGAAATATACAACTTTCCCATTTGGAAAATTTCTTATATTCTTGCAAGCAGTGGGGACGACCAAATCAATTGGCTGAGACCTCAATCTTGGGGTTCACCCCTATGAAAACTTATTCCTGCAAAGGAATGCTAAGCCTACTTATAATTATGCCTAAGAGTCACCCCAAGAGAACCTCTTTTGTTGCTCAGATGGGGGCCTCTCCTTCTACTCCAACTTGGCTCACTGCTCTCCCCTCTATGTGGGACATGACTCCCAAGGGTGTAAATCTCCCTGGCAACATGGTACAGAACTCCTGGGATGAGCAAGGACCTGGCATCATGGGACTGAGAAAGCCTTCTTAACCAAAAGGGGGAACAGAGAAATGATGAAAAATAAATTTTCAGCGACTGAGAGATTTCAGAGTTAAGTGGTTATTCTTATGCATTATACAGATATCCTCTCGTAGTGTGTGGTGTATTGGAGTGGATGGAGGGAAGTAACTAAAACTGCTGAACTGTGTTCCAGTAGCCTTGTTTCTTGAAGACAATTATATAATGATATTGCTTATACAACATGACTGAGAAAACCTTATGTCTCCATTTATTCAGGGTATGGAAAGATGAGTAAAAAAATATGGATAAAAAAATAAATAATGGGGTGGATAAAATAAATTGGGCAGGTTGAAATACTACTGGTCAATGAGAGGGATGGCAGGTAAAGGGTATGGGATGTATGAGATTTTTCTTTTTTCTTTTTATTTCTTTTTCTGGAGTGATGCAAATATTCTAAAAATGATCATGGTGATCATGATGATGTACTATGTGATATCATTGTAAACCATCGATTGTACACCATGTATGGACTGTATGTGTGAAGATCTGTCAATAAAAAAATTTTTTTAAAAAAATCTGGTTCTACACCATTTGAGCAACTGGTTCATTTTCTTACTAGCAAGCGCCCATCAGAATTAACTTCGTAGTTTTCACCTTTCCTGCTTTAAAGACTGATAGTGAATTGTCCAGAATCACCGCCTAACACTTAGCATTATATTAAGTATTTATGAAGCACCCATGAAATGAAAGCTCATAGATGATTCAGAAGCATCCACCCAAAGTCTTGGTGCCTACAGGTACTCTGGAAGGGGGCCTAGGTATCAGTTCAATGGACAGGACATTTAAGAAAGTAAAATAGTCCCATGTCCAAAAAAAAAAAAAAAAAAACAACGCCTTTCACAAAAGGAAAGCCTTGACTTTTTTTCTCCACAAAGACGTCAAGAGTTTGGCAGGACTCGGGAAGGAGGGAATCTTAAGACATCAGGCCTTCCTACCTGGCTAACTTACCAAACAACTCCATGAGCACACCCACCCACAAGCCACCAACCACGCATATACAGAGAAAAACAAGAGGCAACCTCCGTGATTCTTTCCTGGTTCTGGGTAAATAGACAAAAGGCTCAGATCTCAGACTGAGATATTAAATCGCTCAGATGTCTCATCATTTCTCTGAAATGCCAGCCGGCGTAGGGAGAGAGCAAAAGACGCAGCCATAACGCTAAGGTCAGAATCACACAATACACGGCCACAGCAACCACCGCTCAAACAAAAGGTTCTACAGCCAGCTCACTCACACGAACGTCGTCACGTACCGGTCCCAGCCCCATAACCTTTGTACACAGTCCCAATAACACACCCGGCCCAGTCACGCCCACAGACACGCGCACACACACCACCAGCCTCATCACGCACACTCAGGCCTGAGGCGCACAATCTCCATGCCTTGCCATAGGGCCTTCTCTCCCCCCTTCTTACGCCGTGGGTCGCACTGCCCTCCTGGCGGATGGCTGGATCCTACACTCCAATACAGGACTACCCACCTAGGCGCGGAAACTGACACGCGATGATGCCCACAGTAGCCGACAACACGACAGCCCAAATTTATCCACAGCTCACGGGACCTGGCGGGCCGAACGCAGGGCATTCTGGGAGAGCCGGCTGCGCGCGCTGAGTACGCAGGCGTGGCTGGTCTTAGGGGGCGGTGCATTGGGACGGCCCGCGTGTGCCTGGCTGCGGGTTCAGTCCGCGTGGTTGTCAGCTGTTAGTCCCTGAGTAATCCGCCGTAAGGCTTGTAGCAGGCGTAATAAATGGGATGTGTGTGGATATAGATTCTCCGTGGGGCCTGCTGTGGCTGTGTGACTGTGGAAGGCGCTGCTTGTCTGTGGGGTGGTTCTGGGTGTAATTCTTTAATTGAATGTGACTGGTTTGTGTTTGCAACTCTGCGACTGTGGGGAGGCTGTTAATGCGGTTTGTGAAAGCAATTGTGATGGAGTTGTGCGTAGGGCTGTCTAGGACTGAGTGACGTGGGGACCTCTGATGTCATGATATTGACTGAGTGCATGAGATTGTGTTTCTGTGAACGTCTCTGTAACTGAACGTTTATGTGGTGGTTTTGATAGATTTGCTTTCTTCATCGGGCCTCCCCTGGGGACCGTGGATGTGCTCCTTACGTGTATGTCTCAGAAACGATCTCCTTACAGGAAGTGCTGTGTGTGTGTGTGTGTGTGTGTGTGTGTGTGTGTGTGTGCGTTTCTACGTGGCTGTGAAGAGGTGGCTATCTAGGTGACTTGATATGACCCTAAGCGTTACTCTCCTCAACTCTTAAATATAGAGAAATGTTGCATCTTCATGGAGCATCACCCTTACTGAAGGATTTGGTTTTTTTTTTAAAAAAAGCGATTTTTCTGTAAAATGTATTTATTTTACATTCACTCACAAATATTTATTATGGAGAAGAATGCAAATGAACATAACTTTTAAAATAAGATTTCAAAGGAATTTCTGTCATGGCCTAGCTGATTTGTTTCTGCCCCAGATTCCCTGGAGTGGGTTTTTCTTCCTAGTGTTGAGGGCATTGGTCTGGAAGATTTGAGAGATACCCTAGACTGAGAAAGCATCCTTACATAAAAGATGTCAGCATTGTTAAAGCAGACAGCCCAGGATTAGAGAGTCAGTTATCTGGGGTTCTAGATCACTCTTCCTTTGTTCAAGGAGGAAAAGAAACTTGTTTAAGACTCAAAACAATATTCACACTGACATTTGCCAATTCGAATTTTAACATTACAGGATTTTATTCTTACCTTTCATTTATTATTCATGTCTCTTCTCTAACAGTAGAAATCTTGGTTCCGAATAACATTACCATTTACTTATTTGCTTTAGCCTCTAATTACAATAAAATCATTTAAAATTACAGTGCCGATATTATTACTAACAATAAACCCAGTAAACAAAATTTTTTTCTGTTCTACATATACGTTCAGTAATTCTCAATATCATCACAAAGCTGCATATTCATCATTTCTTAGAACATTTGCATCAATTCAGAAAAAGAAATAAAACAATAACAGAAAAAAAAAAGATTATACATATCATACCCCTTACCCCTCACTTTCATTTATCACTAGCATTTCAAACTAAATTTATTTTGACATTTGTTTCTCCTATTATTTATTTTTATTCCATATGTTCTACTTGTTTTTTGACAAGGTAGATAAAAGGAGCATCAGAGACAAGGTTTTCACAATCACACAGTCACATTGTGACAGCTATATCATTATTCAATCGTCCTCGAGAAACATGGCTACTGGAACACAGCTCTACTCTTTCAGGCAGTTCCCTCCAGCCTCTCCATTACATCTTGAATAACACGATGATATCTACTTAATGCATAAGAATAACCTCCAGAACAACCTCTGGACTCTGTTTGGAATCTCTCAGCCATTGACATTTTGTCTCATTTCACTTTTCCCCCTTTTGGTCAAGAAGGTTTTCTCAATCCCTTGATGCTAAATCTCAGCTCATTCAAGGGTTTTTCTCAATCCCTTGATGCTGAGTCTCAGCTCATTCTAGGATTTCTGTCCCACATTGCCAGGAAGGTCCGCACCCCTGGGAGTCACGTCCCACGTAGACAGGGGGAGGGTGGTGAGATTGCTTGTTGTGTTGGATGGGGAGAGAGGCCACATCTGAGCAACAAAAGAGGCTCTCTTGGGGGTGACTATTAGGCCTAAATTTTAAGGGGACTTGACCTATCCTTTGTGGGGTTAAGTTTCATATGAACAAACCCCAAGACTGGGGGCTCAGCCTATAGCTTTGGTTGTCCACACTGCTTGTGAGAATATCAAGAATTCAACTTAGGGAAGTAGAATTTCTCCCTGTTCTCACCATTCCCCGAAGGGGCTTTGCAAATACTTTTCCACTCACTGATCAAATCACTCTGGGATTCATTGGGGCATCACTCTGGACAAACCAACAAAATCTCATGTCCTTTCTGAGATTCCAAGTACTTATGGTGTTCAATCAAACTACCTACATAAGTTATATTAGGAAATGCACTAGTCAAAATATAAATTTTGTAACAAACATTTTTTGCTTTACTCTCACACATAAGGTGACATTTTGAAATATTAATTACCATCTATTTTCAGCACCCTACAATAATGACATTCCTTTTTTCTTCCTCATGCAAAAACATTTTAGAATTTGTACATTTAGTCACTATTATTATACACTCTAGGCATTCCTAGATAATACCATCTCAATGTTTAGCACCTATCTTTCTTTCTGATTTCATTTATATCCCCAGCCCCCCTCCCCCTATCATTCTCACATGCAGCTTCATTCAGAGTAAACAAAATTTTAAATTGAAGTCTTTTAGAGCAGGGATTGGCAAACTACAGCCTGCCTCCTGTTGTACAGCTGGTGAGTTAAGAATGGCTTTTGCATTATTAAGTGATTAAAAAAGAAATAAAAAAAAGAATATTTTGTGAGATATGAAAATCAGGAATTTCACATTTCAGTGTCCAGAAATAAAATTTTATTAGAACATAGCCATGCTAGTTTTTGTAGCCTCTGAGATACAAGACAGAATTGAGTAGTTGTGACAGAGACTGAATGACCATGGAACCTAAAATATTTACTATTTGGCCAACCCTTTTTTCACACTATATCCCCCTTAGTTGTATTGGTAGAGTGTTTTAAAACTACTTGAAATAATTATTTTCCCTGTGCCATCAATAATGGCTGAAATTGATTGTAGCCCATTAAATAAATCAAAATCCACAGTTGTAATCTGTTGTAAAAAGGGTGAGTGAAAAAGGAAAACTCTTTTAATAGAAGAATGCCAGCTAGTAAGTGGCATTTACCTACAAGTTGTGAAGTCTGCTTCAAATACATTTGTGATATTTAGTTTTGATGAGAATTTTGTAGACAATGGTGTTTGCCTTTAAACATTATTTCTATTGCCTTCCCTTATGCCTGCTATTGCCTGCAATCATGTAAAACAGTGACATCATTAGAATGAATACATCCTCATGGTCCAATGGCTACCCATTGGTAGGATAATATTTCAACAATTTAAAGGTAATACTGATGTTTTGAAGTCAAGCCTCTATCTGATTTGTTCTAATGCTTGGTATGTATCGTGCCTCCTAGTGACCAGCTTTTCTGCTTCTTTATATAATTTTGTCATTTACTCAGTGTAAAGGCAATGCTGGAAACAAGTTAGCCATGAGTCTCAGGGGGTAAATGTGTTCGAATCACATAAACTGTGCTGGTAACTTCTGTGTGTTCTCAACTGCATTACCACTGGGGTGCTGACTTGGGCCTAATGTGATTGCTAAGGCCCTGTCCAGGCCCTTGTCCAGGAAGTAAGGACACTGATGCACTGGTCACCTCTCAGGTGTGGACTACTGGGACCACACCTCATATTTGCCTACTTCCCATCACTATTACTGCCATGAGCAAGCCAAATCACAGAGCTGGCAGGTCCAGGCACTCGTGACTTCAAAAGCTATAAGAAATTGCAAACGTATTTGTATCTTTTATAATAATGTATTCATGTATTGTTTAATGCAATGTATAAAAGCAATATAGGAAACAATGAGATAGGCTATGAATAGGCAGTTAATAGAAAAATGCTAATAAATGTATAAATTTACTCAAGTTAATGAGAAATATCTCAGAAGAAAAATCAATTAAAATGACTTATTTTATTAGGCAGAATTTTTTTTTTTATTCCATCAGTTTTATTATGAACTACATAAGGGGACTACCTTTCCCAAAGCATCAGACGTTTGAATTTCCTTTTCCTCTTCATTAAAATTTGCAGAATGAATAAACTTTTCAGCATACATTACACTAAAACTTGGGTAAATATTGCTCTATTTTCTATCATTTAATATTCTCAACAAAAATTCAGAGATCAGACTGAAATTTACCTCTGTATAAGTGACAAGATTTTGCCGAGATTTCTACGGAATTCTAAATTTATGCTTGTTGTCCTGTGTTTGTTCACTTCAGCTTGTTTATATAATTCTGGCAGTAGTACATGATTAGGGAAGTAGTTAAATTGGGGGATTCCGTACACAGAATATTAGTCTAGATAAAATATCCCGTGTATAGTCTGGTCTAGAGATGAGAGAAATCTAAATCCATATTATTTCTAGATTAAATTAGATTGTATAAATCACCTCCTTCTCACTCTCTTATGTTCTCAAGGAAAAAATTACTTCTAAGGTATTCACAATGAAGTAAAAGAAATATTTTAGTTTCTAGCCTGCTGAAACAAATACCATGAAACGGGTTGGGTTAAACAATGGGAATTTATTTGCTTATAGTTTTGAGTCCAGGAAAAAGTCCAAATCAAGGCTTCCTCAAGAAAATGCTTTCTCCCTGAACCCTGTGGCAATCTGGAGATGGCTGCCAGTGATCCTTGGTTACTCCATCACATGACAAGGCATGTGATGGCATCTCCTAGTCTCTTCTCTTCTGGGTTCCATTTCAGCTTCTTACTTCCTGTGGCTTTCCCTTTGTGTGAATTTCATTCTCTTATAAAGGACTCCAATAATAGGACTAAGACCCATTCTGATTGCAGTAGATCACACCTTAACTGAAGTAGCCTCCATCAAAGGTCCTACTTAAAATGGGTTCACACCCACAGGAATGGATTAACTTTAAGAACAAGTTTTTCTGGAATACATATAGTTCCAAACCACCACAAAGGTATTATGAAATCTATTCAAATAATCACTATTTAAATGTGACTTCACATTTTCTCATGCATTATAAACCTCACACTTAAAATTACATCATGAGCTTTAATTTATGACTTATCCTTAATATTTTAATGGATGCATAATATTCCTTTCCAGTTGATGTGGTGATATTTATTACATGCCCACATAATTCGCTCTTGGGAAAGAAGTGGCCTCATCCTTTTTAATATAAGGAAAAGTTCAGAGAGATGTTTTGTTGATAGTCCTTGCAAAGAAAGTGTGACTCCATCTCCTGCTTGAGTTTTTTTCAGTTTTTAAATTTGATTCCAGCCTGTAATCCACATCTCAAATATAGGAAACACCCCAAATTGTAAAGTATCATTTTCTAGAAAATTATGCTTGAAGTGCATTCTTTCTGCAGCCAGTGGGGCCCGGTGGGAGGCTGTCAAAGCCTAATTAAGGAAGGTCACCTTCCTGATATTGACAAAAAACCTGGGCTACAGGTAGAATTTTTGGTTTGTGCGTCTCATAAATAGAGAATAGATTTTTGATTTCTTATGACTCTATAAGGTAAATACAATTTTTGTCATATTAGAGATTTTTCCCATTTCTGTGTTTATGAAACCAGATGCTCTATTACCTTTATTTCTTCTCTAATGGTGTTTCCCAACATGAAAAAAAAGGAAAAATAATTTGGCCTGATGTTTCTGCTTCACCAAGGATATAGCTATTTTTCCAGTGATAGGGTCTTTTTTAACTAGAAAACCAGTACTCAAGTTTCATTGATTGATTTTATTGTTTTCAATTCTCTTGACAATTCTGAATAGCAGAATAGATAACTCTTCCATACTCAAGAGGTGCCCAATACTGAAAAATCTAAATTCAGGAACATAATGGGGTATGATGGGTTGAGACACTGTATCCTATTATAATTCAATGATTGTTATATTCTTGTTTAAAATATATATAAACTTGGCTTAGGATACCCTAAGGCAAAATTAAAAATTCAGTTCTTGTTTTATTTTTGTTTTCTTAGAACATTTCTATACAATTTTCTTTCTATCATCTGTTTTACATGGGGTAGTTCCTTTGCTAATATGGTAATCGGCTTTAAAGATATGCCTACATTTGTATTTTGGAGGACTAAAAACTCTTAAGCTGCCCAAATGAAACTCTGAAGGGATGTTACATAGGAGAATTTCAGAAATATGCTATTGCTAAATAAATTCCTTTTTTCCTCCTGTTATACCAGGATAATGATTTTGTTTTCTTCTTGGCACAATCTACTCAACTTCAGAAATTTTGAGTAGGGTATTAAAAGAAGATAAGGAAGAAAAGGTTTGAAAAAAAGGTCTTGATCTACATAAGGGAAGAGGGCTGAGGCTAAGTAGCCCTTTGTTATTTAACTCTCTTTGATCACATTAAATTCTCAAATATTTAATGTTTATGATACATCCATCCATATGTGCAAAGGTGTTTGATATACGTTATTACTTTAGAACTAGTGTATTGGTTTAATGTTTATTCCTTTACTACCAACAGACACAAAATGAAAGGGCAATTAAGTACATCCCTTACAATGTGCAGTAAAATTTTGTACAGCTATATGGGTAATTGAATATGCTTCTGTTCTTCACCATTTTATTTTGTTTCACTTTTCCTGGGAAGTGGGACTCTCTAGGAATAATGGGAGCACAGGAGTATAGGACATACACTGTGAAAGTAAAATACATATTTCTTTCAGACTTACAAATATCAGTAAACAGAAGCAAATGCAAAGTAGTCAGCTACTAGCAAGAGGCTATACAGGAAACACCTGTGGGATATAATAGTATTAGGGGCACTTACGACAGGAAATTACAGGCCATGTGAATTCCACACGTTGGAAATATTTTTCTCAGTGTCAACCCTTGCTGAACATAGCAGTGTCCACATCAATGTGAAACTCAACACATGTTTTGTGTATGGTAAGAAGTGTAGACAGCTTAGATCGCCTCCATTCAAGATGAGAGAAAAGCCAAATGTGATGAATGTTTTGAAGTCTTAGGCCTTAATCAATGCTTCATAAAAAAATCTTCATAGGGAAAAAACACATAAACAAATAAATGGAAGAAGGAAGCTATACAAATATAAATGGAAGGTCAAATTTTTACCATCAGCTAGGAGTCTCCATAAGAGAAAAGCTATATGTTAGAACTGTGGTAAATGTTTTTCTTGTGGCTCAATTTTTCAGAAAGGCAGAGAAATCTGATAACTGAAAGCTGAACTCTCATTGCTGTTAGTTACTGAAGAATCCACAAATGCATGACTCTCAAGAAACAGACATTGACATTAATAATTCACATTTATCCAGTGTCCTCACACACATTTACTAGTGGGAAACAGGAATAACATATCTTATTATTAGCACAGAGCTAGGACTACTGTAGACAGAGGTGGAGCCTTGTCTGGGAACCAAGTAAGCAGCAAGTTCATTGTTGACTAGCAATGATGATAGCAGGCATTCTTGCCTTGGTCCTAATTTTAAAGGGAAAGATTTCAACATTTTGCCATTAAGTATAAAGTTTACTTACATTTCTTAGATAGCCTTTCTCAACCAAAAGAAATTCCCTTCTATTTCTATTTTTTAAGAGTCTTGATGATGAATATATATTGAATTTTATCAATTATTCTTTTCTGTCTCTTTTCAGATTATCCCGTGATTTTTCTACATTAATCTGTTAATGTTGAGGATCACATTAACTGATTTTCTTAATATTAAAATTAAGCTTACATTTCTGCCCACAATGAGATACCACTTCATATCCACTAGGATGATTATTATTTTAAAGAGTGGAAAATAGGAAAAATGTTAATGAGGATGTAGAGAAATTGGAGGTCTCATACATTGCGGGCAGGAATGTAAAATGGTGTAGCCACTGTGGAAAACAGTTTGTCAGTTCCTAAAAAAGTTAAACATAAAATTATTATATGATCCAGTGATTTCACTCTTAGGTATATACCCCCAAAGAACTGAAGGCTTGAACTCAAACAGATACTTGTACACAACAGGTAAAAAGTGTAAACAACCCAACTATCTATTTACAGGTGAATAAATAAACAAAATGTATTGTATTTGTACAATAGAATACTATTTAGCCATAAAAAAAGAATGAAGTTCAATACATACTACAACATGGATGAAACTTGAAAGCATTATGCTAAGTGAAATAAACAATAGCTAGATATTGCTAATTACCACAGTTTTCCAGACCCCAACTAAAACTATTCCTGTTAACCCTAAAGAACACCTAAGCCTTTATCTGAGATTTTACAATAATTTTACATGCTAAGATTAATTTCCAGAAACCTTCAACCACCAGATGGGTTTCAAGGCCAGATAAGTCCTGAAACTCAGAGTAGCCAGGCTGTCCAAGAACATCAACAAGTTCCATAACTAAGAAATGACGATTTAAAGGATGATTTTAATTAATGATGGACAAGGAAGAGTACCTGAAGCTCTGAACTGTAATTAAACTGTCTGGACATCTGGAAGGATTGCAAAAGGCCTTATCATTTATCTGGTGCCTGTGTGGCTGTGAAAACTATAATGTCTTTTATCGGGTTCTTTTCCTATATGCATTAACTATAATATAGGTTTATAAATTATATCTGCTGGACTCTGCCATTAAAATATAGATAGCTCCTTTCAACTTACGTTAACAATTTTTTTTCTGCTTTGCTACTCTGAATTTACTATCTGAAATGACCTCATCTCCCCTTGCTAGAATCCTTAAAAACCTCGAATCCTCTTTGTTTGGGGAGACAGATTTTGGGCTGTTAGGCTGTCTGTTCTCCTACTACAGGTGTAGTAATAAACTCTTTTGTTTATTACAAAGAAAGTAATAAACTCTCTTTGAAACCCCAGGTTCTCAGAAATTGGTTTTTTTTAAATTTTTATTAATAAAACCAATCAACATATAACATGAACATTCTTAACGTGTAACATTCCATACTTGGTGTGCAATCAGTGGCTCACATTGTCATCACATAGTTGTATATTCATTGCCATGATCATTTTTCAGAACACTTACATCATTCCAGAAAAAGAAACAAAAAGAAAAAACTCATTCATACCATACCCCTTACCCCTCCCTCTCATTGACCACTAGTATTTCCCTCTACCCAATTTATTTTAACATTTGTTCCCCCTATTTTTTATTTTTAATCCATATTTTTTACTCATCTGTCCATACCATAGATAAAAGGAGCATCAGAACAAGGTTTTCACAATCACACAATCACTTTGCAAAAGCTATATCATTATTCAATCATCTTAAAGAACATGTCAACTGGAATACAGCTCTACAGTTTCAGGCACTTCCCTCTAGACTCTCTAATACACCATAAACTTTTTAAAAAGGGGTTACCTAAATAATGCGTAAGAATAACCTCCAGGATAACCTCTCAACTCTATTTGAAATCTCTTAGCCACTGACACTTTATTTTGTCTCATTTCTCTCTTTCCCCTTTCAGTCAAGAAGATTTTCTCAATCCCTCGATGCTGAGTCCCAGCTCATACTAGGATTTCTGTCCACATAGAGGGGAGTTTACACCCCGGGGAGTCATGTCCCACATAGAGAGCGGGAGAGCAGTAAATTTGCTTGCCAGGGTGGCTGAGAGATAGGCCACATCTGAGCAACAAAAGAGGTTCTCTGGGGGTGACTCTTAGGCATAATTTTAAGTAGGCTTAGCCTCTCCTTTGCGGGGATAAGTTTCATATGAACAAACCCCAAGATTGAGGGTTCGGTTTATTGATTTTGTTGTCCTCACTGCTTGCAAGAATATCAGGCCTTCTCCAAATGGGGAAGTTGAATTTTCCCTCTTTCTCACCACTCCCCAAAGGGAATGCAAATACTTTTTGATTCACTGTTCAAATTACTCTGGGATTTATTAGGGCATTACTCTGGCCAAACCTACAAAATCTCATGCCCTATTCAAGATTGCACACACTTACGGTGTTCCATTAAACTGTCCATATAAGTCATATTAGGAGATGCACTAGTCAAAATACAAATTTTGTACCAAATAAACATTTTTTGCTTTAGTCTTACACATAAGTTAAAGTTTTAAAATATGAGTTACCATCTATTTTCAACACTCTGCAATATTGACATTCCTTTGTTCTTCCTCATGCAAATATATTTTTTAATTTGTACATTTAGTCATTACTGTTGTATACTTTAGGCATTCCTAGATTATACCATCTCTGTCTTATATCGTCTATCTTTCCTTTTGATTTCATTTGTGCCCCCAGCCCCCCGCCCTCTTTCATTCTCACATTCAGCTTCATTCAGAGTACTTACATTATTGTGCTACAATCAGGTAGTATTGTGGCATCCATTTCTGAAGTTTTACAATCAGTCCTGTTGTGCAATCTGTATCCCTTCAGCTCCAATTACCCAATATCTACCCTATTTCTATCTCCTGGTGACCTCTGTTCCTAACTGAAATTCTCCAGGTTCATTCATTAATGTTAGTTCATATCAGTGAGACCATATAGTATTTGCCCTTTTGTTTCTGGCTAATCTCACTCAGCATAATGTCCTCAAGGTCCATCCACGTTGTTACAAACTTCATAACTTTATCTTTCTTACAGCTGCATAATATTCCATCGTATGTACATACCATAGCTTGTTTAGCCACTCATCTCTCGATGGACGTTTGGACTGTACGAATTGGTTATTGTGCTCTTGGAGGAGAAGAATCCACAGCCTTTGTCCGGAAACAGCTCCATCCCCCTATCCCATATTATCAACACCCCTTTCCAACATGAAAATGTTAGAATAGTCATAGCTCAAATACCCCTAAACATTTGGAGAAGGATCAAAGGAGAAGGAGAAGTTTTAACAGAGAAGATAGGATTTAACAAATAAGTTTGACTGCTAAGTCATTATATTGATATTTATTTTAGTCTCCAGTGTCTTGGAGCACCTAGAAGGAAAAACCTAAAATTGTGAAACTGTAACCCATACCAAACTCTGAAATCTGTTCTATAACTGTTATTATGTTCTTTGAAATTTATTGCTTTTTTGTAATATATTTCACATAAAAGTGCTTTAAAATAAACTAACAAAAATTGTTTAAAGAGAGTTATCTACGACTTTAAACTTTATATGCCCAAAGGAGGAATTAGAATACTAATTCTATTTTTTTGTTAAATCCTATCTTCTCTGTTATATTTCTCCTTCTCTTTAAATAACGTATATTAAAAAATAGTAGTTCCATAATTTTTCTTCCATCTCTCAAGGGACTTTGCCAATATTTTTTGATTATCTGCTTGATATACTCTGGGATGTATCCAGATACTACATTAAACTATACAGCAGTTTAACAGCCCTCATTCTTATTCTGGGTTGCTTGTGTTTGGATTATTTAAATGGTCTATCCAGACAGGTTCAGTTAGATCATGTGCTATAGAAAACCTAGGTTCTGGGCATAATAAAACTTTCTTCCCTTCGTCTTAAAGAATAGATGAAGTTCTAAAATACAGGCAATGTCTTCCTTACCCCTTTATTCTGAATTACCTTAATCCCAACCTGATAGGCCTCATTCTTATCTCTAAATACCAGGTTATACATATATTAAACAGGCCCTCATAATTAAGAAATAGCAATTACCACTCCAGACTAGATGTGACTGCTATAAGAGCTTACAATCTAGGCCCCAGTTTTCTTACAAGTATTTTCTAAATGAGATCATATTTACTCTTTTATTTATGGTTTATTTGGCCTCACCAAATGTTCCACAGGTTTACTCACATCCTTGACTAATTCTAATATTGAATAGTAATACTAAGGAATTAATTTCAGAAAGATAGTGGAGCAGGGTGGATTGAGTTCACCCCTGCTCACTGGGACAAGATAGTGGAGGAAATGACTAGGACTGTGGTCTGATCTTGGGGGGGAGGGGGTGCTCTTCCATCATTCTTTGAGAGGATAAAGACAGGAAGATAGGGGTAGGGAGAGTGGGGTGAGCCAAATTGGCAGTGATCCCTTCCAGGGGCAGAGGGCAGCACATAAGGAAGTGTGGATCAGAGGGAACTGACTTCCCTCCACTCCAGGCTGCCCCAGATGCTGGCTGGGGAAAACTCCCTGGGCAGCTCCACATACAACGGTGCCTGTGGGGAGCCAGGAGGCAGGTCTGGCTGACCGCCATGAAGAGCCCAGCGGGGCACCGCAAATAGCCGGCCCATCAGCATGATATGTGGCAGATCTTCACATGTGCTGCAGGTCAGCTACTCCCCCTGGGCACTGCTATCTGCTCCCGCAACCCTTGCCAGGACCAACTATCCTGCCACATCAGGCCAGGAGCAGCCCCCGGTAATGCACAATGACTTTCCAGAGCCGCTGTAGTTGGGGAGGGGCAGGCCTAATGGGAGGTGCCTAAGGAGCACTGCTTACTGGCAAGAAGCAAGAGCAGGTTGGCAAACTCCCTATCTGCCTAGGTTGTTTCATTTGCTTGTTTTGTTTTTTGTGTGTGTGGTTTTTTTTCCCTTTTTCTATTATTATTATTATTATTTTGCTTTTTTAAATATAGCTTTTTTCTATATTTGGTTAATTGGTGGTATTATTGTCAGTTTTATTTTTATTTTATATATTTATATTTTCCTTGATTTTTTTATTTTTCATTTTATGTTATTAACATTATTTTTAAATTGTTTTCTCTCCCTTCTGTGGCACCAGTCTGAGTTCATTTCCAATATTTCTTGGGACTTTGGGGCCTACTACTGTTGAGTTATGGGGTTTTTTTCATATTTTTATTTTATTTTCATTTCATTTTGGTGGGTGCATGTGCTGGAAATTGAGCCCAGGTCTTCTGTGAGGTGGGCAGGTATTCTGCCACCGAAATACCCAGGTAGTCTTGTCTAGCCTTTAATATACCCCCAACAGAAATTTACCCTATCCATGAGATCTGGGTCTTGGTCTGGTGGGGAATTACTGACAAACCAAGTGTAAAAGGAAACCTTCAATGCAAAACCTTCAACACAAAGGGAACTTTCAATACAAAACTTTAGATGAGTGAAGAAAACCAATTTGAAAAATAATTTTACTAATATAATCAAATGTCTCAAACACAGAAGAAAATCACAAGGCATGTGAAGATCCAAACAGAAATGGCCCATCCAAATGACCAAATCAAAACTCCAGAGGGGATACAGAATATGGAACAACTACTCAAGGATAATTATAAGGAAATAAAGGATATCAAGAAGACACTAGATGATCATAAAGGATAATTCAAAAGATTAAATAGAAAAATGGCAGATCTCACAGAGAGGAAAGATATAGCAGACCAAAATAGAAATATACAAGAGACACATGATAACAGATTCAAAGAAGCAGAAGGAAAAATAAGTGAGTTAGAAGACAGAACAATTGAACTAGAGTGCACAAAAGAACAAATGGCAAAAAAGGAAAAATGGAACTGGCACTTAGGTAGATGATGGACCATAAAAGGTGCACAAATTTAAGAACCATTGGTGTCCCAAAAGGAAAAGAGAAAGGGGTTTGGAAAGTCAGTTGAAGACATAATCAGGGAAAACTTTGCAAACTTTATAAAAGACATAAATAGACAAATCAGAGGCCCAAATAATTTCAAATAGAATAAATTCAATAGGCCTACCCCAAGACATATACAAGTCAAACTGTCAAATGCAGAAGAGAAAAAGAAAGTCCAGAAAGGAGCATGAGAAAAGTAATATGCTACACACCAGGGAGAAACACATAAGACTAAGTTTAGAATACTCAAAAGGTGCCATGAAGGCAATAAGGAAGTGGTATGATATATTTAAGATCCTGAACAAGAAAGGGTTCCAGCCAAGAATTCTTTATCCAGCTAAATTCTCCTTCAAAATTGAGGGAGAGGGGGACTCTGGGCTAAGAGGTGGCTTAGCAATGTGATCAATTTAGTTCATCCTCCAGAACAGCTACTAAATAACCAGAAACAGTATGGAACAACTCCTGGGGCCACATCACTGACCAGACACACAACATATCCCAGTCTGGACCAGCTGGACCAGCTGTGAGCCCCCCAAGAACCGTGAGTTCCTGAAGCTACAGTGGCCAGCGCTTCTACCACACAGGCTGCTTTCCAGAGGGTAAAGGAAAGAGACATTACCAGCAGCAGGGGCTGAGTGCAACCAAATGCCAATTGTGGAATTAATTAACAAATTCTGACAACTAAAAATAGGCCCCTATCTTAGGTGAACCTGGTCAAAGCAGAGGTTGCTCATTATTGCCCCACTGCCAAAGGGGCAGGGCTGATGGAAAAAGGGGGAAAAAAAGAAGGAAACAGGTTTTTGTGGCTGTGTTTCTACAATGGCTTGATTGCCTTTGGATACAGCAGCAGGGCTTCTCAGATTGCAACTGGCCCAGGCATAGGCAGAAACAAGCTCGTTTGAGGGCTTCTCTGGAGACTGTGCCTGCCCCAGGGGAGGGGTAAAGCCCAACTCAGGTGGAATCCCTCCCTTGAGGAATTCAGACTCCAGGGCTTGGTAATTTGAAGCCATTAAAACCAGTCTACAACCTCTCCTCTGTCTCCACCATGCCTCCAGCAGAGAGAGTCTGCCAAAGTTAAAGGCACTGCATCATATTATGCTGGTGGAACCTGAAGACAGACAAGCACCATATACTGGACAGGATAAGAAAAACAGAGTCCAGAGACTTCACAGGAAAGTCCTTCAACCTGCTGGGTCTCACCCTCAGGGAAAACCAATGCAGGTGATTCTTTCTCCTGATAGGAGGCCAGTTTGGTCTGGGAAAATCCTACTGGGGTCTATAATACCTAAGCAGACCCTCCTAAGGGGGCGGGGGGGGCGGGGAAGGCACCATACAAGCAGGGCAAGAAACAAGAACTGAAAATTTCTCCTCTGTTAAACAAAACCTAAGTTAGTGGTCCAGAAAAAGCTGAACTGAATGTCAAAGAACAGACAGAAAACAAATTCATCCAGCAAGAAAACCCTAGATAAAAAAGTGAAAACAATCTCCAGAATAAACTAATTAAGGTAATTAAATGCCTAGACACCAACAAAAATAACAAATCACACTAGGAAAATTGAAGATATGGCCCAGTCAAAGGAACAAACCAACAATTCAAATGAGATACAGGAGTTGAAACAATAAATCCAGAATATATGAACAGACATGGAAAACCTCATCAAAACCAAATCAGTGAATTGAGGGAGGATATAAAGAAGGCAAGGAATGAACAAAAAGAAGAAATTGAAAGTCTGAAAAAACAGATCACAGAACTTATAGAAATAAAGGGCACAGTAGAAGAGATGAAAAAACAATGGAAACCTACAATGGTAGATTTCGAGAGGCAAACAATACAATTAGTGAACTGGAGGGCAGAACATCTGAAATCAGAAAAGAAAAAGAAAATATAGTGAAAAAATGGGAAAATATGAGCAGAGACTCAGGGAATTGAGTGATGATCTGAAGCACACGAATATACATGTTGTGGGTGTCCCAGAAGGAGAAGAGAAGGGAAAAGGAGTAGAAAAACTAATAGTGGAGATTTTCACTAAAAATTTCCCAACTCTTATGAAAGACTTAAAATTACGGATCCAAGAACTGCAGTATACCCCAAAGAGAATAGATTCTAATAGACATACTCCAAGACACTTACTAATCAGAATGTCAGAGGTCAAAGAGAAAGAGAGAATCTTGAAAGCTGCAAGAGAAAAGCAATCCATCACATACAAGGGAAACCCAGTAAGACTACATGTAGATTTCTCAGCAGAAACCATGGAGGCAAGAAGACAGTGGGATGATATATTTAAATTACTAAAAGAGAAAAACTGCCATCCAAGAATTCTATATCCAGAAAAATTGTCCTTCAAAAATGAGGGAGAAATTAAAACATTGTCAGACAAAAAATCACTAAGAGAATTTGTGACCCAGAGACAAGCTGTGCAAGAAATACTAAAGGGAGCAGTAGAGATAGATATGAAAAGACAGAAGAGAGAGATGTGCAGAAGAGTGTAGAAAGGAAGACTATGAATAAAGGTAAAAACAAGAAAAATTAGATATGACATATAAAATCCAAAAGGCAAAATGGTAGAAGAAAGTACTACTCACGCAGTAATAACACTAAATGTTAATGGATTAAACTCCCCAATCAAAAGACATAGACTGACAAATGGATTTAAAAATATGCTGTCTACAGGAAACACATCTAGACCAAGGATAAACATAGGTTGAAAGTGAAAGGTTGGGAAAAGATATTTCATGCAAATAACAATCAGAAAAGAGCAGGAGTAGCTATACTAATATCCAACAAATTAGACTTCAAATGTAAAACAGTTAAAAAAGACAAAGAAGGATACTATGTATTAATAAAAGGAACAATTCAGCACAAAGACATAACAATCATAAATATTTAAACACCAAACCAGAATGCTCCAAAATTCATGTGGCAAACACTGAAAAGAGAAATAAACACATCTACCATAACAGTTGGAGACTTCAATTCACCACTCTCATCCATGGACAGAACATCTAGACAGAGGATCAATAAAGAAACAGAGAATTTGAATAATACAATAAATGAGCTAGACTTAACAGACATTTACAGGCCATTACACCCCACAACAGCAGGATACACCTTTTTCTCAAGGGCTCATGGATCATTCTCAAGAATACACTATATGCTGGGTCACAGAGCAAATATCAATAAACTTTAAAAGATTGAAATCATACAAAAGACTTTCTCAGATCATAAAGGAATTAAGTTGTAAATCAATAATAGGCAGAGTGCCAGAAAATTCACAAATATGTGGAGACTCAACAACACACTCTTAAACAACTAGTGGTTTGAGGAAGAAATTAGAAGAGAAATCAGTAAATATCTCGAGGCAAATGAAAATGAAAACACAACACATCAAAACTTAAGGGACAGAAAGGCAGTGCTAAGAGGGAAATTTATTGCCCTAAATGCCTATATCAAAAAAGAAGAAAGAGCAAAAATCGAGGAATTAACTGTCCACTTGGAAGAACTAGAGAAAGAACAGAAAACTAACCCCAAAGCAATCAAAAGGAGAGAAATAACAAAGATTAGAGCAGAAATAAATGAAATTGAGAACATGAAAACAACTGAGAAAATCAATAAAACCAGAAGCTGGTTTTATGAGAAATCAATAAGATTGATGGACCTTAGCAAGATTGACAAAGAGAAGAAGAGAGAGGATGCAAATAAATAAGATCATAAATGGAAGAGGAGACATAACCACTCACCCCACAGAAATAAAGGAAGTAATGAGTCGATACAATGAGCAACTTTATGCTAATAAACTCGACAATGTAGATGAAATGGACAGCATCCTAGAAAGGCATGAACAACCAATCTTGACTCGAGAAGAAATAGACGACCTCAACAAACAAATCACAAAGAAAGAAATTGAATCAGTCATTAAGAAGCTCCCACAAAAGGTCCAGGATGTGGCTTCACGTGTGAATTCTACCAAACATTCAGAAAGAATTAGTACCAATCCTGCTCAAACTCTTCAAAAAACTTGAAGAGGGAAAGCTACCTAACTCATTCTATGAAGCCAAGATCAACCTCATACCAAAGCCAGACAAGATATTACAAAAAAAGAAAACTACAGATCAATCTCTCTAATGAATATTGATGCAAAAATCCTTAACAAAATTCTAGCAAATTGAATCCAGCAACACATTAAAAGAATTATACATCATGACCAAGTAGGATTCATCCCAGGTATGCAAGGATGGTTCAAAATAAGAAAATGAATTAATGTAATACAACAAATATCAACAAATCAAAGCAGAAAAACCACATGTTCATCTCGATTGATGCAGAGAAGGCATTTGACAAAATTCAACATCCTTTCCTGTTGAAAACACTTCAAAGGATAGGAATAGACGGGAACTTCCTTAAAATGATAAGGGGAATATATGAAAAACCCACAGCTAATATCATCCTCAATGGGGAAAAACTGAAAACTTACCCTCCTACGATCTGGAACAAGATGAGGATGTCCACTATCACCACTTTTATTCAACATTGTGTTGGGAGTTCTAGCCAGAGCAATTAGACAAGAAAAAGAAACACAAGGCATCAAAATTGGAAAGGAAGAGACTTCCTGGAAGATGGCGGCTTAGTAAGACGCGCGGATCTTAGTTTCTTCTCCAGGACACCTACTAGGGGAGTAGAAACGATACAGAAAGCGGCCAAAGCCACAACAGAGATAAAAAAAAGACAGCGTACCCCATCCTGGAACGGCTGGCTGGCTGAGAGAAGCAGCTCGGGTGAGATCGCTGAGGCGCGCGGGCCTTACCGGGCGGGGTGGCAAGCGGCCGGAGTTACTCCCTTCCCCTTTCCCGGGCCGGCTGGGAGAATTGGAGAGGCGGTCCCCTGAAACCAAGGCTGCTGGTGCCCACACCACGCGCAGCCCCCGGACCAACTGAGAGAATTGGATCGGAAACCCCCAGGCCGCGGAGAACGGTGACGGGTGGGGGAGGCCCCTTCCAAACCCGTGACTCCCGGGGAACATGCACTCTCTCGGGTGGGCCGCTGCCGCTGGCGCCCTCCAGCCACGCTTGTTGCCCAGGGCCGACTAGAAATTCGGACGGGCTCTTTCCCTGGCTGCGGCGACCAGCAACCCTCCCTGCGTTCGGACCCCGGGCCGGCTCAAGCCGCTTTGGCTAGCGAACCCCCAGGACGGCGAGAGTTTTCCAAAGTTTAAGGTCCCACAGCACCTTTTACTGGTGGGACCCGCAGACAAACGTGTGCCACGAGCGCCACCTACTGGGCAGGATAAGAAAAACAGAACCCAGAGATTTCACAGAAATATCTTCCAAACTTTTGGATCCAATACCCAGGGAAATCTGTCTAAATGCGCAGACGCCAACAGAAGATAACGGATCACGCTCAAATAATTGAAAATATGGCCCAGTCAAAGGAACAAACCAATAGTTCAAATGAGATACAGGAGCTGAGACAACTAATGCTAAATATACGAACAGAAATGGAAAACCTCTTCAAAAACGAAATCGATAAATTGAGGGAGGACATGAAGAAGACATGGGCTGAACATAAAGAAGAAATAGAAAAACTGAAAAAACAAATCACAGAACTTATGGAAGTGAAGGACAAAGTAGAAAAGATAGAAAAAACAATGGATACCTACAATGATAGATTCAAAGAGACAGAAGATAGAATTAGTGATTTGGAGGATGGAACACCTGAATTCCAAAAAGAAACAGAAACTATCGGGAAAAGAATGGAAAAATTTGAACAGGGTATCAGGGAACTCAAGGACAATATGAACCGCACAAATATACGTGTTGTGGGTGTCCCAGAAGGAGAAGAGAAGGGAAAAGGAGGAGAAAAACTAATGGAAGAAATTTTCACTGAAAATTTCCCAACTCTTATGAAAGACCTAAAATTACAGACCCAAGAAGTGCAGCGCACCCCAAAGAGATTAGACCCAAATAGGCGTTCTCCAAGACACTTACTAGTTAGAATGTCAGAGGTCAAAGAGAAAGAGAGGATCTTGAAAGCAGCAAGAGAAAAACAATCCATCACATACAAGGGAAACCCAATAAGACTATGTGTAGATTTCTCAGCAGAAACCATGGAGGCTAGAAGACAGTGGGATGATATATTTAAATTACTAAAAGAGAAAAACTGCCAACCAAGACTCCTATATCCAGCAAAATTGTCCTTCAAAAATGAGGGAGAAATTAAAACATTCTCAGACAAAAAGTCACTGAGAGAATTTGTGACCAAGAGACCAGCTCTGCAAGAAATACTAAAGGGAGCACTAGAGTCAGAACCAAAAAGACAGAAGAGAGAGGTATGGAGAAGAGTGTAGAAAGAAGGAAAGTCAGATATGATATATATATAATACAAAAGGCAAAAAGGCAGAGGAAAATATTATCCAAACAGTAATAACACTAAATGTTAATGGACTGAATTCCCCAATCAAAAGACATAGATTGGCAGAATGGATTAAGAAACAGAATCCTTCTATATGCTGTCTACAGGAAACACATCTTAGACCCAAAGATAAACATAGGTTGAAAGTGAAAGGTTGGGAAAAGATATTTCATGCAAATAACAACCAGAAAATAGCAGGAGTGGCTATACTAATATCCAACAAGTTAGACTTCAAATGTAAAACAGTTAAAAGAGACAAAGAAGGACACTATATACTAATAAAAGGAACAATTAAACAAGAAGACATAACAATCATAAATATTTATGCACCGAACCAGAATGCCCCAAAATACGTGAAGAATACACTGCAAACACTGAAAAGGGAAATAGACACAAATACCATAATAGTTGGAGACTTCAATTCCCCACTCTCATCAATGGACAGAACATCTAGACAGAGGATCAATAAAGAAATAGAGAATCTGAATATTACTATAAAGGAGCTAGACTTAACAGACATTTATAGGACATTACATCCCACAACAGCAGGATACACCTTTTTCTCAAGTGCTCATGGATCATTCTCAAACATAGACCATATGCTGGGTCACAAAGCAAGTCTTAACAAATTTAAAAAGATTGAAATCATACACAACACTTTCTCGGATCATAAAGGAATGAAGTTGGAAATCAATAATAGGCAGAATGCCAGAAAATTCACAAATACCTGGAGGCTCAACAACACACTCTTAAACAACAAGTGGATCAAAGAAGAAATTGCAAGAGAAATTAGTAAATACCTCGAGGCAAATGAAAATGAAAACACAACATATCAAAACTTATGGGACGCAGCAAAGGCAGTGCTAAGAGGGAAATTTATTGCCCTAAATGCCTATATCAGAAAAGAAGAAAAGGCAAAAATGCAGGAATTAACTGTTCAATTGGAAGAACTGGAGAAAGAACAGCAAACTAATCCCAAAGCAAGCAAAAGGAAAGAAATAACAAAGATCAGAGCAGAAATAAATGAAATTGAAAATATGAAAACAGTAGAGAAAATCAATAAGACCAGAAGTTGGTTCTATGAGAAAATCAATAAGATTGATGGGCCCCTATCAAGATTGACAAAAAGAAGAAGAGAGAGGATGCAAATAAATAAGATCAGAAATGGAAGAGGAGACATAACTACTGACCTCACAGAAATAAAGGAGGTAATAACAGGATACTATGAACAACTTTACGCTAATAAATACAACAATTTAGAGGAAATGGACGGGTTCCTGGAAAGACATGAACAACCAACTTTGACTCAAGAAGACATAGATGACCTCAACAAACCAATCACAAGTAAAGAAATTGAATTAGTCATTCAAAAGCTTCCTAAAAAGAAAAGTCCAGGACCAGATGGCTTCACATGTGAATTCTACCAAACGTTCCAGAAAGAATTAGTACCAATTCTCTTCAAACTCTTCAAAAAAATCGAAGTGGAGGGAGAACTACCTAATTCATTCTATGAAGCCAACATCACCCTCATACCAAAACCAGGCAAAGATATTACAAAAAAAGAAAACTACAGACCAATCTCTCTAATGAATACAGATGCAAAAATCCTCAATAAAATTCTAGCAAATCGTATCCAACAACACATTAAAAGAATTATACATCATGACCAAGTAGGATTCATCCCAGGTATGCAAGGATGGTTCAACATAAGAAAATCAATTAATGTAATACACCATATCAACAAATCAAAGCAGAAAAATCACATGATCATCTCAATTGATGCAGAGAAGGCATTCGACAAGATTCAACATCCTTTCCTGTTGAAAACACTTCAAAAGATAGGAATACAAGGGAACTTCCTTAAAATGATAAAGGGAATATATGAAAAACCCACAGCTAATATCATCCTCAATGGGGAAAAATTGAAAACTTTCCCCCTAAGATCAGGAACAAGACAAGGATGTCCACTATCACCACTATTATTCAACATTGTGTTGGAGGTTCTAGCCAGAGCAATTAGACAAGAAAAAGAAATACAAGGCATCAAAATTGGAAAGGAAGAAGTAAAACTATCACTGTTTGCAGACGATATGATACTATACGTCGAAAACCCGCAAAAATCCACAACAAAACTACTAGAGCTAATAAATGAGTACAGCAAAGTAGCAGGTTACAAGATCAACATTCAAAAATCTGTAGCATTTCTATACACTAGTAATGAACAAGCTGAGGGGGAAATCAAGAAACGAATCCCATTTACAATTGCAACTAAAAGAATAAAATACCTAGGAATAAATTTAACTAAAGAGACAAAAAACCTATATAAAGAAAACTACAAAAAACTGCTAAAAGAAATCACAGAAGACCTAAATAGATGGAAGGGCATACCGTGTTCATGGATTGGAAGACTAAATATAGTTAAGATGTCAATCCTACCTAAATTGATTTACAGATTCAATGCAATACCAATCAAAATCCCAACAACTTATTTTTCAGAAATAGAAAAACCAATAAGCAAATTTATCTGGAAGGGCAGGGTGCCCCGAATTGCTAAAAACATCTTGAGGAAAAAAAACGAAGCTGGAGGTCTCGCGCTGCCTGACTTTAAGGCATATTATGAAGCCACAGTGGTCAAAACAGCATGGTATTGGCATAAAGATAGATATATCGACCAATGGAATCGAATAGAGTGCTCAGATATAGACCCTCTCATCTATGGACATTTGATCTTTGATAAGGCAGTCAAGCCAACTCACCTGGGACACAACAGTCTCTTCAATAAATGGTGCCTAGAGAACTGGATATCCATATGCAAAAGAATGAAAGAAGACCCATCTCTCACACCCTATACAAAAGTTAACTCAAAATGGATCAAAGATCTAAACATTAGGTCTAAGACCATAAAACAGTTAGAGGAAAATGTTGGGAGATATCTTACGAATCTTACAACTGGAGGCGGTTTTATGGACCTTAAACCTAAAGCAAGAGCACTGAAGAAGGAAATAAATAAATTGGAACTCCTCAAAATTAAACACTTTTGTGCATCAAAGAACTTCATCAAGAAAGTAGAAAGACAGCCTTCACAATGGGAGACAATATTTGGAAATGATATATCAGATAAAGGTCTAGTATCCAGAATTTATAAAGAGATTGTTCATCTCAACAACAAAAAGACAGCCAACCCAATTACAAAATGGGAAAAAGACTTGAACAGACACCTCTCAGAAGAGGAAATACGGATGGCCAAGAGGCACATGAAGAGATGCTCAATGTCCCTGGCCATTAGAGAAATGCAAATCAAAACCACAATGAGATATCATCTCACACCCACCAGAATGGCCATTATCAACAAAACAGAAAATGACAAGTGCTGGAGAGGATGCGGAGAAAGAGGCACACTTATCCACTGTTGGTGGGAATGTCAAAGGGTGCAACCACTGTGGAAGGCAGTTTGGCGGTTCCTCAAAAAGCTGAATATAGAATTGCCATACGACCCAGCAATACCATTGCTAGGTATCTACTCAAAGGACTTAAGGGCAAAGACACAAACGGACATTTGCACACCAATGTTTATAGCAGCATTATTTACAATTGCAAAGAGATGGAAACAGCCAAAATCTCCATCAACAGAAGAGTGGCTAAACAAACTGTGGTATATACATACGATGGAATATTATGCAGCTTTAAGACAAGATAAACTTATGAACCATGTAATAACATGGATGGACCTAGAGAATATTATGCTGAGTGAATCCAGCCAAAAACTAAAGGACAAATACTGTATGGTCCCACTGATGTGAACGGACATTCGAGAATAAACTTGAAATATGTCATTGGTAACAGAGTTCAGCAGGAGTTAGAAACAAGGTAAGACAATGGGTAATTGAAGCTGAAGGGATACAGACTGTGCAACAGGACTAGATACAAAAACTCAAAAATGGACAGCACAATAATACCTAATTGTAAAGTAATCATGTTAAAACACTGAATGAAGCTGCATCTGAGCTATAGGTTTTTGTTTTGTTTTGTTTTGTTTTGTTCTGATTTTACTATTATTACTTTTATTTTTTTCTCTATATTAACATTCTATATCTTTTTCGATTATGTTGCTAGTTCTTCTAAACCAATGCAAATGTACTAAGAAATGATGATCATGCATCTATGTGATGATGTTAAGAATTAATGATTGCATATGTAGAATGGTATGATCTCTAAATTTTGGGTTAATTTCTTTTTTTCCGTTAATTAAAAAAAAAAAAGAGAGAAGGGGTAATTGGAGCTGAAGGGATACAGACTGTACAACGGGACTGGATATAAAAACTCAGAAATGGACAGCACAATACTACCCAATTGTAATGCAATTATGTTAAAACACTGAATGAAGCTGCATGTGAGGTATAGGTTTTTTGTTTTTGTTTTTTTTTGTTTATTTTTCTTTCTATTATTGTTTTAATTCTTATTCTGTTGTCTTTTTATTTCTTTTTCTAAATCGATGCAAATGTACTAAGAAATGATGAATATGCAACTATGTGATGTTATTAAGAATTACTGATTGTACATGTAGATTGGAATGATTTCTAATTGTTTTGTTAATTCTTTTTTTAATTAATAAAAAAATTGGAAAGGAAGAAGTAAAACTATCACTGTTTGCAGATTATATGATACTATATGTTGAAAACTCCAAAAAATCCACAGCAAAACTACTAGAGCTAATAAATGAGAACAGCAAAGTGGCAGGTTACAAGATGAACCTCAAAAATCTGTAGTAATGAACAATCTGAGAGGGAAATCAAGAAAAGAATTCCATTTACAATTACAACCAAAATAAAATATTTAGGAATAAGTTTGACTAAAGAGACAAAAGACCTATACAGAGAAAAGTACAAGAAATTGTTCAAAGAAATCACAGAAGACCTAAATAGATGGAAGGGCATAATGTGTTCACGGATTGGAAGACTAAATATAGTTAAGATGTCAATTCTACCTAAATTGATTTACAGATTCAATGCAATAGGAATCAAAACCCAACAACTTACTTTTCAGAAATAGAAAAACCAATAACCAAATTTATCTGGAAGGGCAGAGTTCCCCGAATAGCTAAAAAGTATCCTGAGGGAAAAAAAAGTGGGAGGTCTCACGGTACCTGACTTTAAGACATATTATTAAGCTACAGTGGTCAAAACAGCATATTACTGGCATATAGATAGATATATTGACCAATGGAATCGAATAGAGTGTTCAGATATAGACCCTCTCATCTATGGATATTGATCTTTGATAAGGCAGTCAAGCCAACTCACCTGAGACAGAACAGTCTTTTCAATCCATATGCAAAAGAATGAAAGAGGACCCACATCTCACACCCTATACAAAAGTTAATTCAAAATGGATCAAAGACCTAAACATTAGATCTAAGACCATAAAACTGTTAGAAGAAAATGTAGGGAAATATCTTATAAGCCTTATACTTGCAGGCAGTTCTAGACTTTACACCCAAAGCAAGAGCACTGAAGAAATAAATAAATAAATGGGAACTCCTCAAAATTAAACACTTTTGCACATCAAAGAACTTTGTCAAGAAAGTAAAAAGACAGCCTACACAATGGGGGACAATATTTGGAAATGACATATCAGATAAAGGTCTAGTATCCAGAATTTATAAAGAGATTGTTCAACTCAACAACAAAAAGACTGAAACTCCAATTACAAAATGGGCAAAAGATTTGAACAGACACTTCTCAGAAGAGAAAATGCAAATGGCCAAAAGGCACATGAAGTGATGCTCAACTTCCCTGGCTATCACAGAAATGCAAATCAAAACCACAATGAGATATCATCTTACACCCACCAGAATGGCCATTATCAATAAAACAGAAAATGACAAGTGCCGGAGAGGATGTGGAGAAAGAGGCACACTTATACACTTTTGGTGGGAATGTAAAATGGCACAACTGCTGTGGAAGGCAGTTTGGCGGGTCCTCAAAAAGCTAAATATAAAATTGCCATATGACCTGGTAATACCATTGCTAGGTGTCAAATCAAAGGACATGAGGGCAAGGACACAAACGGACATTTGCACACCAATGTTTATAGCAGCATTATTTACAATTGCAAAGAGATAGAAACAGCCAAAATGTCCATCAACAGACGAGTGTCTAAACAAACTGTGGTATATACATACAATGGAATATTATGCAGCTGTAAGACAGAATGAAGTTATGAAGTATGTAACAACATGGATGGACTTTAAGGGCATTATGTGAGTGAGATTAGCCAAAAACAAAAGGACAAATACTGTGTGATCTCAGTAATATGAATTGACATTAGTGAATGAACTTGGAATATTTCGTTGGTAACAGAGACCATCAGGAGAAAGAAATAGGGTAAGATATTGGGCGATTGGAGCTGAAGGAATACAGATTGTGCAACAAGACTGAATATAAAAACTCAGAAATGGACAGCACAATAAGACCTTACTGTAATACAATTATGTTAAAACACTTAATGAAGCTGAATGTGAGAATGATAGAGGGAGGAGGGCTGGGGGCATAAATGAAATCAGAAAGAAAGATAGACAATAAAGATTGAGATGATATAATCTAGAAATGCCTAGAGTGTATAATGATAGTGACTAAATGTACAAATTTAAAAAATGTTTTTGCATGAGAAAGAACAAAGGAAGATCTTTACTGCAGGGTGCTGAAAATTGATGGTAATTAATATTTTAAAATTTCAAATTATGTGTGAGACTAAAGCAAAATATGTTTATTTTGTACAAAATTTATATTTTGACTAGTGCATTTCCTAGTATAACTTATGTAGATGGCTTGGTTGAACACCATAAGTACATGGAACCTTGGGTAGGACAGAAGATTTTGTTGGTTTGTCCACAGTGACACCCCGATGAATCCCAGAGTGTTTTGATCAGTGAGTGGAAAACTATTTGCAAAGCCCCCTTTGGGGAATGGTGAGAACAGGGAAAATTCAACCTCCCCAAGTTGAATTCTTGATATTCTCACAAGTAGTGTGGACAACCGAAGCTATAGGCTGAGCCCCCAGTCTTGGGGTTTGTTCATATGAAACTTAACCCCACAAAGGATAGGACAAACCTGGTTAAAATTAGTCCTAAGAGCCACCTCCAAGAGAGCCTCTTTTGCTGCTCAGATGTGGTCTCTCTCTCCAGCCAACACAACAAGCAAACTCACCACCACCACCCCCATCTATATGGGATATGACTCCCAGGGTTGTGGACCTTCCTGGCAACGTGGGACAGAAATCCTAGAATGAGCTGAGACTCAGCATCAAGGAATTAAGAAAAACCTTAGAATGAGCTTAAACTCATCATCAAGGGATTGAGAAAACTTTCTCGACCAAAAGGGAGAAGAGTGAAATGAGATAAAATGTCAATCGCTGAGAGATTCCAAACAGATTGGAGAGGTTATCCTGGAGGTTATTCATATGCATTAAGTAGATATCACCTTGTTATTCAAGATGTAATGGAGAGGCTGGAGAGAACTGCCTGAAAATGTAGAGATGTGTTCCATAGCCATGTTTCTTGACGATGATTGTATAATGATATAGCTTTCACAATGTGACTGTGTGATTGTGAAAACCTTCTGTCTGATGCTCCTTTTATCTACCTTGTCAACAGATGAGTAGAACATATGGAATAAAAATAAATAATAGGGGGAACAAATGTTAAAATAAATTTAGTTTGAAATGCTGGTGATCAATGAAAGGTAGGGGTAAGGGGTATGGTATGTATAATCTTTTTTCTGTTAATGTTTTATTTATTTTTCTGTTGTCTTTTTATTTCTTTTTCTTTTTTTTACTATTATTATTATTTTTATTTTTTTCTCTATATTAACATTCTATATCTTTTTTGGTTGTTTTGCTAGTTCTTTTCCTAAATCGATGCAAATGTACTAAGAAATGATGATCATGCATCTATGTGATGATGTTAAGAATTACTGATTGCATATGTAGAATGGAATGATTTCTATTTCTTTTTCTGAATTGATGCAAATGTTCTAAGAAATGAGCGTGATGATAAATATGCAAATATGTGATGATATTGTGAATTACTGATTATATATGTAGAGCAGAATGATCAAAATAGGAATGTTTGCCTTTATTTGATTTTTTTGTATTTAAAAAATAAAAATAAACAAAAAAATTAAAACAGAGGTTAGTTTAAAAAGAAAATTGAGAGAGATATTAGAACCTCCAAAGACAAACTGAGAGAATGAGCCAACAAGAGACTTGCCCTACAAGAAATTCTAGAGGGAGTCCTGTCAGCTGAAAAAAAAAAAAGGAAAGAAAGAAAGGAGAAGGAGGTCTGGAGGAAGGCACTGAATTGAAAAGTACCAGTAATGGTAATTTAAAGAATAAAGAGAAAGAGAAGATGGGGTGCAAGGTTAGTTCAGTTGTAGAATTCTTGCCTGCCATGAGGGAGACCTGGGTTCAATCCCTGGTCCATGCACTTCCTTCCCAAACAAACAAAGAAACCAACAAAAACAAACAGAAAATTCAACAGATGGTGCTGCAATAACAGGATACTCATGTGGCAAAAGAAGGAAATGTGACCCTGTCATACAGCATATAGATAATAAAAAGAAAGAGAGAGAAGGAAAAAAATGTAGATCTGACAAATAAAAACAAAAGGATAAAAGTAGATTCAAGAACTGCTTTTACAGGAAAAACTTTGGATGTTAATGGACTAAACTCACCAATTTAAAAATACAGATTGCAGAAAGGATTAAAAAATATAAGTGATCTAAGTGATGTTTACAAGAGATACATCTTAGACCCAGGAATACAAATAGATTGGAAGTGAAAGTGGAAAAATATGTTCTTTGTAGGCTGTAACTTAAAGAAATCAGGAGTAGCTGTGCTGATATAAGATAAAATAGACTTTAAATGTAAAGACATCATTAGAGACAAAGAAGGACATTACATATTAATAAAAGAGACAATTCACCAAGAGGAAATAACAATCATCAATGTGTATGCTCCCACCCAAGGAGCTCCAAAGTACATGAGGCAAACCTTGGTGAAACTGAAGGAAGAAATAGATGTTTAAGCAATAATAGTCAGAGACTTCAATACACCACTCTCCACTATAGATGAAACAACAAGACAAGAGGATCAACAAGGAAATAGAGAAGGTAATCAATGTGATAAGTGAATTAGACCTAATAGACATATTTAGATCATTACACCCCCAAAACTCCAGGATATACATTCTTCTCTAGTGCACATGGAATGTCCCCCAGGGAAGACCATATGCTGGGACAGAAAATTAGTATTTATAAATTTAATAAGATTGAAATTATCCAAAACACTTTCTCTGTCCACAACAGAATGAAGCTGGAAATTAGTAATTACTAAAGAACAACAACTTTCATGAATATATGGAGATTAAACAACACAGTCTTAAATAATCAGTGGGTCAAGGAAGAAAATGCAAGGGAAATCAGTAAATATCTGGAGATAATGATAATGAGAATACAACATATCAGAACTTAAGGTATGTGTCAAATGTAGTGCTTTTAGAGAGGGAAATTTATTCCCTAAATGCCTGTATTTAAAAGCAGGAACAAGCAAAAATTGAGGACTTAACAGCTCACCTGGAGAATTTAGAGAGAGAACAGCAAACTAACCCCAAAACAAATATAAGAAGAGAAATAACAAAGATTAAAACATAAATAAACAAACTGAAAGTAAAACAATAGAAAGAATCAACAAAACCAAAGGTTGGTTCTTGAGAAAATCAATAAAATTGATGGGCCCCTAGCTAGACTGACAAAGAGAAAAGAGAGAGGGTGCAAATAAACCAAATCATAAATCAGAAGAGGGTTGTCACTATGGATCCAGGTCAAAAAAATCATAAGAGAATAGTATGAGCAAGTATATGCCAACAAACTAGACAACTTAGATGACATGGAAAAATTCCTAGAAACACATCAACTACCTATACTGATTAAAGAAGAAATAGAAGATTTCAATAAACCAATTACAAATAGAAAAATTCCATCAGTCATCAAAATTCTTTCCACAAAGAAAAGTCCATGACCAAAAGGCTTCACAGGGTGATTTTATCAAACATTCCAAAAAGAATTAATGCCAATCCTGTTCAAACTCTTATACAAAATTGAGAAAAGGAACACTACTTAAGTTATTTTATGAAGCTTACATCCCTCTAAATGCAAAAACTGGATAATTCATTACAAGAAGAAAACTACAGACCAATCTTTTCAATGAACACAGATGCAAAAAATTCTCAACAGAATATTAGCAAAGCAAATCCAATGACACATAAAAGAATTATACATCACGACCAAGTGGGGTTTATACTAGGAATGCAAGGGTGCTTCAATACAGAAAATCAATTAATGTAATACAGCACATTAACAAAATGGAAGGCAAAAATTACACGTTCATATCAATGGATGCTGAAAAAGCATTTGACAAAATTCAGCATCCTTTCCCCTGATAAAAACACTTCTGAAGGTAGGAATAGAAGGAAACTTCCTCAATATCAGAAAAGGCATATATGAAAAATTCATAGCCAGCATCATACTTAATGGTGAGAGACTGAAAGTATTCCTTCTAAGATTGGGAATGAGACAACAATGCCCATTGCCACCGCTATTATTTAACATTTTACTAGAAATTCTAGCTGGAGTGATTAGACAGGAAAAATAAATAAAAGGTATCCAAATCATAAAGGAAGTTTCACAACTTTCATTATTTGCAGAGGACATGATCCTATACTTAGAAAACTCTGAGAAATCTATGACAAAGCTACTTGAGCTAATAATGAAATTCAGCAAATTGTTGGGATACAAGATTAATGTACAAAATCAGTAATGTTTCTATACACAATGACCTATCTGAGGGGACAATTATGGGAAAAAAAATCCATTTAAAATAGTGACCAAAAGAATCAGGTATCTAGGAATAAGCCTAACAAGGGATGTCAAGAAATTGTACACAGAAGACAAGAAAACATTGCTAAAAGAAATGAAAAATAACCTAAATAGATGGAAAGACATTCCATGCTCATGGATAGAAAGGTTGAATATTGTTAAAATGTCAATTCTACGCAAATTCATGTACAGATTCAATACAACACCAATCAAAGTTCCAACAACCTACATTGAAGACTTGGAAAAGCTAGTTGTCAAATTTAATTGTAAGAGAAAGAGACCCTGAACAGCTAAAGATCTCCTAAAAAGGAAGAGCACTTCTTGATTTTAAAGCTTACTATAAAGCTACAGTGGTCACAACAGCACGGTACTGGCACAAAGATAGAAGTATTGGCCAATGGAATAAAATTGAGAGTGCAGAGATAGACCAACAAAACTATGGACAATTGATCTTTGATGAGGCCCCAAAATCCACTGAACTGGGACAGAACAGTATTTTCAATAAATTGGAATGGGAGATTTGTATATCAGTAGCCAAAAGAATGAAAGAGGACCCCTACCTTATACCCTATATAAGAATTAATTAAAAATGGATTAAAAACCTAGATGTAAGAGTGTGCTGGTTTGAAAACATGTATGTTCCCTAGAATAGCCATGTTTTAATCTTAATCCCATTTTGTAAAGGCAGCTGTTTCTTCTAATCCTTATTCAGTACTGTATGTTTGAAACTGTAATTAGGTCATCTCCCTGGAGATGTAATTCAATCAAGAGTGGTTGTTAAGCTGGATTAGGTGGAGACGTGTCTCCACCCATTTGGGTGGGTCTTGATTAGTTTACTGGAATCCTATAAAACAGGAAACATTTTGGAGAAGATAATGACATAGCCACGAGAAGCAGAGAGTCTACCAGCCAGCAATCTTTGGAGATGAAGAAGGAAAACACCTCCCATGGAGCCTCATGAAAGGAAGCCAGGAAAGAAAACTAGCAGATGATGTTGTATTTGTCACATGGCTTTCCAAATGAAAGAGAAACCTTGACCCTGTTCACCATGTGCCTTCTCACTTGAGAGAGAGACCCTGAAGTTCATCAGCCTTCTTGAACCAAGTTATCTTTCCCTGGATACCTTAGATTGGACATTTCTATAGACTTGTTTTAACTGGGACATTTTCTCAGCCCTAGAACTATAAATTAGCAACTTACTAAATTCCTGTTTTAAAAGTCATTCCATTTCTAGTGTATTGCATTCTGGCAGCTAGCAAACTAGAACAAAGAGCCAGTAACATAAAACTTCTAGAAGAAAATGCAGGGAAACATTCTCAGGATCTAGTGATAGGAGGTTGCTTCTTAAATGTTACACATAAAGCACAAGCAGTGAAAAAAATAGACAATGGGAACTACTTAAGATCAAAAGATTCTGTACCTCAAAAGACTTTGTCAAAAAGGTAAAGATCCATTGATTGCACACCAAGTATGGATGTTCATATGTTAAGAATGTTTGTGTTTTTATGTTGTTTAGTTTTATCAACAAAAATTAAAAACAAACAAAGTGAAGAGGCAGCCAACTCAATGGGAAGAAACATTTTGAAACATATCAGTTAAAGGCTTGATATCTATTAAACATAAAGAAATTGTATAGCTCAACAACAAAAGAACAACAGCCCTATTATAAAAGGGGCAGAAGCTATGAATAGACACTTTTCTGAAGAGCAAATATAGATGGCTAAAAAGCAAATGAAGGCATGCTCATTTTTATTCCCTGTAAAGGAAGTGCAAATCCAGATGACAATGAGATATCACCTCACACCTACAAGAATGGCTGCTCTTACACCAACAGAAAACTAGAAATGTTTGAGAGGATGTGGTGAAATTGAAACACTTACTGTTGGTGAGAAGGTATAATGGTACAGCCACTGTGGAATACAGTTTGGCGATTCCTCAGAAAACTAAATATTGAGTTGCCATATACCAATGGCAATACCAATACTAGGTATATACCCCAAAGAGATGAAAGCTGTGACACAAACAGACATTTGCAAAGTGATGTTCATAGTGGCACTACTCAGAACTGGCAAAAGATAGAAACAATCCAAGTGCCCATCAACAGATGAGTAGATAAACAAAATGTTGTATACATTAGGTGGAATATTATGCAGCAGTAAGATGAAACCAAGTCTCAAAGCATATGACAACATGAATGAACCTTGAGGACATAATGCTGAGTGAAATAAGTCAAATGCAAAAAGACAGATACTGTATGATTTTGCTACTATGTCTCTGATAAAAGTTATCTCAGAGGATACACTGTAGAATATAGCAGATCTAGAGGTACTATAAAGGTAGAAATGGGAGAAAGGCTGCCCATTGAGGTTGAACTTAAATGCAAGAGATGGTGTGGTAGTTAGATTCAGTTGTCAACTTGGCCAGGTGAAAGCACCTAGTTCTGTTGCTGTGGACATGAGCCAATGGTAGGTGAATCTCATCTGTTGCTAATTACATCTGCAGTTGGCTAGGAGGCGTGTCTGCTGCAATGAGTGACGTTTAACTTAATTGGCTTGTGCTTAAATGAGAGAACGCAATGCAGCACAGCCTAGCAGCTTGGCATTCCTCATCTCAGCACTTGCAGCTCAGCCCGGTCCCTTGGATATGGAGAAAGAAATCACCCTGGGGAAAGTTGTTGGAACCCAGGGGCCTGGAGAGAAGACCAGCAGAGACCATCCTGTGCCTTCCACGTAAGAAAGAACCTCAGTGGAAAGTTAGCTGCCTTTCCTCTGAAGAACTAACAAAATAAATCCCCTTTTATTAAAAGCCAATCCGTCTCTGGTGTGTTGCATTCCGGCAGCTAGCAAACCAGAACAGATGGTAACTAACTAGCAGGGTTATATGTAAAATTACCATATGGAAGGTGAATATGATTGAAAGGAGATGTATATTGCCATGTATCCCACTGATTAAGTCTACAATTATAAATAAGTTCTTTCATGAAGTATTTCAAAGGTTTGATAGTGGACAAAAAGTCAAGAGTAGAGGGGTATGGGTGAAAACTAAAAAGACATGCTATAGCCAATATCTACAGGAATATATCAACACTACCACAGCAATTCCAGGGGAAACTAATTGTAGGGTACAAGTGATAAGGGAGTAGTTTTGATTTGCTAATTAGTGATGCTGTGTTTGTCAGTTCTTTGTCACTATGGGCTAATGAAAATTGTCTAAAATTGAGAGTGCTGTTGATCGTGCAACCAAGTGAGAACTCTTTAAGATATGGTTTGTTTATTTTGGACATTATCCACAATGCTTAGTAGATCAAGGGAGCCAAAGGGTACAATGACTGAGAAGCAGGTTGGTGAACTGTGATATATTTATATGATGAAATATGGAGCAACTACCAAAGGGAAGGACATTGAGAGGCATGTAATGAATTGAATAAACCTTAGGGACAATGTGTTGTGCAAAATAAGCCAGAAACAAAAGAACAAACATGCTATGGTCTCTTTCAGAAAATACTTATAAGAAAATTGGGGCCTAGATTTTAAGCCCTTATAGCAGCCAAACTTAGTCAAAGTTGTAAATGTATTTCTAGATTCTGAGACACTGAGCTATATATCAGCTGGCATCCCCTGGAACTTTGAATAATTCTGTGACACCTAAGACCCAGATATGGAATGCTGCAGCCCTGAAAGTTAGCATTGCTAAATAAAATAGTTAGGTAACTGGAAAAGAGTTCAGGTCTTAATTAGAGTTAGAAACTAAGCCAATTTGACAGATTATGCAATAGGACTGACTGTAAAAATTCAGAAATGGATAGCACAATACTACCTGATTGTAGCACCATAATGTAAGTACACTGAATGAAGCTGAATGTGAGAATGATAGAGGGAGGTGGGCTGGGGGCACAAATGAAACCAGATGAAAAGATAGATGATAAAGAATGAGATGGTATATTCTAGGAATACATAGAATGCACAATGATAGTGACTAAATGTACAAATTAAAAAATGTATTTACATGAGGAAGAACAAAGGAATATTGCAGGGTGTTGAAGATAGATGGTCATTCATATTTTAAAACTTCAAATTCTGTGTGAGACTAAAGCAAGAAATGTTTATTTGGTACAGAATTTATATTTTGACTAGTGTATTTCTTAATTTAATTTATATGGACAGTTTAATTGAACACCATAAGTACATGGAATCTTGAATAGGATATGAGATTTTACTGGTTTTTCCAGGTTAATGTGATGCCCCCATAAACCCCAGAGTGATTTGAACAGTGAATAAAGAGGTATTTGCAGGATCCCCTTGGGGGAATGGGGAGAAAGAGGAAAAAATTCAACTTCCACATTTAGAGAGTTCCTGATATTCTTGCAAGCAGTGGGAACAACCAAATCAATAGGCCAACCCCTCAATCTTTGGGGTTGCCCCTACGAAACTTATCCCAACAAAGGACAGGCTAAGCCTACTGAAAATTATGCCTAAGAATCACCCCCTGAGAACCTCTTTTGTTGCTCAAATGTGGCCTTTCTCCCAGTTCACATGGCAAGTGAACTCAATGCTCTCCCCTCCCCCCCCCAACGTGGGACATGACTCCCAGGGGTGTAAATTTCCTTGGCAACATGGGAAAGAAATCCTAGAATGAGCTGGGACTCAACATTAAGGGACTGAGAGAAACTTCTCAACCAAAAGGGAGACGAGAATAATGAGACAAAATAAAGTGTCATTGGGTGAAAGATTTCAAACAGAGTTGAGAGGTTATCCTGGAGGTTATTCCTATGTATTATATAGATATCCCTTTTTTAGTTTATGCTGTATTAGGGTGACTAGAGGGAAGTGCCTGAAATGTAGAGCTCTGTTCCAGTGGCCATGTTTCATGAAGATGATTGTATAATGATATGGCTTTTGTAATGTGACTGTGTGATTGTGAAAACCTTGCGTTTGTTACTCCTTTTATCTATTGCATGGACAGATAAGTAAAAAATATGGATGAAAAATAAACAATAGGGGAAACAAAGGTGAAAATAAATTGAATAGATTGAAATATTAATGGTCAATGAGAGGGAGAGTTAAGGGGTATAGCATTCATGAGTTTTTTCTTTTATCTTTCTTTTGCTGGAGAGATGCAGATGTTCAAAAAAATGATCATGGTGAATACACAATTATGTGATGATATTGTGAGCCATTGATTATAACCATGTCAAGAATGTGTGTATATGAGGAATGATTGTATGTCAAGAATGTTGGTATGTCTGTGGGTTGTTTGTAATAAAAGTATTTAAAAAAACATTTCATCCATTTATACATAATGAAATTAGATATACTGGGGCTTGTGCTGGTTTGATGCCATTATATATCCCAGAAAAGGCCATGTTCTTTTAATCCATTCTTGTGTGTGCAGACCTGCCTGTTGTGGGTGGGACCTTTTGGTTAGGTTATTTAAATTTGAGATTTGACCTACCCCATATACGGTGGGTCTTAATCCTTTTATTGGAGTCCTTTAAGAGAAGATAAAGGACAGAAAACACCAAGAGAACTTAGAGAGAAAAGCCCTGGAGAAGCTAAGAGAGGACACAAGTAGGAAGCCACTGGAACCAGAAGCTGAGAGCAATGAAACCCAGGTATGAAGGACAAGCAGATGCCAGCCATGTGACTTCCCATGTGACAGAGGTGTCCTGGATGTCTGCAGCCTATCTTCAGAGTCCAGGTATCATCCTGTTGATGACTTAATTGGGATATGTTCACCCTAAGAACTGTACCTTGTAAATTTATAAATCCTCATTGTATAAGTCAACCCATTTCTGGTATTTTGTATCCTAGCATCTTTAATAGACCAAAAACAGGCATTAATCTATTTAAAAAATAAAAATAAAGTGTCAGTGGCTGACAGATTTCAAACAGAGTTGAGATGTTATTGTGGAGGTTATTCTTATGCATTATATAGATATTCCCTTTTTAGTTCATGGTGTATAATAGTGGCTAGAGGGAAGTGTCTGAAACTGTAGAGCTGTGTTTCAGTAGCCACGTTTCATGAAGATGATTATATAATGATATATCTTTCACAATGTGACTGTGTGATAGTGAAAACCTTGTGTCTGATCCTCCTTTTATTTATGGTATGGGCAGATGAGTGAAAAATATGGATAAAAATTAAACAAATAATAGGGGGAACAAAGGTTAAAATAAATTGAGTAGATTGAAATACCAGTGATCAATAAGAGGGAGGGTTAAGGGGTATGACATGTATAAGTTTTTCTTTTTTCTTTCTTTTGCTGGAGAGATGCAAATGTTCAAAAAAATGATCATGGTGATCAATACACAACCATGTAATGATATTGTGAGCCACTGACTGTAACCATGTCAAGAAGGTTTGTATGTCAAGAATGTGTGTTTGTTGTTCATAATAAAAATATTTTTAAAAGCTAAGCCAATCTGACTGGATCTAAGGTAAATCAGAACACAGGGTAAAAGATAATAGTGTATTTACTCTCGACTTTCACCTACTATATGAGACCAAGTTTAGAACCAGGTTATGTCTACAGCCTAAATTTTCAGTAGCATATTGTAGTGGCTTGAAGATATTATGTGCCCCCGAAAAGCCATGTCCTTAACCTCATTCAATATTGCTGAGTGGGATCTTTTTTACTGTCTCCATGGAGAAGTGACCCACCCAGTTATTCAAGATAGGGTTGCTTACTGGAGCCCTTTAAGTGTGAACCATTTTGGAAAAATCTTTAGAACCAACAGAGCCCACACAGCCAGAGACCTTTTGAAAGATAAAACTAAATTAGTAGAGTCTGTTCTGCTCAACTGATGTTGCATTAAACAACCTTGGTAATAAATTGTTGAAATGTGCACTCTAGCTGGGAGGACTGGCTATCCTCCCAGAAGGAGATGTACTTTGATGAAGTAATCTAGGTCCCAGGAAACTCCTTTCACTCCCTAACCAGTTTCCAGAGGACCACCTGAGCCCAGTCATGTAGGCTACTTGGAATCCAGCCACTATTGTGTAAAAATACCATATAAACTGCATGCAAGCTATTGAATTAAAGAATCTCATGAGAGAGAGAGAGAGAGAGAAAAATCTTATCTGGGAAGAGGACACTCTGCTGTGGATTTTTACCAGTTAGACCCTGAATGCTGTCGCTGAGATTCTCCAGTGCTCCTCTTCAGGTGTTGGTGCTTTCCCATCTGGTGATGGAACTATTCTCATTTCTAACAATCTTTTAATTAATTTCTTAATAATTTCTGTTTTTATATACCTGAAGTCTGTGTTGTCCATGAATCTGAGCCTCTAAATTAAGTGGCCACAAATATCACATTACCTTTCATGCAACACCTTTGGACATGCAGAAGGAAAACACCCTGGGGAAACGTTATGAGATGAGAAGAGAAAGTTAGTCGACATCACCATGTGTCCTTACATCAATGTTTCATGAATCAAGGTATCTTACCTGGATGCTTCAGTTTGGACATTTTCATGGCATTGGAACTGTAAAGTTACAACTTAATAAATTCTCCTTTTAAAAGTATTCCATTTTTGGCATATTGCACTCTGGCAGCTTACAAACTAAAACAGATTTTGGTACCAGAGAAGTGGGGGTGTTCTGGTTTGCAAATACCAAACATGTTGGAATACCTTTTTAAATGGATTAGGGGAAGATTTTGGAAGAGTTATGAAGAGCTTGATAGAGAAGGCCTAGAATGCTTAGACTGTTGTTAGAAACATGGACTTTAAAGATACCTCTCAGAAGCCCTTAGATAGAAATTATGCATGTGACATTGCAAAATGGAAGAAAGGTAATACTTATTTTAAAGTGGCAAAGAATCTGGCAAAATTGACTACTGGTTTTAAGTGGAAGGCAGATTTTAAAAGCTTGGCTTTTTAGCTGAAGAGATTTCCCAATTAAATGTGGAAAGTGCGGTCTGGTTTCTCCTTGCAGCTTATAGTGAAAATGCATCAGGAAAGAAATAAGCTGAGAACTAAACTCTTCTTTTAAAATTTTTTAATTAATTTTTTTAATTAAAAAAATATGACAGGAAAGAAACACAAACATTCCTAATATATGATCATTCTGTTCCACATATATAATATGACAGGAAAGAAACACAAACATTCCTAACATATGATCATTCTGTTCTACATATATAATCAGTAATTCACAATATTATGACATAGTTGCATATACATCATCACGATCATTTCTTAAACATTTGCATCAATTCAGAAAAAGAAATAAAAAGACAACAGAAAAATTTTATACATACTATGCCCCTTACTCCTCCCTTTCATTGATCACTAGCATTTCAATCTGTTTATTTTAACATATGTTCCCCCTATTATTTATTTTTATTTCATATGTTTTACTCATCTGTTGATAAGGTAATAAAAGGAGCATTAGACACAAGGTTTTCACAATCACATAGTAACACTGTGAAAGCTATATCATTATACAATCATCATCAAGAAACATGGCTACTGGAACACCATTCTACATTTTCAGGCAGTTCCCTCCAGCCTCTCCATTACATCTTGACGAACAAGGTGATGTCTATTTAATACATAAGAATAACCTCCAGGATAACCTCTGGACTCTGTTTGGAATCTCTCAGCCATCAACACTTTATTTTGTCTCATTTTGCTCTTCCCCCTTTTGGTTGAGAAGGTTTTCTCAATTCCTTGATGCTGAATCTCAGCTCATTCTAGGATTTCTGTCCCACGTTGCCAGGAAGGTCCACAACCCTGGGAGTCATATCCCACATAGGCAGGGGGAGAGTGATGAGTTTGCTTGTTGTGCTGGCTGGAGAGAGAGGCCACATCTGAGTAACAAAGGAGGCTCTCTTGGGGTTGACTCTTAGGCCTAATTTTAACCAGGTTTTGTCCTATCCTTTGTGGGGTTAAGTTTCATATGAACAAACCCCAAGACTGGGGGCTCAGCCTATAGCTTTGGTTGTCTACACTGCTTGTGAGAATATCAAGAATTCAACTTGGGGAGGGTGAATTTTCCCCCGTTCTCACCATTCCCCCAAGGGGACTTTGCAAATACTTTTCCACTGGCTGATCAAATTACTCTGGGATTCATCAGGGCATCACTCTGGACAAACCTACAAAATCTAATGCCCTACTCAAAGTTCCATGTACTTATGGTGTTCAATTAAGCTGTCTTCATAAGTTATATTAGGAAATGCACTAGTCAAAATATAAATTTTGTACCAAATAAACATTTTTTGCTTTAGTTTCACACATAAGTTAAAAATTTTAAATATTAATTGCTATCAATTTTCAACACTCTACAGTAATGACATTCCTATGTTCTTCCTCATGCAAAAACAATTTTTAAAATTTGTACATTTAGTCACTATCATTATACACTCTAGGCATTCCTAGATTATGCCATCTCAGTCTTTACCGTCTATCTTTCTTTCTGATTTCATTTGTGCCCTCAGCCCTCCTCCCTCTATCATTCTCACATTCAGCTCCATTCAGTGCTTTAATATAATTGCATTACAATTAGGTAGTATTGTGATATCCATTTCTGAGTTTTTACAATCAGGCATGTTGCACACTCTGTATCCCTTCAGCTCCAGTTACCCAACATCTTACCCTATTTCTATCTCCTGATTGTCTCTGTTACCAATGAAATTCTCCAAGTTTATTCACTAATGTCAATTCATATCAGTGAGACCACATAGTATTTGTCCTTTTGTTTCTGGCTAATCTCACTCAGTATAATGGCCTTAAGGTCCATCCATGTTGTTACATACTTCATAACTTTATCCTGTCTTACAGCTGCATAATATTCCATAGTATGTATATACCACAGCTTGTTTAGCCACTCATCTGTTGATGGATATTTTGGCTGTTTCCAACTCTTCGCATATAAATATATGCTGCTATAAACATGGTGTGCAAATGTCTCCTTGTGTCCTTGCCCTCATGTCCTCCGAGTAGATACCTAACGATGGTATTGCCGGGTCATATAGCAATTCTATATTTAGCTTCCTGAGGAACAGCCAAATTTCCTTCCACAGTGGTTGTACCATTGGACCTCCCCACCAACAATGGATAAGTGTGCCTCTTTCTTCACATCCTCTCCAGCACTTGTCATTTTCTGTTTTATTGATAATGGCCATTCTGGAGGGTGTGAGATGATATCTCATTGTGGTTTTGATTTGCATTTCTCTAACAGCCAGGGAAGTTGAGCATCTCTTCATGTGCCTTTTGGCCATTTGTATTTCCTCTTCTGAGAAGTGTTTGTTCAAGTCTTTTGCCCATTTTGTAATTGGGTTGTCTGTCTTTTTGTTATTGAGTTGAACAATCTCTTTATATATTGTGGGTACTAGACCTTTATCTGATATATTGTTTCCAAATATTGTCTTCCATTGTGTAGGCTGTCTTTCTACTTTCTTGATGAAGTTCTTTGATGCATAAAAGTGTTTAATTTGGGGGAGTTCCCATTTATTTATTTATTTATTCAGTGTTTGTGCTTTAGGTGTAGGTCTAGGAAACCACCTCCTATTATAAGATTTATAAGATATCTCCCTAGATTTTCTTCTAACAGTTTTATGGTCTCAGAGCTAATATTTAGGTCTTTGATCGATTTTTTAGTTAATTTTTGTATTGGGTGTGAGATGTGGCTCCTCTTTCATTCTTTTGCATATGAATATCCAGTTCTTTTCTCACCATTTATTGAAGAGACTGTTCTGTCCCAGTGAGTTGACTTCACTGCCTTACTAAAGATCAATTGTCCATAGATGAGAGAATCTATATCTGAACATTCCATTCTATTCCATTGATCAGGATATCTATCTTTATGCCAGTACCATACTGTTTTGAGCACTGTAGCTTCATAATACACATAAAGTCAGGTAGTGTGAGGCCTCCAACTTCATTTTCCTTTCTCAGGATAATTTTAGCTGCACCCTGCCCCTCCAGATAAATTTGGTTATTGGTTTTTCTGTTTCTGAAAAGTAAGTTTTTGGGATTTTAATTGGTATTGCATTGAATCTGTAAATCAATTTAGGTAGCATTGACATCTTAATTATATTTAGTCTTCCAATCCATGAACACAGTATGCCCTTCCATCTATTTAGGTCTTCTGTGATTTCTGTTAACAATTTCTTGCAGTTTTCTTTGTATAGGTCTTTTGTCTCTTTAGTTAAATTTATTCCTAAATATTTTATTCTTTTAGTTGCAATTGTAAATGGAATTTTTTTTCTTGATTTCCCCCTCAGATTGTTCATTACCAGTGTATAGAAACACCAGAGATTTTTGAGTGTTGATCTTGTAATCTGTCACTTTGCTGTACTCATTTATTAGCTCTAGTAGTTTTGCTGTAGATTTTTCAGGGTTTTTGACATATAGTATCATATCATCTGCAAACAGAGTTTTACTTCTTCCTTTCCAATTTTGATGCCTTATATTTCTTTTTCTTGTCTATGTGACAAGAAATTAGAACTTCCAACACAATGTTGAATAACAGTGATTATAGTGGACATCCTTGTCTTGTTCCTGATCTTAGGGGGAAAGTTTTCAGTTTTTCCCCATTGAGGATGATGTTAGCTGTGGGCTTTTCTTATATTCCCTTTACTATATTGAGGAAGTTTCCTTCTATTTCTATCCTTTGAAGTGTTTTCAACAAGAAAGGATGCTGAATTTTGTCAAATACCTTTTCTGCATCAGTCAAGATGATCATGTGGTTTTTCTACTTTGATTTATTGATATGGTGTATTACCACTTACTGTTGCCACTGTAAAGGCAGTACTTTCTTCTGTCATTTTGCCCTTTGCGATTTACACATCGTACCTAGGTTGTTTTTTTTTTCCTCTTTTTACCTTTACTGATAGTCTTAATTTCTACACTATTCTCCTCTCTCTCTCTCTCTCTCTCTCCTGCCTTTTCCTATCTGCCTACAAGACCAGTTTGAATGTTTTTCAGCCCCTTGTTTAGTGAGTTCCGTTTTGCTCATTCTGTGCCATCTTGTGTGAAAGATAAACTTAATTTTATTCTTACACTCTTGGCAGAAATCTCTGGGTCACAGCTTCTAATCTGAAAAATAGAACACTTCTCTGGGAATGACATCCTGCTTTATAAACAGAGTGTTTGCTGGGATGTGGTAGCCTCTTGCCCTCTTGGTTTCTCTCTCCTGATTTGGAGCCTCCACACTACAAATAAGTGATGGGGAGGATTGGGATCCCTGTATTCTTGCTGTGTCACAGCTGAGGTAGAGCTTCCACCCTTACAAGTGGGGACTGAGTAGAAAAGGGAACTCCCAACCATTAGGTTGTACTTGCCTGGAATTTTCTTCTGCAACAGGTACCTGGGGAATGAGAAATTTTGATGCTCTATACTTCCTCGGAAGATATTGTAACTGGAGGAGAAAGACCCCTGTGTTGTTGGCCACACCCTTCCTGGGTCAGAGTTTCCATCATCCTGAGCTGGGAAGGGGAAAGGAGGAATCAGGTCATTGTTCAAATACCACAGATTCTCACAGTTCTAACCAAGTTTTAGTACACTATCTGGAATAAATGTGTTTTTTTTTTATTTGCTGTATGCCCATAGGATACTTTCCAGAGACACTATTATGCTTGTTTTCCTGGGTAGCAAGTCCATAGAGCCCCCACCTGCCATTCCAGATGCTATTTGCTCATCCACTATTGTGTTGAGGGTCATCTCGGGCAGTTTCCATGTTTCAGATATAATGTTCCTGGCTGTTAAGAACAATTCTTGTATATGTCTCCAAATAGGCGTGTGAAAGTTTCTCATCGGTATATTCCTAGAAGTGGAATTCTGGATGCTGGTTTGTGAGAATTTTTAAAATTTAATTTATTTTCTATTATCAAACCCAAACAACATACAAACATGAACATCCTTAACATACAAACACTCCATGTATGGTGTACAATCAATGGCTCACAATATCAACACGTAGTAGTATATTCATCACCATGATCATTCTATAGAACATGTGCATCACTCCAGAAAAAGAAAAAAGTAAAGCTCACGCATACCATGACCCACACACCTCCCTCTTATTGAGATTTTAGATTTCCATCTACTCTGTAGATTTTAACGTTGTCCCCCCTATTTTTTTCTGTACCCCTTACAACTCCCTTTCATTGTTCACTAGTACTTCAATCTATTCAATTTATTTTAACATTGTTCCCCCTATTATTTATGTATTTTTAATCCACATTTTTTACTCATCTATCAATATCATAGATAAAAGGAGCATCAGGCATAAGGTTTTCACAATCACATAGTCACACTGCAAAAGCTATATCAATATGCAATCATCTTTAAGAAACATGGCTACTGAAACACAGCTCTACAATTTCAGGGACTTCCATCTAGGCTTTCTAATACACCTTAAACTAAAAAGGGGACATCTATAAAATGCATAAGAATAACCTCAGGATAACCTCTCAACTCTGTTTGAAATCTCTCAGTCACCGACACTTTATTTAGTCGCATTTTTCTCTTCCCCCTTTCAGTCAAGAAAGTTTTCTCAATCCCTTGTTGCTGAGTCCCAGCTCATTCTATGATTTCTGTCCCATGTTGCCAGGGAGGTTTTCACCCGTGGTAGTTATGTCCCATGTAGAGAGGGGGAGGGCGGTGAGTTTGCTTGCCATGTTGGCTGAGAGAGAGAGATAGGCCACATCTGAGCAACAAAAGAGGTTCTCTGGGGGTGACTCTTAGGCCTAATTTTAAGTAGGCTTAGTCTACCTTTGCAGGGATAGGATTCTTGTGAACAAACCCCAAGATTGAGGGCTCAGCCTATTGATTTGGCTGTCCCCACTGCTTGCAAGAATATCAGGAATTCTCCAAATGGGGAAGTTGAATTTTCCCCCTTTCTCACTGTTCCCCCAAGGGGACTTTGCAAATACTTTTTTATTCACTGTTCAAATCACTCTGGGATTTATCAGGGCATCACTCTGGACAAATCTATGAAATCTCATACCCTATTCAAGGTTCCATGTACTTATGGTGTTCAATTAACCTGTCCATATAAGTTATATTAGAATATGCATTAGTTAAAATATAAATTTTGTACCAGATAAACATTTTTTCTTTAGTCTCATATAACTAAACTTTAAAATATGAATTACCATCTATTTTCAACACCCTGCAATATTGACATTCCTTTGTTCTTCCTCATGCAAAAATATTTTTTAATTTGTGCATTTAATCACTAGCATTGTACATTCTAGGCCTTCCTAGATTATACCATCTCAGTCTTTATCATCTATCTTTCCTTCTGGCTTCATTTGTGCCCCCAGCCCACCTCCCTCTATCATTATCTCATTCAGTGTACTAACATTCTATTACAGTTAGATAATATTGTGCTATCCATTTATGAATTCTCACAATCAGTCCTGTTGCACAATCTGCATCCCTTCAGATCCAATTACTCAAAATCTACCCTATTTCTATCTCTTGATGGCCTCTGCTTTTAACTGAAATTCTCCAAGTTTATTCATTAATGTTAGTTCATATCAGTGAGACAATAGAGTATTTGTCCTTTTGATTCTGGCCAAATTCACTTAGCACAATGTCCTCATGGTCCATCTGTGTTGTTACATGCTTTATGATTTTATACTGTCTTACAGCTGTGTAATATTCCAGCATATGTCTATACCACAGCTTGTTTAGCCACTCGTCTGTTGATGGACGATTGGGCTGTTTTCATCTCTTGGCAATTGTAAATAACACTGCTATAAACATTGCTATGCAAATGTCCATTTGTGTTCTTACCCTCATGTGTTCTGAATAGATACCTAGCAATGGTATTGCCAGATCATATGGCAATTCTATACTTTGGTTCCTGAGGAATCGCCAAATTGCCTTCCACAGACGTTATACCACTTGACATTTCCACCAACAGTGGATAAGTGTGCCTCTTTCTCCACATCCTCTCCAGCACTTGTCATTTTCTGTTTTATTGATAATGGCCATTCTTGTGGGTGTGAGATAACATCTCATTGGGGTTTTGATTTGCATTTCCCCAATAGCCAGGGAAGTTGAGCATCTTACCATATGCATTTTAGCTATTTGTATTTCCTCTACTGAGAAGTGTCTGTCCACATCTTTTGCCCATTTTGTAATTGGGTTGTTTGATTTTTTGTTGTTGAGTTGAACAATCTCTTTATATATTCTGAATACTAGACCCTTATCTGATACATCATTTCCAAATATTGTCTCCCATTATGTAGGCTGTCTTTTTACTTTCTTGACAAAGTTCTTTGATGAAGAAAAGTGTTTAATTTTGAGGAGTTCCCATTTATCTATTTCTTTTTTCAATGCTCGTGCTTTCAGAGTAAGATCTAGGAAACCACCTCCTATTATAAGATTTATATTTCCCTACATTTTCTTCTAAAAGTTTTATGGTCTTTGATCTAATGTTTGGGTCTTTGATCCATTTGGAGTTAATTTTTGTATAGGGTGTGAGATATGGATCCTCTTTCATTCTTTTGCATGTGGATATCCAGTTCTCTAGGCACCATTTATTGAAGAGACCGTTCTGTCGCAGGTGAGTTTGCTTGACTGCCTTATCAAAGATCAATTGCCCATAGATGAGAGGATCTATATCTGAACACTCTATTCGATTCCATTGGTCAGTATATTTATCTTTATACCAGTACCATGCTGTTTTGACCACTGTAGTTTTGTAATACACCTTAAAGTCAGGTAGTGTGAGACCTCTGACTTCATTTTTCTTTCTCAGGATATTTTTAGCTATTCAGGGCACCCTGCCCTTCCAGATAAATTTGGCTATTGGTTTTTCTATTTCCTAAAAGTGAGTTTGGGGGATATTAATTGGTATTGCATTGAATCTATAAGTAGATTGACGGTATTGCATTGAATCAAGTAGATAGAATTGACATCTTTTTTAAAATATATTTAATCCTCCAACCCATGAACATGGTATGTCCTTCCATCTATTTAATTCTTCTGTGATTTCTTTTAGCAGTTTCTTGTAGTACTCTTGTATAGGTCTTTTGTATCCTTGGTTAAATTTATTCCAAAATATTTTATTCTTTTGGCTGCAATTATAAATGGAATTTTTTTCTTGATTTTCCCCTCAGATTGTTCATTATTAGTTTATAGAAACACCACAGATTTTTAATCTTTCCACTCTACATATATAATCAGTAATTCTTAATATCATCACTTAGTTGCATATTCATCTTTTCTTAGAACTTTTGCATCGATTTAGAAAAAGTAATAAAAAGACAACAGAAAAAGAAATAAAATGGTAATAGAGAAAAAAAAGTTACACATACCATACCCCTTACTCCTCGCTTTCATTTACCACCAGCATTTCAAACTAAATTTATTTTAACATTTAACATTTCTTCCCCCTATTATTTATTTTTATTCCATATGTTCTACTCTTTGGTTGATATGGTAGATAAAAGGAGCATCAGACACAAGGTTTTCACATTCACAGAGTCACATAGTGAAAGCTTTATCATTGTTTAATCATCATCAAGAAACATGGCTACACATGTTTCTTGTGTAGAACACAGCTCTACATTTTCAGGCAGTTCTCTCCAGCTTCTCCACTACATCTTGAACAACAAGGTGATATCTACTTAATGCATAAATCAGTAAATATCTCGAGGCAAATGAAAATGAAAACACAACATATAAAAATTTATCGGATGCAGCATAGGCAGTACTAACAGGGAAATTTATTGCCCTAAGTGCCTATATCAAAAAGAAGAAAGAGAAAAAATTGAGGAATTAACTGCCCACTTGGAAGAACTGGAGAAAGAACAGCAAATTAACCCTGAAGCAAGCAAAAGGAAAGAAATAATGAAGATTAGAGCAGAAATAAATGAAATTGGGAACATGAAAACAATTGAGAAAGTCAACAAAACCAGAAATTGGTTCTATGAGAAAATCAATAAGATTGATGGACCCTTAGTGAGGTTGACAAAAAGGAGAGAGAGGATGCAAATAAATACAATCATAAATGGAAGAGGAGACATAACCACTGACCGCACAGAAATAAAGGAAGTAATGAGAGGATATTGTAAACAATTTTATGCTAATAAACTCGACAATGTAGAAGAAATGGACAACTTCCCAGAAAGGCATGAACAATCAACATTGACTCGAGAAGAAATAGACAATCTCAACAGAACAATCATAAGTAAAGAAATTGCATCAATCATTAAGAAGCTTCCCCAAAAGAAAAGTCCAGGACCAGATGGCTTCACATGTGAATTCTACCAAACATTCAAGAAAGAATTGGTACCAATCCTGCTCAAAATCTTCAAAAAAATTGAAGAGGAGTGAAAGTAACCTAACTCATTCTATGAGGCCAACCTCACCCTCATACCAAAGCCACACAAGGATATTACAAGAAAAGAAAACTACAGGCCGACCTCTCTAATGAATATAGGTGCAAAAATACACAACAAAATTCTTGCAAATCGAATCCAGCAGCACATTTTAAAAATTATACACCATGAACAAGTAGGAGTCATCCCAGGTATGCAAGGATGATTCAACATAAAAAAATCAATTAATGTAATACACCATATCAACAAATCAAAGGAGAAAAACCACATGATCATCTCAATTGATGCAGAAAAGGTATTTAACAAAATTCAGCATCCTTTCTTGTTGAAAACACTTCAAAGGATAGGAATAGAAGGGAACTTCTTCAACATAATAAAGGGAATATATGAAAAGCCCACAGCTAACATCATCCTCAATGGGGAAAAACTGAAAACTTTCCCCCTAAGATCAGGAACAAGACAAGGATGTCCACTATCATCATTGTTATTCAATATTGTGTTGGAAGTTCTAGTTTCTTGACACTTAGACAAGAAAAAGAAATATAAGGCATCAAATTGGAAAGGAAGAAGTAAAACTCTAACTGTTTGCAGATGATATACTACATGTCAAAAACCCTGAAAAATCCACAGCAAAACTACTATAGCTAATAAATGAGTACAGCAAAGAGGCAGGTTACAAGATCAACACTCAAAAATCTGTGTGTCCAAAAGGGGGAAGAGTGAAATGATGCTAACTGTCAATGGCTGAGAGATTCCAAACAGAGTCGAGAGGTTATCCTGGAGGTTATTCTTATGCATTAAGTAGATATCACCTTGTTGTTCAAGATGTAGTGGAGAAGCTGGAGGGAACTGCCTGAAAATGTAGAGCTGTGTTCTACACAAGAAACATGTGTAGCCATGTTTCTTGATGATGATTAAACAATGATAAAGCTTTCACTATGTGACTCTGTGAATGTGAAAACCTTGTGTCTGATGCTCCTTTTATCTACCATATCAACCAAAGAGTAGAACATATGGAATAAAAATAAATAATAGGGGGAAGAAATGTTAAATGTTAAAATAAATTTAGTTTAAAATGCTGGTGGTAAATGAAAGCGAGGAGTAAGGGGTATGGTATGTGTAACTTTTTTTTCTCTATTACCATTTTATTTCTTTTTCTGTTGTCTTTTTATTACTTTTTCTAAATCGATGCAAAAGTTCTAAGAAAAGATGAATATGCAACTAAGTGATGATATTAAGAATTACTGATTATATATGTAGAGTGGAAAGATTAAAAATCTGTGGTGTTTCTATAAACTAATAATGAACAATCTGAGGGGAAAATCAAGAAAAAAATTCCATTTATAATTGCAGCCAAAAGAATAAAATATTTTGGAATAAATTTAACCAAGGATACAAAAGACCTATACAAGAGTACTACAAGAAACTGCTAAAAGAAATCACAGAAGAATTAAATAGATGGAAGGACATACCATGTTCATGGGTTGGAGGATTAAATATATTTTAAAAAAGATGTCAATTCTATCTACTTGATTCAATGCAATACCGTCAATCTACTTATAGATTCAATGCAATACCAATTAATATCCCCCAAACTCACTTTTAGGAAATAGAAAAACCAATAGCCAAATTTATCTGGAAGGGCAGGGTGCCCTGAATAGCTAAAAATATCCTGAGAAAGAAAAATGAAGTCAGAGGTCTCACACTACCTGACTTTAAGGTGTATTACAAAACTACAGTGGTCAAAACAGCATGGTACTGGTATAAAGATAAATATACTGACCAATGGAATCGAATAGAGTGTTCAGATATAGATCCTCTCATCTATGGGCAATTGATCTTTGATAAGGCAGTCAAGCAAACTCACCTGCGACAGAACGGTCTCTTCAATAAATGGTGCCTAGAGAACTGGATATCCACATGCAAAAGAATGAAAGAGGATCCATATCTCACACCCTATACAAAAATTAACTCCAAATGGATCAAAGACCCAAACATTAGATCAAAGACCATAAAACTTTTAGAAGAAAATGTAGGGAAATATAAATCTTATAATAGGAGGTGGTTTCCTAGATCTTACTCTGAAAGCACGAGCATTGAAAAAAGAAATAGATAAATGGGAACTCCTCAAAATTAAACACTTTTCTTCATCAAAGAACTTTGTCAAGAAAGTAAAAAGACAGCCTACATAATGGGAGACAATATTTGGAAATGATGTATCAGATAAGGGTCTAGTATTCAGAATATATAAAGAGATTGTTCAACTCAACAACAAAAAATCAAACAACCCAATTACAAAATGGGCAAAAGATGTGGACAGACACTTCTCAGTAGAGGAAATACAAATAGCTAAAATGCATATGGTAAGATGCTCAACTTCCCTGGCTATTGGGGAAATGCAAATCAAAACCCCAATGAGATGTTATCTCACACCCACAAGAATGGCCATTATCAATAAAACAGAAAATGACAAGTGCTGGAGAGGATGTGGAGAAAGAGGCACACTTATCCACTGTTGGTGGAAATGTCAAGTGGTATAACGTCTGTGGAAGGCAATTTGGCGATTCCTCAGGAACCAAAGTATAGAATTGCCATATGATCTGGCAATACCATTGCTAGGTATCTATTCAGAACACATGAGGGTAAGAACACAAATGGACATTTGCATAGCAATGTTTATAGCAGTGTTATTTACAATTGCCAAGAGATGAAAACAGCCCAATCGTCCATCAACAGACGAGTGGCTAAACAAGCTGTGGTATAGACATATGCTGGAATATTACACAGCTGTAAGACAGTATAAAATCATAAAGCATGTAACAACACAGATGGACCATGAGGACATTGTGCTAAGTGAATTTGGCCAGAATCAAAAGGACAAATACTCTATTGTCTCACTGATATGAACTAACATTAATGAATAAACTTGGAGAATTTCAGTTAAAAGCAGAGGCCATCAAGAGATAGAAATAGGGTAGATTTTGAGTAATTGGATCTGAAGGGATGCAGATTGTGCAACAGGACTGATTGTGAGAATTCATAAATGGATAGCACAATATTATCTAACTGTAATAGAATGTTAGTACACTGAATGAGATAATGATAGAGGGAGGTGGGCTGGGGGCACAAATGAAGCCAGAAGGAAAGATAGATGATAAAGACTGAGATGGTATAATCTAGGAAGGCCTAGAATGTACAATGCTAGTGATTAAATGCACAAATTAAAAAATATTTTTGCATGAGGAAGAACAAAGGAATGTCAATATTGCAGGGTGTTGAAAATAGATGGTAATTCATATTTTAAAGTTTAGTTATATGAGACTAAAGAAAAAATGTTTATCTGGTACAAAATTTATATTTTAACTAATGCATATTCTAATATAACTTATATGGACAGGTTAATTGAACACCATAAGTACATGGAACCTTGAATAGGGTATGAGATTTCATAGATTTGTCCAGAGTGATGCCCTGATAAATCCCAGAGTGATTTGAACAGTGAATAAAAAAGTATTTGCAAAGTCCCCTTGGGGGAACAGTGAGAAAGGGGGAAAATTCAACTTCCCCATTTGGAGAATTCCTGATATTCTTGCAAGCAGTGGGGACAGCCAAATCAATAGGCTGAGCCCTCAATCTTGGGGTTTGTTCACAAGAATCCTATCCCTGCAAAGGTAGACTAAGCCTACTTAAAATTAGGCCTAAGAGTCACCCCCAGAGAACCTCTTTTGTTGCTCAGATGTGGCCTATCTCTCTCTCTCAGCCAACATGGCAAGCAAACTCACCGCCCTCCCCCTCTCTACATGGGACATAACTACCACGGGTGAAAACCTCCCTGGCAACATGGGACAGAAATCATAGAATGAGCTGGGACTCAGCAACAAGGGATTGAGAAAACTTTCTTGACTGAAAGGGGGAAGAGAAAAATGCGACTAAATAAAGTGTCGGTGACTGAGAGATTTCAAACAGAGTTGAGAGGTTATCCTGAGGTTATTCTTATGCATTTTATAGATGTCCCCTTTTTAGTTTAAGGTGTATTAGAAAGCCTAGATGGAAGTCCCTGAAATTGTAGAGCTGTGTTTCAGTAGCCATGTTTCTTAAAGATGATTGCATATTGATATAGCTTTTGCAGTGTGACTATGTGATTGTGAAAACCTTATGCCTGATGCTCCTTTTATCTATGATATTGATAGATGAGTAAAAAATGTGGATTAAAAATACATAAATAATAGGGGGAACAATGTTAAAATAAATTGAATAGATTGAAGTACTAGTGAACAATGAAAGGGAGTTGTAAGGGGTACAGAAAAAAATAGGGGGGACAACGTTAAAATCTACAGAGTAGATGGAAATCTAAAATCTCAATAAGAGGGAGGTGTGTGGGTCATGGTATGCGTGAGCTTTACTTTTTTCTTTTTCTGGAGTGATGCACATGTTCTATAGAATGATCATGGTGATGAATATACTACTACGTGTTGATATTGTGAGCCATTGATTGTACACCATACATGGAGTGTTTGTATGTTAAGGATGTTCATGTTTGTATGTTGTTTGGGTTTGATAATAGAAAATAAATTAAATTTTAAAAATTCTCACAAACCAGCATCCAGAATTCCACTTCTAGGAATATACCGATGAGAAACTTTCACACGCCTATTTGGAGACATATACAAGAATTGTTCTTAACAGCCAGGAACATTATATCTGAAACATGGAAACTGCCCGAGATGACCCTCAACACAATAGTGGATGAGCAAATAGCATCTGGAATGGCAGGTGGGGGCTCTATGGACTTGCTACCCAGGAAAACAAGCATAATAGTGTCTCTGGAAAGTATCCTATGGGCATACAGCAAATAAAAAAAAAACACATTTATTCCAGATAGTGTACTAAAACTTGGTTAGAACTGTGAGAATCTGTGGTATTTGAACAATGACCTGATTCCTCCTTTCCCCTTCCCAGCTCAGGATGATGGAAACTCTGACCCAGGAAGGGTGTGGCCAACAACACAGGGGTCTTTCTCCTCCAGTTACAATATCTTCCGAGGAAGTATAGAGCATCAAAATTTCTCATTCCCCAGGTACCTGTTGCAGAAGAAAATTCCAGGCAAGTACAACCTAATGGTTGGGAGTTCCCTTTTCTACTCAGTCCCCACTTGTAAGGGTGGAAGCTCTACCTCAGCTGTGACACAGCAAGAATACAGGGATCCCAATCCTCCCCATCACTTATTTGTAGTGTGGAGGCTCCAAATCAGGAGAGAGAAACCAAGAGGGCAAGAGGCTACCACATCCCAGCAAACACTCTGTTTATAAAGCAGGATGTCATTCCCAGAGAAGTGTTCTATTTTTCAGATTAGAAGCTGTGACCCAGAGATTTCTGCCAAGAGTGTAAGAATAAAATTAAGTTTATCTTTCACACAAGATGGCACAGAATGAGCAAAACGGAACTCACTAAACAAGGGGCTGAAAAACATTCAAACCGGTCTTGTAGGCAGATAGGAAAAGGCAGGAGAGAGAGAGAGAGAGTGGAGAATAGTGTAGAAATTAAGACTATCAGTAAAGGTAAAAAGAGGAAAGAAAAAAAAAAACAACCTAGGTACGATGTGTAAATCGCAAAGGGCAAAATGACAGAAGAATGTACTGCCTTTACAGTAACAACACTAAATGGTATTGGATTAAACTCCCCAATCAAAAGACTCAGACTGGTAGGATGAATTTAAAAACAGGACCCATCTATATGCTATCTACAGGAGACAATTTTAGATGCAAGGACAAAAAAAGGTTGAAAGTGAAAGACTGGGAAAAGATATTTCAAGCAAACAACAATCAGAAAAGAGCAAAAGTAGCTATACTAATATCTGACAAATTAGACTTCAAATGGAAAACACTTAAAAGAAACAAGGATGGAAACTATGTATTTTAAAAGGAACAATTCAACAAGAAGACATAACAATCAGAAAGTCTTATGCCATGGGCCAGAGTGCTCTAAAATACATGAGGCAAACACTGAAAATACTGAAGGGAGACATAGACACCTCTACCATAATAATTGGAGACTTCAATTCCCTGCTCTCATCTATGGATAGAATATCTAGATAGAAGATCAATAAAGAAACCGAGTCTTTGAATAATACAATAAATGAGCTAGACTTAACAGACAGAACATGACACACACAACAGCAGGATATACCTTTTTCTGAAGTGCTCATGGATCATTTCAAGGATAGACCATATGCTGGGTCACAAAGCAAGTCTGAAAAAGCTTAAAAAGATTGAAATCATACAAAATATTTTCTCAGATCATAAAGGAATGAAGTTGGAAATCAATAACATGCAGAGGGCCAGAAAATTCACAAATATATTGGGGCTAAACAACACACTCTTGAACAACTTGTCGGTCAAGGGAGAAATTACAAAATGAATCAATAAATATCTCGAGGAAAATGAAAATGAAAACACAGCATATCAAAATTTGTGGGATATAGTAAAGACAGTGCTAAGAGGAAAATTTATTACCTTAGATGCTTCTATTAAAAAAGAAAAAGAGCAAAAGTCAACAAATTAACTGTTTGCTTGGAAGAACCAGTGAAAAAAGAGCAAACTAACCCCAAAGCAAACAGAAATAATGACAATTAGAGTGGAAATAAATGAAATTAAGAACATGAAAACAATCAATAAAATCAACAAAACCAGAAGTTGGTTATTTGAGAAAATCAATAACATTGATGGACCTTAGCTAGGTTGATAAAAAGAAAAAGAGAGAGGATGCAAATAAAATCAGAAATGGAAGAGGTGACATAACCATTGACCTCGCAGAAATAAAAGAGATAATGAGAGTATACCCTGGACATCCATATGCAAAAAAATGAAAGAGGATGCAAATCTCACACCCTATACAGAAGTTAACTCAAAATGTATCATAGACCTAAGTGTTAGGGCTAAGACCACAGAACTTTTAGAAGAAAATGTAGGGAAATATCTTACAAAACTTGTAGTAGTAGGCAGTTTCCTAGATCTTATTCTGAAAGCATGAATATTGAGAAAGAAATAGATAAAGGGGAACTCCTCAAAATTAGACAGTTTTGTGCATCAAAGAACTTTGTCAAGAAAGTAAAAATGCAGCTTCTGCAGCAGGAGACAATATTTGGAAACCACACATGAGATAAGGGTTTAGTACCCAGAATATATAAAGAGATTCTTCAACTTCACAACAAAAAGACAGATAACCCAATTTAAAAAAATGTGCAAAAGACATTAACAGACACTTCTCAGAAGAGGAAATACAAATGGCTAAAAGTCCATGAAAAGATGCTCAACTTCACTGGTTATTAGGGAAATGCAAATCAAAACCACAATAAGATATCATGTAATCCCCAGGAGAATGGTGATTATAAAAGAAAATGACAATGCTGGAGAGGATGTAGAGAAAAAGGCACACTTATCCACTGCTAGTGGGAATGCAAAATGGGATAAGCTGGGACCCAACATCAAATGATTGAGAAAATTTTTTTGACCAAAAGGGGGAAGAGAAAAATGAGAAAAAAAATAAAGCATCAGTGACTGAGAGATTTCAAACAAAGTCAAAAGGTTATCATGGAGGTTATTCTTAGGCATTATATAGATATTCCTTTTTAGTTTATGGCGTATTTGAATGGCTAAAAGGAAGTACCTGAAACTGTAGAGCTGTGTTCCAGTAGCCTTGTTTCTTGAAGATGATTGTATAATGATATAGGTTTCACAATATGACCATGTGATTATGAAAACATTGTGTCTGGTGCTGCCTTTATCTAGGGTATGGACAGATAAGAAAAAAATGTGGATACAAAATAAATAAATAATAAAGGGAACAAATGTTGGAATAAGTGGGGTAAATGGAAATGCTAGTGGTCAATGAGAGGGAGGGGTAAGGGGTATTGTACGTATGAGTTTTTTCTTTCTATTTCTTTTTCTGGAGTGATGCAAATGTTCTAAAAAATGATCATGGTGATGAATACACAAATATGTGATGATATTGTGAGTCATTGATTGTAAACCATGTATGGAATGTTTGTATGTTAAGAAGGTTTGTGTTTGTATGTTTTATCAATAAAAATACTTTTAAAAATCTACTCCTGTAAAGGACTTTGAATTTACTTGTATCAAACTGTGGTGCAATTTAAAGTGTAAATTTTGGGATTTAGTCCCTGAGTTTTCTGTTCCTTTTTATCCTTTACATTCATTTTTTAAAAATTGTGTTCAAATTTGTATCCACCTAATGATAAAACAGAGATTCTTTTGACTGACAGACGCTAACAAAAGCAAACAAGCCAAGGCAAAATGCACCTTTTAGTGTTTGCAAAAATGGAAAGAACTACAAAGAATTATAAAATAAAGCCACAGTAATATTAGGCAAATTTAAACATGTCTATCAATAACTGAAACAGAAAAAATAACAAGGATATATACAATTTGAACACAATTTTTTAAAAATGAACGTAAAGGATAAAAATCAACTGTATTTAAAAAACTAAGAATACATATTTCCTTGAAGTACAGGTGGTCTAGTTCCCCAAAACTCACCTTATTTATACTGTAAAACAAATCTCAGGTACTTCCATAGTACTGAAATCATACCAGGTATTTCCAAACATACTGTAATTAAGCTAGGAATAAATGATAAATGAGAATTAGGCAATACTATATATTTGGAAAATAAGAAACACAGTATTGTGAGATTTGACCTGATGGTTTTCTGAGGCACATTTCTATATTAAATAAAAGTTTTCCTGAACTTTTACAAGGAAGCATCATCATTCAGGGTAACTTTTGTAACTTCATACAGCTCCCTCTTCTTTTGGTTTGAAAATATTATGGTTTGTTTTCAGAGATATACTATGTTCACTTCTCTCTCTTTCATCTGAGCATTTTCTTTCATTTATTTCTATTATCGTTATTCTGCTTAATTTTGATACGACTCCCATAAATTTCTTCTCAATATAGGACCTGTCCTGGAATCATAGTTCAGAATATTTCAAATCACCAAGGCTTTCTGAGCCACCTTTGCCAACAGAAACAGCTCTCCTCTAATTGATGTAGCTATATAACTAGTGGATAGCATTAACTTTTGGACAAGATGCATTATTAGAGATGTCTTGCTTGAAAATTCTACAATGACCTTGTCTGAGGCAGTTACCTTGCAAAGCAAAATTAATTTTCTTCACCACCCTCCACCTCAATTTCCGTCATATCCAGACCATAAACTAGAATCAAATCTTGTCATACTCTGAAAGGCCAATTACAAGGTCAAGCCTACATTAGTGCAATCACAACCAGATTTTGATAATTTGTCTAAGGATAATACAGAGCATACATAAAGGAAAGCTTTCACTAGTGGACCAGAGAGTGGTTCCAACAAATTAGGAAGTGAAATTAAACCCTGTTATCTGGGGTTCTTCCATGACTATGGGCAATAGACCAAAGGCTGGCATGGGGATGGAGTTTATTTATTTGCTGACTTGATTAGTCCTGGCTCTTAAGTGAGAAATAGTTTGGAAACCCAAGAATGGAAAACAGAGGAGTATGGATAGAGCTCAAAGATAGAGCTCAAAAATGCATCTCAGAACAAGGTAATAATATGAAGGCAAATGAATGGGGGCTGTGCAGATTTCATAAGGGGAACTTCAGATATAGAAGTTGTAATAAAAGGACCATCCAGATCCAGCATTGGTAGTTGTCAGTAGTGTAAGCTTGGGATTCTATACCAAGTAGCAGCAGCAGTGGCAATTTCACTATACAAGTTTTATGTCATCATATGGGACATTGTTGCTCAGTCCTCTAAGATCTTCCATGAGCAATTCAGTATTCTTTTTTTTTTTAATGAATTCCTTATCTCTTCAAATAACATAAGGTAGATTATATTGACTATACCCAATGTGTTCCCGTTAAAATTAGAAAAGATAGCCGCAGAAATTTCATCACCCCTCTCTTCCTGATGTCTGGAGTAACCGGGAAATAGAACACATTTGTTAGTAATGTTTTATTGAAAGATGCAACTTGAACCTACAGTTAAAATGCACATCTTTATACTTCATTCAAACAATCTATATTGGAACCTATAGGGGGGAATTGGGCTTGCAGAATAGGTGAAGAATCATAGCCTGCCCTAGGGTCCATGGAGAAATTAAGGGCCCAATAAAGGAATGTAACTTTATGTGCTTTAATTCATTTTGCCAACACAATAAATCACTCCTCTATGATATACAAACAAGAGTAGAAATAAAAATATGAAGCAGAAATGACCTTTAAAAATGACCCCCTAGTCTGTAAATATGGGGAGAAATAAGGTAAAAAGAAAAAGCTTTGGCCAGCACCACCATCAGGTTTACAATATGGAATAAGACAAGAAAAGAAAAAAGGTATAAATATTGTGATATAGGCTTATCACTTTTATCTGCAGATTCTATAACTATAAAGCCCAGGAGTCTTATCACCTTGTAATCAGTGTCCCATATTATCACTAACAGATTATAAGTAGACTGAAACTTTATGCTATATGGATATTAAAGGGTAAGGAGAAGAAGGAATTATAAAAGAAATTTCAAGATATACATGTATAAGTGAATATTTACCCAATGTTAATTGTACACTCATTTCATATACTCTGAATTTAAATAGAATATAATTCAAAATATATCCCCAATGAATCTTTAATTGGAACTACATAAAATAACTTAAAAATTCCCCTGAAGAAATAGTCCTCTTTATTTTCAAATAATAATACATAATAATCATCTCAATTTTTATTTTCAAATAATAAAAGTTACTCAAAAATATAAACCAAAGATAGCTGGAAAATAGTGCACAGAAATAGATCTGCGTACATAAGCATTTAATATATGACAAAATTGGGTATTTTAATATATTATAAAAAAGATGAATGATTCAATAATTGGTTCTGGCATAATTGGCTTTTTTTCTAACAGAAAGCTGAGATCCTGTATCATACCACATACAGTAATTGGTTCCTGATAGTTTAAATATTTAAATCTATGTGTGTGTGTATGTACACATCCACATAAACACATATATGAAAAACTGTAGCCCTATGCATGAATTAAGGTGAGAAAAATGTTCCTTAGGAACATAGGAAACCTTGACATCACTCTGGGAAATATATCTTATAGAAATAAAATAAACAGACAAGATGATAGTGTTAGAATGTTTATTGCTGCATTGCTTTTGAACAGCAAAGAGAAAGCAATATGAAAATACCATAATTGGGAAAATGGTTGAACAAGTATGGGTATCCCCATACTCTGGAACATACAGTAATTATTAAAAAGACTAAGTTAATCATCATTTACTGACCTGAAGGGAAATCCAAAATATACAGTTGAATGTAAAAATGTCAATTACAGAGAAACACATGAAGTACCCTTTTTATTTCAGAATAAGAGAAAATAAATAATTTATTTGCATGATAATATTTGAGCATGAAGAAATATGTAGGGGATATATTCTTTATATATCAAGGTTTAAACATTACTCAGAATAAAATTGATAGAGGCAGAAGGAGAGAGGGGTGAAAGCGGCAGAGAGATATGATTAATTTTTTCATTTTATTTATTGGTATTGTTTCACTGGTTTGGGGAAAATGTTCTCTCTGTAATTTTAGATGAATTCAGTTAAGAAAAATGCACTAAAGGAAATAAAATTTTATTTTAAAGTTCTCATTCTGATAGTAAGCAAAACATTTGAATGGAATAGCCTGTCTTTAATAATTTTCCCATTTGCAGATATTTTGCTCACTTTAATTTTCTCAATTTATGAAATATTTTACTTCTTTATGTGTTAAAACAAATATTCACATGAAATCTAAAGAAAAAGAGTGTGGGGCATGGAAGGAAAGAGATATGATAACTGACTATATGGATTATCCTTCCACAGAATGGTAGCTATCCAATGTAGGAAGCTACTAGCTTAGCATGAAAATTTAGGCACAGAAAAGGTCCATCTCAAAACACTAACAGAAACCTAAACAAGGTTAAACTGTGATTTTTTTTTAACTTCAGGATTTCTTAAGAGACTTTTACTAGGCTTCCACACTACAATGGCAGAACTGAGTAGTTATGGCAGAAACAGAATGACCTACACAATGGACTAATTGGCCTTTTACAGAAAAAGTTTGCCAACCTCTAGATTAGAACAGAATATATAACTCCAGTGACATACTTGCTGCTAGTGCAAAATTGAGGTGCTTCTGGCTATTTTTTCTCAACAGGTTAACTCTTTAAAAACTTTTTTCAGTTGTGTATATATACTGCAAGATTGAGATATACAACATATAATATATCCAATGTTTAAAACCAAAATGATTCTTAGAATAAACATTAAAACTGTATGCAGAAAATACTGGGGCTAAATCAAGTCCTTTTTATAAAATAAATCTTCATGCTTAGAGTTTAGCTACTTAATCTCTGGAAATACTGTTAATTTGAAACATTTTACATCCAAGAAATTCTGGGTAAATTATCTTGCATTGTACTATTCCTTTTACCTCCTAAATTCACCTCATCAGAACAAATGGTATTGAGGTCAAGGAATTTGTGCTTTTAAAAAGCCCTTTCTGAGTACTCTGTACTCTAACTGCTTTAACGTTCAGAAGAGAAGTAACATATACAGCACTTGCTACTAGCAGAGCAAATATATCTTCTTTGGTCTTCAGTGTTTTTTTTTGTGTGTGTGTGTGTGAATTAGAGCTACCATTTAAAAGCCAAGAGAGATTACATGCTAAAAAAAAATGGAGATTTCTAAAAAAAAAAGTCAGAAGTTTTTTTTTTAGAACTTCTTCTAAAAAAACAGGGCCTGCCTTCCCTCACAGCAGCTTGGCAGTAGGCATCCCATTTAGCTACTATCCCAACCCATTTCTATTCTTTTAAATAGATACCTAGAGTTTACTATTTTGTTCAGGATGCTTGCACATATCTTTAGATGTTACTGGAAAATAGCTTTCTTTTTTGTGCTCTCCTAATCCAATTCTGTCATCAGCATTATTTTGAGAAGTAAAATGGTGTCTACTTTTATGACTACAATAGGTTTTATTCATTTCTCAAACATAATGCTATTTCGTTTGTCTTGTGATTTTTTCCTTCATAGCATCACCAATGTTTTGTCTATATTCTTCTTTCTTTCCAAGAAAGTTTTATATTAAGTATTATATGATGTAGCAAAAAGAAACCATCTGAATAATGTCCTTGACACACATTCTGTCTTCACCACCATCAAGGATTATTTGATGTTCAACAGAAACTAAAAGAAGATAAATTCATTACCCTCAGAGGCTCTTTCTTCACCATGAATACCCTACCTGATGCTAAGGGAAGTTGACAAAATAGTTAAAAGTCTCTCAACAAATAATGATACTGATGACAATGATGAATATAATAACAACGGCTAACATTCAATGAAAATGTATTTATTACATGACAGGAACAGTTTCAAGCACTTTGTATACTTTAACTCATTTAACCCTCACTCAACATTATGAGGTAGGTATAACAATTCTCTTGATTTCATAATACACACATATAAAAACAGAAAAATGATCAGGAAGGTTAATAAATAATAAGTGGATTACAATGGCATCCTTTGCGAAGGGAAATGGGTACAGGGATGGTGGTCAAAAGAGCACGCTTGCCTTATTTGTAATGTTTAACTCTTTTATAAGGAAATATATTCATGAATCACTTTTGCAATTAAAACAAAAAAGACAAGATATAAAGATAGTCTAGGGAGAATGTCTATCAGGGAACTGTGTAGAATGGCAAAAAATTTGAAGGAACCACAATGTTCATGAATTGGAATTTGATAAAATGATATTACAGCAACACAAGGAAACACCATGAAGATATCAAAGGATTCCTATTTAATGAGTGAAAAGCTATTCATGAAGTTTTTACAAAAAGAAACCCTTGGAGAAACGCGAGCTATCACGAGATCTGTATTATTCAAAAAGACCTGGCGCTCTTGTAAGTTAAAAACAGGAAAAGAACATGGAGGCAGATATAATTGCAGATCTTCGATGCAAGCTCAAAGAGGTTGAAGAAGAGAGACTAAAAGCTGCACAGTATGGTTTACAACTAGTAGAAAGCCAAAGTGAATTGCAGAATCAACTGGATAAATGTCGTAATGAAATTATGACCATGACTGAGAATTATGAACAAGAAAAATATACTCTTCAGAGAGAAGTTGAGCTCAAGAGTCGAATGGTAGAAAGTTTGAGCTCTGAATGTGAAGCTATTAAACAACAACAAAAAATGCACCTGGAGAAATTAGAAGAACAACTAAGCAGAAGCCATGAACAGGAAGTAAATGAATTAAAAAATAAGTTAGAAAAATTGGAAGCTGAATTAGATGAAGCTAGACTAAGTGAAGAGCAGCTGAAACACAAAGTAGAGCATCAGAAAGAACTCCTCTCTTGTAAATCAGAGGAAATGCGGATAATGTCTGAACGTGTACATGAAACCATGTCTTCAGAGATGCTGGCTCTTCAAGTTGAGCTGACTGAAATGGAAAGTATGAAGACTGCCCTCAAAAAAGAAGTGAATGAATTACAGTACAGACAGGAGAAACTAGAACTTCTTAGTACCAATTTACTGCGCCAGGTAGACCGACTTAAAGAAGAAAAGGAGGATCGAGAGAAGGAAGCAGTTTTATACTATAATGCCTTGGAGGAAGCTCGTGTAGCAAATCACGATCTTCAAGTCCAGTTGGACCAAGCACTCCGACCAGCCTCGGACCCCAATAGTAAAGGCAACTCTTTGTTTGCAGAGGTGGAAGACCGAAGGGCTGCAATGGAACGTCAGCTTATCAGTATGAAAGTCAAATATCAGTCATTAAAGAAGCAAAATGCATTTAATAGAGAACAGATGCAAAGAATGAAGTTACAAATTGCCACGTTGCTACAGATGAAAGTGTCTCAGTCTGAATTTGAGCAGCAGGAACGGTTGCTTGCTATGTTGGAGCAGAAAAATGGTGAAATAAAACATCTTTTAGGTGAAATTAGAAGTCTGGAGAAATTTAAGATATTTTTACACGGATGTTCATAGCAACATTACTGACATTTGCCAAAAATGGAAGCAACCCAAGTGGCCATCAACTGATAAATAGATGAATAAAATATGGTCTACTATATAAATGGAATATTATTCTACCCATAAAAAATGAAGTCCTGATACATCCTGCAGCCTTGATGCCAGACACAAAAGGGCAAATATTGTATGATCTCATTGATTTGAAACAATTAGAATAACCAAACTCAGAGTCATTATCCGGAATATAGGTTAACAGGGGACAGGGTGGGGATGGGGAATGAGAAGTTAAGACTTCAAATTTACATATTTCTTATTTGGAATGATGGAAATGTTTCAGTAATGGACGATAGTGATAGTAGCACAACATTCAGAATGCAGTTAACAGCTCTAGAATATATGAATATGATTAAAAGGGTAAATGTTGGATCGTATATATAGTAACAGAATAAAATTTTAAAAAAAAATCCATGGAACTATACTACACAGTGAACCTTAAGTTAAATCATGGACTTTAACCAATGGTTCAATTATAAAAATGTGCTGTTAATTGTGACATGTTCCTTATCAATGCAAGGTGTTGGTGGTGGTGGGGTATGTGTAAATACTGTATTTTATGTATGATTGTACTGTAAAAACAAACTTCTCTAATAAATTAAAAAGGGTTAAAAAAAAAGAAAAAAAAAGAAACCCTTAATATTGTAAAAATTCCTATTTAATGAGTGAAAAGCTGTTCACGAAGTTTTTTCAAAAAGAAACTTAATATCGTAAAAATAAAAATAAAATAAAATCTTCAAAAATGAAGAAGTCACTTCTCTCAGGTATTAAAAGTATTTTACATTCCATGATGTAAACAGTATGGACTTTACAGTCAAATAAATTTAAGATGGATTAAAAATTAAGGACCAATTATAGACAAATTTAGGGGAAAAGAAAATTAAATAGAAAAAATTGCATTTTAGCATGAATTCTTTAATATTTAAGTAAGCTCAGAAAGGTACAAAAAGTGCTTTCATTTTCAATATTTGCTAGTTTAATTATCTCATGTCAAGAGAAAAATGAGCTTCTAATAAAGGGCTTATAAAATGTACTTTATTCACAGGGTGTTTCTCCTGAATAATTTTCTCAGGCTGAGTAAGTTGTAGTAAACAAGGAACATATTTTTACATTATTCTACTTAGGTGGATTAGTAACAAGATAAATTCCCTGATGTTGAATACTTTTGAGCCATAATTTAAAACCTTCCACACATTTTATATATTCTATGGTTTATCACCAATAAAAATTTTGATGTTCTGTAAGTGGTGAGCTATAACCAAAGGTCTTTCCACATTCCCTATATTCATAGGATTTTTCACCAGTATGAATTCTGTGATGACTAATAAGTTGTGAGCTCTGAGAATAGGCCTTCCCACATATCTTACATTCATAGGGTTTCTCACCAGTATGAATTCTCTGATGTCGAGTAAGATCTGAACCAGAACGAAAAGCTTTTTCACATTCCTTACATTCATAGGGCTTCTCACCTGTATGGATTCTTTGATGTTTAATAAGTTGTGAGCTCTGACTAAAGGCATTGCCACATTCCTTACACTCATAGGGTTTTTCTCCAGTATGAATTCTCTGATGCTGGGTAAAATTTGAGCCACTACTAAAGGCCTTCCCACATTCTTTGCATTCATAGGGCTTCTCTCCAGTGTGAATTCTCTGATGTCGAGTATAGTTCGAACCACTACTAAAAGCCTTCCCACATTCCTTACATTCATAAGGCTTCTCACCAGTATGAATTCTATGATGTCGGGTGAGATCTGAGCCACAAATGAAGGTTTTTCCACACTCTTTACATTCAAAGGGTTTCTTGCCAGTATGAATTTTCTGATGATGAGCGAGTCTTGAGGGATGTCTAAAGGCCTTTCCACATTCCTTACACTGATAGGGTTTTTCAGTGGTATGAGTTATCTGATGTGTGCTAAGTTGTGAACCATGTCTAAAGGCTTTACCATATTCCTTAGTTTCACAAAATTTCTCTTTGTTATTAATGATTTGCTGTAAGGTAAAGGATGGATGCTGACTGAAAGTGGGCATGCCTTCATGAGTGAATATCAGTGGACTGAAATGTCCCTCTTGAGACTGAATGACAGTATGTTGTTTCTCAAACAGGCCATTACAGTTCCAATCATCTCTGAAACTAGAGCATTGAAGGTCATGTCTTGTAAGTCTTTCCATTATCTCCCACTGGGCTGATTCTATTTCATAAATTTCATTCTTCAGAAATAATTTCTTGGTCTCACATCTTGATTCCAGTACTGAAAGAAAATAGGAAAGCAATCACTCACATTTTTCCTGTTACAGAACTGAAATTTTAATTTAAATGGGAAAATTAAACTGAATTTTTAAAAATGGACAAGAAAAGAAGAACAATATAAGAATGGTAACATAGTAAGAGAAGGTAGTGATCAGAGGCACAAAACGGATCTTAATAAATTTAAAAAGACTGAAATTATTAAAAATACTTTCTTTAATCAAAAATAGAAAGAAGCTGGAAATCAATTACTACCAGAGAACTGGAAATTTCATAAACATATGGAGGTTAAACAACACACTCATAATCTGTGGGTTAAAGTAGAAATTGCAAGAGAAATCAGTAAATATCTTGAGACAAATGAAAATGAGAATGCAACATATCAAAACTTATGGGATGTAGTGAAGGTGGTGCTGAGAGAGAAATTTATAGCCCTAAACACCTACATTAAAAAAGAAAAAAGAACTAAAACCAGAGACCTAATTGAACAATTGGAGAAAGAAGAGCAGCAAACTAATCCCAAAGCAAGCAGAAAAAAATAAAAAAAGATAAAAGGATCAGAGCAGAAACAAATGAAATGGAGAACAAACAAACAAAAAAAACAATAAAGAGGATACTATGATAAGTGTATGCAAACAAACTAGACAACTTAGACGAAATGGACAATTACTTAGAAACATATGAACAACATATATTGACTCAAGAAGAAACAGAAGACCTCAACAAACCCATCACAAGTAAAGATGTCTAATCAGTCATCAAAAACCTCCCTACAAAGAAAAGCCCAGGACCAGATGGTTTCACAGGGGGATTTTTCAAAGCATTCCAAGAAGAATTAACTTCAGACCTTCTCAAACCCTTCCAAAAAAATTGAAGAAAAGGGAACATTATCTAACTCATTCTATGAAGCCAGCATCACCTTAAAATTAAAACCTGAACAAGACACTGCAAGAAAGGAGAACTTCTGAACAATCTCCCTAATGAAAATAGATGTAAAAATCCTCAATAAAATGTTTACAAATAGAATTCAACAGCATATTAAAAGAATTATACACCATGAACAAGTGGGTTTTATTCCAGGTGTGCAAGGGTGGCTCAATACAAGAAAGTCAATTAATGTAATGCACCAACCACATTAACAAGTTAAAAAGGAAAAACCACATGATCATCTTGATTAATGCCAAAAAGCATTCTACAAATTCAGCATCCTATTTTTTTAAGTTTTGTAAGAATTTAATTTGTTAAAAATATAGAAAAATAAGCATTAAAGCAACAAAAAGTTTTGCTTGCTATATTGCAATTTTAAAGATACTTGACCAACAAGTACTTTTTAAATATAAGGCTCATAGCATTAAAGTTTATATTACTATGGAACTGAGATTTTAGTCTGTGGAGATTTAAGCCACAAATATCAAGATTCCTGCTGGCAAAGCAGTGGCAAATATGTGCTGTCGGTTCTTGCTATCAGCCTGTTTTACAATTATAAAAAGACCTTCCAAAGGGGAGAATACAATGCATGCAAGGGAAATGGCTGGGGCCCTCCCTGAGTAAATCCTGACTATCAGCAGGGCTAAAATGGTGGAGATAAATTGAAAGCTAGGAAAAGAAATACCTTTGCCTTTGGTGGCCTTGCTATATGCAGATTTATAATAAAGCAAGTCAATAGAACTGGAGAGATAATATTTCTATGAATTAAATTGTATTTGGCTAAAATACTAAAAAAGAGGGAGAATAAAACATCGACATTAATAATCAATCCTAAATGACAATTTTATTTGCCTATTACTACTGAAACTTTATGTGAAGCTTCTACTCTAAATGCAGTAGGTTTCTGCGTCAAAGGACACTTGTTTGGTCAATGTCTTCCATTTAAAATCATTTAAATTTTTGACAAGTTCCTTTAACAAAGAAATACTTCACATATAATCAATACAACACTAATATGGTAATGGTCCTCAAGCTCTTGAATTATTTGAGGAAGTACTGTCATTGAAAGTGATCTTCTTCCTAAGGAAAATCATGTTACAAAAAGGCACAACACAATTTAAATTTTCTCCAATATTCTCCACCAAAATATAAGATGAAAAATCAGACTATGGCATATTTTGTGAGAAAAATTTTGTTGTTTCTTAAACTTGCATTTTCAGTCATTTGTAAAACTATAGTGTTTTAGAGGGTGAAGACCAAACTTAAATGAAGAAGTAATTTTTATGGTAAGTTTTGGTTGGTGTTTAAGCAATTTTTATAGGAAATCATTTACAAGTGGCGAAACTAAAGCACAGAAAATTTAACCAAGCTTAGTTTCAAGGTTGAGTTCAGGTAGAAACAGAATCTTGGTCTCTGATTCTCAGCTTAGAGGGTACACAGCTGTGGTATTTTCCCAAAAGGGAAAAATAAATTTTCTTTATTTCTTTTGGTAGGTAATATTAACAAACAATTTTTGGAAAATAAAACATGAATTTCCTTGGAAAATCTCTGCCATATGTGAGAGTTTTTGGAGGCTGAGGTCTTTTAGGTATTTTATTCCCCAAATACAAAAAGGCAAGGAGACTAGCTCTTCAGTTAAACTAAAAGATTAATCTTAATTTCAAAATGACCCAAGTTTTATTCTGCTTTATTATATAAATTAACTGCACAGTTTATGAGTCCCGTGGAATATAATAGAGGCCACTCCACCTCACAGATTACACACATATGCATTTTAGAGACAGATATGACTAGAACTTCTCCACACTTTTGTAAACAAACTTAAATGTCTGCCTGATTGTTCATAATACCAAATACTCAAAGATGCAAAATTTATTACAGTGGGTTGATTAATTCATACATCATATGGTATGAAGTTAGCCTCAAATTCAAGAATTTATCATATTTGTACCAGGTGAAAGTAATTTTCTACTGGCTGAGATATGAGTTGTGAAATTTATATAGCTCAGATTAGCATATTCCCCTGTATGTTTGCTTTCAATCACAAAACTTCCAATTTCAAAACTTTGCATTTGTAGGTAGGTCTGTGTAGTCATAATATACTTGTACAGAACATATAATGAAAAATTTTAAAAAGCTGTTTTCAAGTTTCTTTGTTTTAAAGTGTTCCACGTGCAGTATAAAGTCAAATTTCAGATTGTAGAAGTCCATTATGATGGCTAGAAATAGTTTTATAAAAGATTAGCAGTTAAATAAGTATAATTTGTTCAAGTACTAATATATAGATTAATAGATACAAAGCCTCTTTAGGCACATTCTAATTCAAATAATACTTTTAAAGTCCACTTGAATATATACAGGGATAGCATGATAGAGGTGTCTGGAGAGTGTCAGAGATTAATTTGCATGCTAAATAGTATACACAACAGGTACCTTTTCACCTCTAGTGAGTTTTGGTAACAAATATTTGTTCAATAAAACAAGAACAAAAATAGAATACTCATTCCTTAGAAATAAAATAGAACACAAATCTGTCTAAATGTTCAGAAGTCACATCATAAAAATTTGTTTTCAAAATTTCATGGCTTATAGGTTGCTTCATCCACATTGTCATTCTCTACACCTAAATCATCTCCATCTTCAAAGTATGAATTAATGTAGTCATTTTCTTCTTGCTCTTTTTCATTATACTCCTCTTGTTCTGCAGCATCAGCATCAGCATCTTCTTTACTTTTCTTTTTGCTTCCCTCTTTCTCTTCATATTCCTCTTCTGATTTTCACCATCACCTCTCTTTTCCAATTCCTCAATTTTTTTCAACACATCTGCAGTATGAGTGAGTTAAGTGACTTTGCCTGCATCTTTTGCTATTTTTTTTATTTTGGGTCTGCTTTTTTTGTATTTTTTCCCTGGCATCAGCTCTCTTGGGAGTCTTTTATGAGATATCGATTATCTTTTGTATACCTTCATGTATCGTTCACTATATCTTTCAATATCTTGTTTTGCTTCAGGTGTTTCTATTAAAAAAAAAAAAAAAAGGCATTCTTTTCATTGTTCCTTTCAACTCCTGTTTCAAAACCAGCATAAAATCTCCTTTTTCAGCGGCACTGGTTTATAATCTGTATCAGGAAATGGTGGGATGGCTTCAATACACATCAGGTAACTTTTCACCTCTAGTAAATCCAACTGCCTCAATGTTAAAGGTTTAAGCAGTACATCCTCTTTCTTTATTCCCAGCCATCAGAACTGGTTATACCAGAAAAGCGGCAAATTCTGCTAAGTCTCCCAGTTTGGGCAAAACTGTGCAGCTGAAATGCCAGCCAGCAAGGAAGGGGTGGACTATAGTTTTAACAGTAATATCTTTTTTCTTAACATTTGTTCCCTCTATTTATTTATTTTTAATCCATATTTTTTACTCATTTGGCAATATCATAGATAAAAGGAGCATCAGACACAAGGTTTTCACAATCACATAGTGACACTGTGAAAGCTATATCATTATACATTCATCTTCAAGAAACATAGCTACTGGAATATAGCTCCACAGCCTCAGGCACTTCCTTCCAGCCTCTTTAATACACCATAAACTAAAAAGGGGATATCTATAAAATGCATAAGAATAACCTCCAGGATAACCTCTTGACTCTGTTTGAAATCTCTTAGCCACTGACACTTTATTTCATCTCATTTTTCTCTTCCCCCTTTTGGTTGAGAAGATTTTCTCAGTCCCTTGATGCTGAGTCCCAGGATTCTGTCCTACATTGCCATGGAGGTTTATACCCTTGGGAGTCATGTCCCATGTAGAGAGGGGAAGGGTGGTAAGTTTGTTTGCCATGTTGGCTGAGAGAGAGATAGGCCACATCTGAGCAACAAGAGGTTCTCTGGGGGTGACTCTTAGGCATAATTTCAAGTAGGCTTAGCCTATTCTTTGCATGGATAAATTTCCTATGAACAAACCCCAAGATTGAGGGCTTGGCCTACTGATTTGGTTGTCCCCACTGTCCCCACTGCAAAGTCATTGTTCAAATCACTCTGGGATTTATCGGGGCATCCCTCTGGACAAACCTACAAAATCTCATGTTCAATTAACTTGTTCAAATAAATACATCTCATGTTCAAATAAATACATTAGGACATGCACTAGTCAAAATATAAATTTTGCACCAAATAAGCATCTTTTTCTTTAGTCTCACACATAAGTTAAAGTTTAAAAATATGATTTACCGTCAATTTTCAACACCCTGTAATATTGACATTCCTTTGTTCCTCCTCATGCAAAAACATTTTTTAATTTATATATTCAGTCATTATCAATGCACACTCTAGGCATTTCTTGATTATACCATCTCAGTCTTTATCATTTATCTTTCCTTCTGGTCTTATTTGTGCCTCCAGCCCTCCTCTCTCTATCATTCTCACATTCGGCATACTAACATTATTGTGCTACAGCTAGGTAGTATTTTGCTCTCCATTTCTGAATTTTTATAACCAGTCCTAACGGTAATATCTTAATATTCTTTCATCAACACTTATATTGGTTTGGTATTGTACCAAGACTAGTACTAGTATTTGGTATTTGGTATTGGGGTCAGGAATAGGGGGCACATGGGTGTGAGCTGTTTTGGGTTTTCTTTTTTTGTCTATTTGTTATTTTTCTTTTTTGGGTAAGGAAAATGGTCTAAAATTGAGTGTGATGACTGCAAAACTAGGTGATGATACTGTGAGACTTTGTGCACTTTGAATGGGTTATATGGTATGGTAAATATATCTCAATAAAATTTATGCAAAAAAATAAAAAGAAAATGAAATTTCTAAAAATAGTATATATATATATATATATATACTACTCATTATATATATATAATCTCAGAAGTGAATGAGGCCTAGAAAAAGAAATATTCAAAGAAAAAAAACTAAAAATATGAATACAATGATTCAAAGATAAGAAAACTGCACAGAAAGTACAACATAAAGAGAGGGGAAAATTACAAGAACAACAAAAAAGGTTCTAGGAGAAGGACAAAAAATTTAAGATTCGAACTATGGATATTAATTTAATGGGCTCTTACAACGTGTCAGACCTGGTGCTAGGGACTGGGTATAAAAAGTGAACAAATAAAGTTTGAAACAGAGAACAGAGAAAATGATGAGAACAATTTATCAAGCAAACAATACAAGAAAATTTCAGAGACTTTAAGTTTCTAGAATGAAATGTCTCAGTAGCTCCCATACAAATAAAATAATAAAATCAACAAGAAACCTCAACATGAAATATTAGGACATCAGAAATAAAAACCCTAGAAACTCTCAAAGAGATTAAACTGGTCACACAAAAGAATTAAGAACTGAATGAGCTTTGGATTCCTCAGGAATATTAACTAGGTGCACAATAGAAGATATTAGAAGACCTTGGCACAGTGCCTTCAAAATTTTGAGAGCAAATTATTTTCAAGATAAAATTACATGCCCAGCTAAATTATGAAATGAAAACATTTTCAGCCATGCAAAGAATGTTAAAATATGCTATCTACTTGTCTTACATCCTTTCCTTGGTTATTTTAGAGGATATACTTTAAAAAATGAGGGAATCCAACCAAGAAAGAGGAAAAGAAGAGATTCAACAGTCAAAGTATGCAAGGTATCCAAATACAGAAATGAATTAAAAGGAATTCAAGGAAGAGTATAAAGGGAAAACATGGGATGATTTTGAAGGGAAATCCTAAAATGACAGTTTTGCAGCAATCTTGATTACAGCAGAACAGAGGGTGAGATGAGGGATATCTTTAAGAACGAAACTAACCAATAACAGATTTTTTAATGTGTTTAAGAGTTTGGGGACAGATATATCGGAAACTAGGTAAACCCAAAAATAAGACAAGAATTAACTGGGAGGAAAACAAAAAAATGATGTACGAAGTGAAATGTGACTTCAGAGCCTAGCAATGAAAACAATTTATATAGCCATTAAATGAACTGAATATTGATTTAACTCAAAAACCGTGATACAATTATATTTGGAATCTGAAGAAAGAGTGTATAAAGTAAGCTAAACCATCAAATTCCACAGTGAAAGTCAATCATCACTAAAACTGAAAAAGATAAAGAAATAAACAGCAGGCAGAATAGTTAAGTCTGGAAAGTCACTGCCTCACTGGAGAGGAAATTGGAGGTTGGGAAGGATACAGCCCTGTAAGCTATAATATATATTTAATACTTTTTAATAAGAGTCAGGATCTCAGCTAGTGCTCTACCAGTTATCCAGAGTTGGGAAATGACTATGGAATGAGATATGATGAAGAAGAGAAAAAAGGTTAAGCAAGGTGAATGGAGAGATTGAAGTTTTCAGAGTTATAAAGTCTGAATTCCAGTTTTCTTTTTTCAAACTGAGAGGCCTTACACAAGAGATGTTTTCATCATCTATAAAATCATGTCAAGTGCTTGGCACATAACAGGTACTCAATATTATTATGGAATAATATTCTGAATTAAGTAAGGAATAACCCATGTCACATGACCTTTATCTGGTAGCTAGGAGGTATTCAATCTGATCATTCAATTAAAATAGAGGAGAGAACAGAAAAGAAAATCACTTTAAAGCATACTCTTGGTGAGATTAACATGGAAAGGGGGGCAATGATAAAATAAAACAAACCTGTCAGGAAAAAAATACAATTTTAGAAAACCAAAGTATGAAAAGCATGAGAGTTAAACTAGTATCTCAAGATAGATAATAAAAACTAGAATGTATTCTTGAAAAAAATTATCATAAGGTAAGGATAGAAAAAAAGAAGTCATATGGACACAAATTGATGTACAAAATACAACAAATGTAAAATATATGTTCCTAAAGGAAAGGATGGGGATGATGGAGAACCAAGAATAAAAAAAAATTCTAGGCCTGAAGAAAATTCTTAATATAACAGATGGCTCCCTTCTGTACCAGGCAGGATTTAAAAGGAAAGTGCTTTTATTTATTTATTTTTAACTTTTTTATTGTATAGTATAACCTATATACAAAGCAAAGAAATAAAAAGCAATAGTTTCAAAGCACTCTTCAACAAGTAGTTACAGGACAGATCCCAGGGCTTGTCATGGGCAACCATACAATCCTCTTGCATTTTTCCTTCTAGTTGCTCCAGAATATAGATGGCTAGAAGGCTTAAAATTTTTTTATTATCACAATCGGTTTTTTTGCGTGTGTGTGAAAAACAACATACATACAAAAAAGCAATAAATTTCAAAGCACAGCACCACAATCAGTTGTAGAATATACTTCAGAGTTTGACATGGGTTACAGTTCCACGATTTTAGGTTTTTACTTCTAGTTGCTCTAAGATACTGGAGACTAAAAGAGATATCAATTTAATGATTCAGCATTCATATTCATATGTTAATCCTATCTTCTCTGTAGAACTCCACCATCACTTTGATGGACAGTGCTTTAATTAGCTATATCTTAACAGAATTTCTGAGGTTCAAAGAAAAAGAGAAAATTCCATAAAAGTAAAACCCTGGTGACTCAGGTTGTGTTCCACCCACAGACATGTTTAGTTTTGCCCCCCCCCCCGCCCTGAGTTCTCCAAAGTTTTGAATTAGGTACTAGCCTTGAATATCAGGAGACTTAATATAGAAACCTGGATTTCTGATTTTCCTTGAAAGACTAGATTATTGAGCAACACTGGTCCAGCATTCTCCAGGGACAACATGGACTTGGACCTAAGGGATACACCCCACCGATACAGGTTATAGACTCTCTCATTAGCCACTGACACCACTGCTGCCTATTTTCCATCAACTTTCAGTCCAGAATCTCAGCAACAACATACCATCACTTACGCAGTGTTATGTTTCTTATTTTCACCTTCATTCCTGAAGGATATTTTCATTGGATATAGAATTCTGGGTTGACGTTTCTTTTCTTCAATACCATACTGTTTCACTTCCTTTGGGCCACCATAGTTTATGATGGGAAATCCAGTCATTTGAATCACTGCATTATTTTTCCATGGTTCTTTTGCTATTTTTGTCACTAATTTTCAGCAAATAATAATAAATCTGATAACCTATTTGGGGTTGCTGAGAATTTTGAATCAGTAGGTTCTTTATGTCTTTCACCAAATGTGGGAAGTTTTCATCCATTATTTCTTTAATTTTTTTCAACTCCAAACTTTTTTTCTCCTGCTAAGACTTTGATATTAGGCCATTAGGTATCAACCCACAGATCTCTGAGACTGTTTTCTTTATTTCCCCAATCTTTTTTTCTCTGTATTAAGATTAGATAATTTCTTTTGATATATCTTCCAAGTTCACTGATTTTCCTCTCTCATATTCATTCTGCTATTGAGTAAATCAGTGAGTTTTCTTATTTTGATTATTGTTATTTTACAGCTCTATAATTTTCTTTTGCTTCTTCTTTATATCTTCTATTTTCTGTAATGGTTTCCAGGAGGTACCTGATTGCTTCTTGTGCATTTTTATAACAGCTGCTTTAAAGTCATTATCTGGTAATGCCAACATATGTAACATCTTAATTTTGGTGTCATCGATTATCTTTTCCCATGAGTTGAGATTTTCCTGTTTCTTCATTTTATACTGAATTCTGGGCATTTAAAATATTGACTTGGGTCTTGTCTGAATTTGTGGAGAATGGTAATATTTTTAACAGGTATCAACCATGTTTGGTTCAGGTTGCAAGTTCCCAACCAATTTTCTGTGCATTTTAATTCCAATGTGGTTCAATTTTCAATATCTTTGCAGTGCTATTTGCGTCTGTGTGTACATAGTCCAGTAGCCAGTTTGGAAATCGCATAACAGTTTACCCAACAGTTTTTAAAGTTTTTGGTGTGCTGTTTACACTCAAGTCCAAACATGTGCATGTGGCAATGAACCCATAAGTCCATAAACAACTGTATGGAGTTGTTTTCCATACAGTTGTTTATGGAAACATAACATATGGAGTTCATATCTCTCTGCAATCTTCCTAACACTTTCTGATTCCCTGGGGCTCCCCTATTTATTCTCTAGTCAAAAATCTGGGGCTTGGACGAGGGGCCAAGATGGCATGGCGGCTTAGTAATGTGCGTGCGTTTTTAGTTCGTCCTCCAGAGCAACTACTAAATAACCAGAAACAGTACAGAACAGCTCCCGGAGCCATGACAGTGACTGGACACACAGCGTACCCCAGTCTGGACCAGCTGGACCGGCTGCAAGTCTCCGGAACAGTGAGTTCCCCAAGCCGCGCGCACTTCCCCAAGCTGCGGCGGCCGGCACCCGGCGCCCCTCCCCCACAGGCGGCTTCCCAGAGGGAAACGAAAGAAACTCTAATAGTAGCAGAGACTGAGTGGAACCAAACACCAATAGTGGCATTAATGAACAAATTCTGACCACTAAAAATAGGCCCCCAGCGCAGCGAAACTGGTCAAGGCAGAGGTTGCCTATTGGGCTAACCGAAAAAGAGGAAAGGGGATGAAACGGAGCCTTCTGAGGCTGTTTCTACAGAGGTTTGGCTGCCTCTGGATTCAGCGGCGAGATTCCACATGCTGCAACTGCCCCAAACGCAGAAACAGGCTGCTTTCAGGGCTATCTCCCACCTGAACCTTCCCCACGGGAGGGGTGAAACACAACTCAGGTGGAATACCTCTCTCAAGGAATTCAGACGCCAGGGCTTTGCAATTTGAAGCCATTAAAACCAGCCTACAACCTTTCCTCTGTCTCCACCACGCCCCCAGCAGGGAGAGCCTTCCAAAGTTAAAGGAGCCACAACATCTTTTGCTGGTGGGACCCGCAGACAGACAAGTGCCACATACTGGGCAAGATAAGAAAAATAGAGCCCAGAGACTTCACAGGAAAGTCTTTCAACCTGCTGGGTCTCACACTCAGGGAAAACTGACGCAGGTGATTCCTTCCCCCTGAAAGGAGGCCAGCTTAGTCCGGGAAAACCCGGCTGGAGTCTGTAATACCTATGTAGACCCTCCTAAGGGTGGGGAGGGAAAAGGCACCTTACAAGCAGGACAAGAAACAAGAAAACAAGAGCTGAAAAATTACCCTCAGTTAAACAAAACTTAAGCTACAGGCCCAGGAAAAACTGAACTGAAGGTCAATGAACAGATAGACAACAAACTCATCTAGCAAGAAAACCCTAGGAAAGATAAGTGAAAGCACTCTCCAGAATAAACTAATTAAGGTAATTAAATGTCCAGACGCCAGCAAGAAATAACAAATCACACTAGGAAATTTGAAGATATGGCCCAGTCAAAGGAACAAACCAACAATTCAAATGACATACAGGAGCTGAAACAATTAATTCAGAATGTACGAAGAAAGATGGAAAACCTCATCAAAAACCAAATCGATGAATTGAGGGAGGACATGAAGAAGGCAAGGAATGAACAAAAAGAAGAAACTGAAAGTCTGAAAAAAAAAATCACAGAACTTATGGGAATGAAAGATACAGTAGAAGAGATGAAAAAAAAACAATGGAAACCTACAATGGTAGATTTCAAGAGACAGAGGTTAGGATTAGTGAACTGGAGGACGGAACATCTGAAATCCAAAAAGAAAGAGAAACTATCGGGAAAAGAATGGAAAAATATGAGCAGGGGCTCAGGGAACTGAATGATAATATGAAGCACACAAATATACATGTTGTGGGTGTCCCAGAAGGAGAAGAGAAGGGAAAAGGAGGAGAAAAACTAATGGAAGAAATTATCACTGAAAATTTCCCAACTCTTATGAAAGACCTAAAATTACAGATCCAAGAAGTGCAGCGCACCGCAAAGAGAATAGATCCAAATAGACATTCTCCAAGACACTTACTAGTTAGAATGTCAGAGGTCAAAGACAAAGAGAGGATCATGAAAGCAGCAAGAGAAAAACAATCCATCACATACAAGGGAAACCCAATAAGACTATGTGTAGATTTCTCAGTAGAAACCATGGAGGCAAGAAGACAGTGGGATGATATATTTAAATTACTAAAAGAGAAAAACTGCCAACCAAGAATTCTATATCCAGCAAAACTGTCCTTCAAAAATGAGGGAGAAATTAAAACATTTTCAGACAAAAAGTCACTGAGAGAATTTGTGACCAAGAGAGCAGCTCTGCAAGAAATACTAAAGGGAGCACTAGAGATAGATACGAAAAGACAGAAGAGAGAGGTGTGGAGAAGAGTGTAGAAAGAAGGAAAATTAGATATGATATATAATATACAAAAGGAAAAAATGGTAGAGGAAAATATTATCCAAACAGTAATAACACTAAATGTCAATGGACTGAATTCCCCAATCAAAAGACATAGACTGGCAGAATGGATTAAAAAACAGGATCCTTCTATATGCTGTCTACAGGAAACACATCTTAGACCCAAAGATAAACATAGGTTGAAAGTGAAAGGTTGGGAAAAGATATTTCATGCAAATAACAACCAGAAAAGAGCAGGAGTACCTATACTAATATCCAACAAATTAGACTTCAAATGTAAAACAGTTAAAAGAGACAACGAAGGATACTATCTACTAATAAAAGGAACAATTCAACAAGAAAACATAACAATCATAAATATTTATGCACTGAACCAGAATGCCCCAAAATACGTGAGGCATACACTGCAAATACTGAAAAGGGAAATAGACACATCTACCATAATAGCTGGAGACTTCAATTCCCCACTCTCATCAATGGACAGAACATCTAGACAGAGGATCAATAAAGAAACAGAGAATTTGAATATTATAATAAATGAGCTAGACTTAACAGATATTTATAGGACATTACACCCCACAACAGCAGGATACACCTTTTTCTCAAGTGCTCATGGATCATTCTCAAAGATAGACCATATGCTGGGTCACAAAGCAAGTCTCAACAAATTTAAAAAGATTGAAATCATACACAACACTCTCTCGGATCATAAAGCAATGAAGTTGGAAATCAATAATAGGCAGAGTGCCAGAAAATTCACAAATACATGGAGGCTCAACAACACACTCTTAAACAACGAGTGGGTCAAGGAAGAAATTAAAAGAGAAATTAGTAAATATCTCGAGGTGAATAAAAATGAAAACACAACATATCAAAACCTATGGGACGCAGCAAAGGCAGTGCTAAGAGGGAAATTTATTGCCCGAAATGCTTATATCAAAAAAGAAGAAAGGGCAAAAATTCGGGAATTAACTGTCCATTTGGAAGAACTGGAGAAAGAACAGCAAACTAACCCCAAAGCAAGCAAAAGGAAAGAAATAACAAAGATTAGAGCAGAAATAAATGAAATTGAGAACATGAAAACAATAGAGAAAATCAATAAGACCAGAAGTTGGTTCTATGAGAAAATCAATAAGATTGATGGGCCCTTATCAAGATTGACAAAAAGAAGAAGAGAGAGGATGCAAATAAATAAGATCAGAAATGGAAGAGGAGACATAACTACTGACCTCACAGAAATAAAGGAGGTAATAACAGGATACTATGAACAACTTTACGCTAATAAATACAACAATTTAGATGAAATGGACGGGTTCCTGGAAAGACATGAACACCAACTTTGACTCAAGAAGACATAGATGACCTCAACAAACCAATCACAAGTAAAGAAATTGAATAAGTCATTCAAAAGCTTCCTAAAAAGAAAAGTCCAGGACCAGATGGCTTCACATGTGAATTCTACCAAACGTTCCAGAAAGAATTAGTACCAATTCTCCTCAAACTCTTCAAAAAAACCAAAGTGGAGGAAAAACTACCTAATTCATTCTATGAAGCCAACATCACCCTCATACCAAAACCAGGCAAAGATATTACAAAAAAAGAAAACTACAGGCAAATCTCTCTAATGAATATAGATGCAAAAATCCTCAATAAAATTCTAGCAAATCGTATCCAACAACACATTAAAAGAATTATACATCATGACCAAGTAGGACTCATCCCAGGTATGAAAGGATGGTTCAACATAAGAAAATCAATTAATGTAATACACCATATCAACAAATCAAAGCAGAAAAATCACATGATCATCTCAATTGATGCAGAGAAGGCATTTGACAAGATTCAACATCCTTTCCTGTTGAAACCACTTCAAAAGATAGGAATACAAGGGAACTTCCTTAAAATGATAAAGGGAATATATGAAAAACCCACAGCTAATATCATCCTCAATGGGGAAAAATTGAAAACTTTCCCCCTAAGATCAGGAACAAGACAAGGATGTCCACTATCACCACTATTATTCAACATTGTGTTGGAGGTTCTAGCCAGAGCAATTAGACAAGAAAAAGAAATACAAGGCATCAAAATTGGAAAGGAAGAAGTAAAACTATCACTGTTTGCAGACGATATGATACTATACGTCGAAAACCCGCAAAAATCCACAACAAAACTACTAGAGCTAATAAATGAGTACAGCAAAGTAGCAGGTTACAAGATCAACATTCAAAAACCTGTAGCATTTCTATACACTAGTAATGAACAACTGAGGGGGAAATCAAGAAACGAATCCCATTTACAATTGCAACTAAAAGAATAAAATACCTAGGAATAAATTTAACTAAAGAGACAAAAAACCTATATAAAGAAAACTACAAAAAACTGTTAAAAGAAATCACAGAAGACCTAAATAGATGGAAGGGCATACCGTGTTCATGGATTGGAAGACTAAATATAGTTAAGATGTCAATCCTACCTAAATTGATTTACAGATTCAATGCAATACCAATCAAAATCCCAACAACTTATTTTTCAGAAATAGAAAAACCAATAAGCAAATTTATCTGGAAGGGCAGGGTGCCCCGAATTGCTAAAAACATCTTGAGGAAAAAAAACGAAGCTAGAGGTCTCACGCTGCCTGACTTTAAGGCATATTATGAAGCCACAGTGGTCAAAACAGCATGGTATTGGCATAAAGATAGATATATCGACCAATGGAATCGAATAGAGTGCTCAGATATAGACCCTCTCATCTATGGACATTTGATCTTTGATAAGGCAGTCAAGCCAACTCACCTGGGACAGAACAGTCTCTTCAATAAATGGTGCCTAGAGAACTGGATATCCATATGCAAAAGAATGAAAGAAGACCCATCTCTCACATCCTATACAAAAGTTAACTCAAAATGGATCAAAGATCTAAGCATTAGGTCTAAGACCATAAAACAGTTAGAGGAAAATGTTGGGAGATATCTTATGGATCTTACAACTGGAGGCGGTTTTATGGACCTTAAACCTAAAGCAAGAACACTGAAGAAGGAAATAAATAAATGGGAGCTCCTCAAAATTAAACACTTTTGTGCATCAAAGAACTTCATCAAGAAAGTAGAAAGACAGCCTACACAATGGGAGACAATATTTGGAAATGATATATCAGATAAAGGTCTAGTATCCAGAATTTATAAAGAGATTGTTCATCTCAACAACAAAAAGACAGCCAACCCAATTACAAAATGGGAAAAAGACTTGAACAGACACCTCTCAGAAGAGGAAATACAAATGGCCAAAAGGCACATGAAGAGATGCTCAATGTCCCTGGCCATTAGAGAAATGCAAATCAAAACCACAATGAGATATCATCTCACACCCACCAGAATGGCCATTATCAACAAAACAGAAAATGACAAGTGCTGGAGAGGATGCGGAGAAAGAGGCACACTTATCCACTGTTGGTGGGAATGTCAAATGGTGCAACCACTGTGGAAGGCAGTTTGGCGGTTCCTCAAAAAGCTGAATATAGAATTGCCATGCGACCCAGCAATATCATTGCTGGGAATCTACTCAAAGGACTTAAGGGCAAAGACATAAACGGACATTTGCACACCAATGTTTATAGCAGTGTTATTTACAATTGCAAAGAGATGGAAACAGCCGAAATCTCCATCAACAGAAGAGTGTCTAAACAAACTGTGGTATATACATACGATGGAATACTATGCAGCTTTAAGACAGGATAAACTTATGAAGCATGTAATAACATGGATGGACCTAGAGAACATTATGCTGAGTGAGTCTAGCCAAAAACTAAAGGACAAATACTGTATGGTCCCACTGATGTGAACGGACATTCGAGAATAAATTTGGAATATGTCATTGGTAACAGAGTCCAGCAGGAGGTAGAAACAGGGTAAGATAATGGGCAATTGGAGTTGAAGGGATACAGACTGTGCAACAGGACTAGATACAAAAACTCAAAAATGGACAGCACAATAATACCTAATTGTAAAGTAATCATGTTAAAACACTGAATGAAGCTGCATCTGAGCTATTGGTTTTTGTTTTGTTTTGTTTTGACTTTACTATTATTACTTTTATTTTTGTCTCTATATTAACATTCTATATCTTTTTCGGTTATGTTGCTAGTTCTTCTAAACCGATGCAAATGTACTAAGAATTGATGATCATGCATCTATGTGATGATGTTAAGAATTACTGATTGCATATGTAGAATGGTATGATTTCTAAATGTTGGGTTAATTTCTTTTTTTCCATTAATTAAAAAAAAAAAAAAGAGAAGGGGTAATTGGAGCTGAAGGGATACAGACTGTACAACGGGACTGGATATAAAAACTCAGAAATGGACAGCACAATACTACCCAATTGTAATGCAATTATGTTAAAACACTGAATGAAGCTGCATGTGAGGTATAGGGTTTTTTTTTTTCTTTCTATTAATGTTTTAATTCTTATTCTGTTGTCTTTTTATTTCTTTTTCTAAATCGATGCAAATGTACTAAGAAATGATGAATATGCAACTATGTGATGTTATTAAGAATTACTGATTGTACATGTAGAATGGAATGATTTCTAATTGTTTTGTTAATTCTTTTTTTAATTAATAAAAAAAACTATAAAAAAAAAGTTCAGAATTGGATAGCACAATATTACCTAACTGTAATACAATAATGTTAGTACACAGAATGAAGTCGAAGGTGAGAATGATAGAGGGAGGAGGGCTCGGGGCACAGATGAAATCAGAAGGAAAGACGATAAAGACTGAGATGGTATAATCTAGGAATGCCTAGAGTGTACAATAATAGTGACTAAATGTAGAAATTAAAAAATGTTTTTGCATGAGAAAGAACAAAGGAATGTCAATATTGCAGGGTGTTGAAAACAGATGGTAATTAATATTTTAAAACTTTAACTTATGTGTGAGACTAAAGAAAAAAATGTTTATTTGGTGCAAAATTTATATTTTGACTGGTGCATTTCCTAATATAACTTATGTGGACAGTTTAATGGAACACCATAAGTCATGAGATTTTGTAGGTTTGTCCAGAGTGATGCCCCGATAAATCCTAGAGTGATTTGAACAGTGAATAAAAAGTATTTGCAAAGTCCCCTTGGGGGAATGGCAAGAAGTGGGGAAAATTCAACTTCCCTGTGTGGAGAATTCCTGATATTCTCACAAGCAGGACAACCAAAGCAATAGGCCGAGCCCTCAGCCTTGGGGTTTGTCTGATTGAAATGCTAGTGATCAATGAAAGGGAGTGGTAAGGGGTATAGAAAAAAAATAGGGGAAACAAAGGCTAAAATATAATGGGTAGATGGAAATACTAGCAGTCAGTGAGAGGGAGGGATAAGGGGTATGGTATGCATGAGTTTTTTTTCTTTTTATTTCTTTTCCTGATTGATGCAAATGTTCTACAAAATGATCATGGTGATGAATATATAACTATGTGATGATATTGTGAGTTATTGATTATAAACCACGAATGGAATGATCATATGGTAAGAATGTTCGTGTTTGTATGTTGTTGTTTAAAAATTTTTTAATTAAAAAAATGCTATAAAAAAAAATTCATGCTATAATGACGTCAGCAAAATGGTGGAATGGACAGCCCCAAACTCCCTTCCCTCCACAGAACATTAAAAACAAGCAGAAATTGCCAGAACCAACTTTATCAGGCCTGCTGAAAACAGCAACTAAGTGAATACTAAATCAAGAAGAAGGCAATTTAAAAATAGGAAAATTTTGTAGCATTTTTACTTGCTCTTGCCCTATTCCTTCCTTGTCTCAGTGACAGTATTGAAGACAGTAGCCTGAATTCCCAGTGTGGGACCCTTGCTCCTAGCTCAAGAAGGAGAGCAGAACTTATTTGCAAATTATTGTGTTTATCTATTCTAACCTGTTTGGGAACTAGCTGAAGAACTGACAACACATTCATCTGTTTTACCTAAATTGGAACCCAATCAGGATGGAAAAGAAGCAGGCATTGCTTCCAACTGTAAGGCAAATGAAACACTTGCAACCGCCCAAGGTAAAAAATTATGGTGGGGACATACAACGGACCATCTTAAACCAGGGAACAATGGGTAGGAGAGAGTTTCCTTAGGAAATCAGGGCAATAAAAAGTGCCCCTGATATTTTTACTTGCTCTTATACCATCCCTTCCCTGTTCCTTGGCAGCCTTGAAGGTAGCTAGTGCGACCAGTTGGGGACCCTGTTCCCTCGTTCTGGAGGGAGTGAAGACCTTCTTTGTAACTTAAAGCATTTGTTTATTCTAACCTGTCTATGGCTTCAACTGAAGCAAGGCATTCATTTCAATTTCACTTATCATGGAACCCAGTCATTGTGAAAAAGTGGCAGGCAATGCTCAAATGTAGTATAAAGTGAACAAAAAGTGAGCAAAAGATGAATATCGAAACACACAAGATACCACCTAAAGTCTAGAAGGAAAACATGGAGAAAGAGTTTCTTTAAGAAATTAGGGCATTTAAAAGTGCATGTAAATATTGGGGAATTTAGAAAGCCACGTGCAAGTCTAGGAAAGGACGCAGGCATAAAAAAGAAAAGAGATCTTAAGCTTTTACCATTAGCTCTTTACTTAGTTCAGGGCAAGCAGGAAGTAAAGGCTGAGGAAGAGTTGTAAACAGTAGGCCTAACTGTTGAAGGAATGCCCAAGCACATAAGAAACCTGAAAAGACTGGTAGAAGAGGATTTTTCCTTCTTATGGTGGTGGTTTTATTTATTTATTTTTTCTTTTCCTTTAAATGCCCTGAATTTAAAGAAAATTTGTCAAAACACTGGCTCAACACAAGCTACAGGAACAGAAACTTCAATGACAACACATGACAAGGAATAATATAGTTTTATGAAAATAGTTTGGAAAACTCACTAAACAAATGGATGACTGCCACCTTCAAAATTAAGAACACGAAACTCTGGTAAAGGGAGAATCTGCCTCCTGAGTACCACATCATAATATTCAAATGTCCAATTTCCAACAACAAATTCATAAAGCACAAAGAAAAATGGAAAAGTAGAGCCCAAAAATAAGGGGGGGGGGGGGGAGAAAGAATAAAAACCACCACTAAGGAAGTTAAAGGTATTGGATTTGATAGATAAAGAGTCTGACCTGTTTTATGGTATGCTGCTTTACAGTCCTTAATATATATTGTGTTTTTACAAAATTGAAAGGTTGTGGAAACCCTGAATTGAGCAAATTTATTGGTGCCATTTTTCAAACATGTACTCACTTCCTCTCTCTGTGTCAAATTTGGTAATTCTCGTATATTTCAAACATTTTCATATTATTTTATCTTTTATAGTGATTTATAAACAATGATCTTTGATGTTGGTATTGTAGCTGTTTGGGGGCACCATAAACTATGCCCATATAAGATGGCAAACCTGATGGATAAATGCTGACTATGTTCTGACTGTTCTATTGACCAGCTGTCCTCGCATGTCTCTCCCTCTCTCTCTCCCTCTCTCTCTCCCTCCCTCTCTCTCCCTCTCTCTCTCCCTCTCTCTCCCTCTCTCTCTCTCCCTCCCTCTCTCCCTCCCTCTCTCCCTCCCTCTCTCCCTCCCTCTCCCTCTCCCCTCCCTCTCCCCTCCCCCTCCCTCTCCCTCCCCTTAGGCCTCCCTATTTCCTGAGACACAACAGTATTGAAATTAGGTCAATTAATAACCCTATGATGGCCTCTAAGTGTTCAGGTGAACGGAAAAATTGAAGGTCTCTTACTTCAATTTGAAAATTGAAAGCTAGAAATAAGCAAGCTTAATGAGGAAGGCATGTCAAAAGCTGAGATAGGCCAAGAGCTAGGCCTCTTACACTGAACATTAGCCAGGTTAATGCAAAGGAAAAGTTCTTAAAGAAAATTAAAAGTGCTACTCCAGTGCATACAGGAATGATAAGAAAGCAAAACAGCCTTACTGCTGATATGGAGAAAGTTTGAGTGATCTAGATAGAATATCTAGCCACGACATTCCCTTAAGCCAAAGACTAATACAGAGCAAGTCCTTAACTCTCTCCAATTTTATGACAGGTAAGAGAGGTGAGGATGCTGTAGAAGAAAAGTCTTGAAGACAGCAGGGTTTGATTCATGAGGTTTAAGGAAAAAAACTGTATCTATACCATAAAAGTGCAAAGTGAATCAGCAAGTGCAGATGTAGAAGCTGCTAAGATAATTGATCTAGCAAGTTATCCAGAATATCTAGCTAAGATAATTGATGAAGGTGGCTACATGAAATAACAGATTTTCAATTTAGATGATACTGCCTTCTAGTTGGAAGAAGATTTCATCTAGGACTCTCCTATCTAAAGAGAAGTCAATGTCTGACTTCAAAAATTCAAAGGACAGGCTGACTGTCTTGTTAGGGGCTAATGCAACCAGTGAATTTAAGTTAAGCCAATGCTCATTTACCATTCTGAAAATCCTGATGCCTTTAAGAATTATGTTAAATCTACTCTGCCTGTGCACTAGAAATGAAACAAAGCCTGAGTGACAGCACATTTGTTTACAATATAGTTTACTGTATACTCTAAGACCTACTGCTCATAAAAAAAAAAATCCTTTTAAAGTATCACTGCCCACTGACAATGTACCTGGTCACCCAAAGCTATGACAGAGATGTATAATGAAATGAATGTTTTCAAGCTCACTAACAATATCTATTCCGTAGCCCACGGAATAAGGAGTAATTCTGGCTTTCAAGTCTTATTATTTAAGAAATACATTTCATAAAGCTAAAGTTGCAATAGATAGTGATTCCTCTGAAGCATCTGGGCAAAGTCAATTGAACACCTTCTGGAAAGGATTCACCATGCTAGATCCCATTAAGAACATTTGTGATTAATGGGAGGAGGTCAAAATATCAATGTTAACAGGAGTTTGAAAGAAGTTGATTCCAACCCTCATGGATGACTGAGGGGTTCAAGACTTCAGTGGAGGAAGTAACTGCATATGTGGTAGAAACAGCAAGAGAACCAGAGTTAGAAATAGAATATGAAGATGTGACTGAATTGTTGCAATCTCGTAATAAAACTTGAATAGATAAGGACTTGCTTCTTATGGATAAGCAAAGAAAGTAGTTTCTTGAGATGGAATTTACTCCTGGTGTAGATGCTGTAAACACAGTTGAAATGACAACAAATAACTTGCAATATTACATCAATGTAATTGATAAAGCAGTAGCAGGTTTGAGAGGACTGACTTCAATTTTGAAAGAAATTCTGTGGGTAAAATATTATCAAACAGCATCGCATGCTGTTTTCTTTCATCGCATGCATGAAAGAAAAATCTTTCATGAAGGGAACAGTCAGTCAATGTGGCCAACTTCATCATTGTCTTTTATTAAGAAATTACCACAGCTACCCCAACGTTCAGCAATCACCACCCCAGTCAGTCAACAGCCATCAATGCTGAGGCAAGACCCTCCACCAGTAAAAACATTATGACTCACTGAAGGCTCAGATGATGGTTAGCATTTCTTAGCAATAAATTATTTTTAAATTAAGGTATGTACACTGTTTTCTTAGATATAATACTATTGCACATTTAGAAGATAACAATATAGTGTAAACATAACTTTTATATGCATTGGGAAACCAAAAAATTCATGTGCTCACTTTATTGGGATATTTGCTCTAATATTTGGAACCAAATCCTCAATATCTCCTAAGTATGCTTGTATACGTAATGAATGTAACATCATGGGGCATTTGACAGCACATAATCCACAAGAGGCCCGAGTATGCAGGTAGGATGTGACAGTGCATTTGAAGTGCCAGTTAGCTCTGGAAGCAATAAAAGAGCCAAACAGAAATTCTTAGAGAAGTTGAAATAAGTTAAAGCATTTCAAAATATATTAGATGAGTATCACTTTTTATCTTGAAATGTACTTGAATGTCATGGCATGAGAAAACCATGGTGGAAATGTGGATATGAGACCAAAAAAGGTGGGAGCAACAGACTATGGTGCATCCTGGCAGTCTCTCTGCCAGTCTCTACAGATACCTCCTGCCTCCACAGGTTCCATCCAAGCAGTTTCAGGGCTTCAGGAACAATATTTCTTGATAACTTCCTTTCTGGTGGTGACTCTCCATGTCAACTTCTTGAGGGCTTTGTAAAATATTTTTCTGCAATAAAATTCCTATGATACTCTCCTTTACCTACTTGCCCTGCCTTCAAGTGTAAGAAGGCAGTTGTAACATTTTTTTATACTGCAGGTTCTGTGATCTCCAAAATTATTTACATGGTAAAATAACAAATGACTAATGAAATAAATATGCTCAAACAGCAAAAGGAAACCATGGATAAGTAACTAAAGGAAATCAGGAAAATAATTCATATGAGAACAGTAATAAAGAGTAGAAATTATTTAAAGTACTCAGAGAGAAATTCTGGGGTTCAAAAGAACAATAGCTGAAATGAAAAATTCACTAGAGGAGTTCAAAAACTGATTTGGGCAGGTAAAAGAAAGAATCATTGAACCTGAAGAAAAAGCCAATTGAAATTACCCATTCTGAAGAGTAGAAAGAAAAAATAATGAAGAAAAGTAAACAGAGCCTGAGGGATCTGTGGGATACCATCAAGCTGACAAAAATATGCATTGTGAGAATAAGTGAAGGAACAATGAGAGAAAGACAGAAAGAATAGTTGAAGAACTAATGGTTGGAAACATCCCAAATCTGATGAACTTCATGAACCTATAAATTGAAGAAGCTAAATGAACTCCAAGCAGGATAAACTCCAAGAGATCCAAATTTGGATACATTCTGGTCAAATTACTGAAATCCAAAGGCAAGGAGAAAATTTTAAAGCAGTAAGGAAGAAGCAGCTGAGATAAGATTAATAGCCTATTTCTCATCAGAAATCATGGAGCCCAGATGGCAGTGAGATAACATATTTAAAATGCTAAAAGAAAGAAACTGGTAGCTAAGAATTCTATATTGAACAAAAGTATTCTTCAAGAATGAAATAGAAATGAAAAACAAAAGCTAAGGGATTTCATTACAGGTAGACCTAACCTATAAGAAATTATAAAGGGATTCCTTCACAATGAAAGGAATATTAGAAAGAGTATTAGACAGTAACTTGAAGCCATTTAAACAAAGTAAAAAGCACTGGTAAAGACAATTACATAGATAAATATAAATGCCAATATTAATGTACTTTGTTTACAACTCCTGTTTTTTCCTTATATGATTTAAAGGAAAATGCATAAAATAATAACTACAGATCTGTGTTAATACGAATACCAGATATAATTATGTAATCTATGACAATAACATAGAGGGGAAAGGGATGGAGATGTATAGGAACAGTGTTTGTATACTATTAAAACTAAGCTGATATCATTTGACTTATGTTGCTGTAAGTTTAAGAGTTAATTGTATTTCCAAAGTAACCATAAAGGATAATTTAAAAATATACAGAGAAGGAAAGCAAAAAGGAATCAAAATGGAATACTGCAAAAATCACCTAAATTATAAAAAGGTAACAAAGTAGGAACTGAGGACAAAAAAAAAAAATATGTCAAACATATAGGAAACAGGTAACAAAATGGCTGAAGTCCTACCTTATCAGTAATTACATTAAATGTAAATGGAGTGGTCATAAGAAGGAACAAAGTTGTGAGGCAGGCAACTAGGTGAATGAACCTTAGGACTGTACGCTGAATGAAATGTCAAGAACAGAAAGACAAATATTATCATGCCTCACTCATATGGATTAACTATAATATCAAAAGTTGGTGCACTAAAGTCAAGACCATGGAATATCAGGCTGGGGCCTATTGTAAAGGGCCCTAGATTGTAAGATTTTTCAGCAGGCACATATATTCAGGAAATCTAACTGTTAATTCTAAATTTTGAGATATGGGCTGTTTATATACAACAGGATCTTTCCCAGAAACTTCAGATATTTATGTGACACCTGAGACTCAGAGTTAGAGTGCTGAAGCTAACAAAGTCAGCAGTACCTCATACAGGAACTGTTTAAAAAGTTAAAAGAATGATCAGTTTTTGAGTAGAGATATGAATGAAGCTGATCTGGATAGTACTAAGGTATATCAGAATATATATCATCCATATTTGAAAACTTCAACTTCTGAAACTAAAGAGATGTTTACTGGGTGCAAAATTTATATTTTGGGTAGTGCATTTTCTAATTTAACTTGTATGGTCAGTTTAGTTGAGCACTATAAGTACAAGGAATCTTGAATAGGGCATGAGATTTTGTTAATTCGTCCAGGTTAGTGTGATTCCCTGATATATCCCAGAGCAATTTGGGCAGTGAATAAAGAAGTATTTGAAAAGTCCCCTTGGGGGAATGGGGAGAAAGGAGGAAATATTCAACTTCCCCATTTGGAGAATTTCTGATGTTCTCACAAGCAGCGCAGGCAATCAAGTCAACAGACCAGGGTTCGCCCCTATGAAATTTATTCCTGCAAAGGATAGGCTAAGCCCTTCCCCCCAGAGAACCTCTTTTTTTGCTCAGATGAGACCTCTCTCTCTAAGCCAACTCCGCAAGGGGGAACACACTGCCCTCCCCCCTTACATGGGACATGATTCCCAGTGGTTTAAATTCCCTGGCAATGTGGGACAGAACTCCTGGGTTGAGCCAGGACCCAGCATCAAGGGATTGAGAAAGTCTCCTTAATCAAAAAGGGGAAGAGAGATATGAGACAAAATAAAGATTCAGTGGCTGAGAGATTTCAAACAGAGTTGAGAGGTTATCCTGGAGGTTATTCTTATGCATACATAGATATCCCTTTTTAGTGTATGGTGTCTTGGAGTGGCTGGAGAGAAGTACCTGAAATTGTTGAGTTGTGTTCCAGTAGTCTTGATTCTTGAAAATGATCGTATAAAGAAATAACTTTTACAATGTGACTGGGTGATTATGAAAACCTTGTCTGATGCTCCTTTTATCCAGGGTATGGACAGATAAGTAAAAAAAATATGGATTAAAAAATAAATAAATAAGGGGGGGGACAAAGGGTAAAATAAATTGGGTAGATGGAAATACTAGTGGTCAATGAGAGGGATGGGTAAGGTGTATGGTATATATGAGATTTTTCTTTTTATTCTTTTTTTCTGGAGTCATGCAAATGTTTGAGAAAATGATCATTGTGATGAGTACACAACTATGTGATGATATTGTGAGCCATTGATTGTACACCATGTATGGAATGTATATGTGTGAAGATTTCTCAATAAAAATATTTAGAAAAAAAAAGACAAAACAATCACTACAATTCCTGACACCAACAAAATAAAGAAAAAAACATATATAATCACCTCAATATATACAGAAAAAGCATTTTTAAAAAGTCAACATCTATTTATAATAAAAACTGTGCAAAGGGTATGGGGTATTTTAGGTTTTAATTTTATTTATTTGTTTGGAGTAATGAAAACATTCTAAAAGAGATTGTGGTAATTAATGCACAGCTATGTGATAACACTGTGAGCCACTGATTTTATACTTTGGATGGACTGTATAGTACATGAATACATCTCAATAAAAATGCATTTTAAAAACTGTAAATGGATTAAATTATCCAATTAAAAAGTGGAGAATGGCAGAACGGATAGAATAAAATACTATCCATCTACATGTGGTCTGCAAAAACTCACTTTAGATACACAAACACAAAGAATTTGAAAGTAAAAGAATGAAAAAAGACATTGCAAACAAAAAGTATGCAAAAAAGAGCTGGTGTGACTATATAATTTTCAGACAAAGCAGATTCTCAGTCATAAAAGATTACTAGAAAACAAAGGATATCAAATACCAATAAAAGGTCCAAAGCCTCAAGGTAATACGAAAATTATAAACATACAAGCACACTACAGAGCCCCATAATATGTAAAGGAAAAATCATCAGAATTGAAAGAAGAAATACAGTTCTACCACAATAGTTGAAGACTTCTATACACCACCTTCAATAACACATTGGACATACAATGATCTTCTTTCTCCAAACAAATTGCAATGAAGCCAGCAATCCATAACAGAAGAAAAACTATAAAATCACAAATTTGTGGAAATTAACACACTTTTAATCAATGGGTCCAAGGAGAAATTATAAAGGAAATCAGAATATACTGTGAGATGAATCAAGGCAAAAATAACATATTAAACTTATGGGAGGCAGTAAAAACAGTACACAGAGGGAAATTTATAGCTGTAAGTGCCTACATTAAAAAAGAAGAATGGTCTCATATCAGTAACATAACTGTACACTTAAAGGAAGTAGAAAAGGAAGAGAAAAGTATTCCCAAAGTTAGAAGAAGAAACAAAATAAAGATTAGAGTGAAGATAAGTATAATAGAAAATAAACTAGAGAAAACCAACAAAACCCAAAAGTTGTTCTTTGAAAAGATCAACAAGAATGACAAACCTTTAATTAGACTGACTACAAAAAAAGAGTGAAGACTCAAATTACTAAAATCAGAAACAAATGAGGGAATATTATAGAAATAAAACAATATAAGAAAATAGTAGAAATGAACAGCAGTACACCAACAAATTGGATAATCTAGATAAAATGGATAAATGCTTAAAAACAAACAAACAAAAAAGGAGACTCAAGAAGAAATAAAAAATCTGCACAGACCTAATGCAAATAAGTAATCAAAAACCTCCCAACAAGGTGCATGGGTAGTTCAGTGGCAGAATGTTTGCTTTCCATGAGGGCCACCCAGGTTCGACTCCCAGACCACGCACTAAAACAAAACAAAACAAAAAAAACCTCCCAATGAAGTAAAACTCAGGAACAGATGGCTTTATTGGTGAATTCTACCAAACATTTAAAGAATAATTTTTTATTCTTCAATAAATAACCAATCCTTTTCAAAGTCTCTGGAAAATTGAAGAGGAAGGCACACTTTCCAATACAGTCTACAAGACCAACATTACTCTGAGAACAAAGTCAGACACAGACACTACAAGAAAATAAAAATATAGACTAATATCCCTTATGATTATCTCAACTGCAGAAAAAGCATTTGACAAAATCCAACACAATTTCATGATAAAAATACTCAGAAAACTACCTCAACATGATAAAGGGCATTGATGAAAAGCCCACAGTTAACATGGTTAAAGACTGAAACTTTGCCCCAAAAGCATGAACTTCTATTAAACATAGTACTGGAAGTTTTAGTCAGAGAAATTACACATGAAAAAGAAATAAAAGGCATTCTAATTGGAAAATTTTCTCTACTCATGGATGATAGAATCCTATATATAGAAAATCCTAAAGAATCTATAAAAAACTAATATAGCAATAAAAAAATGCATCAGAAAAGTTGCAAGGTACAAAATCAACACACAAAAATTTCTTTATACACCAGCAATGAAAAATCCAAAAAGGAAATTAAGAAAATGATTCCACGTATAATGGCATCAAAAAGAGTAAGACACTTATGAATAAATTTAACTAAGGAGATGAAAGTTTAGTATACTGAAACTAGAAAGTGCTGCTGAAAGAAATTAAAGATCTAAATATATGTAAAGACATCCCCACTCATGACATTGGCAGATTCAAAATTGTTAAGATGACAATATATTCAACAGCAACCCCTATCAAAACCCAATGACATTTTTGTAGAAATGGGACAATCTGTCCTAAAATTCATATGGAATTTCAAATGATCCAAAATAGCTAAAACAATCTTGAAAAAGAAGAACAAAGGTGGAAGATTCACACTTCTCAATTCAAAACTTAATACAAAGGTCAAGAGTCAAAGCATTGTAATATTGACATAAAGACAGATAAACACCAATGGAATAGAGTTGAGGATTCATTGACTTTTGGCAGAATGCCAAGAACATTTGATGGGGAAGGAACAGCCTCTATGACAAATAGTGCTGGGAAAACCAGATATGCACATGCAAATGAATGCAGTTGGATACTCATCTTATACCACAAACAAAAATTAACTGAAATTGGATTACATACCCAAATTTAAGTGCTAAACTGTAAAACATTTAGAAGAATACATACTGGAAAATCTTCATAAGCTTGAATTTATTAATGGTTTTTAAAGTATGACACCAAAAGGCAAATGCAACAAAAGACAAATAGATAATTCGGACTTCATTAAAATTAAAACTTTGGGGCATCAACAAACACCGTTGAGAGAGTGAAAAGACAACTCACAGAATGGGAGAAAATATGATTTTCAAACCATATATCCAGCAATGGTAATATCCAGAAATATAAAGAATTACTACAACTCAACAACCAAAGACAAGTGGCCCAGTTAAATAGCAGGTAAAGGACTCTGAAAGACATTTCTTCAAAGATATACAAATGGCCAATATAAACATGAAAAGATGCTCAACATTATTAGTCACTAGAGAAGTGCAAATCAAAACTACAGTGAGAAACCATTTTACACCCTCTAAAATGGCTATTACTAAAAAACAATGGAAAATAAGTGTTGGTGAAAATGTACAGAAAGTGAAACCCTCATACATTGTTGGTTGGACTGTAAAATGGGGCAGCTGCTGTGGGAAACAGTTTGGCAGTTCATTAAAATGTTAAACAGAATTATCATATGACCTGGCAATTCCACTCCTAGGATAAACCTTCAAAGAATAGAATACAGGGATTCAAAGATACTTATACAGCAAAAGTCTGCTAAATGATGTGTTTCCAACCTCACCCTTACAAAATAGCTAGGGTGATCCTTTTAAAACATAATTTGGATAATTTCACCCCTCTGTTCACAACCTTCCTGGACTTCTTGTCTCATGTGGAAAAAATTTATTGTGGCCTCTGGCAGTACATAAACAGATCCACTCTACACTCCTGCCTCTATGATCTCATCCCTCACCCTACAACTCTTCACTCTCACTCTGCTCTCACAGTGGCTGTTCTCAAACATGGCCAGCACATGCCTAGTTCAGGACTTTTGCAAGTTTGGCTTCCTTTGGGATGTTCTTCATCTGAGTAACCACATACAATATGACTTCTTGCCACATTTCTTCAGGTCTCTGCTCAAATGTAAATTAACAGCACCCTCTGTCATCTTTCCCTCACTATTTTTCTTTTGAACACTTACTATTACCTGATATATTAAATATTCATTTATTTACTATCTCTTCCCCCCCAGAGGAGGGTAAGCATTGGGAATATCTTGCACATTCTACTCACTACTGTAACCTCTGCAGAATAAGCAGTGTATGTTTATTGAGCACCTATTGCATGAGAATAGTGCTGGGCATGCAATAGGTACTCAATAAACATACACTGAATGAATGAATGCACTAGCCTATTCTTCCTCTTTCATATCAAATCTCTCTATTTCTGCCATCTCTAATTTCTCATGGGGACACAGAACCTTTTTACAACACTCTACTTAAAGGCAATGATTTATGCCCAATTTCCACCATGATGTCTATGTAGATCAGCTCCTCTTCTACATCTTCACCTTCACTTTCTTCAGAACTCACTGTTTCTCTTATGGTATTTCAGTACTCCTATTAGACATAAATTCTGAAATTGCTTATTCCTTTTTAAATCTCTGTAGTACCCAGTAAATACCTCACACACATTAGAAAAATCTATAAATGCAGGTTAAACACATGAATTAAGCAATGAATGCATGAACTGCTATGCTCAACAAAATCTAGTTAAAAAAATAAGTTCTTGGCAATGTAAGAAAAAACATATTTCAGAAAAAGTGATGCTTTTACAAGACTAAGTACAAATGAGATGAGAAGCTGGGAAGGAAAGAGATCCAAAATACGCTTAAAAGGGACATATCATTGGAGCAGGTAGAGGAAAGCACCAGTGGGTTAGAAAGAAAAGAAAAGCATAAAAGTAGGGAACAGCCAAAGTATGTTAGGTAAGGGTAAAAGGTAAAGTCATTTGAAAGCTCATGCTAAAAAGTCCTTACTTTTATATAAAAGACTTATGGCTTTTGAGGGGAGCCTCCCAGAAAACATCTCAAAAGTACAATCTCTCCACTATCCAACTAGATCATTCCCTGTTGTGCCTCACTTACCTGGCCACTGGCCTCTTGTCAGCTCTCTGTCAACCAACCAGGACTCCTTCCCTTGCTCCAAAAAGGAGATCACATCTGGTTTAGAAATGGAAAGCCCTGCTTACAAAAGAAGTAATGAGACAAATTTATGCTGACAATGTCTCAGAATTCAAATCTCCTCATTATAAAGACACATTATAGGAAGAGTCAGAAAAAGGCATGGCAGATTACGAAAAACAAAGGATCTAAAATGTCCCACATAACTCAATGCAGCTTCCCCTTACTGATCCTACAATATTCAAAATATTCCTCTGGGAACAGGAAACACAAATCCAACTAGTTACTTGAAAGGTAACTGAGCATTTCACATTGGAGGAAGCAGTCCTTCTGAGGGCAGAATCTGAATTATGTACAGGCATCCTTACCCATTGAAACCAGGTTACTGTAATTCTCCAACATTACATCTCTGTATAAATCTCTCTGATCATCATTCAGGTATTCCCACTCTTCCTGAGAGAAGTCTATGGATACATCACTGAACATCACTGACTCCTGGAACAACAACCATGTACATTACTTGATTAATAAAAAGAAATGCTTTTGTGAAAGGAAGAGGAAAAAAAATGAAGGTAGAAGATGTGAAAAACGGTGAGAATATAGAGTGGGGCTGAAGTCTGGGATACAAGTATAGGATTGTAAGGAAATGAGCACAACTGAATCAATGTGTTTCCAAGTCATTCTGTTTCCTTCAGATGAAATTACCTGTGCACAGTAGACATGTCATTATCCAGATAGGTCTGGGAAGGTACAAAATCACCTCAGGGGAGTTTCCCAGTTAAAAGAAACAGTGCATAAAAACACCTAGCACATTATCTGTCATGGAGTAAATTATCAATAGATGTGAGATCATTCCTCCCTCCTCTCTTCCTAAATACCTAAGAGTAAAATTTCAGAATAAGGGGTAAAGATAAGACATTAAAAGCTTCCAGGGAGAAATAGAGCAGGTCATATAAAAGGCATCAGGAATCAGACGCAATGGAATTCTGAGAACCACTGAAAGTAAGAAGATAATAAGAACAATTCCTCAATATTCTAATAGAGAAAATAAATTCTGACATAGAATTCTATAACAAACCTATCACTCTATTGTAAGGGTTGAGAGATTCAAAGATAAGAAAGGACCCAAGCACCTTTTCTTAGGAAAGAACTGGAGAATATGCTAGAACAAAACACGGAAGTAAACTAAAAAAAAAAGAAAGAAATTGAATTCTGAAAACAAGAGAAGAAACACAGGAGACTGAAAGAAAATCCCCGGAAAACAAAAGGGAGGTCTCAGGAAAACCATGCAGCAGGATTAGAGAGAAACCAGATTACATTGGGGCAGTGAGACAAAGGGCTTGGGAGGGATGTTGCCATGTTCAAAAGGAACTTATGTCTTTCACCAGATGGGAACATTTACTGACATGTGGCAGAGATGTTAGAGAATTTGGTTAAAAATATATGAACAACTAAGCTAATGGGGAATAAAAGCAAATAACATGTGAGACTGGTGATGGGACAATAATCAAATAAATTTCTTTTTTCTTTTTCTTTTTAACTTTTTTTATTGTATAGTATAATATATATACAAAGCAAAGAAATAAAAAAGCAATAGTTTTCAAAGCACTCTTCAACAAGTAGTTACAGCACAGATCCCAGAGTCTGTCATGGGCTACCATACGATTCTCTCATATTTTTCCTTCTAGCTGCTCCAGAATATAAGAGGCTAGAGGGCTTAAATATTTTTTTATCATTACAATAGACTTTTTTGTGTGTGAAAAGTAACATACATACCAAAAATCTATAAATTTCAAAGCACAGCACCACAATTAGTTGTAGAACTAGAGTTTGACATGGGTTACAATTCCACAATTTTAGGTTTTTACTTCTAGCTGTTCTAAAATATTGGAGACTAAACTACTGGAGACTAAAAGAGATATCAATTTAATGATTCAGCATTCATATTCACTTTGTTAAATCCTATCTTCTCTGTATAGCCCACCATTACTTTTGGTCTTTCCATCCCTCTCTTTAGGGGTGTTTGGGCTATGGCAATTCTAAATTTTTCATATTGGAAGGGTCTGACACTAATATGGGGTAGGGAGAGTGAACTATCTGATGTTCTGGAGAGGCTAGGCTAGGTTTCTGGATCAGGGACCCATCTGGAGGTTGTAGGTTTCTGGAAAGTTACTCTAGTGCCTGGAACCCTTGGGGAATCTTATATATTGCCCTAGGTGTTCTTTAGGATTGGCTGGAATGGTCCTTATTGGGGGTCGGCAGGTTATGAAAGGTAGCAAGGTCTAAGCTTGCATAAGAGCAACCTCCTGAGTAGCCTCGCAACTCTATTTGAACTCTCTCTGCCACTGATACTGTATTAGTTACACTTCTTTTCTCTCTTTTGGTCAGGATGGTAGAACAAGTCTTTTATAAGTTATAAGTCACCTATAAACATGTAAAATGACTTTAAAATTTTTTTAACATAGAAAAATAATTTTGCATATAATTTAAGTTTTTTTAAAGACTCAGATCTATTCTCATGCCATACCGTTATATAAGAATTATTCCTTGTTCCAACAAATTCTTTCATAAGTACTTTTTTTCACTGAATAATATTCCATTATATGGATATAAATGACAACTTTTCTTTTGGTTTTTTAGACATTTAGGCTAGAGATGATCTTTAAGGACATTCCCAGCATTAAACTAATCATACTTATATCTACCCATTGTCCAAATGTAAATTCCCCTTGTTCCTGAGCTATATGAAATTGATGGAGAATAATTCAGATTCACACAAGGGCATTTTGATACCTACCTTTCAAGTATACTATGGTAGGGTATCAGAGCTTTATATCAATCATCAGTCATACTCCAAAACGAAAAACCTTATAAACCAGGAGATATTGCCATGTACTAAGACTGAAATCTAACAACACCATGGTATATACTTTCTTACTGGGAAACTAAGGTCTATGGAGATTATTAGGTTTTTCCCTATGAGGTGTCCCTACCTACTCATCCCCACTGCACTGAATCACAGTACAAACAAATTGGATTTATTAACAACTGGAGAACACATTTCTGTTCCAACAGGACTTTAGGCAGATGTCTAAGACAGGAGATGCTCAAAGAGCAACTAAAGGAGTATATAAACATTATTTAAAAGGAGGGAGAACTGGAGAGGGCACCAGAATGTTTAAGTAGAAACGGGGGTCAGGCCCCTGAAAGGGACCCTGGTTAAACCAGTGCAGGGGGTGGTGGGCGGGGTAGAACTTGTTCTAAATTTTGTCTAGGTCAGACCCTTTCTAGGCTATGTAACCTACAATCTCTTTGTGGGAAGAAGTCAGTATTTCTAATGAAATTCATAAGCAATTTGCTGATGGCTTTTACTCCAATTATTATGACCTCTGCAGAGAAACTTGTTATCCAACCATTTTGTTGAGTAACAACTAACTGTATGTGAAGAGTATAGAGATCTGAACACTTTTTTCTTTTGTCTAACAATGAACCAGTTCTTTTTTCTACATGTTTTCACCAAGACAAAAATTTCTTAGAGACTACTTCCTTTAGAACCAGAATAAGAAAACTTTGACACTGTTTATGAAAAAGTTGTCTGAAAATTGTTGTTTTTTTTTAAACAAACCATAAAAACATCATGATGAGGAAAGCATATGTTTTCATATGTAAGGGGTAAAAATGACTCTGTTTGATCAAATGAAATAACACCTCACCCGAGCCATGGCTTCAAATATTTGCAGGAAAGGACCAGTCTTCCTCTGGACTCTTCTTTTGGAAAAGGGAGAGCTAGGGGAGACAAAAGAAGCTACATGAGATCCCACATGCCCACACTCCCAAAATGATCATTTCCCCTTTGTTCACCTCATACAAACACTTGAGGAGTATGAGTGAGAATGGACAAATTACTCATTATCCTCAACTGCAGAGACTTCAAGCTCTGACTGCAGGATGATAGATTTAGGTAAACTGATCTCACTTGGAGAATATGTTTGTATGCACACAAACACAAAGATAAAATTTTATTTTTATAAAAATTGCAGCATATCATACATACTGTTGTATACATTGTATTTTTCTCAACAATACATCCTAGAAAAGATCCAAACTAGCACATGTAGCATTATATCATTCTTTTAATAGCTATGTAGTAATCCATTAAATGAATATTCTTTAATTTATTAAACCAAACTGATAATATGGATTATTTCCAAGTTTCTCACTATTTCAAACAATGCTGCAGTAAAACTCCTTGTACATATATCATTTTATCCACTGTAAAGGTTGGAAAGGATGTATGTATTCTAGAAAAGCCATGTTTTAATCCTAATCCCATTTTGTAAAGGCAACTGTTTCTTCTAATTCCCTATTCAGTACTGTATGTTGGAAACTTTAATTAGATTATTTCCATGGAGATTTAACTCACTCAAGAGTGGGTGTTAAACGTGTCTCCACCCATGCCAGGCGGGTCTTGATTACTGTACTGGAATCCTATAAAAGAGGAAACATTTTGGAGAAGACTGGAGATTTGGAGAGAGGAGATAACACCACAGCACCACAAAGCAGAGAGTCCACCAGTCAGCGACTTTTAGAGATGGAGAAGAAAAACACCTCCTGGGGAGCTGGAGAGGAAACTAGCAGATGATGGCCATGTACCCTTCCAGCCAAGAGAGAAACCCTGATTGTGTTCACCATGTGCCTTTCCAGATGAGAGAGGAGCTCTGACTATGTTTGCCATATGCCTTTCCACTTGAGAGAGAAACCCTGAACTTCATCAGCCTTCTTGAATCAAGGTATCTTTCCCTGGATGGCTTAGATTGGACATTTCTATAAACTTTCTTTAATTGGAACATTTCCACAGTCTGTTAACTTGCAACTTATTAAAAACTCCCCCTTTTAAAAGCCATTGGTTCTGTTATATTGCATTCCAGCAGCTAGCAAACTAGAACACCCACATACAAATTCTGAAAGAGAAATTCCTGCAAGTATACTTCCTCAAAGGTGACACGCATTTTAAGTTTGGATATACATTAGTTATACTAATTTTCAATGATGTGGGATTGTGCAATCAGGTCCCTAATCCTGACCAAAAAACAGTTGACTAATAAACCAGCTCCTCTAATCTTTTCTTATTTGAGAAGACTTTTAGGGTTAGTGGGCAATGCATCTTAGTAAAACTGAAAACAAATAAAATATTATCAAAACCTTAGGAAGATGTTAAAATAAGCATAACAGTAATAGGAAGGAATAAAAAAAAGTACAGAAATAAGTGCAGAAATGAGTGAAGTCCACATCACTGATGTTTTAGAACAGGTTTTGACTGTAAGCGTAGTAATAAAGTTTGTTATATTGTGGGTATTTTGTATTCTTCTCAAGATGTGTCTAAATAAATAAATTGTACTAAAACAGTAATGGAAATCTAAACTGTTTAAGGGGAAAAACTGAATTTATGCTTAATGTTTAAATGTTCAAGAAAATTTTTCTGTTTTTTAAAAATTAGAGTAATTTAATAAATTGAGTATTACACAAATTCTATAGAGCAGTGAGCATTCCTGTCTGTGCACAAAGTCCCTCAATGATTAAACAAAATATTAGTAATTTCATGTTAAATTGACCATCCAGGAATTGGCACCGTTTTATCAATTATCTCATGGCTTTCTATACTCCTAGGCATTCATGAAACTCCCTAAGGAGTATACATATTCAAGTAAACAAATGAAAATCAAAGTAATAAGCAAAGGATTTCTTTCTTAAAACCTGAAAGCAAGGGAAAGAGGGTCAAGATGGTGACATAGCGAGGTATGCAATTTAGTTCATCCTCCAGAGTAGCTAGTAAATAGCCAGGAATAGTACAGAACTACTGCTGGGGCCACATCACTGACCAGACACATAACATACCCCAGTCTGAACAAGGTGGACTGGCTGCAAGGCCACCCAGAATGGTGAGTCCCTAAAGCCACCACAGCTGATGCCCCTCCCCCACAGGCTGCTTCCCAGAGAGGGAAGGAAAGAGACTTTATCAGCTGCAGGGGCTGAGGGCAACTAAGCTTCAATTGTGGAATTAATTCACAAATTCTGACTACTAAAAATAGGCCCCCAGGTCAGCTGAACCTTGAGTAAAAGCAGAGATTGCTGGTTTTTGCCCCAGTGCAGAGGGCAAAAATAAGAGGAAAAAAAACAAACAAACAGAGGTTTTTGAATTTGAAAAGGTCTGGGCCCTAAAAGAAAGGATGGAGCACATAGGACCTGGAGATACACACAGCAACGTACCAACTTAAGCTCTTGATTGGCATACCTGAGGAACAGGGGTCCAGCTCTGAAAAGGAATTTTCTTTTTCTTTTTTGTGGCTGTGCTTCTAGGGCTTGACCACTCTTTAGACACAACTGCAAGGCTTCTCAGGATCCAAGGGCCCCAGACATAGGCAGAAACAAGCTTGTTTGAGTGTTTCTCTGGAGCCTGTGCCTTCCCTGGGAGAGGGGTGGGGTCCAGGTCAGGTGAATTCCCTCCATCAAGGAATTCAGATCCCAGGGTCTGGAAAAAAGTGAAGCGATTAAAGCTAGGCTACAACTTCTCTGTCTCAACCACACCACAGCAGGGAGAGTCTGCTGAAGCTAAAGGTACTGGATCAAGGGATCCGCAGGCAGACAAGTGCCACATACAGGGCAGGACAGGAAAAACACAGAGTCCAGAGGCTTCATAGGAAAGCTTTTCAATCTGCTGGGTCTCACTCCAAGGGAAAACTGATGCCAGTGACTCTTTCATTCTAAGAGAAGGCCAGTTTGGTCTGGGAAAATCTGGCTGGGGTCTATAATACCTAAGTAGACCCTACTAAGCTGGGGGTGGGGTGGGGGTGGGGAGGAAGGTACCATACAGGCAGGGCAAGAAACAAGAAAACAAGAACTGAAAAACTCTGATCTGTTAAACAAAACCTAAGCTAAAGGTCTAAAATAAGCTGAACTGAATGTCAAAGAACAGAGAGACAACACAGTCATCCAGGAAGAAAATTCTAGGTAAAAAAAAAGTGATAACAATCTCCAGAATAAACTAATTAAGGTAATTAAATACTTAGATGCCAGTAAAAAATAATGAATCACACTAGGAAAACTGAAGATATGGCCCACTCAAAGAAACAAACCAACAATTCAAATGAAATATAGGAGTTGAAACAATTGATTCAGAATGTTCGAACAAACACGGAAAACCTCATCAAAAATCAATCCATGAACCGAGGGAGGATATTAAGAAAGCAAGGAATGAACAGAAAGAAGAAATCGAAAGTCTGAAAAAACAAATCATGGAACTTATGGGAATGAAAGGCACAGTGGAAGAGATGAAAAAAAAACAATGGAAAACTAAAAAGTTAGATTTTAAGAGGCAGTTGATAGGATTAGTGAACTGGAGGATGCAACATCTGAAATCTGACAAGCAAAAGAAAACATAGGGAAAAGAATGGAAAAATATGAGGAGGGACTCAGGGACTTGAATGACAACATGAAGTGCACAAATATACACGTTGGTGAGTATCCCAAAAGGAGAAGAGAAAGGAAAAGGAGAAAAACAAATGGAGGAAATTATCACTGAAAATCTCCCAACTCTTATGAAAGACTTAAAAGTACAGATCCAAGAAGTGCAGTATACCCCAAAGAGAACAGATCCAAATAGACATACTACAAGACACTTACTAATCAGAATGTCACAGGTCAAAGACGGAGAATCTTGAAAGCAGCAATAAAAAAGCAATCCAGCACATACAAGGGAAGCCCAAAAAGCCTATGCACAGATTTTTCAGCAGAAACCATGGAGGTGAGAAGACATTGGGATGATATATTTAAGTTACTAGAAAAGAAAAACTGCCAACCATGAATTCTATATCTAGCAAAATTGTCCTTCAAAAATGAGGGGGATATTAAAACATTTTCAGAGAAAAAATCACTGAGAGAATTTGTTACTAAGAGACCAGTTCTGCAAGAAATACTAAAGGGAGCATAGAGACAGATAGGAAAAGATGGGAGAGAGAGGTGTGGAGAAGAGTGTAGAAATGAAGACTACCAGTAAAGGTAAAAAGAAGAAAAATTAGATATGACGTATAAAATCTAAGAGGTAAAATGGTAGAAGGGAGTACTGCCCATACAGTAAAAACACTAAATGTTAATGGATCAAACTCCTCAATCAAAAGACATAGACTGGCAGAATGGATTAAAAAGCAGGACCCACCTATATACTGTCTACAGACAATGCATCTTAGCCCCAAGGGTAAACATAGTTAAAAGGGAAAGGTTGGGAAAAGATATTTCATGCAAATAACAATCAAAAAGAGCAGGAGTAGCTGTAAAAATACCCAACAAATTAGACTTCAAATGCAAAACAGTTAAAAGAGACAAAGAAGGACACTATGTATTAATAAAAGGAACAACTCAACAAGAAGGCATAACAATCATAAATACTTATGCACCGAGCCAGAATGCTCCAAATTACATGAGGCAAACACTGAAAATGCTGAAAAGAAAAATAGACACATCTACCATAATGGTTGGAGACTTCAATTCCCCACTCTCATTAATGGACAGAACATCTAGACAGAGGATCAATAAAGACACAGAGAATGTGAATAATATAATAAATGAGCTAGACTTAACAGACATTTATAGAACATTACACCCCACAACAGCAGGATACACCTTTTCCTCAAGTGCTCATGGATCATATGCTGGGTCACAAAGAAAGCCTCAATACATTTAAAAAGATTGAAATCATACAAAACACTTTCTCGGATCATAAAGGAATGAAGTTGGAAATCAGTAATAGGCAGAAGGCCAGAAAATTCACAAATATATGGAGGCCCAACAACACACTCTTTTTTTTTTTAATTTTTTTTAGTAAAACCGATCAACATACAAATACAGACATTCTTAATGTATGAACATTCCATGCTTGGTGTGCTGTGCAATCAATGGCTCACAATATCATCATAGTTGTGTATCCATCACCAAGATCATTTCTCAGAACATTTATATCACTCCAGAAAAAGAAATAAAAAGAAAAAAGAAAAAACTCATGCATACCATATCCCTTATCCCTCCCTCTCACTGACCACTAGTAATTCCCTCTTCCCAATTTAACATTTGTTCCCCCATCACTTATTTTTAAAAAATTTTTTTATTAATTAAAAAAAATTACAGGAAAGAAACACAAACATTCCCAATATGTGATCATTTCATTCTACATATATAATCAGTAATTCACAATATCATCACATAGTTGCATATTCATCATCATGATCATTTCTTAGAACATTTGCATCAATTCAGAAAAAGAAACAAAAAGACAACAGAAAAATAAAATGAAAACAGAAAAAAAAAACCATACACACCATACCCCTTACTCCTCCCTTACTCCATGATCATTATACATCATGACCCAGTAGGATTGCATCCCAGGTATGCAAGGATGGATCATTAGTTTGAAATGATCACTAGCATTTGAAACTAAATTTATTTTAACATTTGTTCTCCCTATTATTTATTTTTATTCCATATCAACAACACACTCTTAAACAACCAGTGGGTTAAAGAAGAAATTACAAGAGAAATCAGTAAATATCTTGAGCCAAATGAAAATGAAAACACAACATATCAAAATTTATGGGATGCAGCAAAGGCAGTGCTAAGAGGAAAATTTATTGCCCTAAATGCCTATATCAAAAAAGGAGAAAGGGCAAAAATCGAGGAATTAACTGTCCACTTGGAAGAAGTAGAGAAAGAATAGCAAACTAACCCCAAGGCAAGCAAAAAGGAAAGAAATAATGAAGATTAGAGGAGAAATAAATGAAACTGAGAACATGAAAACAATTCAGAAAATCAACAAAACCAGAAACTGGTTCTATAAGAAAATCAATAAGATTGATGAACCCTTAGCAAGACTGACAAAAAGAAGAACAGAGAGGATGCAAATAAATAAGATTAGAAATGGAAGAGGAGACATAACCACTGACCCCACAGAAATAAAGGAAGTAATGACAGGATACTATGAACAAGTTTATGCTAATAAATACAACAATGTAGATGAAATGGACAACTTTCTAGAAAGGCATGAACAGCCAACTTTGACTCGAGAAGAAATAGACGACCTCAAAAAAAAACAATCACAAGTAAAGAAATTAAATCAGTCATTAAGAAGCTCCCCCAAAAGAAAAGTTCAGGACCAGATAGCTTCACATGTGAATTCTATCACACATTCAAGAAAGAATTAATACCAATCCTACTCAAACTCTTCAAAATTTGAAGAGGAGAGAACCCATTCTATGAAGCCAACATCACTCTCATTCCAAAACCAGGCAAATATATTACAAAAAAAGAAAACTACAGACCAATCTCTCTAATGAATATAGATGTAAAAATCCTCATCAAAATTCTAGCAAACTGAATCCAGAAACACATTAAAAGAATTATACATCATGACCCAGTAGGATTCATCCCAGGTATGCAGGAATGGTTCAACATAAGAACATCGATTAATGTACTACACCATTATCAAAAAATCAAAGCAGGAAAACCACATGATCATCTCGATTGATGCAGAAAAGGCATTTGACAAAATTCAACATCCTTTCCTGTGAACGCTTCAAAGGATAATAACACAAGGGAACTTCCTCAAAATGATAAAGGGAATATGTGACAAACCCACAGCTACCATTATCCTCAATGGGGAAAAACTGAAAACTTTCTCCCTAAGATCAGGAGCAAGACAAGGATGTCCACTATCACCACTGTTATTCCACACTGAGTTGGAACTTCTAGCCAGAGCAATTAGACAAGAAAAAGAAATACAAGGCATCAAAATTGGAAAGGAAGAAGTAAAACTCTCAGTGTTTGCAGATGATACATAGTATATGTCAAAAACCTCCCAAAATCCACAGCAAAACTACTAGAGCTAATAAATGAGTACAGTAGAATGGCAGGTTAGAAGATCAACACTCAAAAATCTGTAGTGTTTCTATACACTAGTAATGAACAATCTGAGGGGGAAATCAAGAAACGAATTCCATTTATAGTTGTAACCAAAAGAATAAAATATTTAGGAATAAATTGAACTAAAGAGACAAAAGACCTATGCAAAGAAAACTACAAGAAATTGTTAAAAGAAATCACAGAAGACCTAAATAGATGGAAGGGCATACCGTGTTCATGGATTGGAACACCAAATATAGTTAAGATGTCAATTCTACCTAAATTGACTTACAGATTCAAATGCAATACGAATTAAAATCCCAAAAACTTACTTTTCAGAAATAGAAAACCCAATAACCAAATTTATCTGGAAGGGCAGTGTGCCCCTAATAGCCAAATATATCCTTTGAAAAAAGAAAAGAATGCTACCTGACTTCAAGGTGCATTATGAAGCTACAGTGGTCAAAACAGCATGGTACTGGCATAAAGATAGATATACTGACCAATGGAATTGAATAGACTGTTCAGATACAGACTCTCTCATCTATGGACAATTTTGATCAAGCCAATTCACCTGGGACAGAACAGTCTCTTCAATAAATGGTGCATAGAGAACTGGATATCCACATGCAAAGGAATGAACAGGCACCCATATTTCACACCCTATACAAAAATTAACTCAAAATGGATCAAAGACCTAAACATTAGATCTAAGGCCATAAAACTGTTAGAAGAAAATGTAGGGAAATATCTTATAAATCTTATACGAGGAGGTGGTTTCCAAACTTTACACCCAAAGCAAGAGCATTAAATAAATAAATAAATAAATGGGAACTTTTCAAAATTAAACTCTTTTGTGCATCAAAGAACTTCATCAAGAAAGTAAAAAAGACAGCCTACACAATGGGAGACAATATTTAGAAACAATATATCAGATAAAGGTCTAGTATCCAGAATTTATAAAGAGATTGTTCAACAACAAAAAGGCAGCCAACTCAACAACAAAAAGGCAGCCAACCCAATTATAAAATGGGCAAAAGACTTGAACAAACACTTCTTAGAAGAGGAAATACAAATGGCCAAAAGGCACATGAAGAGATGCTCAACTTCCCTGGCTATTAGAGAAATGCAAATCAAAACCACAATGAGATATCATCTCACACCCACCAGAATGGCCATTATCAATAAAACAGAAAATGAGAAGTGCTGGAGAGGATGTGGAGAAAGAGGCACACTTATCCACTGTTGGTGGAAATGTCAAATGGTACAACCACTGTGGAAGGCAGTTTGGCTGTTCCTCAGAAAGCTAAATATAGAATTGCCATATGACCCAGCAATGCCATTGCTAGGTATCTACTCAGAGGACTTGAGTGCAAGGACACAAACGGACATTTGCACACCAATGTTTATAGCAGTATTATTTACAATTGTGAAGAGATGGAAACCCCTAAAATGTCCATCAACAGAAGAGTGGCTAAACAAGCTGTGGTATATACATAAAATGGAATATTATGCAGCTGTAAGACAGAATAAAGTTATGAAGTATGTAGCAACATGGATGGACCTTAAGGACATTATGCTGAGTGAGATCAGCCAGAAAGAAAAGGACAAATACTGTATGGTCTCACTGATATGAACTGACATTAGTGAATAAACTTGGAGAATTTCAGATGGTAACAGAGACCATCAGGAGATAGAAATAGCGTAGATATTGGATAATTGGAGCTGAAGGGATACAGATTGTGCAACAGGACTGATTGTAAAAACTCAGAAATGAATAATACCACAATATAATAATGTTAAAAATCTGAATGAAGTTGAATATGAGAATGATAGAGGGAGGAGGGCTGGGGGCACAAATGAAATCAGAGGGCAAGATAGACAATAATGACTGAGACGGTATAATCTAGGAATGCCTAGAGTGTATAATGATAGTGACTAAATGTACAAATTTAAAAATGTTTGTGGGGCAGGCCATGATGGCTCAGCAGGTAAGAATTCTTGCCTGCCGAGCCCGAGGAGCCGGGTTTGATTCCCGGTGCCTGCCCATGTAAAAAAAAAAAAAAAAAAAATTTTTGCATGAGGAAGAACAAAAGAATGTCAATACTGCAGGGTGTTGAAAATAGATGGTAATCAATATTTTAAAACTTTAACTTACGTGTGAGACTAAGGCATAAAATGTTATTTGGTACAAAATGTATATTTTGACTAGTGCATTTCCTAATATAACTTATGTGATAGCTTAATAGAACACCATAGTACATGGAACCTTGAGTAGGGCATGAGATTTTGTAGGTTTGTCCAGAGTGATTCCCCAATAAAACCCAGAGTGTTCTGAACAGTGAATAAAAAAGTATTTGCAAGTCTTGGGGGAGTGGTGAGAAAAAGGGAAAATTCAACTTCCCCAAGTGGAAAATTCTTGATATTCTCATATGCAGTGGGGACAACAAAAGCAATAGGCTGAGCCCCCAATCTTGGGGTTTGTTTATATGAAACTTAATCCTGCAAAGGATAGGCTAAGCCTACTTAAAATTAGGCCTAAGGAAAAAAAAAATTAGGCCTAAGAGTCACCCCCAAGAGAACTTCATTTGTTGCTCAGATGAGGCCTCTCTCTTTCAGCCAACATGACTAGCAAACTAACTGCTCTCCCCCTCTCTACGTGGGACATGACACTCAGGTATGTGGACCTTCCTGGCAACGTGGGACAGAAATCCTAGAATGAGCTGGGACTCAGCATCAAGGGATTGAGAAATCCTTTTCGACCAAAAGGGGGAAGAGCAATGTGCTGGTTTGAAATGATGTATGTATCCTAGAAAAATCATGTTTTAATCCTAATCCCATTTTGTAAAGGCAGCCGTTTCTTCCAATCCCTATTCAATGCTGCATGTTTGAAACTGTAATCAGATCATCTCCCTGGAGGAGTGATTTAATCAAGAGTGGCTGTTAAACTGGATTAGGTGATGGCATATCTTCACCTATTTGGGTGGATCTTGATTTGTTTCTGAAGTCCTATAAAAGAGGAAACATTTTGGAGAATGGGAGTGATTCAGAAAGAGCAGAGCAGAACGACATAGCCACAAGAAGCAGAGTCCACCAGCCAGCAACCTTTGGAGATGAAGAAGGAAAATGCCTCCCGGGGAGCTTCATGAAACAGGAAGCCAGGAGAAGAAGCTAGCAGATGACACCATGTTCACCATGTGCCTTTCCAGATGAGAGAGGAACTCTGACCGTGTTTACCATGTGCCTTTCCACATGCGAGAAACTCTGACCGTGTTCACCATGTGCCCTTCCACTTGGGAGAGAACCCCTGAACTTCATCAGCCTTCCTGAACCAAGGTATCTTTCCCGGGATGCCTTAGATTGGACATTTCTTTAGACTTGCTTTAATTGGAACATTTTCTTGGTCTTAGAACTGTAAACTAACAACTTATTAAATTCCCCCTTTTAAAAGCCATTCTGTTTCGGGTACATTGCATTCTGGCAGCTACCAAACTAGAACAAGCAAAATGAGACAAAATAAAGTGTCAATGGGCTGAGAAATTTCAGAGTTGAGAGGTTATCCTGGAGGTTATTCTTATGCATTAAATAGATATCACTTTTTTAATTAAGGTTTAATGGACTGGCTGGAGGGAACAGCCTGAAAATGTAGAGCTGTACTCCAGTAGCCATGTTTCTTGTAAATGACTGTATAATGACATAGCTTTCCCTATGTGACTGTGCGATTGTGAAAACCTTGTGTCTGATGCTCCTTTGATCTATCTCATGGACAAACGGGTAAAACTAAGGATTAAAAGTAAATAAATAATGGGGGAACAAATGTTAAAATAAATTTAGTAGATTGAAATGCTAGTGATCAATGAAAGGGAGGGGTAAAGGCTATGGTACGTATGAATTTTTTTTCTTTTCATTTTTTCTGAATTGATGCAAATGTTCTAAGAAATGATCATGATGATGAATACACAACTATGTCATGATTTTGTGAGTTACTGATTATATAACAAGAATGGAATGATCATATGGTAAGAATGTTTATGTATGTGGTTTGGTCAATAAATAATTAATTAATTAATTTTTAAAAACTTGAAAGCGTCCCTTTCACATTATTACTATTACTTATTAAACTCTCAGTATCATTTTATCAACTAAATAGACCATTAATGAATATTCATCAGTAATTTAAGAAGTACTGGATATGCAAAAAGGGAAAATAGAATATAGGAATAGATCAACTGATGATTCAGATATTGGAGTTAACAAACAAGGATTTAAAATAAGTACAATTTATATATTAAAAACAAATAAGCAAAAGATAGAAATATTGATGAGATAAAGAAATTAACAAGAACCAGAAGACATTAAAAAAGAATCAAATAGCATGGTGGTTCAATGGTAGAATGCTTGCCTTCCATGCAGGAGACCCGGGTTCGATTCCTGGACCATGCACCCCCCCTCAAAGAAAAGGAACCAAATAGACAAATCTAGACCAGTAAAACACTGTGAAAATTAATAAGCCATTATGTTCAACAAGAGACCAGACAAAGCAGAAGGATTATTGAAATCAAAGATCAAAAGAAAATATACACTTGGAAGTCCCATGAGAAGAAGAACAGAAAAAAAAAGAAGAGAATATAAAAGACACATCTGACACAGTTAAAAGGGTCTATCATGTGTGTAATTAGAATCTTAGAAGAAAAGATTTGAAAGGAAACGATATTTGAATAGATAAGCTGATCAAAAGCATCAACAAGTTTCCCAAGCTCAGCAAACCTAGAAAAGAATAAATGAAAAGCAAAATAAACCAAAACCATTATCAGGTACATCACAGTCAAACTGTAGAAAACCAAAGAGAAAAAAGAAATCTTAAAAAGCGTCCTGAGGGGCGGGCCGCGGTGGCTCAGCGGGCAAGAGCGCTTGCCTGCCGTGCCGGAGGACCCCGGTTCGATTCCCGGCCCCAGCCCATGTAAAAAATAAACAAACAAACAAAATATAATAAAACAAGAAAATGTTTAAAAATGTTTCCCTTTCTTCCTCCCTTCCTTCCTTCTCTGTCTTTCCTTCCTTTCCTCCCTCTCTCTAAAAAAAAAAATTAAAAAAAAAAAAAAAAAAAGCGTCCTGAGTAAGAAAAGGCATATTATCTTCAAAAGAATAATGATAGTACTAAAGACTAAATTTTCAAAAGAAACTATGGAAGCCAGAAGAGGAATAATATTTTTAATTGATTAAGGAATTTAACTACCAATCTATGAAAAGCCATGAAAAATATGATTCAAAAATAAATGCAAAATAGATGTCATCAACATGGCGATGTAAACAGCTACTGATAAACTCTCCTCAGAGATTCAGTGAATAAAAGAACAATTCTCACTTGTTCAGAATTCTGCTTAATTGAAGAAAGTGAAAAATATCAGGTAGGAAACTTCCATCCCAACCCTCAGGAGAGGGGAGTAACACAAGCCTAAGGAAGTGCACAAAGGCAGTAGCCAGGATCTTTCCAAACTCCTACCAGGGACAGAGACTATAAAATCTCTCACAGCAGTGAGACAGATCCCCACCTATATCCAGACATGGGACCCAAGCCCACAGGGACTTAAGGCAGGACTTGAGCTGCAGGATAGGTTTGAGGAGTTTTCAAAATGGAGGATCAGGGAGGTAATCAAAAAGGGCAATGAGGAATTCTCAAAATGGAGGATCAAGGAGGTAATCAAAAAATCTTCCCTACAGGCAGCAAGTAGCCAGGCAGAAACTACCCAAATCAGCTATTTGGAGATCTGGAGTACAGGGAAGGACATTTCAAGGCCAAGGTCAGTGAAGGATGAAGAGTCTGAGAAAATGTGGATGGAGATTGATTCCAGTCCTGGGTCCTGGAGTCCAACCCACACCCTTTAGGAAAACAGGGGCTTGAGACCCAGTCCTCGCCAGGGGGGCAGCTGCAGACTGGGGCAACTGGGGGAATCCTTTGCTGAAAGTACAGTGGGAGACACAGCCTCACATTGAGCTAGATCTTTTTTTTTTTTAAAGGAAAGACAGAGAGAAGGAAGGAAGGATAGAAGGAAGGAAGAAAGGGAAACATTTTTAAACATTTTCTTGTATTCTGTTTCTCCGTTTTTGTTACATGGGCTGGGGCCGGGAATCGAACCGAGGTCCTCCGGCATAGCAGGCAAGCACTTTGCCCGCTGAGCCACCGCGGCCCGCCCACATTGAGCTAGATCTTGGCTAGAGATGTGAGTGCACAGGAAACCATCAGTTTCAGCCAGGCCCAGTCAGATGCTGCTGGGATTCAGGAGGTAAATGGTTTCTGAGAATAATTAAGTTCCCAAACATCACCATCTTCTGGGCAGACTGGAAAGTACCAGGCTGCAGGGCTTTTCAGAGTCTCTCCAGAAGCTATTGCAGGACCACTGGAGCTGGTCTACACCCCCTGCATGGGTACCCGGCCCTGTTTTGGCTGAGAACTATGGACAACACAATTGTCAAAGCTGTGCCTTAATACAAACCCAGGCAACAACTAATCCTAGATAAGAGAGAGAAATTAACCTTCAGATTAGACCCATCAAGATAACCAGATGACTAGATATCAGCAAAAAAATTCAGACAGCATATTTAAAATTAGAAGAAATGCCTAGCTGAAGGAACAGATCAAAAGTCAGAGATACAGGATCTGAAACAACTAGTCAAAGATGTGCAAACAAATCTCCTGAATCAATTCAAAAAAATGAAGGGAAATGTGTATAAAGAGATAAAGGATATTAAGATAACACTAGAGGAACATAAAGAAGAATTTCAGGGTGGTGCAATGGTGGCTCAGCGGCAGAATTCTTGCCTGCCATGCTGGAGACCTGGGTCCAATTCCCAGAGCCTGCCCATGCCCAAAGAAAAAAGGAAAGAATTCAAAGAATATAGAAAAGTAACAGATATTATGGAAATAAAAGACATTGTAGATGAAATTTAAATATAATGGAGACACAGAACAGATTAAAAGAGGTAGAAGAAAGAGTCAAGCTAGAAGACAGATCAACTGAATTTGAACAGACAAAAGAACAAATGGAAAAAAAATGGAAAAATTTGAGCAGGGTCTCAGGGAAATGATTGACAACCCAAAGCACACAAATATACATATCTGGGTGTCCCAGAAGGAGAAAAGAAGGGAAAGGGCCCGAAGTATATTCAAAGAAATAATAGCTAAAATTTTCTAATGTTTCTAAAAGGTAGTTTAGAAATACAATTCTAAGAAGTCCAATGTATTCCAAGCACAATAAATCTTGTTGTGCTTGGAATACATTGGAATGTAGGAATAGACCTACCCTGACAAACATAGTAATCAGACTGTCAAATGCTGAAGAGGAGAAAATTTTGAAAGCAGCAATAGAAAATTGACTCACCATATTCAAGGAGAACCAAATAAGACTAAGTGCTGAATTCTCATCAGACACCATGGAAGAGAGAAGGCAGTGATATGATATATTTAAGACACTGAAGAAAACAATTGCAAGCCAAGAATTCCCTACTAAGCAAAGCTGCCCTTCAAAATATGAGGGTGAGTTTGAAATATTCACAAATAAACAGAACATGATAGAATTCATTAATAAGAGATCAGCCCTAGAAGAACTAGTAAAGGAAGTCTGCCAAATGAAAAGAAAAGACAGGAGAGAGAGGTGTAGAGGAGGGTACAGAATAGCAGAATATTAGTAAGGGTAAATTAAAAGAATAAAGAGAGGAAAAAATTGATCTGACAAATAAAACCCAGGGGATAAAATGGTTGAATCATGAACTGCCTTTACAGTAATAATATTGAATGTTAATGGATTAAGCTCCATTAATCTTATAATGTTGTTTATAAGAGATGCATCTTACACTCAAAGACGTAAACAGGTTCAAAGTGAAAGGATGGAAAAAGATATTCCATGCACATTGTAACTAAAATAAAGCTGGTGGAAAGGGGAAGTTTAGAGTGATGTATGTGACAAGAAGGAAAGTTGGAGGTTAAAACATGGGAATGTATAACATAGCAAATCTTGTGGTGGACAATGTCTGTGATTAACTTGTACAAGTATAAAAAAGTTCTTTCCTGAACTAGAGCAAATGTATGACTCTATTATAAGGAATTAATAATAGACGGATAAGTGGAGGAAAATGTAACCCATTGCAAACTATGGACTTTTTAGTTAGCTAATATTTAATATTCTTTTATCAACAGTAACAAATGTACCACACCAAGACTACCGGTAAATAATATGGGGGTATAAGGAGTATGGGAGGCTTAGAGTTTTCTTTTTTATTTAATTTTTTTCTGAAGTAATGAAAATGTACTAAATTTGATCATGGGGCTGAATGTACAACCATGTGATGACAACGAACCAGTGATTGCATACCTCAGATGGTTTCAATGCTGTGTGAATATACTGCAATAAAATTACATTTTAAAAAAAAACAGGCAAAATAAAGTATTTTCAAACTAACAAAATCCAAGGGAATTAATGGCTAGAAGGCCAGCACTCTAAGAACATTTTAAAAGCAGGTACTTCAGGAAACAAAAAAGAAATATGGAACTGTAGAAAGGAACAAAATGTTGTATGTGGATGAATATGATATAATGTTAACTCTAAATACAACAATAATAATGGCATACATGTGTACACATAAAATATATAACAAAATGCACACCCAATACCACAAAGGGCAGGAAGATAAATGAGGTTAAACTATTATTAGATTTTTACATTATTCTAGAAGTGTTAAATGTACTAACAAAATAGACTCTGATAAGTATGTGTACTGAAATCTCTACAGTATACACTATTAAAAAACACACACACAAAAACCAACCACCAAAAAAACCATGTAAGAATGTATATAACTCAGAAGCTAATAGAAAGGGGAAAAGAAGGGGAAAAAACTAAGTGGAAAAGAGAAATAAAAGGACAAAGAACAGATGGAATTAACATAAAACAAATAGCAACATAATAGACAAACAAAACTACATCACTAATAACATTAACTACAAGTGGACTGAACACCCCCAGTTAAAACATGCATATTGAAAACTGATCTAAATAAAAAAGGCCAAAACTATATACTATTTATAGGGGATACACTGTCAATACAATACAAGCACACACTTAAGTTGTAAGTAAACAAGATTTATCAAGAAAACTAATCAAAAGATCTGGTGTGGTGAAATTAATATTAGAACAAACTAATTTTTAAGGAAGAAATATCATTAGGGAATTTCATGATGATAAAGAATCAATCCAGCTCTAAGATACAAAAATCTTAAATGTGTAAAAACCTGAGTAACAGCACACTTTCAAATTAAACAAAATAGCGAGATCTGCAAGGAAAAAATATGTAAATCTACAATTCTAACAGATTTCCCAGTAATTGATAGAATAAGTACACGAAAATAAAGGCAGCAAGGATATAAAGATTTGAATAAAAGAATTAACCAACAGACTTACTTGACATGTACAGAATATCATACTCTACAATTGCAAAACATACAGGTTTTGCTTGTTTGTTTTTATTGCATGTTTGTATGGCAGGATCATTTTTCATTATTTTTCCACGTGAGTATCCTGTTATTGCAGTACCATTTGATGAATTTTTGTTTGTTTGTGTTTTGGGGGGGAGTACATGGACTGGAAATCGAATCCAGGTCTCCAGCACAGCAGGTGAAAATTCTACCACTGAATGATCTCTACACCCCAGAATACACAATTTTTAAGCACATGCAAAATATTTACCAAAAATGACTGTTAATGAGCCACAAAGCAAATCTCAAGAAAATTCACAGAACTGAAATCATAAAAATGTGTTCTCTAGCTACAGTGAAATTAAACTGGAAAACAACAACAGAAAGAAAACCAGAAATTTTTCAAATGTTTGGAAATTAGAAACACCTTTAAAACACCCAAAAATCAAAGAAGTAATTACAATGGAAATTAAATACTTTGAATTGAACATGATGTCACATTTAAAAACTTGTGGGATGCAATGAATAGAAAGCAATTTAACACACTCAAGGCATATAGTAGGAAAAAAGATCGAAAAATAATGTCCTAAGGTTTGACTATAATAAGCTAGAAAAAGAGGAGCAAATTAAGAATAATAAAAATAAGAGAAGAAATCAATGAAACAGAAAACAGAATAAACTGAAATTTAAAAATCCTGATTCCTTAAAAAGACTAAAAATTGAATAGTCCCTAAAAACATTAAAGAAACAAACAGCAGGATAACACAAATGAACAAAATCAGGATCGTAAAAGGGAACATGATTACAGATACCACAAGCATTAAAAACACAAAAAGAGGGTGGTATGACTGTGGTTCAGTGGCAGAATTCTTGCCTGCCATGCCAGAGACCTGGTTCAATTCCTGGTGCCTGCCCATGCAAAACAACAACAAAAAAAAAACAGTAAGAAAAGTATAACTTTACACCCATGTCTGAACACATCGATGACATACACAAGGTACCCAACTACAGCAAGGTACCCAACTACAGCAACAACAAAACAAAAACCATACGGTAACAAACAACAGAATATTTGTAGTGTTGGATTGAGAAAATAATATAAAAACTTCCTATCAATAATACTTCAGGCCCAGAGCTTTACTGGTAAATTCTTCTAAATTTAAGGAAGTAACATCAGTTTTGTAGTGAAGAGAGAAACGCAGAAAATACTTCCCAACTCATTTTATAAGGCCAACATTAACCTGACATCAAATTTAACAAAGTTGCACGTGGCCTTGGAAAAAAATACATTAACATCTATGGAGACTGGAACGTTAATACTGTAGACCCACTGTGCTAAGGGGTTCAGGTTTGGGAATTCTTCAGGTGACTGGATTGGAGATTCTAATCTCTGGAGAATTCAGTACTTAATTAAATTCAAAAAAGGGAAAACCTGGGAGAGTATGGGTACAATCTATACACTATTCATTCAAATTCTCATTTATTTCTGAATTATTTAATTTGTGTTTAAAAATAAGCCGTGGCCACATTAAAGCTTCAATTTAAAGTAAATTGCCATTCCATTTTTTAAAAAATTTTTAAGCATTTTTTATTATGAAATATAACATATATATGCACATATACACAAAGCAATAATTTTCAAAGTACATTTTTACGGTAGTTATAGAACAGATTAAGTTTGGTATGGGTTTATACCATAATTTCAGGTTTTTCCTTCTAGCTGTTCCAAAACACTGGAGACTGAAAGAAATATCAATTAAAAACAAACAAACAAAAAAAAAACACTTAATCTAGCCCACCAGAGATTATCACATTTTGGGGGCTGGGGGCTTGAAAGTGCACAGGCTGGGAAACGAAAGAGATTATCACTTTAAGTGTTTGGGGTCTAGCCCACCAGTTTTCTCAATATAACCCACCAGATTTAATGTTAGTACATAAATGTTTTAAAAATAGAAGTTGGGTCATATTATTCATGCTGCTCTGCAACTCATTTCTTGTTGTTGTTGTTTGTTTGTTTTGCATTTTATCTCCTTTTTTATTTTTCAAAGTTTTTAAATTTAATTTATTCTGTTTTTTCAAACCAAAACAACATACAAACATGAACATTCCTAACATACAAACATTCTGTGTATGGTGTACAATCAATGGCTCACAATATCATCACATAGTAGTAGTAGTATAGTCATCACCATGATCATTTTTTGGAACATTCTGCAATTTGTTTTTCAATTGGTTTTTTTTTTTACATGGGCAGTCACCGAGAATCGAACCCAGGTGTCCAGCATGACAAGTGATAACTCTGCCTACTGAGCCACCATGGCCTGCCCATGAAACTTGTTTTTATACATAACAGTATATCTTTTTTTTGTTTCTGCTAATTACATTTATTTAATTTTCCTCCTTGATTTTTTGTAATTAATTAATTTTTATTTATTTATTTTTTTACATGGGCAGGCACCAGGAATCGAACCCAGGTCTCCACCATGGCAGGCGAGAACTCTGCCTGTTGAGCCACCATAGCCAGCCGTTATTTATAATTAAAATGCAATAACAGATACATGATTGTTGAAATATTCAAATATCACACAAGTGTATAAAGCAATAAATGAAAGTTTTCTTATCACCTCTAATGCCACCATTCCCATGCCACTGCAGCAAATGTAACCACTGTTAACTCTGTAGTGTGCATCCTTCTAGGCCTTTCTATAGGAACACACAGAGCTTTATTTATTTAGCTAAAAGCAATTATGTTCTTCCTAAAGTAATACAGTGTCAAAATGTAAAATACATATTCCATATAATAATCCATATAGTCCATATGACAGACATATTCCCAACTTTTTCCCCCTGTATATTTACCCTGTGGACAGTAATCCTTTTATCCCTGTTCTATGGATAAAGAGGCTTGAGCTTAGAGATGGTGAATAACTTGCCCATAAGACAGGCTGCAAGGAGCCTAGTTGAGATTTTCTTTTTTTAATTGACAAAACATAACATACAAACAGAAACGTTCTTAACATATTGTATTAGTTAGGGTTCTCTAGAGAAACAGAATCAACAGGGGACCCTCACAAATATAAAATTTATGAAAGTGTCTCACGTGACCATGGGAACACAGAGTCCAAAATCCGCAGGGCAGACTGTGAAGCCAACGATTCCGATGGAAGGTCTGGACGAACTCCACAGGAGAGGCTCACCAGCTGAAACAGGAAGAGCCTGTCTCTTCTGAATCCTCCTTAAAAGGCTTCCAGTGATCAGATTAAGCATTACTCATTGCAGAAGACACTCCTCTTTGGCTGATTACAAATGCAATCAGCTGTGGATGTAGTTGACATGATCATAATTTAATTCTATGAAATGTCCTCATTGCAGCAGACAGGCCAGCACTTGTCCAACCAGACAAACAGGTACCACCACTTGGCCAAGTTGACACATGGACCTAACCATGACACATATGAACATTCCATTCTTGGCATATAATCAGTGACTCACAATATCATCATATAGTTGTATATTCATCACCATGTTCATTTCTTAGAACATTTACATTATTCCAAAAAAAGAAATAAAAGAAAAAAGAGAAAATTCATACATACCATACCCCTTACCCCTCCCTCTCAGCGACTGCTAGTATTTCCATCTACCCAATATATTTTAACCTTTGTTCCCCTATTTTTTATTTTATACCCCTTACCATTCCCTTTCATTGATCACTAGTATTTCAATCTACTCAATTTATTTTAACATTTGTTCCCTCTATTATTTATTTAGAGTTAATCCATATAGTTTACTCATCTGTCTATACCATAGATAAAAGGAGCTTCAGACACAAGATTTTTACAATCACACAGTCACATTGTAAAAGCTATAGCATTATACAATCATCTTCAAGAAACATGGCTACTGGAACACACCTCCACAGTTTCAGGCATTTTCCTCTAACCTCTCTAATACACCATAAACTAAAAAGGGGATATTTATATAACGCGTCAGGATAACCTCTCGACTTTGTTTGAAATCTCTCAGCCACTGACATTTTCTTTTATCTCATTTCTCTTCCCCCTTTTGGTTGAGAAGGTTTTCTCAATTCTTTGATGCTGAGTCCCAGTTCATTCTAGGATTTCTGTTCCATGTTGCCAGGGAGGTTTATACTCAGAGAGAGAGGTGGAGGGTAGTGAGTTTGCTGGCCATGGTGGCAAAGAGAGATAGGCCACATCTGAGCAACAAAAGAGGTTCTGTGGGGGTGACTCTTAGGCCTAATTTTAAGTAGGCACAGCCTATCCTTTGCAGGGATCAATTTCATTTGAGCAAATCCCAAGATTGAGAGCTCAGCCTACTGATTTCGTTGTCCCCACTGCTTGCAAGAATATTAGGAATTCTCCAAATGGGGAAGTTGAATTTTCCCTCTTTCTGGCCATTCCCCCAAGGGGACTTTGCAAATACTTCTTTTTTCACTGTTCAAGTCACTCTGGGATTTATGAGGGCATCACACTAGACAAAACCTACAAAATCTCATGCCTTATTCAAGGTTCCATGTACTTACAGTAGCATCATTTCTTGATTAAAAAAAAAATAGGAGGGAAATTCCTCAATATAATTAAGGGCATATATTAAAATTCCACAGGTAACATTATACTCAATGGTAAAAGACAGAAAACTTTCTGGTAAGATCAGAAACAAGACAGCAATGTCTGCTTTTACCACTGATATTCAACTCACTGAACTGGAAGTTCTAGCCAGAGCAATTGGGAAATATATACATACAAAAATACATACATGCCATTCAAATTGGAAAGGAAGAATTAAAACTATCTCCATTCACAGATGACATAATCTTACATTGAGAAAAATCCCAAAGAATCCAAGAGAAAGCCACTAGAGCTAATAAACTGATTTGGCAAAGTTATGGAAGACAAGACCACATAAAAATCAGTTGTGTTTCCATACACCAGTAATGAAACATCCAAAAAGGAAATCAAGAAAACATGTCCATTCTGTCTTTAACAGATGAATAGATAAACAAAAAGTGGTATATACATACAATGTAATTTCATTCAACCATAAAAATCAAGTTTTGATACATGGTACAGTGTAGATGAACTCTGAAAACATTACGTTAAGTGAAATAAACCAGATACAAAAGGATAAATACTGTTTAGTTTCACATACATGAAATAAGCAAATTGATAGGCACAGACAGTAGATTACAGGTTACCTGAGGCAAGAAGGCAGGGATGAGGGGAGGGCAGAATGGGAGTTATTGCTTAATGAGTTCAGAATTACTGTTAAGAGTGATGAAAATTTTTTAAAAATTTTTAAATGAAAAAAAGAATGATGAAAATATTGTGGTAATAAGATGGTGGTGATGATGGGAGCACAATATTTCAAATATAACTGAAATGTATTGTGTACGTGTGTGTGTGTATGTGTATAAATGGTTAAAAATGGGAAATTTTACATAGTACATGTTTTAGTTTGCTAATGCTGCCAGAATACAATATAACAGAGATGGGTTGGCTTTTATAAAGGTGATATATTAAGTTACAAATTTACAGTTCTACGGCTATAAAAAATATCCAAATTAAGGTACCCATAGAAAGATATCCTGACTCAAGAAAGGCCAATGTCTGAAAAATAGGAAAGCACATGGCTGGCATCTGCAGGCCCTTGTTTCTGGTTCTCCTGCTTCCAGCTTCTGATTCCAGCGGCTTCCTCTTTAAGTGTCTGTGGGCCTTCACTTAGCTTCATGAGGGCAAAGCTCTGGGTTCTGGCTTGCTTAGCATCTCATGGGAAGGCACATGGCAATGTCTCCTAGACTCTGCATCTCCAAACGTCCATGTCTAGGCATCTGCTCTTTCTGTCAGCACTCCAAGCATCTCCAAATGTCTGTGTCTGTGTCCACTCTGGTATCTGTCTAGCTTCTGTCAGCTCTCTCAGCATCTGTTGTCTCCTGAGGCTTGGCATTTCCAAACATCTGTGTCTGTGCCTGCATCTGAGGTTTCTCCAAAATGTTTCCCCTTTGAAAGGAATCCAGTAAACTAATCAAGATCCCCCTTGAATGTGCTAAATCACATTTCCATCTAACCAAAAGGCCACACCCATAACTGAGTGGGTCAATCTCCGTGGAAACCATCTAATCAAAGGTTCTACCCTAAACAATAGGTCTGGCCTCACAAAACTGGATCAGGATTAGAAGAAATGGCTTTTCTGGGGTACATGACAGTTTTAAACTAGCACTATAGATATGTTATCACAACAAAAGAGTAAAAAGAAAAACCTAAAGACATTATAAGAAAGAAAATTAAAGGCCAATAGTGTTCATGAGTATTATCAAATCTAATCCAGTGATATAAAACAAGTTTAATATACATGTCCAAGTGTCAAGAATGTCAAGAATGAAAGGTTGATTTAACATTAAAACATCAAAGTAAGTTACCAAATTAGAATTTTAAGAGAAAAATATGATCCTCTCCATAAATGCATAAATGTATTTGTCAAAATTCAACCCTCATTAATGTAAAAAAATCTTAGTAACTTACGAAGAGAACTTTCTTAACTTGATAAAGGCATCTTTGAAACTGAGAGGCATAGTTCCCCACTGGTCTCTTCAAGGTCCTACAGATCTTGCTGTAGGAGTCAAGAATGTAAGGCTCTAACCATTCTTTATCTGGGCCATTTCTCTGAGTTGTTTGCACAGCTGGTAAACTTGAGAGATAACATATCCCTCCAGACAGGCTTGCTTAATGCTTACTGTACAAGCAGCAGATTTTCCAAACTCACTGTTTCCCAGTGGCTATGCCAACTCACTATGTGAACAGCATCCATGTACCCAACTGAGTCCCTCACATTGTCCCCATGGGAGCTGGGAAGAAGAGAAATCCAAATTTAAAAACAATGTTCATGCTGCTTGCTGTACATGAGTAATAAAGTATTTGTCTTTGACCCAGTGGTCTTATGTTTTCTGCTAGCATCCATGAATCAATAATAGGGTAACATATGAGCTTGTAAGTAGGGTAAAATAAAATCCCAGACCTGTCCTACAGCTGATAACATATCTAACTTTCCCCTTGAATTCAAGAAAAACAAAACTATGTGTATTATCATTTTTTTTTTTTTTTTTTGGCATGGGCAGTCTCTAGGAACCGAACCCAGGTCTCTGGTATGGTGGGCAAGAATTCTGCCTCTGAGCCATATTGCACCACCCTATCATCTCTTTTTAATAATGCACTGAAGCCAATGCAATAAGTTATGACAAAGAAATAAAAGATTGGAAAGGCTGAAATAAAACTGTCATTATTCACAGATGATGAGACTGTAGACACAGAAAGTCCTAAATACTCTATAAATTATTATAACTAGTAAGTGAATTAAGCAATGCAGCCTGATATAAGGATAATACACAAAAACAATTGTTCTTGTAGCAACAAAATGGAAAATAAAATTTCTAAAAATGTCACATAGAATTTCATCAAAAACATCTAACAACTAAATATTAATCTAACAAAAAGTATGTAGTGAAAAATACAACAAATTGGTGAGAAAAACTGACACTGAACAAATACAGAGTATACTATATTTCTCAGCTGGAAGTCAAAATTAATAAGATGTAAATTTTCCCCAAATTAACATACAGATTTGCAAATAAAATCCCAGGAAGGATTCGTTTGGGGCGGAAATCAACAAATTGGTTACAATGTTTATATGGAGGAACAATACTACCAGACTTTAAATGAAGTAGAATATAGAGTCCAGAAAGAGAACTATGTTCTCTTTATGAAAAAAAAAAAAAAGCTCCTTAAAATTCATAGGGGCAATAGTGATGGAACAACTGGGTATTTGAATGGAAAAAAATTAATCTTTATCCTTACCTCTCACTATATGCAAAATTAATTCAATAGATCATGGACTTAAATGAAGCTATGAAGCTTCTTAAAGAAAACATAGAAGAATATCTTCATGACTTCGGGGTAAACTTTATTTTACATGATGGAGAAAAGCACAAAAGACAAAAGAGCGGACAACACCTAGTATAAAAGGAAAAGACATAAACAGATAACCAAAAAAAGATATTAAAACTGCCCATTAATATATGAAAAAGAAAAATGGTCAAGCACAGTCATAACTAGAGAAATAATTAAAGCAACAATGAGATACTATTTCTTACCAACCAGACTAGTAAAAACTAAAAATTCTGACTTACCTTTTGACCCAACAAACTAGGAATCTATCTTGAAGAATCACCTCTAACAAACCAAATTACATATATATAAGGCTACTTATTGTAGCAAAGTAACAAAATATTGAAAATCACCTAAATGACCATACATAAGAAAGTGGATGACTAAACTATTATTAGGTCCCTATACTGGAGCATTACATTGCTTTAAAAAATAATAATGAATATCTCTATGAACTGCTGTCAAGTGATTTCCAGGACATATCAAATGAAGGAAACAATGTACCAAAGAATATCTACACAGTATGCTATCTTTAATGTAAAAAAAAGAAAGGGTCATTGAAAAGACTACTAATTCTTTTCAAAAAATTGCCTAATTGTGCTCACTTCGGCAGCACATATACTAAAATTGGAACGATACAGAGAAGATTAGCATGGCCCCTGCGCAAGGATGACACGCAAATTTGTAGGCGTTCCATATTTTAAAAAAAAATTTTTTTTAATTGCCTAATTGTTCATTAGAGCAAAAGAAATATAGGAAAGATAAACCAGAAACTATTGAGGTTAATTTTGTATTGGGAGTGGGTGCTATATTAGTCAGGGTTCCCTATAGAAACAGAACCAATAGGAGATATCTGTAAATATGAGATCTATAAAAGTGTCTCACACAATCGTGGGAATGCAAAAGTGTGGGAAAATGGCTGAAGGTCAGAATGTTTCCATAATGCAGATAAAGGTGCAGACGACCGAACACCAGGTCCTACCAGGGTGGAACACTCTACTGGCGAGCACATGACTGTCTGCAGAAGGAAACATTCTGTATTTTGTATGGCATGCCTGAGATTAATGTTGATATGGCAGTTCAGGCAAAAAACAACTTACTAACAACCCTGAAAGATACTTCCTGTTTTGAAGCTTCTCAATAAATATGATGAGGAACTCAGGGTCAAGGCTCTTGTCCTTTGAGACATGAGTCCTCTGCTCTCACCTTAAAAGACTTTTCTGTGTGAGTGTCTTTATTTTGCAGATTCATGGTGCCCTCTCGGTCCTGTTTGCTGAGCTGGTCTCAGCAAGAGGGGCCCAATGTGGAACTCAAAGAAGATTTGCCAGAACAAAAATTGAAATTGTCACATCATGAATCTCCGAGTGGATTTAGAGGCCTCTTGAGTCCGCGAAATAGAAACTAAAGGTAAGGACTGTTTCGGATAAAACAAGCAGGGTAGTCATAGGGAATAGTGATAGCACTACTAAATATCACCCCATGTGTGTCTGCTGAAACAACTCCTCCAAGCAGGAGGAGCTAGGGCCAGTGAGTCCTGCATTATGGAACTTTTGCAAGTTATAGAGGAACACTGTTCCTGGTTTCCAACATTGGGCAGTTTAGAATTAGGAGATTGGGAACGAGTGGGTAAAAAGTTGAAAAAGCTACATGTACAAGGGGTCCCTCTCCCTGTCATTATCAGGACGACCTGGACTATTATTAAATCTGTTCTGGAACCTTTGCAGACTGAGGAGGAGGAGGAGGAAGAGGAAAAGATATTTGATAAAGTTCCTCCTATTAAATCTTCTGAGGATTCTAATGTTACAATTAATTTGCTATCGGCCCCAACATTAATTAATTTTGGAGAGGCTAACTTGCCTCCACCTCCTCCCCCACGCCCTCCACTGATGCCCGGAGATACCCAATGACCCCAAATTTGTGTGAATATAAACCCTATGGTTTTATATCCCATATTTTTAAATTGGAGAAACTGTTTAATATCGAGAAACTCCTTGTTTGAAAGTTTTATCTTACAGTTTTTCTTTACTTTTAAGTTAAAAAATCTGTTAACTAAAAAAAAAATAAATAAATAAATAAATAAATAAAAAATAAAAAATAAAAAAATAAAAAAATCTGTTAACTATTAGGTCTAAGACCATAAAACAGTTAGAGGAAAATGTAGGAAGATATCTTATGAAACGCACAATTGGAGGCGGTTTTATGGACCTTAAACCTAAAGCAAGAACACTGAAGAAAGAAAGAAATAAATGGGAGCTCCTCAAAACTAAACACTTTTGTGCATCAAAGAACTTCATCAAGAAAGTAGAAAGACAGCCTACACAATGGGAGACAATATTTGGAAACGACATATCAGATAAAGGTCTAGTATCCAGAACTTATAAAGAGATTGTTCAACTCAACAACAAAAAGACAGCCAACCCAATTACAAAATGGGAAAAAGACTTGAACAGACACCTCTCAGAAGAGGAAATACAAATGGCCAAAAGGCACATGAAGAGATGCTCAATGTCCCTGGCCATTAGAGAAATGCAAATCAAAACCACAATGAGATATCATCTCACACCCACCAGAATGGCCATTATCAACAAAACAGAAAATGACAAGTGCTGGAGAGGATGCGGAGAAGAGGCACACTTATCCACTGTTGGTGGGAATGTCAAATGGTGCAACCACTGTGGAAGGCAGTTTGGCGGTTCCTCAAAAAACTGAATATAGAATTGCCATACGACCCAGCAATACCATTGCTAGGTATCTACTCAGAGGACTTAAGGGCAAAGACACAAACGGACATTTGCACACCAATGTTTATAGCAGCATTATTTACAATTGCAAAGAGATGGAAACAGTCAAAATGTCCATCAACAGACGAGTGGCTAAACAAACTGTGGTATACACATACAATGGAATATTATGCAGCTTTAAGACAGAATAAACTTATGAAGCATGTAATAACATGGATGGACCTAGAGAACATTATGCTGAGTGAGACTAGCCAAAAACTAAAGGACAAATACTGTATGGTCCCACTGATGTGAACCGACATTAGAGAAGAAACTTGGAATATGTCATTGGTAACAGAGACCATCAGGAGTTAGAAACAGGGTAAGACAATGGGTAATTGGAGCTGAAGGGTTACAGACTGTGCAACAGAACTAGATACAAAAACTCAAAAATGGACAGCACAATACTATCTAATTGTAATGTAATTATGTTAAAACACTAAATGAAGCTGCATCTGAGCTATAGTTTTTTTTTGTTTGTTTGTGTTTTTTGTTTTTTCCCTTTTTTTATATTTCTTTTTATTTTTTTCTCTATATTATCATTCTATATCTTTTTTGTTGTTTTGCTAGTTCTTTTCATAAATCGAAGCAAATGTACTAAGAAATGATGATCATACATCTATGTGATGATATTAAGAATTACTGATTGCATATGTAGAATAGAATGATTTCTAAATGTTGTGTTAGTTAATTTTTTTTAATTAATTTTAAAAAAATCTGTTAACTTTCCATTACATAAATTGGACATCAGTGAAAAATAGCCTAAGATTGAAACTTTAAATTTCAATAGCATCTTGTAATTAGATTTGTTTTATAAAAGAAAAATAATCAGAAAACTTTGAAAAAGTGAAAATTCTTGTTAAAAATTGTATATTGATGTTTCAAATATGCATTGACTAAAGCATTTTAAGTATTTGACATTATTCTGACAAATTTGATTTTGATGGTAATTGTATATGGCGAAACATTTGCTTGAAGTAATGACTTAAGTATGAAGGATATAAAAAAAATGTGTTTTTATTAATAGGAAAAAGAGAGTAGTTTTGTCCTAAGATAAAATGAATAGCTATTACAGAATGAGGAAAATGTAAGACAAAGCTTGAACAGATAAAGTAAGTTGCTGAAGGTTTGTGGAAGTGGAAATTTTGGTCAAAGTCAAGAAAGATTTAATGGGTCTATCTATAAATTTTTTTCAAAAACTTTAATATCAAATAATATAGTGATGCAAGACTAAAGTTTAGTTTTCTCTCTGTTAAAGTAACAAAGTTTTCTTGGACTGTGGCCTGTTCTACTGAAAAGTTATAAAAGTCTTTTCTAAGTAATCAGTGTAAAAAGCACAGAGTCTGTGCCTTATCAAAATAACATATTAACTTTATCATGTCCTTGGCTGTGTAAGAAAAATAAGTCACACTGTTTGAAAAAGATTTACTGATTCATAAACAGTGGCTAATGGAGTAACTATATGAATGCCTATCTGAAAATAAAATAATTAAGAAATACATGGAAGGAAATTATGGAGAAAAAACATCACAGAAGAGGAAATATGGGAAATTGTTCAATGTGCTAATGTATGTTTTTCATGTAGATGCCTACTTGACCCTAATTTCACCTGAACATGAGTATAATAATACTGCGGATATCTCAGCAGAAATTGCTATGAATACCATTACTAAAGAACTCTACTCTTGTACACTGCATCAGCAACCTGGACATTTAGGTACAAACGCTATGCACAAGTGGGCATAAGCCAAAAGGATTAATTTACCTTTTTCTATTTTAATTCAGATTAAAAATCAATGTGTGATGGCAGCCTCCGCACTAGCCCGAGCGTGGAGGTTGCTGCGGCTTGGTGTCCCTGGCCGGTGTCACTGCGGGTCGCCCCGGGGCCACCTCGCACGCATGCGGCATATTCCGGGTCCCGCGGTGACCGAACAGAACTTGTCTGCGGCCAGCGGGCCGTGCGCCTCAGGCACTGACCTCTACTGTCTGGAGCTGCTGAGAAAATGAGATTATGAAGGCTATTTATGCTCCCTGCTACTACCTGCAGAATCCCGAAGCTCTGCTTTTGCACTGAGGGCCTTCAACGTGGAACTGGCTCAGGCTGGTATTAAAATATCTTAAAATACAATTTGCAAAATGGTGATATTATAAGTTTAATGCTGAACAATTAATAACTGTAGTTGTAGTTTATATGTTAGATATTTTTAAGATCTCTGCTGGTGATTTGTTTCTCCTACTAACTCTTTAGATTTAACAATTAAATTCCAAAAATAAAACTAGCCAATAAACTTAATGTTTCAGGAAGTTTTTATCTCTTCTAAGGATTAAAAATATAAAACTGTGTAATTAACTGTATTAGTTAGGGTTCTCTAGAGAAACAGAATCAACAGGAATCACTCACAGATATGAAATTTATAAAAGTGTCTCACTTAACCATGGGAACGCAGATTCCAAAATCCACAGGGCAGGCTGTGAAGCTGATGATTCCGATGGAGGGTCTGGATGAACTCTACAGGAGAGGCTTGCTGGCCGAAGCAGGAAGAGAGCCTGTCTCTTCTGAATCCTCCTTAAAAGGCTTCCAGTTATTAGATTAAGCATCACTCATTGCAGAAGACACTCCCCTTGGCTGATTGCAGATGGAATCAGCTGTGGATGCAGCTGATATGATCATGATTCAATTCTAGGAAATGTCCTCTTTGCAACAGACAGCCCAGCACTTGCCCAACCAGACAGTTGCCAGCACTTGGCCAAGCTGACACATGAACCTGACCATGACATTAACATTGCCCATTTGCCTTTTAACTGAATAGGTTAATCAGTATACTATTTATCTGTGCTGGTTTGAAAGGATGTATGTCCCCTAGAAAAGCCATGATTTAATCAAAATCACATGTCATAAAAGCAGAATAATCCCTATTCAATACTGTATGTAATTAGATCATCTCCTTGGAGATGTAACCCAATCAAGAGTGATTGTTAAACTGTATTAGGGAAGCTGTGTCTCCACCCATTTGGGTGGGTCTTGATTGGTTTACTGGAGTCCTATAAAAGAGGAAGGATTTTGGAGAATGAGAGATTCTGAGAGAGCAGAGAATGCTGCAGCACCACGAAGCAGAGAGTCCATCAGCCAGTGCTTTGGAGATGAAGAAGAAAAATGCCTCTCTGGGAGCTTCATGAAACAGGAAGCCAGGAGAGAAAGCTAGCAGGTGATGCTGTGCTTACCATGTGCCCTTCCAGCTGAGGGAGACACCGTAACTGTTTGCCATGTACCTTCTCAGATGAGAGAGAGACCCTGAACTTCATCGGCCTTCTTGAACCAAGGTATCTTCCCTGGGTACCTTTAATTGGACATTTCTATAGACTTGTTTTAATTGGGACATTTTCTCAGCCTTAGAACTGTAAATTAGCAACTTATTAAATTCCCCCTTTTAAAAGCCAAAAAAAAAAACAACAATGTGAAATTTGTAAAAAAAAAAAAAAAAAGATGCTTCACAAATAATACTGAAAACAATAACAGGGGAATTAGCAAAAGAAGTACTCCCTGCTCAAAGATGGCAAATTAATTATACCTACTCTCAAGTGCTTATTGTCTGTGTATACCAATGTGCCACCCAAAGAAATACTTGTAAAACCTTAAAAAATTATTACAAATCCCCTTTACGAATTCAAAGTAACAATGGTTCCCATTTTAAGAGCAATTAATAATTATTCCTTATAAAAAGGAAACTGGGAAAAGCTAAATCATACTCCTGATGTAACAATTCATACAGGAGGATTTGGCTCCATTGATAACAAAATTAGCTCCAAAGTCTGAATAGAGAAACACAGTCAAGACAGGCCAGGGGCCACTGAAATAATAGCAGAGGGAAATAATAATACAATGGTAATTACCTATGCTAAAAAGAATGAATTAAAAATATTGCCTATTAATCAACGTTTTCTTCATGATTAAGTATCTTACAGTATTCACAATCTTAAGCTGGATGACTGCTGGAGAAATGACTGATAGTTTGACATCATGGGCTCATATATATGCCCAAGTGCATGATATTTATCACTGCTGAATTCCCAACTAATGCAGCTGAAGGTTTTCTGTGACAAGTAACATCAACCAAGAAACAGAATTGGACTGGGCTAAATCTGACAACTGCTCAAGGAGGAACTTATGCTGTTATGAATGTAAAATATATAAATAAATCCCTGATAATTAAGATTTTATTGAAAATGCTTTACAAAAAATAGGTGAGGCAGTAAAAGTCATACACTGTTTCCTCAGACCCTTTACATTCATAGTGGAATGCCCTTACTAGTGCTTGGCATTCAATATTAATAACGTTGACTGGTATAACAGCATCTCTGATTCTACCCCGTTGTTTGTTCTCCTGCTGTTGTACTCTTTGGCAAATCTTTAATGGGATTCTGTTAATTTAGTATGCCATGGCAAAAGAATAGAAGAAAAGTATAAGAATACTGTACTTGGTGTTTGGTGTACTTGGTTGGGTAATACTTTATGTGTTTGTTCTTGTCCAGATGAGAGTAGCTAGCATAAAAATACTATATTGGTTGGGTAATGTGTTTGTCTGTCTCCTAACATATTATACTGGGTGGCCCAAACTATGCAAATCTGGGTAATATTTCTTTTCTGTTTTATGTTATACTTGCTGGAAAATGTTTCTTTTCTTGCCCCAAACCAGGTGGCTTAATCTATTAATCTACAGAATATTGCTGTAAGTGGACCTGTTCTTAATGTATACTCTTGTTGTACTAGCTTTGTGATGTTCAGATCATCTAGATAACTGAATTCCTTTATGCCTGTATAAGATATTTTAATTCTTTGTCCTATATTTATATAAAAATATATGTATAGGGTGGGCCACGGTGGCTCACTGGCAGAGTTCTTGCCTGCCACGCTGGAGATCCCGGTTCAATTTCCAGTGCCTGCCCATGTTTAAAAAAATAATAAATATGTGTGTGCGTGTGTGTATAAACTAAATTTACCCCCCAAAATAACCATGACTTACATCATAAACAAATCAGATTCTAAGGGCCAAATGTAAGGGAAAGATACATTTGTGGAGTCTGTTCTGTTCACTGGTGTTGCCACGGCATGCAACTAATGTTGCTATTGCATGACCTTGGTAAGAAACAGTTGAAATGTTCACTCTAGCTAGGAGGACTGGCTATCCTCCCGGAAGGAGGTATATGGTGATAAAGATATCTGGGTCCAAGGGAATCCTCTCGGTCTCTAGCCAGTTCCTAGAGGACCAAACTAGGCCCAGTCACGTAAACTAATTGGAATTTGGCTACTATTGTGGAAAGATATCATAAAAACTGCATGCAAGCAAAAGAAAAATCTTGAGAGGAATCTTATGAGAAAGGAAATGCACCTCATCAGAATCTTAAAAATTTTAACTAAGGAAACTCTAAATGTTGTCTCCAAGATTGCCGTGGATTTTCACTAATGAAACTTGAAATGCTGCTTCTGAAACTCTCCAGCACTTCTGTTCAGGTGTTAGTGCAATCTTATCTGGTGATACAACTATGCTTTATTTTAAAAGCTCTTTTAATTATTTTCTTTAATTACTTTCCTAATAAAACCTGTTTTTATATCACTGAAGTCTGTGTTGTCTGCAAATTCGAACCTATAAGTTAAGTAGCCACAATATTATGTTGCCATTCATGCGACAAATTTGGCGCTATGAGCACGATTTGCATTTCAGCACAGCTTCACAGTGGTGAAGGTCAATAAAACAAACTTTCAAAAAATCTGTGTAAAAAGTATGGATTGTGCACTTCTGAATATTGTAATGCTTTATTAGGACCATTCTTGATAAATTTAAAGTTGCCAGGTTTTTATGTTGTTTCAGATTTGAATGTTTTATAAGACATTTGGGAATTTATAAGTCAATAACCTCTCATGCTTATAATAGCAGCAGTATCTCTTAAAAATCTATAAAATGTCATTTGCTTGGCCATCAGAATAATTTAAGTTTAAACATCTCCCAATTACAGGCCACAGTGTCAAAAATTCAATATATTCAATTACAATTGCTTCATAATTTCCAAACCATGATAGGAGTCCCAAATGGATTACAATATTTTAACCCTATAACATGGATAAAGGTTGGGGAGGGAGGTCTCTTAAGGGAGTATTAATTATTTGTCTTTGTCTTCTCTGTTTATGTTTAGTCTTCAGATGCACGCAACAAGCCCTCTGTGGTATAATGCAATGGGGTAACGCCAGATCTGCTTTCACAGTTCTCCAAAAACAAAAAGGGGGAAATGGCCAAAGGTCAGAATGTTTCTATAATGCAGATAAAGGTTTGGACCTTGGAACACCTGGTCCTGCCCAGGCGGAACACTCTCCTGGTGAGCACATGATTGTTTGCAGAAGGAAACATACTGAATTCTGTACGGCATGCCTGAAATTAAAGTTGATGTGGCAGTTTGGATGAAAAACAACTTACTAACAACCTTGAAAGATACCTCCTGTTTTGAAGCTTCTCAATAAATATGATGAGGAACTCAGGGTTGAGTCTCTTGTCCTTTGAGACATGAGTCCCCTGCTTTCATCTTAAAAGATTCTTCTGTGTGAGTGTCTTTATTTTTCAGATTTGTGGTACATTCCTCAGACTCTCGTGCTGAGCTGGTCTCAGTACGAGAGTCCAAAATCCATAGGGCAGGCAATGAAGCTGGCAACTCTGATGAAGGGTCTTGACAAACTCCACAGGACAAGCTCACTGGCTGAAGAAATGAAAATTCTCTTTTCTCCCTTAAAAGTCTTCAACTGATGGGATTAATATCAAACTCCATTTCTCCCTCCATTTTCCTTCAGAGAGGCTGAGCTAATGTGACTAGCTCTAAGCACCAATTCCCTAATCATATGCTTGGTCTTTCTGGTGTGGCCAGCCCCATCCTAAGACATCTCTTAGCAAAAGTTTCAGGTAAGTTCTGGAGTCCACTATGAACAACAAAAGATATTCCTATCTTGGAAATGTTCAAGGATGTAAAGGTTAACCCCTAGGAGCTGGGACAAAGGCTAGATCTCTTTATGGAAGCCAAATTATTTTTATACAAATTCCTTAAACTCAAGGGAACATACAAATATCTGACTGTGCAGGGGCCACCTGGTCCTCTTTGCATCAGTCAGTGGGTCCAAACAAACAGGTACAAGAAAAGGTTGACACACTGTCTATTGCTATTATTCCTTCATTCCTGACTCATGTCTTCTGCCCATCTGTGACACTATGGTAAGCTAACTTGCTAGTTTACAAGTAAGGTAAAATCTCAGACACTTTATTCTATCATAGTTCCTGATAGAATTCTGTGGTATTATATTAGAATAGAAAATACTGGTATGAAATTATGTTTTTTCAAGATAAATACAAATAAAAAGACAGATCAGTAGACAGGCATATATGTGTGTATATGCATTCATATGCTTCCTAGTTCTGTCTACTCTCAGGGATTCAAGCAATGATATCCTAGTTGCAATGAAAAAATCTAGCGCCCAGATCTTTTTTTTTTTTTTTTTTTTTAACACACGGGCAGGTACTGGAAAATGAACCTGTAGCGTCCAGATCCTGGTTTATGAATCTATTCTCCAGTAAAAGAAACCAAGCCTTCTTGGAGAAAACGATGATTTCAGGGTTGTAGCAGGGAAAATACAAGATGAACCGGAAACACTTGGCACCAGAAAATAAAGTACTATAAAAACAAAGCAAACAAACAAAACACCGAAGGCATGTTGAAAAGGCAAAAATTCAACTTGAAGGAGCTCCTAATGGCCAAATCCATTCCTAATGGACAATGTACACAACAAGTAATGATAATAATGGATTATAACCCACAGAATAAAATAATTATCCATGAGTTCATAAATAATTGAATAAACATATGGGAAAGAAGCAACTGCTTCCTTATAGTAGAATTTAAATGAATACGTACAGAAGGAAAGCTGGAAAGAAAATCACCATTAGGTAAATACCAAAATGGTAACTGTTACACACAAAAATTATCAATGGATGTTAAAATCAATGGGTGACACCTTGGATTTTCTTTTATCGCTAATAAAGTGGAAGCCTCTCTGAAAAAAAAAGGGTGAATCTATGAAGAGAAACAGGATTCCTACACAACTCAAAGTATCTCCCCACAAGATAATTATTCATTAAAAAGGGAAAAACAGTAATTTTACAGATGAAAGACTGGGAAGGCACCACCATAACCAAGTGATCAAAATTAACATTACTGGTAATGAAATACATCAATATCATTCATTATCCAAAAGGAAATAACAGACAAAACCCGAATTAAAAGACATTCTATGAAATAACTGACAAGTAATCTTCAGAAGTATCAAGGTCATGAAAGATAAAGAAAAACTAAAGAACCATTTAAGACGGGAGTAGACTAAGAAGAAAAGACAAATAAATGTGGATCCTGGATTGGATCCTGAAAGAGAAAAGGGAACTGATAAAACAAGTAACAAAATTTGAGTAAAATCTGTAAATTAGTTAAAATGCTTGAGTATAAATGTCCTAGTTCCTCTGTAGGTACCTGGGACATTTGAGTGAATACTACACATGAATCATTTATATTTATATTATTTTCACAAATTTGGAAATGAAAAGATTTTTTAATAAAAAATTAAGAAAGGGGGAAATGGGCATAAAGATCTGACCATACACGTCAATACCAATAAACATATGAAAAGCTGCTGAACCTCATTTCACATCAGAGAAATGCAAATTAAACCCACATCAAAATTCTACTACACAATTACCAGAATGGCTAAAATGAAAGACTGACAGTACCAAACAACAGAGGATGTGGATGAACTGCAATCAGTTTGTCAACTCTCAAACACTAGAGCAATGACATCCCAGAAGCAATGAAACCACCTATTGCCCAGATCTTGGTTTATAAATCTGTTCTCCAGTAAAATAAACAAAACTTCCTCAGAGAAACTACTGATTTCTCAAACACTTTTGGATGAAGCATAAATTGGTACAGCCACATGAGAAATTGGTAGTATCTACTAAACCTCTGCCTACCCTAAGACCTAGTATTTCATTTAGAAATATTTACCCAAGAGAAAAGCATTCAAGTGTTCAATAAAAAAACACCACAGAATGTTCATAACAGCAGCATAATCTGTAACAGCCCCAAACTGGAAACAATCCAAATGTCCATCAACAGCATAATAGGTTAATATAATTTATTCCCAAATGTTATGAGAACTAACTACAATTAAACACATAGATGAATCACTCAAACATAATGTGAAATGAAAGAACCCAAACCCAAAGGCATACATGCTATAAAACTCCATAAATGTCTGTGTGTCTTTATGAAGGTCAAGAATGGGTACAATCAATAAATGATGATAGAATTCAGAATAGTGGCGGGGAGGAGTGTGCTAGAGATTAAGGGAAATTTCTTGGGAACTGGGGCAAAGTTCTTTATATTGATCTTGGTGACTGTCACACAGAGGTGTACTTCACTGTATAGATTTGTGTACTTTATTATATAGATAGTATGGTGGCTTGGAGTTATGTACACAGAAAAACATGCTGGCAATCTTAATCCATACATGTGGGTGAGAACTCTGTTGTAAATAGAACCTTTTAAATTCTATTAAAAGGTTCCTTTAAGTTCTATTTTCAGTTAAGGTATGTGAATCAGGATGGGTTGTAATCCCTTACTGAAGGCCTTATACAGAAGGCCACACAGGGAGAAGCCACAGAAGCAGCCAGAAGTTGGAGGTAAATTGAAAGGAGATGTCACCGCATGCAAACTACCATGTGATGGAAAACCCATGGAACCCCAAAGACTGCCAACCAGCCAGAAAATACTAACTCTAGAGAGGAAGCAAGCCTTCTAGCCTCTGAAACCATGAGCCAATAAATTCCTGTCATTACGCCAACTCACTGTATGGTATTTGTTTTAACAGACAGAAAACTATAACAGATGGTATTTCTCATAAAAATGTTTAAGGGGGCAGGCCAAGGTGGCTCAGCAGGCAGAGTTCTCATCTGCCATGCTGGAGACCCAGGTTCGATTCCAGGTGCCTGCCCATGCAAAGAAAAAACATGTTTAAGTGTATCAAAGCCATGTTTTGGTATAAATATAGAGCAACGGATGTCTCAAGTCTGCTACACAAGTATACATTTGTGCACTCACTTTGTTAAATATCTTCACACTATCTAGTAAAATGGAAGACACAATATTCCAGTAATTCTACTAGCAGGTAGATAAATTCATGCACATTAGCAACACTAAGACAATGAATGAACCACTATTATATCTAATATAGATCATTCTTATAAACATGGTTATACAAATAAGCAAAGCAAAAGACAAAAGACAGTAAGGCAGCAGCATTCATATAAAGTTTTAAAATTGGAGAGACTACAGTATAATCTTTAGATAGGTATACATAAAGTGATAAAACTTTCACACACTTAACCAGTCACACAGACATTATCACACATTCACCACAGGCAACCCACACCCTAAGCAATACGGCCGCACAACCAGGACCTCAAACGGGCACAAAAGCACTATGGCATATTTACCAAGTCACAACTGCACTGTTACAAGTCCCTCAGACCTACACATGGCCACAATCACGATCACACACCAACCAGAGACATCCACACAGTCACAGGTACACTCACCCGTACTCAGTGCGCACACAGTCACACTGTCATACAATTACACATCCCTATGAGGACAAACCCGATCACACCCACTCAGTCACAAGTTCCCTATACCCCCATACTGAATGCCGCACGTGGTCCCAATCACACACAAATACACATATCCCAGAGTAGCACCCAGTCTTTCTGGCACAGTAATAGGCTCCCAGACTGTGCTGCAGAGTGTTACAAATAAAACTACGCATTCACCACAGGAACAGCCAATAGCAACCGGACTGTCATTCACCCCATGTAACATAAAGACACAATCACACAACTTCACAACCTCACAAGACGGAGGCTCCGATTCCAGCCCGCCCTCTTCTCGGGCTCCTCATCTCAGGGCTTTCTAGCTTTCAAAACACCAGGGTCCTCCACAGTTCTGGAGCACTTGGTGGTGCGGCCTTGAGGGTCCCGCCAGCGCGTGACTTTGAGGTCGAATTCCCGCGTGAAGAACCGTCATGCTGCAACTTCCTCTGCGAAACGTAGGAGAGCCAGCAGAAGCGGACAAAATGGCTCCCGGAGGTTTGGGTCATATCAGCGATTAGTAGCGGTCACACCGAAAAGATTATTCTCCCTCATCCAGCAGTGCTCGGGAAGCCTCATGAAGTCCCGGCTCAGTCTCGGGCCGTGACTCCCAAAGTAGACTAGCCCGAGGCGTTTGAAATGGTTTTCTTTCCTGCATCGGGTCCACTAACCCTAAGTGCCGGGCAGGTTTAGGAAAAGGAGGCCAAGTTTCCTTGGGAGGATAATTCACACCGGTGAGCCTTCTGGGAAATGTAGTTCCGAGCAGAAAAAGCGGTGGGTAGATCGTCGGAAAGTCAATTTAATTTCTCTTAAAACTAAGCCTGCGCTTAGCCACACCCGGGATACTTAGGGCAGTGCCTGTACGCAGGCGCAGACTTCTTGAGTCGCCTTTTTGGCCTTTGTTCCCGGGTAAGTTTGGCCTTGGGGTCGTCAGGTGCAGAGGGTAGTGTGACCTAGGCTCTTGAGACTCAGACTTGGGAGGCCGAAGGGGAGGAAACCAGCAACCTGCGACCGGATGGGGGAGGTTTAAGAGAGGAGTTGCTAAACGTGCGACCGGACCGGAGAGGCGGGCGGGAAGGAGTTTTCGAAACTGCGGCGGGGTGGGGTGGGGGTGGGGGGGGCAGTATATTTCTGACTTTCTGATCTGTCTCTGAAAGTCGGGGTCTAAAGAGAATTTAGGGGGCGGGAAGGCTGGGTTTGCAGGAAGCAAACAAGGAGAGTCCGGTTGTTTGAGGTCGTGTAAGTGGGCTCAATATTTTGTTTGGGTATTTGTGAAAATGTTACGTTCAAACGCAAACACAGAATCCTTTAATATGAGTATATGTACAACATATTAAACGTATTTAAGGTATGTGACTTGGATTGTATTTTGCATCCTCACTGTAAAACAATAAAGATGGATCTTTCTGGGAAAGCCATTTTTATTGACGATTTGAAGGGAAAAGACTAATAATTGAGCTGATGAATGGTTTAAAATGTGATTTTCATGTAAAACTAGATGCATTTACTATGGAGCAGTAAATAAAATTTGCGTTATTTTGTTTAAAAAGAAGGAGATTTCATAGAAACTTCTTTGGGGGGATGCCTGCTCTTGCATGGAGCCCAGATTCTAGAGTCCTAGCCATTCAGTCTTCTCAGTTCTTTTAGAGCCCAGCGTGGAGGAATGGGAGATATAGAGATGAGGGCCTGAGTTAAGGAATGACTTGAAAGTTTGAAGGGTGGTATGCTGAATCCAAAGTCAATTCCAAATGCGTCAATTTTTTAAAGTAAACTGGAAAAAAAAGTTATTAAGACTGAAAACTTGGGTTGTATAATCATGGAATGTTTTATAATCATTATAATACTTTATAATCATGGAATGCAGAAAGCCTTTCTCACTACAAAATCCAAAAACTGTAGCATAAAATGTTGATTGTATTACTTTAACCAGAAAAATTAAGTTAAAATTCATAACCAAAGGGGGGAAAATTGCATTTTTGTTACAAACAAATGGCTTATCTCTCTTATAAAGAACATAAAAAAATTGATAAAAAAAGATTAACAGTCCAATAAAAGTGGGGAAAGATGAAGAAAATTCTCGGAGCTATGAATTGTTCTCAAATATACAAAAAGCTGCCAAACCACGTTCATAAGATAAATACTGTTAAAACTAGACAGAGATACTGGGTATCTCATAGATACTGGGTATCTCATATTATGGAATATGATGGCAGAAAATTTTTAAAAATTGAAGACTACATTGCTGGAGGGCATCCAGATTGATACAGGGTCTTTGGAAGCCATTTTGGCAGCATCTGTCAAAATTCTAATGGTACTTTTTTACGGAACAAATCCCACGTCTGGGGATTTCTCCTACAGACCTACTTAAATGATAGATATATAAGGTGATTCACTGTAGCAAATCTTCACAATAGGAAAGTATTGGAAATAGCCATAAATAAACCATTGCAATACAGTGAAAGACTGCAATTAAGGAGTACACTTTGTGACGTGATAGAAAAAGCCTCCCAGATAAGTTAAAAGAAAAAAAGTGTAGAGTCTTGTTATAATATGCTACATTTTGTGTATGAAGCAGGTAGGGGCTAAGAATGAGTATTTCTGTTTGTACAAAAACTGAAGTTTACTGAGAAACTAATAAAAGTGGTTTCTGTTGCAGATGTTGGGAGCAATGGAATAGGTAAGAACATAGAAAAGTACCTTTCTACTGTATGCTTTTTGGGGCATATTCTTTGCACATAAATTTTCATATATTGCTGTCTTTATGTAAGAGGAAAATGTTGATATTTTGTGCTCATTACATTTCTTTCCAGCAAAGTTTCACAATGATATTTTGAACAATTACTTTGACTTTCTTGAAATAATTCCTTCATTTTTCTAATTTCAGGCTTTGGATCATTAAAACAATCAACAGCAACAAAAATATCAGTGAGTTGTTTTTTCACTTATCTTTTAAAATTATGACTCTGTCATTGACCAGCTCCTTTTCACCTGTACATAATTTTTGAACAACCTAATACCACTACTATGACTTAGCTAACACTGGCTTGTGACCAACATGTCGTTTTCGCCTTGAGGCCTGTCTTAATCTAATCCATACATCCAAATGTCTAATAAATAGCACTACTTGGATATTCTATGGGATTGTCAAATTCTGAATATTCCACATCATACTTTATCTCCCTTCTCTGGTGAGGGGGTCTTCTGTTTATTCCCTCTTCATATTGTTTTGGTGATATGCACAACTATCTTAATAGTTTTTAAGTCACTCACCTTTGTGTAATGCTAGACCCTTTCACCTCTGTTACACCCCAGTGCAAATAGGTACCAAGTTCTCTTCTATCACACATAATAAATGATAAATCGGTTTGCTAAATCCTTGATGAACGTCAGGTTACAGGACATTATAATATGTATTTTTCCCCAGGGAATGACAACCTAGGTAAATTATGTGGATTATGAATTTTTACGAGTGCTGTGTATGAATACAACCTCTAAGAAAGGTCATTACGTGGTTCTTTTTCACAGGCCAGTTTACTTGTGCATCTTTGGAATCTACATTTTCTTCTTCAGAAGCCTGAAGGTTTCAGGTTTGATTTATGGGGTGTTGCTTTGTCCCCAGCATAACATTCAGGTGTGATACCATTTCCCCACTTACTGGTTGTAAAGTCACTAAACTGGATGTGATCCTCAGTTGAAGCAAGAAGAGCATGAATGATGGAACAAATGTAAAGGAGATATTGTCAAGGTAAGTGTGTGAGAATCATAAATATGAATGGGGAAAAGGCCCATCATAATTATTCAGTGAGGATTTGTTACCTTTGAAATGTTTTGCAAGCAGTTTCTCATGGCCCAATTCTTACTTGATGAGAGTTGGTAGCTGTTCTTCATAAACCCATATAATATTTCCAGATTTTCATGGATCATTGTTCTCCTCCATCAGATTCTAGATAGCCCTTTGCTCCTTTAAATCTTTATCAGGGTGTCAGCTTCCCTACTTTGTTTTCTCTTTTTTCTTCGTTAGTCTAGCTAAAGGTTTATCATTTTTGTTGATCTTTTCAGAGAACCAGGTTTTGCTTTTATTGCTCTTCTTTATTTTCCTGTTTTCGATTTCATTAATTTTTTTTAACTTTAATTTTGATTATTTCTTTTCTTCTTGGTTACCTTAGGTTTATATTGTTCTTCTTTCTCTAGTTTCCTAAGTTGGAAGATGGAAGATTATTGATTTTAGACATTTCATCTTTTCTAGTAAGTGTATTTAATGCTATAAATATTTCTGTAAGTACTGCTTTTGCTGTATCCCCAAAACTTTGATAAGTTGTATTTTCATTTTCTTCAGAATATCGTATAATTTCTCTTAGACTTATTTGACCTATGTGTTTTTTTGTGTGTGTGTTTTTGTTGTTGTTGTTGTTTTTGTTTTTTTTGTTTCGTTTTCGCATGGGCAGGCACCGGGAATTGGACGCAGGTCTCCGGCATGGCAGGCAAGAACCATGTATTTTTTATAAGTATATTTAATCTCCAGATATTTTGGAATTTTCCAGCTGTCTTTCTGTTAATGATTTCTAGTTTAATTCCATTGTGATTGAAGGACATACTTTGTATGATTTCTATTCTTTAAAATTTGTTAAGTTGTGCTTTCTGGCCCAGAATGTGGCCTGTCCTTGAATATTCCATGTGAACTTAAGAAGAATGTGTATTGTGCCATTTGGGGATAAAATATTCTATAAGTATCAGTTGAATTCAGTTGATTATGCTCTTCAGTTCAACTATATCCTTACTGATTTTTCTGCCTGCTGAATCTGCCAATTACTGAAAGAGGTATGTTGACGTCTACAAAGATAATAGTGGATTTGCTTATTTCTCTTTACAGTTTTTTCTCTACAGTGTTTTAATGCTGTTAGGCCCATATATCTTAAAGAATGTTATGTCTTCTTAGAGAATTGGCACATTTATGATTGTGTTGCTAAATCCCTGATAATTTTTATTGTTCTGGAGTTTGCTTTGTCTGAAAGCTATTCCAGCTTTCTTTTGATTAGTATTTTTTTTAAAGATTATATTTATTTTGTGAGGAGTGATGTTCTCCACTGTTATATTAAAAGATGGGTTAAGAGCTTTGTGTGTATTTATGAGTATGTGTTTATACTTTTAACATGTAAATAACTCAGTACTAAAGGGATTTGATAAATTAATCACTGTGCATCAGCATGATGAAAGACAGTGTAGCCATGACGTTCTCCTTTGACTTTATAGGTAAGAAATGTCAATAGCATTTTTTCCACCTTTTTTAAAACATTTTTTTATCGTGAAATATAACATATGCAGAAAAGTTATGAATTTCAAAGAGCAGTTTAACAAGTACTTAGAGAACAAATTTCACAGGTATGGGTTGCAGTTCCACAATTTCAGGTATTTCCTTCTAGCTCTTCTAATACACTAGGGACTAGCAAGAAATATCAATATAATGATTTATAATGAAATATCAATATAATGATTAACAACCATTGTTAATCCTGTCTTCTCTGTTGCAGCTACTCCCTCTTATTTGATCCTTCTCCCTGTCTTCAGGGATAATTGGGCAATGACCATTCTTGCTTTTATCATGTTGAAAAGGTCCACCCCTTTACTTTTAACCTATCATTATCTTTATATTGAAAGTGGTTTTCTTATAGACAACGTATAGTTGGGGCTTGTTTTTATACACTCTGTTGGTCCCTGTTTTAATTGGTATATTTAGGCCATTGATATTTAGATTGATTATAGATATAGTTCAATTAATATATTTATACCTTTCTTCCTTGCACGTCTTCTTTGTTTCTTTTATATCTTTTATATCTTCCCTCTTCTCTGGTTTTAACTGAGCATATTTCTGTCCTCTTCTTATTTAAAAATGTTTACTGGTTGCCTAGAGTATGCAGTGTACATTTGCAGCTGATCTAAGTCCACTTTCAATTAACACTCTGCCACTTCATGGCTAGTACAGGTGCCATAGAGAAATCCCAGTTTCTCCCTCCCATCCACTATAATATTGCTGTTATTAATTAATATAATTGATAGTTCTTTGTTCAGTATAATAATAACATCAATATTTTGGGTGATTATAGCTTATGAATAAGTGGAATGACTAAGAAAAATAAAATAATTTACTTAACTTCATTTGTTCTTTCTCAGACACTCTTCCATTCTTCATGTAGATCTGAGTTTCTGGCCTGGATAATCTTTCACTCTCTGAAGAACTTCTTTTAACATTTCTTTCAAGACAGATAGATCTCCTGGTGACAAAGTCCCTCAGTTTTTATTTGGTAAGAAAGTATTTATTTCTCCTTTACTTTTTATTTTTGTTGTATAATTAAATTGTTCCAGGCTGCAGTACCTGGGGTTACTTAGCTTTTTTCTTTCCTTCTTTAGAAGATTATCATTCTGGAGCTACTTCATAGAGAGTTGTGTAGATGAGTTTACATAGCGACTGAGGCACTGAAAATGCATGGTCTGAAGTGTGCTTTAGTAATTGTAACTCTTAAAGAAATTAATAGAAGTAAAGTCAAAGATAGGGAAGAGAAAGCAAGTTGTGAAATTCTGTACACAGTACAGTTACTCAACTCTGCAGCGTCAATCACACCTTAGATTGACATATTGATTCCATTTTATAAATAGGTTATTATAAAAATAAATCTAAAAAAATAAATCTGGAGGGACTAGTTCAAACTTAATAGCTGCCTTCAGCTGGTGTGATGATGTGAACTTTCCCTTTTACTACAGATTTTTGCCATTTAAAAAATTTTAATAATGATCATGTATCACATTTGTCATCAAAAATCGCTAAAGGGTTAAACTTTATAAGCTGCCATCTTGGCACACCCCTACCCTTTTCCTTTACTCGCTTTCCCTGGGGGCAGAGTACTGGGTTTTTTTTCCCAACCAGCTGCCATTGGGAAATATTTTCTCCTATCCATAAGCCCCTAATTAAAACTCATGTCTAATCTTCAAAAAAAATGAATAAAGATGTTTTCTTAAAAAAGAAAAAATATTGTATAATGTAACATATACAAAGCAAAAAAAGAAAAGAGCAGTAGTTTTCTTTTTAAAAAATATTTTTATTCTAAACAACAAATATACAAACATTCTTAACATGGTTATAATCAGTGCCTCACAATATCACAACATAGTTGTGTATTCATCACCATGATCATTTTTTTGCATCTCTGCAGCAAAAGAAAGAAAAAAGAAAAAACTCATACATCCCATACCCCTTACCCCTTCCTCTCGTTGACCACTCATATTTCAGTCTACTCAATTTATTTTAACATTTGTTCCTCCATTTGCTTATTTCTTACCCATCTTTTTACTCATCTGTCCGTACCCAAGATAAAAGGAGCATCAGACACAAGGTTTTCACAATAACAGTCACATTGCAAAAGCTATATCATTATAAAATCATCTTCAAGAAACATGGCCACTAGAACATAGCTCTACAGTTTCAGGTACTTCCCTCTAGCCACTCTAATACACCATAAACTTAAAAGGGGATATCTATATAATGCATAAGAATAACCTCCAGGATAACTTCTCCACTCTGAAATCTCTCGGCCATTGACACTTTCTTTTGTCTCATTTCTCTCTTCCACCTTTTACTTGAGAAGTTCTTCTGAATCCCTTGATGCCGCATTCCAGCTTATCCCAGGATTTCTGTCCCATGTTGCCAGGGAGATTTACACCCCTGGGAGTCATGTCCCACGTAGACTGGGGACAGCAGTGAGTTTGCTTGCTATGTTGGCTTGGATAGAGAGAGGCCACATATGAGCAACAAAAGAGGTTCTCTGGGGGTGACTCTTAGGCATAATTTTTTTTTTGCCTCTGGGTTAATGGTTTTTATTATTATTATTATTATTTTTAGGCATAATTTTAAGTAGGATTAACCTGTCCTTTGCAGGGATAAATTTCATAGGGGCAGACCCCAAGATCGAGGCCTCGGCTTATTGATTTGTTGTCCCCACTGCTTGCAAGAATATCAGAAATTCTCCAAATAAAGAAGTGGGATTTTTCCCCTTTTCTCCTTTTCCCCCAAGGGGACTTTGCAAATACTTCTTTATTCACAGTTCAGATCACTCTGGGATTTATCGGGGCATCGCACTAACCTGAACAAACCAACAAAATCTCATGCCCTATTCAAGGCTCCATGTACTTAATGGTGTTCAATTAAACTGACTATACAAGTTAAATTAGGAACTGCACTAGTCAAAATATAAATTTTGCACCAAATAAATATTTCTCCCTTTAGTCTCACACATAAAGTTTTAAAATGTGAATGATCATGTATTTTCAACACCCTGCAGCACTGTCATTCCTTTGTTCTTCCTCATGCAAAAACATTTTTTAGTTTCTGCATTTAATCACCACCATTATACACCCTAGACATTCCTAAATTATACCATCTCAGTCTTTATCATCTATCTTTCTTTATGGTTTCATATGTGCCCCCAGCCCTTCACCCTCTATCATTCTCACATTCAGCTTCATTCAGTGTACTTACATTATTGTGCTACAATCAGGTAGTATTGTGCTATGCATTTCTGAATTTTTACAATCAGTCCTGTTGTGCATTCTATCCCTTCAGCACGCCACCTATTACCCAGTCTCTATCCTATTTCTGTCTCCTGGTAACCTGTGTTCTTAATTGATATTCTTCTCAAGTTCGCTCATTAATATTAGTTCATATCAGTGAAACTATACACTATTTTCCTTTTGTTTCTGGCTAATTTCACTCAGCATAGTGTCTTAAAGATTCATCCATGTTGTTACAGGTTTCATGGCTTTATTCTGTCTTACAGCTATGTAATATTTCATTGTATGTATTTGTACCACAGCTTGTTTAGCCACTCATCTGTTCATGGACACTTGAGCTGTTTCCATCTCTTGGCAGTTATAAATAATGCTGCTATGGTGTGCAAATGTCCATTTGTATTATTACCTTCATAGCCTCTGAAATACCTAGCAATGGGATTGCTGGGTTATATGGCTGCTCTATACTTAACTTCCTGAGGAACCACTAAGCTGCTTTCCACAGCAGTTGTACCATTTTACATATCCTGCAGTGGATAAGTGTGCCTTTTTCTCCACATATTGTCTAGCACTTACTGTTTTCTGTTTTTTTGATACTGGCCATGTTGGTGAGTGCGACATGGTATCTCATTGTGGTTTTGATTTGCATTTCCCTTATAGTAAGTTGATCATCTTTTCATGTACCTTTTAGCCATTTGTGTTACCTCTTCTGAGAAGTATCTATTCATATCTTTTGCCCATTTTTTAATTGGGTTGTCTTTTTTGTTGTTGAGTTGAAGATTCTCTTTATATATTCTGGGTACTAAACCCTTATCTCATGTGGTTTCCAAATATTGTCTCCCATTGCATAGGTTGCCTTTTTACTTTCTTTTGACAAAGTTCTTTGATACATAAAAGTGTTTACTTTTGGGTGGGCCATGGTGGCTCAGCAGTCAGGGTTCTCGCCTGACATGCCTGAGACCTAAGGTTCAATTCCTGGTGCCTGCCCATGTTAAAAAAAAAAGTTTAATTTTGAGGAGTTACCATTTATCTATTTCTTTCTTCAGTTCAAAAATGCTTGCGCTTTGGGTGTAAGATCTAGGAAATTGCCTCCTATTACAAGTTTTATAAGATATTTCCCTACATTTTCTTGTAAAATTTTTATGGTCTAACTCTAACATTTAGGTCCTTGATCCATTTTGAGTTAATTTTTGTATAAGGTATGAGATATAGATCCTCTTTCTTTTGCGTATGGATATCCAGTTCTCCAAGCACCATTTATTGAAAAGACTGCTGTGACCCAGGTGAGTTGGCTTGGCTGCCTTAACGAAGAACAATTGTCCAAAGATAAGAAGGTCTAGATCTGAGCATCCTATTGGTCAGTATATCTATCTTTATGCCAGTACCATGCTGTTTTGACCACTGTAGCTTTGTAATATGCCTGAAAGTCAGGTAGCGTGAGATCTCCCACTTCATTTTTCTTTCTCAAGGTATTTTTGACTATTCAGGGCACCCTACCCTTCCAAACAAATTTGGTTATTGGTTTTTCTATTTCTGCAAAGTAAGTTTTTGGGAGTTCAATTGGTATTGCATTGAATCTGTAAATCAATTTGGGTAGAATTGACATCTTAACTATTTCATCTTCCAGTCTGTAAATATGGTATCCTCTTCCATTTATTTAGGTCTTCCCTAATTTCTTTTAGCAATTTCTTGTAGTTTTCTTTGTATCCTTAGTTGAATTTATTCTTAAATATTTTATTATTTTGGTTGCAATTGTAAATGGAATTTTTTTTCTTGATTTCCTCCTCGGATTGCTCATGACTAGTGTATAGAAATGTTACTGATTTTTGATCCGTACCCTGCCACTTTGCTGTACTTATTTGTTAGCTCTAGTAGCTTTGCTGTGGATTTTTCTGGGTTTTCAACATACAGTATTATATCATCTGCAAACACAGAGTTTTTATACTTCCTTTCCAATTTTGATGTCTTGTATTTCTTTTTCTTGTGTAATTGCTCTGGTTAGAACTTCCAACACAATGTTGAATAACAGTGGTGATGGTGGGCACCCTTGTCTTGTTTCTGATCTTAGGGGAAGGCTTTCAGTCTTTTTCCATTGAGGATGAGGTTAGCTGTGTATTTCATATATTCTTTTTGTCGTGTTGAGGAAGTTCCCTTCTATTCCTATCCTTTGAAGTGTTTTCCCCAAGAAACAATGTTGAATTTTGTCAAATGCCTTTTACTGCATCGAGATGATCATGTGTTTTTTCCTGCTTTGATTTGTTGATAGGGTATCTAAGAAGTTGTCTATTTTATCTACATTGTCTTGTTTATTAGCATAAAGTTGCTCATAGTATCCTCTCATTACCACCTTTATTTCTGCAGGATCAGTGTTTGTGTCTCCTCTTCCATTTCTGATTTTATTTATTTGCATCCTCTCTTTTCTTTTTGTCAACCTTGCTAATGGTCCCTCAATTTTAATTGATTTTCTCCAAGAACCAACTTCTGGTTTTGTTGATTTCCTCGATTGTTTTCATGTTCTCAACGTTATTTATTTCTGCTCTAATCTACATTAGTTCTTTCCTTTTGCTTGCTTTGGCGTTAGTTTGCTATTCTTTCTCTAGTTCCTACACACAAATAGGTAATTCCTTGATTTTTGCTCTTTCTTCTTTTTTGATATAGGCATTTAAGACAATAAATTTTCCTCTTAGCACAGCCTTTACTACATCCCATAAATTTTATGTTGTATTTTCATTTTCATTTGACTCAAAATATTTACTGATTTCTGTTAACTCCTTCTTTGACCCACTTGTTGTTTGAGTGTGTTCTTGAACCTTCATATATTTGTGAATTTTCTGGCCCTCAGCCTGTTATTGATTTCCAACTTCATTCTTTCATTATCTGAGAAAGTGTTTTGTATGATTTCAGTCTTTTCAAGCTTATTCAGACTTGCTTTGTGACCCAGCATATGGTCTGTCCTTGAGAATGATCCATGAGCACTTGAGAAAAATGTATATCCTGCTGTTCTGGGGTATAATGTTCTATAAATGTCTGTTAAGTCTAATTCACTTATTGTATTATTCAAATTCTCTGTTTCTTTATTGATCCTCTATCTAGATGTTCTATCCATTGATGAGAGCAGGGAGTTGAAGTCTCCAACTATTATGGTAGAGGTGTCTATTTCTCTTTTCAGTGTTTTGTGTTTGCCTTGTGTATTTTGGAGTACTCTGGGTTGGTGCGTAAATATTTATGATTGTTATGTCTTCTTGTTGAATTGTTCATTTTATGAATACATAGTGTCCTTTGTTGCCTTTAATTGTTTTACATTTGAAATCTAATTTGTCAGATATTAGTGTAGATACTCCTGGTCTTTTCTGATTGTTGTTTGCATGAAATATCTTTTCCCAACCTTTCACTTTCAACTGATGTTTGTCCTTGGGTCTAAAATGAGTCTCTTGTAGACAGTAGTTAGATGGTCCTGTTTTTAATCCATTCTACCAATCTGTGTCTTTGATTGAGGAGTTTAATCCATTTACATTTAGTGTTATTACTATAAAGGCAGTACTTTTGTCTACCATTTTGCCTTTTGGATTTTGTATGTCATATCTAATTTTTTTTCTCTGTTTACCTTTACTGATAGTTTTCATTTCTATACTCTTCTCCACACTTCTCTCTCCTGCCTTTTCCTAACTGCCTTAGTGCTCCCTGTAGTATTTCTTCCAGAGCCGGTCTTTTGGTCACATATTCTCTCAGTGACTCTCAGGTCAGCTTTGGGTAGACTGGCCTCAGGCGGAGTTGTGGTCAAAGGGAGGAGCAGCAGCAGAGTGTTACTGGGGTGCTCTACATCTCATTCAGGTCAAGCAGAGTCCGGTCCAGCATTCTTTTTGTACAGAGGTGCTCCTCTTTGGTGCATTTCAGTTCATCTTCCAGGTCATCAGTTGTCTTTTCCAGCTTGGCTACCAGTCTCTGAGCAAATTTGGCATGGGTCTCTGCCTCCTTGAGTTTATCAGTGAGAATCTTTATCTCCTTCTTCAATTTGTCTTCTTTTTGGGAGTACTTTTCTTCAGCAGCTCTCAGATACTTCAGGTTCTGGTCCATAAATCTGATCTCCTCATCCATCTCTCAGCAATGGGACTCTGCCAGCTCAGCTCGTTCCTCAGTGCGTTCCAGATCCCCTTCAGTAATCACCAACCTACAAGCCACATCGTTGTACTTCCGATCTGCCTCTTCTGTGATGTGCTTAGCTTCTTTGAGTTGGATTTCCTGGGGTTCCATCTTTTCTTCATCTTTTAAATAAACCAGTTTTCAATAATCTTTCTACCTCTGTCGCTCTCATCAGCAGCTTTCTCTGCTTCCTCTAGATTTTGCAGGAGCACAAGCCAAGTGCTCCTGAACATGGTACAGCTCCTCTTCAACCAGCTGGATCCATCGGTTCAAGGAAGCCACTTCAACCTCAGCCTGTTCCCAGGCCTGCCTTTCTCTCTCCACCTCCCACTGGAAGCACTCGGCTCTCTCCTCAGCATCATCGGCCTGCTGCTGTAGAACCTGGATCTTGCACTTCAGCACCACGATGGTGATGATTCTGACTATGATGCCCCCCCAGCTACTACTTGTGCTCAGCTTCCTGCCTCCTCCACTTGGCTTTGCAGCCACTTCTCCCCTCTTCCTTCACTTTTGAAGGCTAATTTTGTTGGATACAAAATTTTATTCTGGAAGATTTTTCCTTTCAACACTTTAAATATTTTATTAATTTTCCCTTCTAACTTACATAGATTTTGAAGAGAAGTCTGGTTTATTTCTTATCTTTGTTGTTCTGTAAGTAATGTCCACCTCTGCCCCAGGCTTCTTTCAACATTTTCACTTCGTCTTTAATATCAGTATGGTATACTATGGGTGGGTTTTTTGGTATTTATCTTGCTTGATGTTGTCTGAGCTTACTTGAATTCATGGTTTGGTGTCTGCCAACAATTTTGGAAAATTCTCAGCCATTCTTACCTGAACTATTTCTACTTTCCTTTCTCTTTTTCTTTCCTTTGGTACTTCCATTATGCATGTTACAACTTATGAAATTGTCCCACAATTCTTGGATATTCTCTTATGTATTTTACATTCTTTTTCCTCCTTGCATTTTAGGTTAGGAATTTTATATAGACATATCTTCAAGCTCACTGATTCTTTCCTCAGCCATATTCAGTGTACTAATGAGACATCCAAAGCATTCTTCATTTGTGTTGTACCATGTTTTGATCTCTAGCATTTCCTTTTGCTTTTTTTCTTAGAGTTTCCATCTTTCTGCTTACATTACCCATTAGTTTTTGTATGTTGTCCACTTTTTCCCTTAGTTTCCTTAGCATAATATTCATAATTATTTTAATTTCCCAATCTGATAGTTCCAGAATCCCTACCAGTTTTAATCTGGTTCTGAAACTTTTTCTTCTGTTCAGACACTGTTTTTTCCCTACCTTTTATTGATCAGACCTTGTAATTTTTTGTTGAAAGCTGGATATGATCTTTTGAGTAATAATACTCAGATTAAATAGGCCATTAGTGTGAATTTTTATGTTTATCTGGTTTGGATTTGGGCTGTGTTTAATGTGTGCTGTTGCTTTAGGTGTCAAAGATTGAATTTCCATTACTTTCCTTGTTTTTGTCTCTCTTGTTGATTTTGGGTTTTGCTGGAAATTCCTTAAATAGTGTGTGCATGTGTGTGTGTGTGCACGTGCATGTGCCAGTATGTCAGTTGTAATCCACTATTATACTGGAATGTGTTGATATGGTGGGTAAGGTATTGGGCAGAAGTGTTCTATAATCTTAGTAAATCCTACCTTTATTGGGCCAGAGTCTCTGGGCTGTGACCTTCAGAAGAGATTCTTAGCCTACCCCTCCACCCTCACCATTTTATTTGAGACAGGAAGACCAGAGAGTCTCAAGCTGCCCAATTGATCTTACCCTAGGTCAATCAGGGCTTCACAGGTTTCTTCTGAGGTCCCCTGCCATAGAGAGAAGAATGCTGTTCTGGGCATATTTCAAAATGATTACTTTTCCCCTTTCCCTGCCCAAAATATAAGGGGGTTTTTTGCAGACTTCATCATGAGAACCTAGTTGTGCTTCTGGAGGCAAAGATCACAAAAGTGTAGAATCTGTTATAAGACTGGACCCCCAGGAGTTTTTAAATCTCAAAGCTAGTTTATACACAACCTCCAGCACTTTGTCAATTACCATTTAAGTGTTCTACCAGTTGCTGGCTACACTGGCAGCTTCCTCTCCCTGTAAGCTGTTATTGGTCTGTCTCTCTACTTTTTTATGATGGCAGTTTGCTCTGTGACCTCAATTCTCTAGCCAAAGAAGCAATGTTGATTCTCGGTTTGTGTGGCTTTTTTCTTCTGTTTGTTTTGTTTTCTTGTTTTTTTCTTCCAGGAGCCAGTCGAAGTCCAGCCCTTTCTTTGGCATTGCAGGGTTTGGGCACCTGCTAAGTCAACTCTACTACACATGTACATATACAGATATGTATGGATATACTAGTACATCTATATGATTAATTCAGAAATTGGAAGTGTTATAAGTTAAATCTATTTGTAATTTTGACAGAATAAGGTGAATTGCTATACAAAGATATTAAACCAATTTACAGTCCTACAAAAAATGGATGACAGTACTTTTTCCCTATCCTGCTATATAGTTCATTTATTCAGTAAATATGTATTGAATGCTAATTATATAATAGCCACTCACGATATATCAGTAAGCAAAATAAACTGTATTTCCTGCTTTCAAGGAGATTACATGTAGTGTTGCTAGGTAGTAGATATGGAGGGAGACAATAATCAAATACATCAAATATATATGAGCTCAGGTGATGATAAATGGTATAAAAAACTGAAGGTTCCCATTCATTGCTTTGGTCATTTTACTTCCTATTCAGTCAGTCTTACTCAGATTGGCATGATTTTAATTTTCACATCCATTCATTTTATTTGTCACATGCCTACTGCATGCTCTCTTAGCTTTGCTGATTCCTTATATGTTTAAGGTTACCTGTAAAAGCTGTTAAAGCTGTGTGTATCAATGGATGTCAACTTTTTGTCCAAATAGAATCTTCCTTCTCAGCAATTAAGAGATAATTTATTTGTACTTGGAATCTCTTTCACATTAAGAGACTAAGCCAGAAACCAGAATCACTTCCACAAAAGCACATATCTAAAATTTTATTAATAACATTGTGAGGAAAGTATGTTCAAGTGAAGATTTACTGGGTACTAACCACGTTTTAGGCTCTGTTCTAATTTGTACCCATTCTCTTTGTACTCCATTTATAGACACCTAAGACATTAAGAAGCAAAAAGAACAGCATAACAAAAGGCTTATGAGTGAAGTTATGTCTACTTTCACAACAGCACAGGCCTTAAGATGGAGGGAGAGAAAGTTGGGAAAATACACTACAGACATTGTTTCCTCAAAATAACACCTCTCTGAATGTGACTTCACTTGAAAGAATTTGTTTCATGCTTAACTAAGTACGATGGAAGAAAGAATGAAGACAGTGAGTTTTGCCATAGTTTGTCCCACATGGTAGTCATCCCCCTTAAGTGTAATGAGTATCAAAATCTTCTTTTGGAAATTCAACCTCAGGAGATGCCTAAGAATTAATACTTGAGAGAAACCATTTGGATTTAATGAATGTGGGAAAGTTACACATCAGAGAAATCATGAAGGAATAAAACCCTGTGTGTAGGCTTCTCTCCTTCCATCTTTCCTTGCTAGAGTGCTACATGTCTTCTCACATGTGTGCTCAATAAACTTTATTTAAAAAAAAAACCTTTGTATAAGCAATATTGGAAATACTACAGCCAGCATGAAATCACATTAAGCATGAGAATATTCATACATAAATTAGTATTGTAATGATCCTGGGAATATGTTTATCTGAAGCAAAATCTCATGGACTATGAGAAAATTCGTACTAGAGAGAAATGATATATGAGTGTCCTGGAAGTAGTCATCTTTTACTTCACATTTGAAAAGCCGTACAGGGCAATAGCATATAAATGTAATGTGGGAAAGCTTTAAACCAGATGGAAAACCTCTGTATTCATTAGAGAAATCATATACTTGTGGGAAAGCTTTAATTCAAATGCCAAATCTCAGACATAAGAGATTTCATACTAGAAAGAAACCTTATGCATGTAAGGAATGTGAAAAAACTTTTAGTCATAAATCACATCTCACAGAGCATGAGAAAACTCACAATGGAGAGAAAGAATATGAATGTAAAGAATGTGGGAAAGTCTTCAGCCAAAAACAATATCTCGTTAAACATTGGAACATACATACTGGAGAAAAACCCTATATATGCAGTGAGTGTGGAAAAGCCTTTAACCAGAAGGAAAACTTGATTACCCATCATAGAATCCATACTGGAGAGAAACCTTATGAATGTGATGGATGTGGGAAAGCTTTCATTCAGAAATCAAGCCTCACTACACACCAGAGAAGACATACTGGAGAGAAACCCTTTATATGTAAGAAATGTGGGAAAGCCTTCAGTGACAAATCTAATCTCACCGAGCATGAGAAAATTCATATTGAAGAGAAACCTTATAAATGTAATGAATGTGGAACAACCTTCAGCCAGAGGCAGTATCTCATTAAACATTACAACATTCATACTGGAGAGAAACCCTATGAATGTAATAAATGTGGGAAAGCCTTTTCTCAAATCACATCACTAATTGTACATGTGAGAATTCATACAGGTGATAAACCTTATGAGTGTAATATATGTGGGAAAGCATTCTCTCAAAGTTCATCTCTTACTGTACATATTAGAAGTCATACAGGTGAGAAGCCTTATGGTTGTGATGATTGTGGAAAAGCCTTTTCTCAGTTCTCAACTCTTGCTTTACATGCAAGAATCCATACGGGTGAGAAGCCTTATCAGTGTAGTGTGTGTGGAAAAGCTTTTAGCCAGAAGTCACACCATATTAGACATCAGAGAATTCATACTCATTAAAAGTGCTGTGAATTCCTAGAATAAAGAAGGCCTTCAGATTCATAGCCCATTAGAAAAGTCATTCTAAAACAAAATACCATGAATGTGGAAAGCCTTAAAAAGACCAGTACTTAATATCTAAGAATTTTCATGAGGAGAAAGGATTAATAAAATTCTGACTTGTCCTACACAAACTCATAGTATATACTATTGTTGGACTTTTAAAAGACTTCTCATTAAGAAGCAAGTACGAGTCCTGCTATACCTCTGCTGCTAAACATGGTCATGAGTGGAGATTCTAAGTAGTGCAGTAAAGTGAAAGAAGAAGTGGTATACAAATTAGAAAGGAAGAGACAAAGTTACCATGTTTGTACCCTGTAATATGATACCCTACATAATGCTATAATTATTAAAATTGTTTTATGTTGATGTAATAGTTATGTGGAATAGAATATGTTGTCAAGAAACATGGCCATACATTTGTAGGAAAGGAATGGAGTAGCCACTAGTAAGGAATTGAGATAAAGGGTGTTGTATTTGCACAACAGAAAATTATAGAACAGTTAAATAATGTATATATTAGCAAGAAAACATTGCAAGCATCTGAGTGAAAAAACTCAAGACTCAAAATGATGCATATGCTATGCTACATTTTTTGTAAGTTTGAGTAAAACAAAGGCTAATGCTGTACATTGATTATGGATTCATATGTGTATGTAATAAATAACAAAAAATAATTTGAAACTGTATGTGCCAAAGTCTTTGCAGTGATTCCCTCTACGGAGAGGAGAGAAGAGACTAGGGGTGGTGATTGAATGGAACGTTTGGCTTTACATTTAAAGTTTCATTTCTAATTAAAAAGAAAAGGCTAAAGCATATAAAACAAGTGTAAGCTAATTTTTAAAACTTGGAGGATAAGGAAAGGAAAGCTGTTACTGCAGAAATCATGTTAAGTATGAAAAATAAAGTTGCAGCATATTAATACAAATGTACTGTTTGAGCATGTCAGTCTTTAGTAATTCCTAGTCTGATTTTGCAGCACTTTGCTTGAACTCACACATTATTAAAGATTGTTACCAGTTATCATGATTCATGTATAGACTTTGTTACATGAGTTTCCTTGACCTGTAGGCTTAAATATTTGTTTGATTATTGGCATTGTTTGAAAGGAGAAAACATCCAAATACGTAAATCTTCTATAACTCACTGAATCAAACTTTAATCTCTGGGTTTTAGGTTTATTTGCAACTTGCTGGTAAACTTTCCTATACTCAGCCTGAGACAGCTTGTCGTCTCGCCTCTTCCTCCTCTTCTTTCTCTGGTGGGAGAGTGAACAAGATATTCTCTAGCTTGAACCAAAGTTATCTGAGGGTAATTCATTTTTCTTCTTCCTTCTCCACCTTATAGGAAGACGGTGATTAATGCATTTTGTGAATGGTGTTGAAAGCAATACATAGGATTTACATGTGAGTTTGATTTTGTACTCTCAAACTCAAAATAATGAAACCACTTTGACAACTGTGAAAAGTTTTTGTGTACTGCCTTGGCATGCATTTTACTTTGGCTAAGCCACTTGCCGCAGCACTGACCTCCAGCCTAATTAATAAGCCCTTTTCCAACCCTGGGGTATACATTCTCCTAGAGCCCAAACCCACATGCATGGCCACCAGACACACCTTTCACCTACCCACGCTCCTCATCTTAAACCTATGACTGGTCCAAATTGATAAACTAACCATCCCCTCCACTCTCAGACCCCCCAGTCCATCTCCCTTCTCATACAAGTTTGCTGGAAGCTAACCAGGCATTGACTCCCACAGGAAATCTGACCTTTACATCAGGACTACAATAAAGGCTCAAGTTCACAGGTCCCTCCCTGCTTGTGCGCTCCCTACCCACTGGTTGAACCACTCAAGCCTATTGCACTTCCCCTTAACCCCTCATTGGGACCCCCCTCTCTCTCTTTGGGAACTGTGAGTAACATTTCTCATACATTATGAGCACAGATTCAATTTTGTGACACCTGACCTTTACCCAGACCAAATATAAAAATCCAACTTAACTAATTCAGAACAGCCACCAAAGGCGGTATATCACTGTCTTTTACTACCTATTTAAACATGAAACTACATAATCTTTTTAACCAAGATGATATTTGATGACACATAAAACATCTTTATTTTTTCTTCAAGCCTCATGACATCTTTGCTTCCAAAAAATGTTACTGTCCTTTTATCCCTTTTTTGCCTTCCTCTAAGTAATCTCTTAGATATGGTTCTGCTAACCTTGAATGTTGTGTAAGTAATAAAATCTCTGCTTTTTTCTGTGTCTCAAGGTATGTTGGATACTTCTTTTGGTGTAGGATCGTTGTATATTGCCTTCAAAGCTTCTCTTCCATTTAAAATACATATAAAGCAATTTTTAGTTATTTTATAAGGATTGATGTGAAAAACAGAAGATTGTATACCAAAACACTAAAATAGTCATGGTTGAACATTTTGTCATAAGAGGTAATAATACTGCCTAGCTATATATTTTTTCTGAGTGCTTTCTCATTGTATCCTGGGAACAACTCTATTAAATAGCAAATGATGCACAGATTTCCCCCCCTCATTCTGTATTGGGGGAGGATGAGAGATAAGTGAATAGAAATAAATTTTTAGATCTACTTCATGAAATCCTAGGTCTGAATAAAGCAACATTTATGCATTAAGGACAGAAAAGCAGATGCTGTGAATATCACCGAATGATCACATGTAATTGGAGAAATGATTGTAGTCTAGTTCATGTATCTAAATTTTATGTATGTAACAGAATCTAGAGGCATAGAGGGTGAGTAAGATGGATAAGTCTCATCCTGTGGCAAAGAGAAAGTGGGTAGGGAAAGGGAGAGAAAAAAATACAATTTCATATTGTGGTAAATCCTGTGAAAGCAAAACTGGATGATAAAATGGGAGACTAATGAGAAGTACTATTTTTTTGAGTAGTAAAGAAACGCCTCTGTGAGATGGTGAAATAGATCTTAGTATGATGAAGAGATGGTCATGAAAAGATGATTCCAAGTAAAGAAATAGTAAATGGTAAGATCCTGGAAAATATTTTGGTGTATTCAAGAAACAGAAGTACGCAATCATAATAAGTAGGGAACAAGGTGATATGGGTTGAAGTTCAAGAGATAGACTTGGGCCATTGTATGTTAAGTTTCAGATGCCTTCTTAGAGAAGGGCTTAGATTTTATTCTTCAGTGCATGTATATACACTGATGTTAGATCTTAAGAAAATGATATCATGTAAATCTAAAGAATCTTATGTGTTCGCTAACTAAAGCAGTTTGTAAAATTCACATTTACAAAGTAAAATCAGTTCAAACTGAAAAAAAATTAATCTGGAAAATGGATTATAGTAATGCAAAAGTTGTGGTAATGACTTAGACTAGAGGTGATGAGGATAACAATTGAGAAAAATAGATAGATTTGATATGGGAGTATGTACATCAGATGACCGAAGCCCTAGCTAACATTGACTGAAACATGAGAAACTCCAAATTAAAATTATGCAGCTAAGTCGTTCTTGACATATTGGCCTGCAGAATCTATGAACACACACACACACACACACAATGGTTATTTTAAGTCATAAGGTTTTCTTTTTTACATAATAGTGACCAAAATATGCAATAATAAAATGGTAAATGATTTTTGTGGACATTTACTTGCATTTTGTGGTAGTTTGAAGCTGAATGGACCCCAGAAGATTAGGTTCTTAAAGCTAATTCATTCCTGTGGGTATAAACTTATTGTGAGTGGGACCTTTTGACTAGGTCATTTCAGTTGAGGTATGCCCCAGGTGGGTTTTAATCCTTTTACTAGGGTCCTAAGAGGGAAAATTTTAAAGAGAAAGAAGTTGAGAGAGAAAGCCACTGAAACCATACGCTGGAATCAAGGAAACCCAGAAGAGAAGGGACAGACCAACAGATGCTTCCATGTGCCCTGCCATGTGACAGAGGACACCAACATCTGTGGCACCCTATCTTCAGAAAGAAGATAGTGTCTTGATGATGCCTGAATTTAGACATTCTCATGACGTGTGCTGATTTGAAAGGAAGTATGCCCCCTAGAAAAGCCATGTTTTTTTTGTTTGTTTGTTTTTTTGGCCGGGGGATGGTGGTGCGTGGTCCAGGAATCGAACCCGGGTCTCCCACATGAAAGGCAGGCATTCTAACGAAAAGCCATGTTTTAATCAAAATCCCATTTCATAAAGGTAGAATAATCCCTATTCAATACTGTATGTTTGAAACTGATCAGATCATCTCCCTGGATGATGTGATTTAGTTAAAAGTGGTTGTTAAGCTGGATTAGGGGATGATATGTCTCCACCCATTTGGGTGGGACTTGACTGGTTTATTGGAGTACTATAAAAGAGGGAACATTTTGGAGAATGGGAGATTGAGAGAGAGCAGAGAATGCTGCAGCACCACGAAGCAGAGGGTCCACCAGCCGGTGATCTTTGGAGATGAAGAAGGAAAATGCCTCCCGGGGAGCTTCATGAAACTGGATTAGGAGAGAAAGCTAGCAGATGAAGCTGTGTTAGCCATGTACATTTCCAGCTGAGAGAGAAGCCCTGACCATGTTCACCATGTGCCTTTCCAGACGAGAGAGAAACTGTGTTCACCATGTGCCTTTTTCACTTGAGAGAGAAACCCTGAACTTCATTGGCCTTCTTGAATCAAGGTATCATTCCCTGGATGCCTTAGATTGGACATTTCTATAGACTTGTAATTGGGACATTTTCTTGGCCTTAGAATTGTAAACTAGCAACTTATTAAATTCCCCTTCTTAAAAGCCATTGCATTTCTGGTAAATTGCATTCTGGCAGCTAGCAAACTAGAACATGATGTCAGAATTGTAAGCCTCTTAACTAATAAATTCCCATTGTTAAAAGCCAGACCATTTTGCATCTTGGCAGGTTTAGAAAACTAAAATAAATTTCTTTTGGAAATATATCCAAGAATAAATTTTGGCATTCAATAGAAACCATGACAGTTTTTTTAATTGTACTTATTTATACTCCCACTAGACGGGTAAAAGAGTTCCAACTTTTCCACAGTCTCATCAATATTTGGTATTGTCTGACATTTATATTTTAGTCATTGTCCTAAATATGTGCTGGTATTGCTCACTGTCAGTTTAATCTGCACTTCTTTAATGACAAAGCATATTTTCATATAGTAGTTGGACATTTAAAAATCTTATTAAGTGCCCTATTTTGCCTATTTTTTTTTGTAAGCATCTTTTTCATATATTTGTAAGAATTCTTTATGTACTATGGATATACGGAATGTATGTATTGAAAATAACCTTTTCCACACTATGACATATTTTCACCCTTAACTGTATCTGTGCCAGTTTGAATCTGTTGTGTACCCCCCAGAAAAGCCAAGTTCTTTAATCATCATTCAGTATTGCTGGGTAGGATCTTTTTCATTGTTTCCATGGATATGTGCCTCCACCCATTCAAGGTGGGGTTGCTTAGTGGAGCCCTTTATGAGGGAACCATTTTGGAAAAGTGGTTCTAATGGCAACAGAAACAACAGAGCCCACACTGCCAGAGACCATTGAAGATACAGAAAGAAAATGCCCCCAGGTAAGCTGTTGAAGAAAACTGGGGAGAAAGCTAGCAGAAGTCACCATGTGCCTTTCCAGCTGAGAAAACCCTGAATATCATTGGCCTTCTTGAGCCAAAGTATCTTTCCATGGATGCTGTAGTTTGGACATTTTTATAGCTTTGTCTTAAATTGGACATTTTCAGGCCTTAGAACTGTAAATTTGCAACTTAATAAATTCTTTTTTTAAAAATCTGTTCTGTTTCTCGTGTATTGCATTCCAGTAGTTTACAAACTAAAACAGTGTCTTCTGATGAATATAAGTTCTTAACTTTAATTTACTTCAGAATATTATTTTGTCCTTTATAGTTCAGTGCTTTTCATGTCCAGTTTGAATGTTGTTTGCTATTCCAATATTACATAGGTATTCTCCCATGTTTTCTTTTAAGTGCTTTTTTGTTTTACTTTTCACATTTAGAATGGTAATCTATCTGGAAATAAATTTGCTAATGATGTGACAGAAATGTCTAGAATAAATTTTTCCATTTGGTTATCTATTGTCCCTGCATCACTTAAAAAAGACCATTAACTCTTCTGCATTATAGCATCATCTCTGTTATAAATTAAGTGATTGTATACATATATGGGTCTGTTTCTACACATTCTCTTCTGTTCTTTGGTCTATCTACATACTCCAATAGCACCCTGACTGAGATGCTATAGCTACATTTTTTATTGAGATACAACTTCATGTAACGTAGAAGTAACCATTTTAATGTAAAATGCAGTGGCAGTTAGTACATTCAGAATGATGCAAACCACCTCTTCTATCTACTTATAAAACATTTTCTTCACCCCTAAAGAAAGCCTCATACCCAATAAACAGTCATTTCCCATTCAGCCTACCTCAGCATCTGATAACCACAATCTGCTTTTTGTCTCTAGGATTTAGCAATTCTGGATATTTCATATAAATGGAATCATGCAATATGTGGCCTCTTGTGTCTAGCTTCCTCCATTTAACTTAAAGGTAATGTATTTTAGGTTCACCAATATTATACATTAGTACTCCATTCCATTTTATGACTAATATTCCTGTGTGTATGTGTGTGTATACCACAATTTTTTATCCATATTCTGTTGATGGACATTTGGGTTGTTTCCACCTTTGTGTTATTATGAAAGTGCTGCTGTGGTATTTGTATACAAATAATTTGAGTACCTGTTTTCAGTTCTTTGGGGTATATATCTAGGAGTGGAATTGCTGGATCATATGGTAATTCTGCACTTAACGTTCTGAGAAACTGCCAAGCTGTTTTCCACAGTGGCTGCACCAGTTTACATTCCTACCAGCAACATAGGAGAATTCCAATTTCTCCATATTCTCACCAACACTTCTTATTTTTCCATCTTTTTATTATAGCCACTCCAATGAGGGTTACTTTGATTTACATTTCCCTGATTGATAATGTTAAACATATTTATTGGCCATTTGTGTATGTTGTTTGCAGAAATGTCTATTCAAACCCTTTTCTCATTTTTAATCAGATTGTTTGTAGAGTTCATTATATATTTCAAACCAATAATTTATTATAAATTATCAAACTAGTAATTTTAAATAAAGCATGTATGGAATTTTAATAAAACATCCAATAACCATAATCCCATCATGGAGACAGCTTGGATGACAGAATATAATTAAAGCTAGTTAACCTCTTTCTAGCACTGAGGCCTGAGACTCGTACTCTCTCCTTTCAGTCCCAAGCATAGTCACTACATGGAATTGGGATCTGAATGCTCAAATCTTCTACTCTATTGCCTTCCCTTCCCATGAAGTCATTTCTGCCCAAACAGTTCTTAAGGTTGACTCTTTTGAATCATGTTTTTGGCCTGAACATCCAGAGTAAAAATTAGCCCGAGTCTCTATAAGTCCTCAGTCTAAATACTGGAAAGACATCTAAACTGTTAGGTTCTGGGACAGTTATCTTTACAATGAATGGTAAGAAAGCGTCCTTAAAAAGAAAGGGTGATGAGTACCTGGAAATACCTGGGATTAATCACTTTTCCCCAAATTATACCCCATTTTAAAATTACATCCTCCATCAAGCCTACTAAGTGACCCTATACAACCCCTGTTGCTCCTGTACTTTTCCAACTGCTGCCCAGGCTCACGGAAAAGACATCTTGGGAATGAACTGGAGATGCTGAAATTCTTTTGCAAATTAAGGTACATTCTACTGGATTGAATAGTGTCCCTCCAAAATTCGTGTCCATGTAGAACCTTAGACTTACTTGTGACTTATTTGGAAATAGGGCCTTTGAAGCTGTAATTGAGTTAAAATTAGGTTATATTTTATTAGGGTGACCCTAATCCATTGACTTGTGTCCTTAGAGAAAACCACAGTAGGAGGGAAGATTGCCTTGTCAAAGTGGAGTCAGAGATTGGAGTGGTGTAGCTACAAGCCATGGAATGCCAAGGATGACTGAAAGTCACCAAAAGCTAAGAGAGGCACGAAATCATTTCTTCCCTAGAACTTCAGAGGGAGTATGGCCTAACTAGCACCTTGATTTTGGATCTCTAGCCTCCAGAATTATGAGAATAAATTTCCAATGTTTTAAGCCACCAGTTCTATTTTTTATAGCAGCCCTCGGCTGCTATAAAAATACTACATACTTTATGTAGTATCATGTACTAATACGTACATAAAGGTGACAAATTAATGTCATCTTATTAATATTAAAGTGCCAATCACTTTTTCCATCTTATCTCCCATTATATACACAACCCAGCAAAGAAATCTGAGGGGTGGAGAGGCAGTAAGTCAAACAGATAATCCACCTTGCAGGTTCATATTCCCTTATATCATGATGCCTATTGGTTTTGAGGCCATGGAAAGTAGGACTCACCACATTTGGAGAATCTCCAAGCCAACTTAAGTCCAAGAATTAGAGTAAGTATGCTGAGTCAGAAGCTGGGTTACTGATTTACCCAGATGATGCAATGACTTGGGTTTCCTGACGATTTTTTTTTAGAGCCCTGTGATAGTTAGATTCAGTTGTCAACTTGGCCAGGTGAGCATACCTAGTCTTGCTGCTGCGGACATAAGCCAATGGTACCTGAACCTCATCTGTTGCTAATTACATCTGCAGTCGGCTAGGAGGCGTGTCTGCTGCAATGAGTGACGTTTGACTTAATTGGCTGGTGCTTAAATGAGAGAACCCAACTTAGCACAGCCTAAGCAGCTCAGCATTCCTCACCTCAGCACTCGCAGCTCAGCCCAGGCCTTTGGAGATGCAGAAAGAAGTCACCCCGGGGAAAGTTGTTGGAACCCAGTGGCCTGGAGAGAAGACCAGCAGAGACCATCTTGTGCCTTCCACATAAGAAAGAACCTCAGTGGAAAGTTAGCTGCCTTTCCTCTGAAGAACCAACAAAATAAATCCCCTTTTATTAAAAGCCAATCTGTCTCTGGTGTGTTGCATTCTGGAAGCTAGCAAACTAGAACAAGCCCCTAGAAGTTAGGATAGAAAAACCTAGATAGGGTGAGCATGAAGTTCAATATACACTGGCTTCTGAAACTAGGTCTACCTTCTGAGGGGGCTGAATGAATTGAATGTCACTGTAACAATTGGAATGGTGGCCTGAGTATTGCAGGAAGTGCACACTAATCATTCTTACTTCTCTATCATAACAATTTCAACTTTTCCTTCCCACACTGCCTAACAGAAACCTTTATCCCAAGGTTTGAGCTCAATTGAGCAACAAGTGTTGAATATGCTTGGTCTGGAAGTGGGAATATGGATTTCTCATTCTGTCATGGTGCAAAAAGTCTGGATCTTTCTCCTCTCAAGAGCCATTTACAGAAGTTACTATAATAGAAGAAAATGAAAGCTTGGGTAGTCTGAAACATTTTTATATCATGTTGTATGTCATGGGACATTATGTGTTGAGGTTTCTGAAGAAGTCAATTATATATCATCCCTCTTCCTCCTGAGTTATCCAGCTTAGGACAAGGAGTTAAGACAAATGGAGGCATTTATTATAGATAAAATCCTAAGAAGGATGAAGGTCAGTGTGGGAGTCCATTGAGCTTTCTGACAGGATTTCAGAATTAAACACTTACCAGTCAGACATGGCAGTACAGAACTGTAGTCTTCTCCCAACCCACTCACATATAAGAAAAGTCATCAATTCCGTTATAGCCTAGAGCATTGAGCAATGCACTTTATATGCAGAATGGCAGATTTCCCCAGCAGAAGAGAGATGTAGGTTCAGTGCAGCTCATGCCCAGGTCTTCTCCCAAACTGTCTGTATAATCTAAATCAAATCAGAAGACAGAAACTATGCAGTGATTTAAACAGGGAAAGTTTAATATAAAGAAGTACTAAAAATGATCAGAAAATAACTATAAATATGGAACTCTAAAGTGTCCCTAGGACTGAAGGAGAGTACCAAAAAAGGACAAATTTGGAAATGGGGGAGGTTCACACCAATGAAGAATGTGCAGTTGCAGATCATTGAAGATGGCAGAGAAGTTTACTGAAGTGCCAGCAGTTAGGTGAGCAGAGGCTAAGTGGGCAGGCAAAGTGAGTTCAGTGCCACAGTGACCATTGCAGGTACTAGGAGTTGGTTCCTCTGCAGGAATCTAGCTCACATGGATGTAGGGCTTGATGCAGGACAGCTCCAGGTAGCAACCATCTGCCACAAAGATTAGGTGGCTGGTTCACTAGATGGCTGGCCCCATTGAGCCCCCAATGTACATGTGAAGGGCTGTGGAGCGGGTGCAGGGAACACCAGCTGGGGGCACAAGCCAGTGTTGTTTGGGGTCTCTCTGCCTCAGTCAAGAACTGGAGAAAACATGGGATGGCCAAATGCTGGAGAAAGTTTTGCCCAGCAGGCACTTTGCACTGGAGAAAATTGGATGAACCAAGCAGTGTGGAGAAAACAGCACACTCCAGGAATCTGATTAGTGAGTCACATCGGAACAAGGATGGAAAACTTCTTCCTCTTGCTTTGTCTCTTCAGCACTCTCTAATGATGAAGCTTAACATCATGCCAGCTGGCAAAAGAAAATTTTTTAAAAATAAAGCATCTGTTTAAAGTGATCAGGCAATAAAGGATTAATTTGAAGTTGGGAGGTGTTAACTTGATAACTGGCATACTCTCTAATAAGCTATTTTGCTCCTGTTCCTCAGAAGAGGAATAAGAGGAAGGGCAAGAGGCCAAGAGTATTTAGGGAAAATCTCTCCCCTTGAGTGGGGAAGGAGCATTCTCAACTGGCCATACTCCGCTGGAATTAACACTATCAGTATAATGTTGCCTGAATCTTCAAGAGATCACTGCCCTAATACCAAACACATCTACTGGGACATATTTGGAACTTTTAATAAACATGAATAGTTTGCCTCCAGAAGTCTCTGATATGGGATGTAGCCATACATTAATTAAATTAACCTCAAAGTCAGTTTTTGCCCAAAGGTCAACAATGCATTCCCTAATCTATTACCCATCCCAAATTATGCTTAGCTACATTGTCCAATAAACACCATTACAAAGATTATGTAATCAGGTGTGCTGGTTTGAAAGGAAGTATGCCCCCTAGAAAAGCCATGTTTTGATCAAAATCCCATTTCATAAAGGTAGAATAATCCCTATTCAATACTGTATGTTTGAAACTGTAATTAGATCATCTACCTGGATGATGTGATTTAGTCAAGAGTAGTTGTTAAACTGGATTAGGTGATAACATGTCTCCACCCATTTGGGTGGGTCTTGATTGGTTTATTGGAGTCCTATAAAAGGGGAAACATTTTGGAGAATGAAGGAGATTCAGAGAGAGCAGAGCAGAACAACATAGCCACAAGAAGCAGAGTCCACCAGCCAGCGGCCTTTGGAGATGAAGAAGGAAAATGCCTCCTGGGGAGCTTCATGGAACTGGAAGCCAGGAGAAGCTAGCAGATGATGCTGTATTTGCCATGTGCCCTTCCAGATGAGGGAGAAACTGTGAATGTGTTCACCATGTGCCTTTCCACTTGAGAAAGAAAGTTCAATGAGAAATGAACTTCATTGGCCTTCTTGAACCAAGGTATCTTTCCCTGGATGCCTTAGATTGGACACTTCTATAGACTTGTTTTAATTTGGACATTTTCTTGGCCTTAGAACTGTAAACTCGCATCTGATTAAATTCCCCTATTTAAAAGCCATTCAGTTTCTGGTATATTGCATTCTGGCTGCTAGCAAATTAGAACAGAATTTGGTACTGGAGAGTGGGGTGCTGCTGCAGTTTGCAAATACCAAACATGTTGGAACAGACTTTTAAATGGTTAAGGGGAAGATTCTCGAAGAGTTGTGAGAAGCTTGATAGAGAAGGCCTAGAATGTTTTGAAGAGACTGTTGGTAGAAATGTAGACTCTGAAGATACCTCTGATTAGGCCTTAGACAGAAATGAAGCATGTGTTATTGCAAACTGGAAGGAAGGTGATCCTTGTTTTAAAATGGCAGGTAATCTGGCAAAATTGACTAGTGGCTTTGGCCTGGAAGGCAGATTTTAAAAGCCATGAACTTGGATATTTAGTAGAAAAGATCTCCAAATTAAATGTCAAAATTGCAGCCTGGTTTCTCCTTGCAGCTTATAGTGAAATGCGACAGGAAAGAGATAAGCTGAAAACTGAACTCGTGCGTACAAAGAAACCAGAAATTAAAGTTCTGAAAATTCTGGGCCTCCAGGAAGGCAGACCCCAGAGAATAGTGCCCCACATGAGGATTTGGCCAAATGTAGAACCACTCAGCCATTTCAGAGAAAGCCAGGATCGGACATGGAGTTATCCAGGAAAGATTTGTGGATACTCCTTATGTCTGATGGGCATGATCTGACACTACTGCATAGAAAGCCAACGAGAGTGCTGTGAGACCTGTACAAACAGAGCTGCTGCCAGTCTGGACTGAGGGGTTCAGAGAAGGGACTTACTGGAGGAAAAATAACTTCATAGGCAAAACCATGGATGCTGAGGTCTGAAGTCAAGAGGCCTTGGGCCAGGAGAGTGGACCCACCCAAGCCCAAGAAGAGGGTGAGTTTGCCCCAAAGGCAAAGGATGGGCCTTCCACCTTGTTGCAGTGGAAGAGTCATGCCACCTCAGGCCTTGGAGAGGTTGAAGCACATTCCTTTAGGGTTTGGGGAAAGCCTAACTGCCACCACATGGAGGGGTTCAGCGTGTGTCCCAGAGATGGCAGAGAGCCTGGGTGCAGCCCCAATGCTTGGAGAGGGTGGAGCCGAGAAAAAGGTGGTCTCCCCAATGTCCCCCAAGGTTATATTCGGAGAGAGGCAGGCCTCTGTGTAGGCCCTTGGAAAGAGGGGACTGCTGCTTTCAGAAGTCCTGAAGATAAATGACTCTCAGACTTTGAAATCTAAGACTTTGCACTGCAGGTTTTCAAAACTGTATGGGTCCGGTGACCCCTGTGTTCCTTCTTCACTATGGAAATGTGTACATGTATCCTATGAATGTTCCTCCTTTGTATGTTGGCAGCAAATAACAATTCCAAAGGTCCAGAGCAAATGGAAAGAATTTTGCCTTAGGACAGACCATGCCTGTAACTGACTTGATGAGATTTTATACTGTATCTAATTTGGTACTTCATTTGCATTGCTACTGAAAGGTTTAAGGTTTTCTGATATTGTTATGGAATGAATGTATTTTGCATTTGGAAAGAGCATGTCTTTTTGGGGTGCAAAGGGTGGAATGTGCTGGTCTGAATCTGTGGTGGACCCCAGAAAAGCCATGCCCTTTGATCCTCATTAAATATTGCTGGGTGGGAGCATTTTGATTGCTTCCATTAAGATGTGACCCACCCAATTGTGGGTGGTAACTTTTGATTAGATGATTTCCATGGAGGTGTGTTTCCACCCACTGAAGGTGGAGTTGCTTGCTGGAATCCTCTAAAAGAGGTAACATTTTGGAGTCTCTTTTGGTAGAGCCACCTGAAAGCCAGCAGACGCTGCCACCAGCTGAGAAAGAAATATTGAATGTCGTTGACCTACTTGAACCAAGGTATCTTTCCCTGGATGCCTTAAATTGGATGTTTCTATAGATTGTTTTAACTGGGACATTTTCTCAGCCTTAGAACTGTAAACTAGCAACTTATTGAATTCCCCTTGTTAAAAGCCATTCCGTTTCTGGTATATTGTATTCCGGCAGCTAGCAAACTAGAACATCAGGTATAATAAAATACCCCAAAAAAGATTTCCCAAATCTGAGAAATAATTCTACTCAAATTTCCAGGGAGAAATTATAAAATCCAAAAGCTAAAACTCCTTGAAAGTTAAAGTCCAATGTAGTTCACACCCAAAAGTTAGATCTGAAAATCAATCCTACTGCTCCTTTGAAATAAAACCCCAAGTCCAAACTTCACAAATTAAAACAAAAACCCATCCTCTCTGAACACTTGTTCTGCTCAATCTCAGATGAAAGGGTTTTCCAGGCCTGGTTTGAGTCTGCTTTTAATAACAAGAGCCTGGGCTCCCTCTTTCTGAAACTTGGTGTGGTTCCTTTCATATGAATACACCAATATGCCTCTTATTTAAACAATCTTAAAGATTTATTTGAGCATATCAGAGAAGCATAGTACTTACCCCACTCCTATCAATTTCAGAAAATTTAGAAAACATGCCACTCTCTTAAGTTTTGACATGGTTAACCAAAGCACTATGATGTTCTCAGCACCAGTAATATTAGCTGCCAAAGTTCAAAGAATGGTTTCTGGGGAGGGAACGTGGTTAGAGAAAATCATCCTTCATTTTCACCTGGATTCTAGTCATTCTTAGTTGTCTGGGTCCATGAACTTTAAATCTAAAAACAATTGGAAGAAGTCTCTCATCCAAGGTTAAATTATGGCATGTTAAACAATTCTTTGGGAAAAATCCCCCTATACAACGTCTTTCTCTAAATTTGTATTTGGAAAACTGCTGTATACTTGAGGGGTTAGGAACTTGTAATGATGGCAACTCAGTTCATCAAGTTTGGAGAGTGTTCATCCCCACTATTCATGCTCAAAATATCATTCTCACTTCTGCTCTGAGCTGCTTCTAGCTCCCCAGAACAGCCCTGATCATGGGGTCAAAATGAGGTCATGGTATTCACCACCTTCTGGCATGCTTTGCTGTAGCAGGGTGGATGTTATCTCTTGCTGTGGAATTTCTTTCATCTGTCAACCTACTTCTGTAATATGAGTACTAGGAAAGGAAAGAATAGATCCTGGGCAGGATACCAGCAGGTTCTGCTAAATTTAGACAAAGGGCTAGGACAGTATATAAAACTGGATTTGAGGCCAAGTTTTAAACTATTATTGAGTTATTATTAATAGGATTAAAGTGAGGAAAAGTATCTAGATTCAGGATAAGACCACAGGTTTTGAGATCAGAGTTGTTTATAGGGGTATAAAGTTAGGATTTAGAGTTGAGCCTTCATTAAAGGGTTGAACCAGTGCTTAAGAGTGTGGGTTGGGTTAAGAGCCTGGTTCAGTAGGGAACAGGTAGGTGAGGACTGGAAATTCAGAACTATTTGGGGTTCATCTTGTAAGCTTTTTTGCATAAGAGATCTGAATAGATGTCCTTTTAAGATGCTTGGATGGGTTTCAGTTTCTCACGTACTCAGTCTCATTCCTTTCTATTCTTGATGTGCTACTTGTATTTTCTGATTACTTAACCTGCATTTGCCTGTATATAGTCTTTTATTGCTTAATACCATAGAAACATCTGTCTAGTAAAAACAAAGCCATATCTAGCACCATTTACTCAAATAAAAAAAGGAAACTTTTATTATTCATCATTCTTTATATTTCCAAGATCTACTGAATTTCATCAATTCTGATGGATATCTTGTTTCATATTTCACCATCTCTGTATCTTACCACCTATGCTAGATTGTTACTGGCTTCAATTCTTCACCCTTTTCACCCACATGATTTGGCATACGACTCCGCATTTCTTCCTCGTAAAGAGGTAGAAAATATTTGTCTACCTCTTGATTTTGGCATGACTTATTTTGGCAAACAGAATGAGGTGGAAATTACACTATGCTATTTCCAAGCCTAGGTTTTAAGAGGCCTCATTCATTTCTGCTTTCCCACTTGTGCCTCTACCATTACCAAGACGAGGTCATGATTAGAACACCTGGTCCCAGGAGGATACCAGACACATGGAACAGAATTGCCCCAGTCAAGCCCAGTCTAGATGAGTCAATGATCAGTTAGCACAAAACCAACCTCCGACTAGTTGAAGGTGCCCAGCTAAGATTAGCGCATCTGTACCATAAGTCTGAGAATAAATGTTTGCTGTTTTAATTCTTTGAGTTTGGAGTGCTTTGCTATACATTTTTTGTGTGTGGCAATAGCTAAATGATACAAGTTGATGACAAATTAGTTTAATTGATAGTTTCTTTCATAGTAGTACATAAAATAACGGGGCATCTTACAAATGAAGGCACCTCAAATTCAATAATATATGGCAAAACTTGTACAATTCTGGTCTCTAATCACAATGTTTCAGTCAGGCTCACGACTCACAGCCTTGGGTGGCTTCATCTGCCTTCTGCCTGCTGAGAACTGGATCAGTCCTTCTCATCAACACATCTTCTTTTCATAAATTGTCTAATTCATAAGCACAAAGCTATGGAAAAGACAAAGCTTTCCCACTGGTGTTCCAACTTGAGCCTTAGTTGTCACTTCATCAAAAAGTTCATGCAAGGGAGAAACTCATATCATTTTAGTAAATATTCAAACACATAAGATTAAACAATACATCTTTAAATAATCCATGAGTCAAAGAAGATGTCTCAAGGGAAATTGCAAAACATTTTGAACTGAATAAGAATGAAAATAAAATAAAATGAAGTTTGTGGGATGCAACTAAAGCAGTTAGAAATATATAGCATGAAATGCTTATATTAGGAAAATCTCAAATCAGTACTCTAATTTATGAAACTAGAAAAAGAGCAAATGAAGCCCAAAGCAAGCAAAAGAAATGAAATAAGGATAAGCACACAAGTCACTGAAATGGATTAAAACGAAAACAATAGAAAAGTCAATAAAAATCAGCATCTGGTTATTTGAAAACAGCAATAAATCTGATAAACTGTTAGCAACAAAGAAAAAGTAAGAGAGGAAACAAATCCCTTGGAAGTGACAAATTACCTCTCACCCAAACAGAAATAGGTACTCTGGATAATCCCATATCTTTAAAAGAAATTGAATTGAAAAATCATAAAATGTGTGAAACAAATACCCATGTGTAAGAGTCACAAAAATATAAATAATACAATCAAACCTGCAAAAACTATAGACACTTATACAATACATAAAATGAAAAAATTTAATCTAGATGAATAAAAATGGGACTAGAAAATATGTGTAAGATTCAAAGGGCTTACATATATTTTATATATTTGTTCATGCAAGGGAGAAACACACCATTTTAGTAAATTTCCAAACACATGGAAATTAAACAATATATCTTCGAATAATCCATGAGTCAATATATATTAGAAAAAGAACGGGAGAAAGTATACAAAAAAGACAAATAATTACAAATGACTGCAACCACAAATAATTAAATTAACTCAACAGGCCTGTTAAATGATACATTAAACTGTAAAATATATCCAAGAAAGTGACCAAAACATAGCACAGAGAGACAAGAAGATATAAAATACGGGGAAAGAAAAAGTTAGGAGACATGTAGGATAAACAGAAAAAGTATGACAGAACTTCAACTAGAGTTGCGGTTAATTTCAGAAGATATTGGTAAGGATGTCCTAGAATTAATAACTGCTATTAAATTTCAATTTCAGGAATTAAAAGCAGTCTCCAAACAATAAATAGAAATACACATTAAGGCCCATTATACGTTCAGAGCACATATGAAAAAGAGATCCGAAGAGCACCAGCAAGTAAACACATTACTGTGAAAGGATCAACAATTATTGACTGCTGAACGCTCAACAGCAATGGTGGCCAGCAAAGAGTGGAAAATTATCTTTTAAAAACAAAAATATTACTGTCAACTTTGAATAACCAGCAAAACTTTTTAAGAATGATAGTGAAATATATATATTTTCAGGTAGAGAATTTATTACCAACAGATAGATCTACATTAGCATGTTCCCCAAAATGAAGTGTGAGATATAAGAAGAGTGAGCACAGAAAATGGACATGTGACTGATAATAATGTCTACTTTGTAGAGAGTTAAAAATAATATAGAACTGAAATAAAGGAAAATAATGTTGGTAAGCTGGAAGAGGTGGTTGTTGCTAGGGATAAATGTTGTAAGGAAGAGGGTAAAGATGTAGACTGATTTTAGGAATGTATCCATGTTAAAATTTCAAGGATAAGTATTAAATGAAAATAGAACGAATAACTTTCAAACCAGAAAAAGGGAAAAAATAGAAAAAAAGGCAACAAGGGAAAAGGGCATAAAATATGTCAGTAAACACAAGAAATGTAAATAGATTAAATTTGTTAATGGAAGACAAGTATTGTCAGAATGGAAAAAAGAAACAAAACCCAGCTTTATGCTATTTACCGGACATCTAAAACAAAAAGGTAACACAAAGATAGAAACTAAGGAATAAAGATAAAGCAGGCAAATACTAACAAAGCTGTAGTCACTATATTATAGATGCTTAAAATATGATAAAGCATATCACCACATAATGATAAAAGACTCAATTTAATAAAAGATAATTCTAAACTTGTATATATTTAATAATGGCTTCAAAATAATAAAACAGAAACTGCTAGATGAATTTGACAAAATACCATCTTAAGAGAAGATTTTAACACTTCTTTCTCAGTAATTTTAGATCAAGCTGAAAAATAACCATCAGTCATAATGAATATTTTAAAAACATAATTGACAATCTTGATCTAACACACATTGACCTAGAATATTTCAAACAATTAGAGAATATTCTCCTAAAGTCCATATGTAACATTTGAAAAACTGACAAAATTGTTAGCCTTAAAGATAATCTCAAAAAATCATATTATCAATTAAAAAGGATTATAAGGGAAATTAAAGTTCTTAGAAATTAAGTTTATAAAACTATAAAACAAATCAAAACCTGGGATGAAGATAAAGCAATTTTGGGGAATATATACTAATATATGCTTAGGTTAAAAAAGAGGAAATGCTAAAAATTGATGAGAACTTTCTAAAAGTAGATAAAACAAGCAAGTAATGAAGGTAAAAACTAATTAACAGAGAAGATCAACAAAACCAAAAGCTGGTTCTTTGAAAAGCCTCACGTAATAGCCAAAAATTTTTCTGAAATTACTGAGGCAAAAAAGAAAAGGCCCACATATTATAATATTGGAAAAGAAAATGGGCACATCATTACAAACACAACAGATTTCTAAAACTGTATCATTTAAAAGAAGAAAAAATAATATAGTGAAAAATTTGTGTGCATAAATCAGAAATTAAGATGAAATCTACAATACTTTAGGTGCACTCTAAAGCCATAACAAGACAAGGAAGCCTGCCAACACAGCCTGACAAGAAATAAAAACAGAAGTTACATGACTTGGGAAGATATAAATAACGCTGTCATTATTTACAGATGATATTACCTACAAAGAAAACCCAAATGGCCTTTGAGAAGTTAGCATTGTTGATAGATACAAGATCATATTTCAAAAACTACTTTCTTATTTACCAGCAACAAACACAAATGTAACAAAATTTTATAATAGTAACAAAAACATAGGGTACCCAGAGAGAATATATAATAAATGATATGCAAACATTTTTGCAGAAAACAAACTTTGCCACAGGAGATTATAAAAGACCGAAGATATTAAGGAATATACTATGTTTACAGAAAGGGTGACTATCAAAGGTTTTGGGTTTTCCTCAAATTAGTCAATAGATTTAATGCAAATCATTTAAAAAACCCAAAATTAGTCTGAAAACAAAGGTTAGTTAGGACATGAACCAGTGGGGTTCTCATACACTGCTAGAGATTGTAAACTGGCATAACTAGTTTTTAATGGAATTTGGAAATATTTAATAAATCTAGAAATGTGGCTATCTTTAGCCCTAGTAATTCCATTCACAAAGACACTAAGAATCAATTGTGAGAAGAGAGTGAAAAAGAAGAGAATTCAGTGCCATCTTATCCTGTACAGATAATGGGAATATCTCTAAGTCTGAGATACTGAAATATCACAGTTCCCTGAGAGATGCTTTATGTCAAGAGGAATGAACAAGAGAGAAAAAAAATCAGTCTCTCAAAATGTGTGCTCTCTCTGGCCCTGAGAGCTCTTGGAGATGACCATGAGGAAGAAACGTACAGTCATCTGACAATAACTGTCTTTAGATTGATAGAGAATGCCAAGTTTTAAAATAGCTATTTAAAATTTTCCCAACCAGACTTTTTTTTGGTAGAAAATATTTTCTCTTTGAATTTATTAAGAGATATTTGTTTATACTATATATAAACAAGCACTGTTTCTACAAATATTCCTTAATACTCATCACCCAGACCTTTTTGTTGTTGAAAGAACCCTGATAAAAAAATCTGGTGTCCTAGGGATTCATTCTTACTTTTCTAGTTAACTATAGGCAACTCTCTTTTTATGTTTTGTTTGGGAATTGGGGTTGTATTCATTCATTCATTCCTTAAATATTTATGGAGCACCTTCTGGGGCCTAGAAACTGCTAAGAGCTTCAAAGTTCAATTGTGAATAAAAATAAACGTTTTCTCAACCCTTCTGAAATTTGCATGGATTGAGATCAATCACTCATAAAAGAAAGCATTAAATTTTCAGCAGTTTCATGTTGCTACAATGATTTATGTAGTTTCATGGAGACTAAAATAGCAGTTTTGACCTTAGGGAACTTGGACTACTTGCCTGAGGAACAAAACAGTGAAATTATGAATCAGTGCCAACCAGGTAAACAGGGTAGGAAGTTGCTCTGAGATTGAGAACAGCAAGTCTTTGTAATATAGCCATTGGGCAATCGTACACAAGACATACTCTGCCTAGATGATCTTTCCTCCCTTCTCTGCCCAGCAAGATTCAGCTTAAATGTCACCTCCTGAGAAATTTCCCCAGACCTCACCTCAAAATTTGTTGCAAGTTCCTCTGTGCTCCCGCAATACCTTGTACATGCCTCTCGTTCACAATTTTTAATGGCAATTTGTTCCCTTATCTGTTTTCTCTACCACACTATAAGAGCCTTAGGGAACAAATTATATATCACTCATTCAAGAACTAATAGGATCTGACTCAAATAATAATAAATGAAAAGGGATTTGAGTTTATGGATAGAAAATATGATTGGGGTCACTTGGGATAAAGCATATTAAAGTAGTTTTAAAAATGAACATCACCACATAACTGTATTCATATTTAGAGTTACTAGTATGCCTGGTTAGGACATTTGAAAGAATGACCCTGAAGCTTCTGTGAACACACATGGTATGTCAATGACCTGGGCAACAGTAGGTGCCCAATAAATGTCCCTGTGGCAGCAGATGAGAAATACACTGACTGACACACCTTACCTTTGGGAATTTGAGGGATTGCTGCAAATAGCTTCCATTCATGCCCTTTGTTCTCTCTGGAGACAATACTAAAGAAGTGCATTCTGGTCACAGAACCTGGATTTAAAATCTGGATCCAGTAATTAATGACTGGAATTACTGCTCAGGAAAGTTAACCTTACTGAAGGATGGAAGATTTACTATTGCTGTACTCCATCTCAAGTTTCTTTAATGTTTTCCACATATTCTTCCCTACATCTGCCTTCATCATATGCTCTGCCCACATAAAAACATCCTTTGAAATTAACTTTTCATTTGTACCTGAAATAATGAACTCTCAAACTTGATCCAAGTTCTATCTTCTCTGAACAATCATTATTCTCAATCTTTGTCATAGTTCAAACTTATTTCATGCTTACTATTTTGAAACTTTGGCATGCAGCTCCTTTCCTCATTAAAATACAGTAACATTTACTCAGCACATATTCTCCACAAGGAACTACGCTTAATATTTTATTTCCTGCTCCAACAATTCTCATTTCAAAATGAAAAATCTGGGGCGGGCCACAGTGGCTCAGAAGGCAGAGTTCTCACCTGCCATGCCAGAGACCTGGTTCGATTCCCGGTGCCTGCCTATGTGAAAAAAAACAAGAATAATGTAGGGCTTAGGGAGATTTTATAAATTGCCCCAAATCTCAGAGCTTGTTAATGAAACTGAATTATACTAACCTAACAAAAATTATTGCATATAATAAGAGTACATAGTAACTATCTCTAAGTCTCTCAGAAGTATCTGACTGGGGTAGAGTTAAGTAGATAAGGGATCTTTCTTATTTACCAAGACGACTTTCTTGAATATAATGGTATATTGCAGGGAACAAATACAAATGTTCTGGAACAGAAAGTCTTAATATCATAGGCATCAATTCTCCCAAAATAAATTTATATATTTAATGCAATTCCAATTAAAATACAAAAGGGCTAAGATTTGAAAAAATTACCTTCATTCACATGGAAAAAATGAAGTGAAATTAGCCAATAAAACTGAAATACAGCAAGGAACTTGCTTTATTATAAAATACAATAAAACTAGTTAGAAAACAAATGTCATTAATTAATATGGTATTAGCATAGCAATAACTAGATCAGTGAAACGAGAATATAGAAGTAGATCTTGGTATTTCTTAGAAATGAATATGAAAATCCATAATGAAGTAAATATAAGGGAAAATGAAGTTTATCCTCATCAGACAGGTATGAATTTAAGTAGCAAATCTTGGTATAAGCATGGCAGTTTCAGGTGAATGAGAAAGGATAGTACAGGTACAGGGTTACAGAGCTAAATTCCAGTTGAATAGGAAAAGGATGGTATCAGTAAAGGATTAAGTGCAGGCCTTTTGCAATGACCCATGCCTGAGAAGATGACCTAAGACTCGCATTCCTACAGTACTATTTCCTTGAAATAGACAATGGTAAACCCCTTATTTGTGGCCTACACCTGGACTGGGAAAGTTGTGAGTTGGCTTGTAGACAATGAGAGCCTATGTGATTAGGACACTGGAAGTCTTCGTATTTGGGATAGGCAGTTGCTTCTCTGTGCTACAGCGGATATCTGCAACATCTTTTACAACTGAGTGTGCTCTATGTGATGTCTTCTTCTTCTTCTAGAAGACAGTTGGATTTGCGGCCATTCTAACTATTTTAAGATTTGGGGCAAGCTACATAATTACTGCAAAATGTCCTGGATGAGATGTTAATGTTTCCAGTGTTGAGGTGAGCCACACATATTTTGATCTATTCACCCCCGTGCAGTATGCATGTATGTGGAGGGGAAAACCTCTAGGATTGCTTGGACAGTTGCAGGATTATCTGATGAAAATGCTATGAAGGTGATAAAAGGATAAATGAGGGCAAATAAAACTGCTGCCTGGTTAAAGCCTGTTCTGTTAGTTTTAACTGACAGAACTGCGGGACTGACTGCTGAACAGATGGATTAACTTTTTAAATTACTCTTATATAACTGGAAATTTACGGGGAGAATATAACAGTGAGCGCTCATTTTGTACAACACTCAAAATTAAATTTCAGATTAAATATTTACATATTGAAAAAGAAGACAATACATTGGTAAGAAAATCTAAGAGATTACATGTACAACTTAGAGGCAAAAAGATCTTATCCAACACAGAAATGTATAAAAACTAAGATAAAGTTATACAGAAATTCTAAAAACATTTTTATGGAAAAAAATCATAATTTGATGTAGTAGACAAATTGCTAAAATCTAATATGAGCTCTTCAAAAATACTAGAAGAGATCAGAAATGGTTTAACAATGTGAAAAAAACCCATAAAGAAGCAAATCTAAGAGCAAATGAAGTTTATACTCTTCAGACAAGGATGAATTTTAAGTTAATATCATCTATTACTGGGATAGAAGAAATATTGTCTTCACTCTTTTGGGAAACTCTCTGACAGCATCTATTAAATTAAAAATAGCATATATCCTTCAATCCCACAATCTCTTGCCTGTAATTTATCCCACAGAAATAACACCTGAAAATTTAAGAGCCGAGGGTGGGCAATGGTGGCTTAGTGGAGGGTTCTCGCCTGCCATGCAGAAGACCCGGGTTTGATTCCCGGTGCCTGCCCATGCAAAGAAAAAAAGATTAAGGGCCAATTATAAGGATGTTTATTATAGTGTTATTTGTGGTGGTAAATAACTAGCAACAAGGTGAATCAATATGGGAATAACTTTGTTACATAACACATAACATAAAACTGTCATTTTATTCTATCTAACCATCACAATCACTCTTGTTATTGGGTCTTGGACCTGGCCAACCTGTGGCACCAAAAAGTAGATCTCCTAGTTTGGTAAGAAGCAGAGTTGAGTTGCCCTAGTGATTCCAAAGTTGCATATAAGTACAAGGGTAGAACACTTATGGAATATGAGAGGATTAAGTAAAGCAACATGAGGAATGGAAAAAAATAAAAGTTTAGTTCGTGTAGATATACAAGTATGTTACTTGGGCACATTACTTCAGAAGACCAACCCCTGCCATTTACATATTCAAGAACATTAAAAAAAGCTAATAAAACACAGTACAGTCTATAGTTACACTGGTATTTCATTATTTTGATTTTAAGAGATTTTTTTTTAACATGGGCAGGCGGCAGCATGGTGAGCGAGAACTCTGCCACTGAGTCACCGTTGCCTGCCCAAGAGAAATTTTAACATACATATGTTTAAATGCTGTATTCTAATTTTCACTATTTCTTATAAAAACACTAACAGCTTTCTATATGTCAAGTTATACTGCAGAAAGGTATCAAGTAAACAAAAATCCTTGCAAATTCAAAGAAGCAAATATCGAGGGTCTCAGACTTTTTCAGTACCATATTCCCCAAATAAACAAGGAGGAGGAAGAGAGGAAGAAGGCAGGTACAGGTGTGGGGTGAGGTGCTGTGTCTGAGAGAAGAGAGAAAAAATTATTTTCCATATTAAAATTGAAACTGAAATCCAAGAGTTGTTTTACTCAGTGGCATATAATAAATTTTAAAGTAGCATGGTTTCCACATTTAAAAACTGTCTAGCTTCTAATGCTAATACTGGTTATGTAGACAATTAAATTTTCTGATAAATGTTTTAAGAAAAATGGATTCTCTCAACCAAGTCTGTGTCGGTTATTATTTAATGATATCCTTATAAGGAGGCAAACCAACCAGCCTGTTAGAAAATCATATTATAATGTCTAAGAGATCATGTGCTGTATATTGGTGATGTGACATACAAAAATAAATTTAAATCATATTAAGCTGACACTTCAGTTAAAAAAAACCCAACTTAATAGTAAGAAGATGATTTTAGAAATACTTTCTAAGAAAATATTAGTATTTGACTGGGGATGTGAGGGCCATTATAATTTGTACTACATGTACAATTTCTCCACTATCTTCACCTTTTAATTTTCAGAAATTAAAGAAAATAGCACATATGGGATGAATGCCAGTATTACCTCAATCCAGATTAAACTAACATTTTGTTTATCTATTTGGAATCTGATATTTAGATACAGTATTCCTTATCTATCATGCTTAGTCCTATTTCCCTTCTACCTCTCTTCTTCCTAAAGGCAACTGCTTTTGGTGTGTGTATATCCTTCGAATCCATTCTTCATACTTTTATATAAAATTATTCATCTGTAACAATGCTTAGTACTTGGTTAGTATTGATGTTACTCAAATTCATACAGGTATTAACATATTCAACATTTTTTCTTCATTTTCCCTACTCAATGATTTTTCACATCTTCGTTTTTTGGGGGGTGTATGACCCAGAACAGAACCTGGGTCTTCCACATGGAAGGCGAGCATTCTACTACTGAACCACCTGATGATCTTCTTTTAATAGATTTAATTACTTGTACATAACTGCTAGAGAATATTCTACTATATGACTATCACATTTTATTCACCTATTTCACAAGTGACAGACATTTGTATCCAATTTGTGACTCCTACAATTTATGCTGCAATGAACAAGGCTCTCTGGGTATATGTGTCAGTTTCTTGGGTTTGTGTACATATACTCAAAAAGTCAACATTCTGGGTATTCAGGAATATATTTTAGAAATTCCTTCTCCTCAAGATTTTAAAGACATTCTCTTGTAAAATTCTAATATTATTTTTAAGTTTTGCTTTAGGCATTCTAGTCTTCGATACTTTTTGAACTCATAATAATGTTCTAATATATAATGATGGCAGATAATATTTTCCACATGAAAAGTTAATTACTCTGAGATGTTTTTTTTTAATCATCCATGATTCCCCTACCAATTTGTGATGGCACCAGTAACAATTTCCCATAAATGCATACCTTTGTTTCTGGACTCAATATTCTGTTCCAATTTCTATCATCTATGGCTGCCTCAAGAGCATATAATTTTAATTATAGCTTTACAATCATATACATAGAAAATCATATAGTCTAAAAATCAACTTCATCTCTTACTTTCATATCTTTAACACATATCTTTGTCTTATTGCATTGCGTAGGTCAGCCTTCTAGGACCATGTTGATTCGTAGGAGGATAGGAGTATCCATGAATAGATTTTTATTTTAATGGGAATGCTAATAAAGTAGAACATTAACAATGTTTGTTGTGGGAGGTCTGGGAGCACAGCTTTTCTTTATACCATGGTTATTTCTTCTTTTGAACAAATCTCAGTATTCTAAGTTTTGAGTTGCTGCTGAAGGATTTTCCACATTCATGTCACTTGGCTGTAAAATGAATTCTTTTTTTTCTCTTGTGCTATTAAGTATGAATTCTGTAAAAGTTTTCCTAAATTCAAGGGATTCATAGAGTTTTAATGAGTATGAATTCTCTGGTGTCTAATGTGGTGTGACTTCTGGCTAAAAGCTTTCCCACACTCACTACATTGATATGGTTTTTCGCCTGTATGGATTCTCATATGTAGAGCAAGAGTTGAGAACTGAGAAAAGGCTTTCCCACATTCATTACAACCATAGGGTTTCTCACCTGTATGACTTCGTATATGCACTGTAAGAGATGAGCTTTGGCAGAAGGCTTTCCCACATATTTTACATTCATAAGGTTTATCACCTGTATGAATTCTCACATGTACAATAAGTGATGTGATTCGAGAGAAGGCTTTTCCACATTTATTACATTCATAGGGTTTCTCTCCTGTATGAATATTGTGATGCTTAATAAGGTATTGCTTCTGCCTGAAGATTGTTCCACATTCATTACACTTATAGGGTTTCTCTCCAATATGAATTTTCTCATGCTCAGTGAGATTTGATTTGCCACTGAAGGCTTTCCCACATTCCTTACATGTATATGGTTTCTCCCCAGTATGACTTCTCTGGTGCCTAATGAGACTTGACTTCTGAATGAAAGCTTTCCCACATCCTTTACATTCATAAGGTTTCTCTCCAGTATGGATTCGCTGATGAATAATGAGGTTTTCCTTCTGACTAAATGCTTTTCCACATTCATTACACTGAAAGGGTTTCTTTCCACTATGAATGTTTTGATGTTTAATGAGGTATTGCTTCTGGCTGAAGGCTCTTCCACACTGATAACATGCAAATGGCTTCTCTCCAGTATGAATTTTTTCATGCTCAGCAAGATATGACTTGCCATTGAAGGATTTCCCACAGTGCTTACAAGCATAGGATTTCTTTACAGTATGATTTCTCTGTTGTCTAATGAGACTTGACATCTGAACAGAAGCTTTCCCACACTCATAAAGTTTCTCTTCAGTATGATGCTTCTGATGTGAAAGGAAGGTTCTTTTCTGGCTGAAGACTTTTCCACATTTATTACATTTATATGATTTCTTCCCTGTATGGCTTCTCAAATGTAGAGTAAGAGATGAGTTTCGAGAGAACACTTTCCCACATTCAGAACATTCATGTGATTTCCCCCCAGTATGTATTTTCTCATGTTCTATGAAGTTTTGCTTCAGGGTAAAGGTTTTTCCACATTTATTACAATCATAAGCTTTCTCTCCAGTATGAATTTGTTCATGCTGAAGATGTGATTCGGGCTGAAGGCTTTCCAACATTTCTATCATGCTCAGGGTTTTTCTCCTCTAAGATTTCCCTATTATTTATTAAGATAAGACATGGAAGAAAAATTCCAGCATTAATTCTCAGGTATCTAACGAAGGTGAATTTATAATGGAGGACTTTTCTTACCTCAATTACCCTGAGACGAGATAATTACAAAAGTGAATGAAGTGTTCTCATATTCATAATCATCTTTCCTTACATGGCTCCTCTTATATTTAATTATAAATTACATTCCAATCGCTTTCAAACTATGTATGCTTTCATACGCAGAGATGTAGTCTTGAAGAATCCGTATCTGTGCCCAGAGGGAACTTTTTTGTTTCTCAGATTTTGTGACTTTTCTATCAGTCTTTATTTCAATGGAGAAGGGTGAAACTTCACTTATAAGTATTTCACAGTGCGTCTTTATCGGTTTATAAACTTCCCAGGCTTCTTCTAAAAGGGAAAAAAAATCATTATTTAATAGAGTTAATAGGCATAAAACATTCAGTGCCAGGCATGTAGCAAGTTTCCAATAAATGAGCTATATAGTATCATCACTACAACCACAACCTGTGAATTTTTCCACTATTATTAAAATTTCAGAAATGTGCTATTGTAGACTATTTCAAGCCTTGTGTGCTAGCATAAATAAAAAGTCTAAATGCAAATGACATCCATGGGTAAATGCAGCTTTAATTGTTTTACAATGTAATCTGGCATATTTCATATATTAATAGTAAAATAAAACATAAAGAACAGACAGCAGGCCTCTTGCCCTCCATCTTTCTTTACTTGCGAGAATGCCCACATGTCCTCTTACATGTTCATCTAATAAATTTCCTATCTACTTGCTCTACATGCTGTGCCTTTTCATTCTTTTTTGTGGCACAACCAAGAACCTGGAAACTGACATCTGGCAACAAAAGCAGCTGGATCACAGTTTAAAGATCTCAGATGACCAAAGCCATGTTAAGCTATAGAACACCGGCAATGATTATACCAGTGCCAGCTTGGTTAGCATCAAAGTGGCACAGAGGAGCTACGTCCTGATTAAGGGTCCACTTCCTAATACATGTTGTCATTTCTGGCTGATGTTTGGTAGCAAAAGACCAAAGCAGCTGTCATGCTGAACCGAGCTGTGGAGAAAGAATCAGTTAAATGTGCACAGTACTAGCCAGGAAAAGATGACAGAGAGATGCTGCTTAAACAAACAGGATTCAGTGTGAAGCTCTTGTTAAAAGATGTGAAATCATACAGTACAACTACTATAATTAGAAAAATATCAATAATGGTAAAATCAGAGTAACATCTTACTTTCATTACACTACCTGGCCAGATTTTGGAGTCCCTGAATCATCAGCTTCATTTCTCAATTTCTTATTCAAACTGAGATAATCCGGCTCCTTGAATTTTGAGCATGGGCCTGCAGAGATCCACTGTAGTGTGGGGACTGGGCAGTCTGGTACCTTTTCTTTGGTAGACACCTATCTAGTTTTGATGGAAAAAGAAGATGATATTAATCTTAAACAAGTTTTACTGAAAATCAGAAAATATCAAACGGTACTTATTCAGATACCAGATCAACTCAGATTCTCATTTATGGCTATATTAGGAGCAGGGTTTATAAAGAGAGATTCAAATATACATAAATGGTAGAGAGAACTTTCTAAAGTAGATTTATCTCCTGCTTTTATTCTTTCACCACCAAAATAATGACTGAAAAACACAATGGGAACAGAATAGTCTCAGAAGAAAAATTGACTGGTGACAGATGTACAGGATTGTCCTCTAAAATGCAAGATACTGTAGAGGAAAACATGAGAGTGTTCTACGGAAACATATTCGAGACGACAGAAACGCTAACACAGCTCAGAAGTTGCAGCAGATTAAAGACAGGCTAAATGAGACTGAACTAAGAGGAGGTTTGTGCTATTTTGGTTGGAGTTTCCTTGGCTGGACACTCTTTTTCCAACAAAATGCCCTATAAACAATTAATTTTGCACACCAAGCTTCTGCAGTAGCATTTAATCACAAATGTTTCACATGGTGAAATAGAGTAGCTATCACCCTGATAAGCAATATTATTGCCAGGCATGGTCCCAACATCTCAGGATGCTTTCACTGCAGGTTCCTCTGAAACTGAGACTGTAAATGGCTTGATATAATAAAGATGTTAATGTTGGTTATAAACTGGTACATATTGCAACTGTACGGACACATGTTAAACATAACATGTGTCAGTACATAAGATCCCACTGGGTTCTAAAATGTAGTCTGTTGGACTTCAAATGCTGCATAGTCATCCACAGAAGTAGTGTGGGTAAACAACAGAAGGCTTTTGTAGGAGTAAATCCTGACTGTGGCAGAGTCCAACCTCTGTATTCCTGACACATTGGCATCCACCTGCATCTTCTTTGGCTGCATAGGCCATGAAGACATAAAAGTGACCCTGAAGTTTGCAGGGAGAGTCCCTGCTGATCCAGCTGCTAATCCACGAATGTCCTTTGGTCTAAACTTTTTTCTCTATGATTGTGCTCTTCTAAAGCTTTATCATTATCTTCACCAAACTTTCTGTCAGTACCCATGACCAAAGTGTTGTTAAATTCTCTTTCCAAGACAGCACAAGCCTGGGCATTCTGTATAGGGATCTGTAACAACAAAGCTTTGCACTGAAATCAAAGGTTTCATCTAAGGCCACAGGGGCACCGTGATCACCACTCTCTGAAAGACTGCTTACTCTTTCAGACCAACTGACAGAACTAGTCAATCATTCATTCACTGCTCCAGACAAGCTCATCCTTTATTTCATTCTGGCTTTCTTCTCTTTTTCTTTCTTTCCAGTCATAGTTAAATGTTCATAGGCACATAATTTCACATTGAAAACTGTTCCTGCAAAAACTATCAAACATTTTTAGCTGCCCTCGAAGGTCCTTTTTGGTCATATGATCCAGCATCCTCGCATCCACAATGCACTCCATAAAACAGTTGTAGTAACGCAGAAGACCCAGGCTGGGGAGCCACTCATTGCTGATCCACTTGTGGTTCACATCCCCATATACAAGTGTTGTTCTTGATGTAGGAGGGGTCAAAGGACTGGTCAGCGACATGATTTCCTGAATTACCAGTCTCAGCTTTAGCCTGTGCAAAGGGTTGCGAATGCCAATTTCACGCTGTTATCTTAGTACCTGACAGGGCTGATATGATAGCCCCACTTTTCACATTTGCTCGGCAGGCCTCCCTGTACCAGGCTGGTATCCCAATCTAGAGCTCAAGCCAAACAACAGTGGACTCATCACATTGTGCCTTGCCTCTGGGCTTCCTCCAGCAAGTCATGCTTCTTTTGAAGTTTGCAGTGCTTTTCAGCCTGTCCTCCCAATTTGCTAAGTCCCAAGTTAGCCTGAGATGCACTGTCTGCCTCAGAAACACCAGCTTTCCTAATGATTCTTTGCCAGCTTGCTGAGGTCGACCCTTTTCTTTCTTGCCAAAACAAGCAGCCAGAAGAAGAACTTGATTCCCTTCTTTTGAGCTTTGTGCAGCGAGTCCTGGCTACTGTTACTATTGCTGGGGTTGCTCATGGGGCCATCCTGTGAGCCAGTTGAGTTTCTTAAGTCCCTGATATCCTTGTGGCTGACAGTGTGCAAAGCTCCTTTGTGCAGCTTCTCTAAGCACAGTGACCTTGTGGAGGAAGGTGGGATGTTTCACATTTTACTGCTGTCTTGTCATCTCATACCTCTTCTCTGGATGCTGGCAAAAGGGCCATGATGCCGAGCCTGCCCACTTTCTGGACCGGGCTGTGCAGAATCCTCCTTGGGGTGGAGCAACTGCTGCTTGGCAGGGAGGAGCTGGCTGGTGAAGAAGCAGGGTAAGAGGGGGATGGAGCCCAGTGATCTAAAACAAACAAGGTTGCCCAAACTCCCACCACCAATCCTTCTTTCAACCTCCTCTGCCCGCTGCTCTGTTTCCCTTTTCTTCTTGGATCAACCTGATCTCTTTTGTTGATGGCATCTAGCTCTTCCTGAAGCATCATGGCTAACATGTGGGCATTGGCTTGCCCACTGGGTGACAACAGATCAACAGAGCTGAGCAGAGTTTCTCTGTCATCTTTGCCATTACACACACTGACATCACCCTCAAATGCTTGTGTGACATCTGCCAAGACACTAACTTGTTGGGCACATTCCCAATCCTTCTCATTAAGAGTCTGTACCTTGGAAGGCTCATCTCGCAGAGCTGCTAATCAGCCTTTCTGGGTTCAGTGCATAACAGAGCTGGTGTGGTCAGATTTGGAGTGACTGCCATGGGGAACCAGAAATTGGGGGCGCTGCCCAAGTGGGATTGGCCATGATCAAGTGAAGCAATTCTTAGCCCCATTTGGCCTAATTCAGCCCTCAATCCTTCAATGCTTAGTACAAGTTGATCCTTATCATACTGGGTCTCTTCTAACTGCTTCTTTACATTTTCATCTTCCCGTAGAAAAGAATTCTTATCTTCCAGAGCAGCCATTCTCTTTAAGATGAAGTTGAAGCCTCTCATCAGATACTGAAACAAGTTTATCCACTGTGGCTGATAAATGCTTATGCTCTTCGTTCATTTTTTCTCTCTACCTTGCCTGCTGCAACTCCTGGTTCTTTTACTCCAATTGTGCCTCCATCTGTTATAACCTTTCTTCAATGTTGCCATGTCTCTCTTCTGCTTCCACCTTGGGGATGGTCTCTGCTTTCCTCAGAGTCTGCTGCAGCTTTTGCTCTGCTAATTCCAGGCGTTCTTGTAACTGGTGGTTTTTATCCTGGGTCTGCTGATGCATAGATTCTATATTTGCAATTTCATTTTCAAGTTCCTCATTGAGCTCCTGTGCAGATGTAACTTCACACTATGCAGCAAAGTAGTGTTTTTCCAGAGTGGTGATTCTCTCTCCCATGTCTTCTTTTTGGGCCATAGTTTCACGAACATCTCTTTGCAGCTTTATGTTCATTTCCTCAGATTTGAGGAGATCTTTTCTGGTGGTGTCAAGATCTTCTTTCAGCTCTGCCACCTGACCGGAGAGGATGGCCACCTACTCCTTCATTTGGCCATGCTCTGTGGACTGCTGGTCTGATTCATTGATGCTCAATTCCCTTAGCAAGGTCTTCCTTGTGGCTTAAAGAGCCACCAGAAGATCTCTTTCCATTTGCGCTTGGTGTATTTTCATGTTCATAGTTTACATCAAGCATCCCATCTATTAGTGTTTTCTCCTGATCATTGTGTTCTTTAAGCAACATTAGCTCTTTATGTGTGGCACCTAATTCTTCTTCTAACAAACTGCACCTTTCAAGTGCTACTTGTAGTCGATCTCTTACCTTTTCATCTAGAGCCTTGTGGTGCTCGAATAATTACTTCAGTGCTTTGAAAACATCAACTTCACTGGATACGCCCACAGGAGAATGTCGCTGTCTCTTCACTACTGTCATCCTCAGAGACCACTCATGCCTAAAGACAAGGCATTCTAAATGTTCTAGTAATTGCCTGGTGTTGTTTCTTTCGGCTTTAAGTTCAACAATTTCTTCTTCCTTTTTAAGGAGTTGTTCCCTGCATACACTGAGTTCTTTAATAAGTGCTACAAACTGTTGGGGCCAGTGTGAGGCTTTTACATGAAGCAGACCTCTGACTTTTGGCAAGGCCACGTCAGAGTTTCCTTGGAGGCAAGGCCCTCTGGAATCTGTGGAATGAGGTCTGGCCTGGGCTGCAACTTATCTAATCTAGCCTTACTGTGGGAATATTCTGCCTGTACAGTTTCAGGCAGGCTAGTTAATGTTCACTTTGTTCTCAAGGAAGTTCTCTAGACTGTAGTTTCCTTATCCATTATGTCAAGCACATTCTCATGTACTGCACTGCCTTATCTGGAATTCTTTTGTTAAGAAGTATATAATAACTTGTACTGGCTCTTCAGGGCTGTTGCCTTCAGTCAGGTAATGAACCACCTAGCTCCCGCTTACTCTTAACTCTGTGTTGTGTCTTAATCTCCCACTGCCCCTTTCAACCCTGTTTGGACCGTTGCTGGAGCGGGACTCAGCAACAAACTCCTGTGGAAATGCAGTATTGAGCTGTCTCTGCGAGGAGTCTCTCTCATGGCCAAGCTCATTCAATCTCCACTGGGTTAGAGCCAGCATCTCCTGTGTCTCCTTCAGTGTATCTAGGAGGCAATCCCACTCTTCCAGTATTCGATGTGGGAATCTGCATCCAGGTGTGAAGGGAAACCTGATCCATGGTTCCCACCTCCTCCTGGGGGGGGCCTTCCTCTTCACTGATGGCTGGCATCACCTCAAGCATCATCTCACTGGAGCAGGATGCAGTGGGTTTCTCTCTAGAGAAGCATGACCTTGGGCTCCAGGAGCTGTTTAGACCCGGGGTCAGAGCCTGTGAGCGTTGCCTCCTCAGAACTAGTCCTTACAGCAGCACTAAGAAGGATGCGGTTTCCACACAACACTACTGGATTGGGCTCTGCCTGTCCTACCTGCCAGCAGACTAGTGGAGAGCCTGGCTGGGGAGGATCATTCTTATCCTTCTTTCTGCAAAGGTTTTTAAACACCTACACGGTACCTGGTCCTGTGCAGCATGTCGCAGAATGTTTTAATCTATAAAAGCAGATGCTGACCCTCAGGGTTTGACTCCTGGAGCGCAAATTTTGCAAAACAAATGTCAGAACACAACAGTCTGTTGCTTACTACTGCAACCATCCTGCTGTAGTAAGACAGCCAGGAGCCCCAACTGCATGGGGTAGGGAGAACAGAATCCTTCTCTTGTGATTCCTGATTGTGAGGTCATTAAGAACACGTGCTCCTTCTGATGTTCTTACCTCCCAGGATCCAATAGCACACCTTCCCTCTATCTTTCCTTTCATTCATAAATGTTTATTGAGTACACATAAATATGAAGTTTTACCCCTGGTCCTCAGGGATCTTTTGCTGTTTTATAATGATAAAGGCAATCACTTAACTCTTTGAGGTGTTGTTTTAGTTTCCCAGGCTGCTTAGAGCAGACATCATGAAATGTGTGGGCTTCATATAATGTACTCTTGACATGGGCAGCAACGTTTTACATTCTTAACCATTTCAGGATAAATACATTTTTTCTTCATGATATAACCTTCTTGGTTTATTTCAGATAATTTTCATGATATTTAAAAAATATATTTTTATTAACAAATGTCCATACACATATAGTTCATACATGGTATAGAGTCAATGGCTCACAATATCATCATATAATTTTGTATTTATTACCATCCTCTTTTTAGAACATTTAGATCACTCCAGAATAAAAAATAAAAAGAAAAAAGAAACTTATATATCCCATACCCCTTACCCCTCCCTCTCACTGACCACTAGTATTTCAATCGACCCAGTTTTTTACCTTTTATCCCTCCTATTATTTATTTATTATCCATATTTAATTTACTCATCTGTCCAAACTCCGGATTAAAAGAGCAGCAGACACAAGGTTTGCACAATCACACAGTACCACTGTAAAAGCTATATCGTTAGAGAACTGTCTTCAAGAATCAAGGCTACTGGAACACAGCTCAGCACTTTCAGGTACTTCCCTTTAGCCACTCCAATACACCATAAGCTAAAAAGGGATAACTATATAATGCAAGGATATACTCTCAACTCTGTTTTAAATCGCTCAGCCACTAAAACTTTACAGGATAAATACATTTTATAACTACCTATTAATCTTACTTCTATAGCTAAATGTATTTTTTAATAGAGCAAATTGAAAATCTGTTACCATAAAATTACAAACTGTATATTGGTTCAATTACCCTGGATAAAATTTCCATTTTCCTAAAGAGAAGTTTAACATGAACAGTTAGAACTCTGAAGAAGCAATTTTTACTATATATTTTATGTTTTATAGTTTTCCCAATTAAAAAAAAAAACGTTTCTCCTGAAAATATCTCTGAGGGAAAATTCTCCTAACTGGGATGGATAGTCAGGTAACTGTTTGTCCAGACTTTGTAAAGAAATTGGCTTCTGTAAAATCCAATAGTAATACTGTTTATTTTTGTGAAAATTTCACTGTAATTGCCCGAATTTATACTTACATAAAACATGATTTAAGAAGTAAAAGTAAGAAGCAGCCTTTTATTACCCATGATTTTAGCTTACTGTACTAAAGTTTTGAAGTAAAATTTTTTTCTACTTCAATAAATAGCATGAAAATGTGGAAGAAAAAAAGGACAGGTAGAAACAGGATGAAAACACAAACACAAAATAGTGGAAGAGTCCATTTAGGATGATAGGACAAAATATAATATGAACAGAATTATAAAAGAGGAAACACAGTTAAATAAGGTACAGTGAATCCATGTACCTATTTCTACATCTTCCTGAAACCCCATTAAAATGACAGTAAAGAATGGAAGGAGGTTTTATGTATGCATAAAAACTGAAAGTTGAGGAGACACAAGTTGACGAAAGTCATTAGGAAATTTCTGGATTGAAAACAGAGGACTATAAAAAAAGAAAGAAAACAGAGGACTACAAATTAACAGTAGAACCAAGAGGCTTAAAGAGCTATCAGGTGATAATGCTAACTAGTAGCAAGGTAATTTATGTCACAGAAGTTAATAGAAAGGCTCTGTAACTGGACAGACTGTGTGGGAGTGAAGGGTAGGGCTTATAGAATGGTTGTAGAAGGAAGAGCTGATGCTCCCACTATCCTAGCCACTACCCTATCCTAGAAGAAAATGGGAAGTTTATTATCCAGATAAAGTAGAACCAAGAGCCTCCAAATTTAGTACTAGCAAGCAAAGTAAATTAAACATATACTGAAAAGAAAGGGATAAGTAAGTTTATATATTGAATAGGGCCTCAACCCCGTTCTATTGCTGAACTCCAAGAATGCTGAGGGTTAAAAGGTGCCAGATTATAGAAGAATTCTTTTTTAAAAAATGAGAAAATCATAAGAAAACCTACAGACATTGACAATAAGAGCCATCCGAAAGAAATGCAGATCCCTGCCTGATTTCCCCACAGCAAGGCTTACCACTTTACAAGCTCCACATAATAAGATCATAAAAACTTTTCTGATATCTTAATGTTAAATATTAATGTTCAGCTAAGGACCACCAAACATTTGAGAAAAGCTCTAACACGAATGACATATCAAAATATAGAAGAATAACAATTGAGGAAATGGAAACTAGGCAAGGAACAGAAAAGCAAACAAAAACAATACTAAAATTAATGTCATAGAAAGCTAAGAGAAGATTAATACAACAATGAAGAGGTAAAAAGGTTCTATAAAGAAGTGCTTTTGGAAATAAGCAACAGATGTTAACCTTCTGAATTTAACAAGGATAGAGAATAAAAATTTTGGAAGAGAGAGATGAAAAGGAGTAAAGGAGCAAAGAAAGGAAGGGAAGGAGTAAAGACTGAAAAATTAGTAGAGGAATCCAGAAGGTTCAACATCTACTAAAGGGGTTCCAAATAAGATATGGAGAAAAATGAATCCAAGACATTTTTTTTTTCCAAGACATTTTCAAAGAACTAATGTAAAAAAGCTCCCCAGATTATACATCATAAGCCTACATCCTGAACAAGACCATTGAGTACACAGAACATTCAATTTAAAGGGATCTGCATTTAGGCACATCACTGTGAAATTTCAGCTAGGGATAAAAAAAGGACTCTAGATATCTCCAGAAAAAGTATTTATTACTTAAAAAGGAGTAAGTATCAAAAAGGCAACAGTCTGTAAACTCACAGTCTCAGAATACAGAATATAGGTTACCAGCAGATAGAATGAGACTAGAGAATGGAAAGAGTGGCTTAAGATGTGCAGACTTTTTAATTAGGTTGAATTCAAATGGGTGGAAATGGATAGAGGTGATGGTAGCACATTAATTATGAGTATGATTAGCAGTGCTGAATTGTGTGTGAATGTGCTTGATGAGGGAAGTCACATAGGTCAACAGAAGGAAAGCCAAAGGTTAAAAGATGGGACTGTATAAATCACTAAATCTTGTGGCGGACAATGACTGAGATTAAGAGTCAAAATAAAAAATTTCTTCCATGAACTAAAAAAAATGTATGAAACTATTACAAGGAGCTAATAAGAATGGTATATGGAGGAAAAATGTCCCTATTGCAAACTATGGACTACAGTTAACAGTAATATCTTAATATTCTTTCATCAACAGTAAAAAATGTACCACACCAATGCCAGGGATCAATGATGGATGGGGGGGATAAGGGGCATGGGATGTGTTGGGTTTTCTCATCTTTGTTCTCCCTGGAGTAATGAAAACGTTCTAAAAATTGATGGTGGTGATGAATGTACAACTATGTGATGATACGGTTTGCCCTGATTATATACTTTGGATGGACTGTAAAGTATGTGAATATATTTCAATAAAATTGCATTAAAATACAAAGGCATCAAACTTCTCAAAACTAGACAGACAATGGAAAATCCTGTCCCCAAATTATTTTCAACCTAAAATTCTTAGTTCTGTACTTGTTTGGGACATATAACAAATAAATGGGAAACTCAGCAAGTGAAAAGAGACCTTTTTGTTCAAAATTTTATGATAATGCAAATACTGACAACTTATTTGATAAAAAAGCAGTGATGTAACTTTTATGAGGGGGCAAAAGGAAGGGAAGTACAGAAAATAAGATTTCAGAACTCCCATCTTTCATATTAGCATCTTGATAATGCATAGGATTATTAAATTGAAAAATAACTTAAAACCTGTATAAGATATGGAAATAAACATCAATATAGTTTAGTAGTGGCCTACATGGAACAGGAATTGAGAGTGAGGAAGGATGAAGCGAGGCATAACAGTAAGCCTATCTGACTTTTAAAAACCCTATTCATTTATACCTACAGGGACATCTTTGAACACTGGGGCTTTTAATCTAAATCAATTTATAATTGTTTAATAACTATAGACAGTGTTTCACTTATCTAATTGCAATTGAGTCCTCACATGGGATAAACAACAAAGCACATATATATTCAATTAAAATAAAAAAAGAAAATGTTAGAAAACAGCTCTTCGCTTCCAAGTCTGATTTACTGCAGTGTTTTTATTACTGATACTATAATTTCTAGATACACAAACTGTCATTACCATCAATTTCTGTTTTCATTTATTTTTCTTCCATCATTAGGATTAATAAACTTGTACTCAAGCTCTTTTCTTGTGATACTCACCTTTCTCCAAATTCTTTCTTTTATATTTGTTTTCCATACATTAGCTGGAAACCTAAAATATTATTCTAATCTAAACCCTCTGAAAATTTTATTCTCATCTTATAAATCATTGCAAGAACTGACTCAAGAAATAGGCTACTATCCATATTAATACCGTAACTTTTATAAAGTTAAAACAATAAAAAGTCCAGAAATAGACCCAAATTAATATGGTGCTAAGGGACTTAAATAGGGAAAAGAGCTTTTTCAATAAATGGATCTGAAACAAGTGGTTAACCACATTGGGAAAAAACATCTCAACCCGTATCTCATACCATACACAAAAACTACTCAGAATGAACCACAGACCTAACCATGAATGGTAGAACCATTAAACTTCCAGAAAAAAAAAACCCATAAAATTTCTGTTTATACCAGATGAGGCAAACACTTATTGAATACAGCACAAAATATAGAAGAAAAAATGGTAGAGCAGATGTCATTAAAATTGAAAACTAATTCCTCCAAGTAACCATTTAATTCCTCAATTTTTATTCTTTCTTCTTTTTTAATAAAGGCAATAAATTTCCCTCTCATATTGCCTTTCCTGCAGCCCATAAATTTTGATATGTTGTGTTTTCATTTTCATTTGCTTCAAGATATTTGCTGATTTCTCTTGAATTTCTTCCTTGACCCACTAGTTGTTTAAGAGTGCGTTGTTTAGCCTCCATATATTCATGAATTCTCTGGCCCTGTGCCTGTTACTGATTTCCAATTTTGTTCCATTATGATCCAAGAAACTGTTTTGTATAATTTCAAACTTTTAAATTTTATCAAGACTTGCTTTGTGACCCAGCATGTGGTCTATCCTTGAAAGTGATCCACAAGCACTTGAGAAAAATGTGTTTCCTGCTATTGCAGGGTATAATGTTCTATAAATATCTGTTAAGTCTAGTTCATTTATCATGTTATTCAAAATCTCTGTTTCATAATTGAGCCTCTGTCTAGATGTTCTATCCATTGATTAGAGTAGGGAACTGAAGTCTCCAACTATTATGGTAGAGGCTCTACTCCCTTCAGTGTTGTCAGTGTTTGCCTCATGCATTTTGGAGCACTCTGGCTCGGTGCTTAAATATTTAAGATTGCTATGTCTTCTTGTTGATTTGTTCCTTTTATTAATACGTAGTGTCCTTCTTTGTCTCTTTCAATTGTTTGACATTTGAAGCTTAATTTGTCAGAAATTAGTACAGCTCCTCTGCTCTTTTCTCATTGCTGTTTGCATGAAATATCTTTTCCCAACCGTTCACTTTCAACCTATTTTTTGTTCTTAGGTCTAAAATGAGTCTCCTGTAGACAGCATACAGATGAGTCCTGTTTTCTAATCCACTTTGCCAGTCTATATCTTTTGATTGAGGAGTTTAATCCATTAACATTTAATGTTATCTAATTTTTTTTCTCTTTTTACCTTTACTATAGTCTTCATTTCTACTCTCTTCTCCAGACTCTCCTGCTTTTTCCTATCTGCCTGTAATGCTCTCTGTAGTATTTCTTGTAGAGCAGGTCTCTTAGTCACAAATTCTCTCAGTGCTTATTTGTCTGAATATGTTTTAATCTCCCCCTCATTCTTGAATAACAATTTTGCTGGGTACAGAATTCTTGGTTGGCAGGTTTTCTCTTAAAATCTTAAATATATCATACCACTGTCTTCTCGCCTCCATGGTTTCTGCTAGAAATTCACACATAATCTTATTGAGCCTTGTATGTGATGGAATGAAGTTATGAGGTATGCAACTAGGTAAATTAAACTTAAGGACTGTATGTTGAATGAACTGTCAAAAACAAAAAGAAAAATATTATCATGCATCACTCATACAGACCAACTATAATACAAAAACTCAGTGAACTGAAGTCGGGTTGGGGTCTATTTAGAGGGTCCTAGATTGTAAACTCTTATGGCAGTCACAGATATTCAGGAGCTGAAACTCTTACTTCTAAATTCTGAGATACTGAGCTGTTTGCATATAACCTGGTCATTTCAGAAACTCTGGCTAATTATGTAACACTTAAGACTCAGAGCAGAGCATTGAAGCTATGAAAGTCAGCACTACCCCTTATAGGAACTATTGAAAAAGGGATCAGACTTCAACTAGAGATATGAATGAAGCTGATCTGGATAGGACTGGGGTAGATCAGAATACTAGGTAAAGGATGATATTGTCCATATTTTAAAACTTCAATTCTGAGTGAGGACAAAGGGAGATATGCTTATTTGGTGCAAATTTATATTTTCAGTAGCGTATTACCTAACTTAACTAGTATGGTCAGTTTAGTTGAATACCATGAGTACATGGAATCTAGTATAAGATATGAGATCTTGTTGGTTTGTCCAGGTTAGTGTGATGACCCAATATAACCCAGAATAATTTGGGCACTGAATAAAGGAATATTTGAAACATTCAACTTCCCCATTTGGAGAATTCCTGATATTCTTGCAAGCATTGGGGACAATCAAATCAATGGGCTGAGCCCTTGATCTTGGGGTTCACTCCTATGAAACTTATTCTTACAAAGGATAGACTAAGCCCACCTATAATTATGCCTGAGAGTCACCCCCAAAGAACCTCTTTTGTTGCTCACATGTGGCCTCTCTAAGCCAACTCGGCAGGTGAACTCATTGTCCTCTCTTCTATGTCAGATATGACTTTCAGAGATATAAATCTGCCTGGCACTGTGGGACAGAACTCCTGGGATTAACCAGGACCTGGCATCACGGGCTTGAGATCCTAACCAAAAGGGGGAAGAGAGATATGAGACAAAATAAAATTTCAGTGGCTGAGAGATTTCAAATAGAATCAAGAGGTTATCCTAGAAGTTATTTTTATGCATTATTTATAGATATCCCTTATTCAGTTTATGGTGTACTGGAGTGGCTGGAGGGAAATACCTGAAACTGTTGAGCTCTGTTCCAGTAGCCTAGATTCTTGAAGATGATTGCGTAACAATATAGCTTTTACAATGTGACTGTTGAACTGTGAAAACCTTGTGTCTGATGCTTCTTTTACCCAGGGTATAAACAGATGAGTAAAAACAAATGGATAAAGTAAATAAATAAATAATAGAGGGGAAGGGTAAAAAAACTGGATAGATTGAAATACTAGTGGTCAATGAGAGGGAGGGGTAAAAGGCATGAGAAGTATGAACTTTTTCTTTTATCTTTTTATTTCTTTTTCTGGAATGATGCAATTGTTCTAAAAATGATTGTGGTGATGCATACACAACTATGTGATGATATTATGAGCCACTGATTATACATCATGTACATGCACTGTATGTGTGTGAAGATTTGTCAATAAAAACATTTTTTTTTAATTTTGAAAACTAATGCTTTTCAAAAAACACATTTAAGAAAACAAAGTATCAAGCCACAGACTGGTATACTGATATAGGACTTATATCTAAAAAATATAAAGACCTCTGAAGACTCAGTAATAAAAAGGTCATCTAATTTTTAAAATTACAAGACTAGAATAGGTATTTCACAAAATAAGGAATAGGAATGGCCAATAAACACATTAAAAGACGTTCATCTTCAAATGTAATCAGGAAAATGTATATTAAAGCCATAAAAGATACATTACATACCCATTAGAATGGCAAAAATTAAAAGGACTTTTAATCCACGTATTGGGAAATGGGTAAAGCACTTATACATTGCTGGTGGGAAGAAAAATGAGACAACCACTTTGGAAAACAGTTTGCCAATATTTTATAAAATTAAATATTCATTTACTATAAAAGCCTGTTCCTAGGCATTTACTGAAGAAAAATGAACATATACATTCACACAGAGCCTAGCATGTGAATGATCATTATAGCATTATTCATAATAGCCAAAAATGGAAGTAATCCAAAAGTCCATCAACTGAATAGACAAATTATGACATATCCATACAATGGAATACTGATCACAATAAAAAAAGAACAAAAAATTAGTACACACAACACATAAACTAATCTCAAAAACTATGCTAAGTCAGAGAACTAAAACACAAAAGATTATGTACTATCTGACTACATTTGTATAAAATTCTAGCAATGGCGAAGCTGTGAAAGAAATCAGAGTAGCAGTCATCAGGGATGGGAGAGATGTGTGATTAAACTACAAATCAGCAGGAAGAACTGCTAAATGGAACTATTTTATATCTTGATTTTAGTGGTGGTTATAAGATCGTATACAATTACCATAACTCCAATTACCATAACTGAATTTCATTTTATGTAAATTATACATCAACAAAGCAGAAAAAATAAATATTTCTAAATCATCTGGAGGACCTCTTTTGTTGCTCAGATGTGACCTCACTCTCTCAGAGCCTGACTCTGCACAAATCACTGTCCTCCCCACTACATGGGACATGGCATCCAGGGGTGAAAGTCTCCCTGGTGATGTGGGAGATGACTCCCAGGGATAAATCTGGCCCTGGCACTGGGGATCAATAATTCCACCCTGATTCAAAAGGGGCAAAAGAAGTATAACAAAGTATCAGTGGCAGAGAGAGTTCAAATAGAGTCAAGCGGCTACTCTGGAGGTTGTTCTTTCACAAGCTTCAGTTAGACCTTGCTACCTATCATAATCTCCCAAACCTCAAACAGGACCATTCCAGCCAATCCTAAAGAACACGAAGAGCAATATATAAAGATTCCACAAGGTTTCCATGCACTAGAGTAACTTTCCAGAAACTTACAAGCTCCAGATGGGTCCCTGGACCAGATAAGTCTTGAAATCTAGAGGGCCCAGCCTCTCCAGAACATCAGCAAGTTCCATCTCCCTACTCCATATTACTGACAGACCCTTTCAACATGAAAAAGTTAGAATGGCCATAGTCCAAACACTCCTAAAGAGTGGGACAGAAAGATCAAAGGTGATGGCGGTGTTATACAGAGAAGACAGGATTTAACAAATGAATATGTATGCTGAATCATTAAATTTATATCTCTTTTATTCTCCAGTATTTTAAAGCAGCTAGAAGTAAAAACCTAAAATTGTGGAACTGTAACCCATGTCAAACTCTGAAATATGGTCTACAACTAATTGTGGTGCTGTGCTTTGAAATTTATTGCTTTTTTGTATATATGTTATTTTTCACAAAAATAAAGGAAAAAAAGTCAATTGTGATGATAAAAAAAATATTTATTCTTTCTAGTGTCCTATATTCTGGAGCAGCTAGAAAGAAAAATCTGAGATGATCATATGGTAGCCCATGACAAACTCTGGGATCTGTCCTGTTAACTATTTGTTGAAGAGTGCTTTGAAAGCTATTCTTTTATTTCTTTGCTTTGTATATATGTTAAACTATACAATAAAAAAGTTTCAAAAAAAACCCTTTGGGGATTGAACACAGCATCAAGTTTTAGGAGAACTAATTTTCCCAGATCAGATTAAAGCTTCTACAAATATGTGCTTTCAGTAGCATGAATGGCAATGCTTAAAACGATAATGGCAGGGATAAACATTAGAGAAGTGCTTTTTAGTAAAATATTTGCTAATACTTGTTCATTGTGGAAATACGTACTTGACTAAAACCACATGTGGCCAAGGAAACCACTTGTGGTTCAGGATATAGAGGGTGCATTTAGCTACACTGTATTTATTATTGCACTTAGCTTAAAATAAGGATTGAAATTGCATTTAAAGGGATTATTGAATGTTACTATCTGTAAAACAATGTTTTTTTGTGCCACCTGATTTATTATCCATAAATCAGCATTTGGGAAAATTCTAATTTCATTACCTGTTGTTGCAGTATAAAAAGTAAAACAGACCAATGTTTGAAAAAATAAAAAGATAAAAAAATAATATGGACTTCTGGGAAGATGAACAAATAAGGACAGGTAGAATTCACTTTTCCACCAAAAACACCACTAGAGAAACGGCAGAATCTGACCAAAGCAGCAGTCTGGGAACCTGGGAGATGAGGAAAGGATCACTGCAATATATAAGGGAAAAAACAGAGAATCTATGACTGAGAATAGTGGTGAATGAATTTGACTGCATGCATCCTCCATTCCCAAAGCCAGCAGCTGGGCATTCACCTGGTTAACACCAGCTGGCAAGATGCAAAAGTGCAGTCTTAGTTCAGCTGTTGGGCAATGAAGTTAACCCTCTCAGTCCTACAGCCTTGAATCTCCACATAGGAGTTTGGGAGCCACCAGCTCCTTTACAGTCACAAACAGAGAAACTGTGGTGAAAGTCTGATCTCCACCACAGTTTCTTGTGCCTATTTCCCCACCTTCGAGGCTGGCAGCCTCAGGCATACCCAGATCTCACCTGGCTGGCTACAGTGACCTAGGAGAAGCAGGGAGACCCTCCCCTCAGGAAAAGAGGCAATTGGCTGATGAGGGTGACCCCGTGTGTCTCACAGACTTAAACTTTACCACACAGGAAACCAGGATGCTTGCGGCTCCATTATTCCCACAAAAAGAGAAGCTGCAGTGAGCGATGGAGTTCCACCACAGATTCCAATACCCATTACCCAATCTCAAGGCTGACAGCTTCCAATCAGTCCAGAACCTGCTAAGTGGACTGCTGAGGTCTGGGAGAGGCCAGGTTATGGGGAATAGGTACCCAAGAGCATCATTTGCCAGGAAGGCTGGGAAAGTAGAAACTGGGAAACTGTGTTCTTCTGCTCTAAGGCCTTCTTGAACAGGTCTGCAGCACTGCATGAGATTTTGGCCCTGATTTGGTTGGGAAAAACTGATGAACCAAATGCCAAAGAAGACCATCAACACAAACCCAATCAACAACAAAATCTTAGACTTAGGGGGAAACCAACTATCAAAATAATCTTATCAAGCTAATAGGATGCCTAAAAATCAGCAAAAAATTACAATTCTACCCAAATTGACCTATAGATTGAATGCAATAAAAATTCTAAAAACCTACTTTCCAGAAATGGAAAAGCTAGTTATAAAATTTATTTGGAAGGGTAAGCGCCCTCGAATAGCCAAAAAACATCTTGAAAGCAAAGAATGAAGTGGGAGGACTCATGGTTTCAGACTTTAAAGCATACTATAAGGCCACAGTCGTCAAAATAGCATGGTACTGGCATAAAGATAGACATATTGGTTGATGTAATTGAACTGAAAGTTCAGAAATAGACAGCCAGATCTATAGTCAATTGATTTTTGACAAAATCCACTCAACTGGGACATAATAGTTTCTTCAATAAATGTTGCTGGGAAAACTGGACATTCATATCCAAAAGAATGAAAGAGGACCCCTAATTCACACCATGTACAAAAATTAACCAAAATGGATCAAAGACCTAAATATAAGAGATAATACCTTTAAACTCCTAGGGAAAAAATATAGGAAAACAGCTTCAAGACATAGAGATAGCAGGTAGCATCTTAGACCAAACCATAAACAACAGAAGAAAAAAACACATAAATGGAATCTCCTCAAAACTGAATACTGCTGTACATCAAAGGCTTTGTCAAAAGGGTGAAAAAGGTAGGCAACACAACTGGAGAAAATACTTGGAAACCACCTATCTGACAAAGGTTTGATATCCAATATATATAAAGAAATTCTACAACTGAACAACAAAAAACAAAAACAAATAATGGTTAGACTACACTAACATCATATGTATATGCCACAGTTTGTTTAGCCACCCATCTGCTGATGGACATTTTGGCTGTTACCATTTCTTTGTAATTGTAAATAATGCTGCTATAAACACTGGTGTGCAAACGTCCATTTGTGTCCTTGCCCTCATGTCCTTTGAGTAGAGACAGCATATAGATGGGTCTAATGTTTTAATCCATTATGCCAGTCTATATCTTTAGATTGGGGAGTTTAATTCATTAACATTTAGTGTTATTACTACACGGGTAGTACTTTCTTCTACAGTTTTGCCTTCTGAATTTTATATGCCATATCTAATTTAACTTCTTTTTATCTTTACTCATAGTCTTCCTTTCTACACTCTTCTCCACACCTCTCTCTTCTATCTTTTTGTATCTGTCTCTAGTGCTCCCTTCAGTATTTCTTGCAGAGCTGGTCCCTTGGTCACAAATTCTCTCAGTGATGTTTTGTCTGAAAATGTTTTAATTTCTTCCTCATTTTTGAAGGACAATTTTGCTGGATATAGAATTCTTGATTGGCAGTTTTTCTCTTTTAATAATTTAAATATATCATCCCACTGTCTTCTCGTCTCCATGGTTTCTGCTGAGAAATCTACGCATAGTCTTACTGGGCTTCCCTTGTATGCGAAGGACTGCTTTTCTCTTGCTGCTTTCAAGATTCTCTCTTTCTCTTTGACCTCTGACATTCTGATTAGTAAGTGTCTCGGAGTACGTCTATTCGGATCTATTCTCTTTGGGGTACACTGCACTACTTGGATCAGTAATTTTAATTCTTTCATAAGAGTTGGGAAATTCTCAGTGTTAATTTCCTCCATTAGTTTTTCTCCTCCTTTTCCCTTCTCTTCTCCTTTGGGACACCCACAACACGTATATTCATGTGCCTCATGTTGCCATTCCATTCCCTGAGTCCCTGCTCATATTTTTCCATTTTTTCCCTATACTTTCATTTTCTTGTCAGATATCAGATGTTACGTCCTCCAGTTCACTAATCGTATTGTTTGCCTCTTGAAATCTACCATTGTAGGTTTCCATTGTTTTTTCATATCTTCTACTGTGCCTTTCATTCCCATAAGTTCTGTGATTTGTTTTTTCAGACTTTCCATTTCTTTTTTTCATTCTTTCCCTTCTTTATATCCTCCCTCAATTCACTGATTTGGTTTTTGATGAGGTTTTCCATGTCTGTTCATATATTCTGAATTAATTGTTTCAGCTCCTGTATCTCATTTGAATTGTTGGTTTGTTCCTTTGACTGGGCCATATCTTCAATTTTCCTAGTGTGATTTGATATTCTTTGCTAGTGTCTAGGCATTTAATTATGTTAATTAGTTTATTCTGGAGATTGTTTTCACTTCTTTTACCTAGGGTTTTCTTGCTGGATGAATTTGTTGTCTATCTGTTCTTTGACATTCAGCTCAGCTTTATCTGGACCTCTAGCTTAGGTTTTCTTTAACAGAGGAGAATTTTTCAGTTGTTTTCTTGTTTCTTGCCCTGCTTGATGGTGTCTTTTTTCCCCCACGCTTAGGAGGATCCACATAGGTATTATAGACCCCAACTGGATTTTCCCAGACCAAACTGGCCTCCTATCAGGAAGAAACAGTCTCCTGCATCAGTTTTCCCTGAGTGTGAGACCCAGCAGGTTAAAAGACTTTCCTGTGAAGTCTCTGGGCTCTGTTTTACTTATCCTGCCCAGTATGTGGTGCTTGTCTGCCTGCAGGTCCACCAGTATAAGATGATGCGGAACTTTTAACTTTGGCAGACACTTCCTGCTGGGGGTGTGGTGGAGACAAAAGAGAGGTTGTAGGCTAGTTTTAATGGCTTCAAATTATCAAGCCCTGGTGTCTGAATTCCTAAGGGAGGGATTCCACCTGATTTGGGCTTCACCCCTCCCCTGGGGAAGGCACAGGCTTCAGACAAGCCCTCAAATAAGCTTGTTTCTGCCTATGCCTGGGGCAGCTGCAGCCTAAGAAGCCCTGCCACTGTATTCAAAGGCAGTCAACCCTTTGTAGAAACACAGCCACAAAAATCTTTGTTTCCCTTTTTTTTTTTTTTTTTTTTTCTTTTTCCATCAGCCCTGGCCCCTTAGGGACAGGGCAAAATTGAGTGACCTCTGCTTTGACCAGGTTCACCTAAGCTGGGGGCCTATTTTTAGTAGTCAGAATTTGTTAATTAATTCCACAATTGGAATTCTGGAAATCCAACTGTGGAATTCCAATTCCAGGGGCTGGTTGGGCTCAGGCGCTGCTGCTGGTAAAGACTTTTTCCTTTCCCCTCTGGTAAGTAGCCTGTGGGGGAAGGGCGTCAGTCGCCGCAGCTTGGGGAACTCACAGTTCTGGGGGGCCTCACAGCCGGTCCAGCTGCTCCAGACTGGGGTACGCTGTGTGTCCAGTCACTGACATGGCCCCAGGAGCTGTTCTGTATTGTTTCTGGTTATTTAGTATTTGTTCTGGAGGACCAACTAAAATCTGCACATTGCTAAGCCACCATCTTGGCCCGGAACTCAACAACACACTCTTAAACAACCAGTGGGTCAAGGAAGAAATTACAAGAGAAATCAGTAAATATCCAGAGGCAAATGAAAATGAAAACAACATATCAAAATTTATGGGATGCAGCAAAAGCAGTGCTAAGAGGGAAATTTATTGCCCTAAATGCCTATATCAAAAAAGAAAAAAGGGCAAAAATGGAGGAATTAACTGTTCATTTACAAGGACTAGAGAAAGAACAGCAAACTAACTCCAAAGCAAGCAAAAGGAAAGAAATAATGAAGATTAGAGCAGAAATAAATGAAACTGAGAACATGAAAACAATCAAGAAAATCAACAAAACTGAAGTTGGTTCTAAGAGAAAAACCAATAAGACTGATGGACCCTTAGCAAGGTTGACAAAAAGAAGAAGACAGAGGATGCAAATAAATAAAATCAGAAATGGGAGAGGAGAAATAACCACTGACCCCACAGAAATAAAGGAAGTAATGAGAGGATACTATGAACAACTTTATGCTACTAAAATGGACAACTTCCTAGAAAGGCATGATCAACGAACATTGACTCAAGAAGAAATAGACGACCACAACAAACCAATCACAAGTAAAGAAACTGAACCAGTCACTAAGAAGCTCCCCAAAAAGAAAAGTCCAGGACAAGATAGATGTCTTCACATGTGAATTCTACAAAAAATTCCGGAAAGAATTAGTACCAATCCTGCTCAAACTCTTCAAAAAAACTGAAGAGGAGGGAAAGCTACCTAACTCATTCTGCAAAGCCAACATCACCCTCATACCAAAGCCAGACAAAGATATTACAAAAAAGAAAACTATAGACCAATCTCTCTAATGAATATAGATGTAAAAATCTTCAACAAAATTCTAGTAAATCGAATCCAGCAGCACACTGAAAGAATTATACACCATGACCAAGTAGGATTCATCCCAGGAATGGAAGGATCGTTCAACGTAAGAAAATCAATTAATGTAATGCACCATATCAACAAATCAAAGCAGAAAAACCTAGATGATCATCTCGATTGATGCAGAAAAGGCATTTGACAAAATTCAACATTCTTTCCTATTGAAAATTCTTCAAAGGATAGGAATACAAGGGAACTTCCTCGACACGATAAAGGGAATATATGAAAAATCCACAGCTAACATCGTCCTCAATGGGGAAAAACTGAAAACTTTCCCCCTAAGATCAGGAACAAGATAAGGATGTCTACTATCACCACTGTTATTCAACACTGTGTTAGAACTTCTAGCCAAAGCAATTAGACAAGAAAAAGAAATACAAGGCATCAAAATTGGAAAGGAAGAAATAAAACTCCCATTGTTGGCAGATGATATGATATCGTATGTCAAAAACCCCGAAAAATCCACAGCAAAACTACCAGAGCTAATAAATGAGTACAGCAAAGTGGCAGATTACAAGATCAACACTGAAAAATCTGTAGTGTTTCTATAGACTAGAAATGAATAATCTGAGGGGGAAATCAAGAAAAAAATTCCATTTGCAATTGCAACCAAAAGAATAAAGTATTTAGGAATAAATTTAACTAAAGACACAAAAGACCTATACAAAGAAAACTAAAAGAAATTGTTAAAAAGAAATCACAGAAGACCTAAATAAATGGAAGGGTATACCATGTTCATGCACTGGAAGACTAAATATAGTTAAGATGTCAATTCTACCTAAATGGTTTTATACGTTTAATGCAATACCAATTAAAATCCCAAAAACTTACTTTTCAGAAACAGAAAAACCTATAACTAAATTTATCTGGAAGGGCAGGGTCCCTGAATAGCTAAAAGTATCCTGAGAAAGAAAAATGAAGTTGGAGGTCTCATGCCACCTGACTTTAAGGCATATTATGAAGCTACAGTGATCAAAACAGCATGGTACTGGCATAAAGATAGATATCCTGACCAATGGAATCAAACAGAGTGTTCACATGAAGACCCTCTCATGTACAGACAATTGATCTTTGATAAGGCAGTCAAATCAACTCACCTGGGACAGATGTCTCTTCAATAAATGGTGCTTAGAGCACTGGATATCCACATGCAAAAGAATGAAAGAGGATCCATATATCACACCCTATACAAAACTTAACTCAAAATGGATCAAAAACCTAAGACCATAAAACTGTTGGAAGAAAATGTAAGGAAATATCGTATAAATCTTATAATAGGAGGCGGTTTCCTAGACCTTACACCCAAAGCACGAGCAATGAGGAAAGAAAGAAATGGGAACTCCTCAAAATTAAACTTTTGTGCACCAAAGAACTTTGTCAAGAAGGTAAAAAGACAGCCTACACAATGGGAAACAATATTTGGAAATGATATATCAAATAAAGGTCTAGTATCCAGAATATATAAAGAGATTGTTCAACTCAATCACAAAGATAACCCAGTTACAAAATGGGCAAGACTTGAACAGACACTTCTCAGAAGAGGAAATGCAAATGGCCAAAAGGCACAAGAAAAGATGCTGAACTTCCCCGGCTATTAGGGAAATGCAAATCAAAACCACAATGACATATCATCTCACACTCACCAGAATGGCCATCATCAATAAAACAGAAAACGACAAGTGCTGGAGAAGATTTGCAGAAAGAGGCACACTTATCCACCATTGGTAGGAATGTCAAATGGTACAACTGATGTGGAAGGCAGTTGGGCGCTTCCTCAGGAAGCTAAATATAGAACTGCCATATGACCTGGCAATGGCATTCCTAGGTGTCTACTCAGAAGACACGAGGACAAGGACACAAACGGACATTTGCACACCAATGTTTACAGCACCATTATTTACAACTGCCAAGAGATGGAAACAGCCAAAATGTCCATCAGCAGATGAGTGGCTAAACAAGCTGTGGTATACACATACGACAGAACATTATGCAGCTGTAAGACAGAATAAAGTTGTGAAGTAGGAAACAACATGGATGGACCTTAAGGACATTATGCTGAGTAAGATTAGCCAGAAACAAAAGGACAAATACTGTATGGTCTCACTGAAGTGAACTGACATTGGTGAATGAACTTGGAGAATTTCGTTGGTAACAGAGACCATCAGGAGATGGAAATAGGGTAAGATATTGGGTAATCGGAGCTGAAGGGATGCAGATAGTGCAACAGGACTGAATGTAAAAACTCAGAAACGGACAGCACAATATTACCTAACTGTAATACAGTTATGTTAAAACACTGAATGAGGCTGCATGTGAGAATGATAGAGGGAGGAGGGCTGGGGATGCAAATGAAATCAGAAGGATAGATAGACGATAAAGATTGAGATGGTATAATCTAGGACTGCCTAGAGTGTATAATGACAGTGACTAAATGTACAAATTTAAAAAATGTTTTTGCATGAGAAAGAACAAAGGAATGTCATTACTGCAGGGTGCTGAAAATAGATGGTAATTAATATTTTAAAATTTTACCTTCTGTGTGAGACTAAAGCAAAATATGTTTACTTGGTACAAAATTTATATTTTGACTAGTGCATTTCCTAATATAACTTATGTAGATAGCTTGGTTGAATGACATAAGTACATGAAACCTTGGGTAGGACATGAGATTTTGTTGGTTTGTCCATAGTGATGCCCTGATGATTCCCAGAGTGATTTACTCAGTGAATTAAATAAGTATTTGCAAAGTGCCCTGGGGGAATGGTGAGAACAGGGGAAAATTCAACCTCCCCAAGTTGAATTCTTGATATTCTCACAAGCAGTGTGGACAACCAAAGCTATAGGCTGAGCCCCCAGTCTTGGGGTTTGTTCATATGAAACTTAAACCCACAAATGATAGGTCAAGCCTACTTAAAATTAGGTCTAAGATTCACCCCCAAGAGAACCTCTTTCGTTGCTCAGATGTGGCCTCTCTCTCCAGCCAACACAACAAGCAAATTCACCAACCTCCCCCTGTCTACATGGAACATGACTCCCAGGGGCGTGGACCTTCCTGGCAATGTGGGACAGAAATCCGAGAATGAGCTGGGTCTCAGCATCAAGGGATTGAGAAAAACCCTAGAATGAGCTGAGACCCAGCATCAAGGGACTGAGAGATTCCAAACAGAGTCAAGAGGTTATCCTGGAGGTTATTCTTATGTATTAAGTAGATATCACCTTGTTAGTCAAGATGTAATAGAGAGGCTGGAGGGAACTGCCTGAAAATGTAGAGCTGTGTTCCAGCAGCCATGTTTCTTGATGATGATTGTATAATGGTGTAGCTTTCACAGTGTGACTGTGTGATTGTGAAAACCTTGTGTCTTATGCTCCTTGTATCTACCTTGTCAACAGATGAGTAGAACATATGGAATAAAAATAAATAATAGGAGGAACAAATGTTAAAATAAATTTAGTTTGAAATGCTAGTGATCAATGAAAGGGACGAGTAAGGGGTATGGTGTGTATGGTTTTTTTTCTGTTTTCGTTTTATTTTTCGGTTGTCTTTTTATTTCTTTTTCTGAATTAATGCAAATGTTCTAAGAAATGATCATGATGCTGAATATGCAACTATGTGATGATTATCGTGAATTACTGATTATATATGTACAATGGAATGATCACATATTAACAATGTTTGTTTCCTGTAATTTTTTTTTAATTAATTTTTAAAAAATGCAACAGAGGCTGGAGGGAACTGCCTGAAAATGTAGAGCTGTGTTCTAGTAGACATGTTTCATGAAGATGACTGTATAATGATATAGCTTTCACAATGTGTGATTGTGAAAACCTTATGTCTGATGCTCCTTTTATCTACCTTATCAACAGAAGAGTAAAATATATGGAATAAAAATAAACAATAGGGGGAAGAAATGTTAAAATAAATTTACTAGATTGAAATGCTAGCAATCAACGAAAGGGAGGGGTAAAGGGTATGGTATGTATGAATTTTTTGGTGTTGTCTTTTGATTTCTTTTTCTGAATCGATGCAAATGTTCTAAGAAATGATCATGATGATGAATATACAAGTATGTGATGATATTGTGAACTATTGATTATATATGTAGAATAGAATGATTACATGTTAAGAATGTTTGAGCTTATTTTTTTAATTAAAGATATTAATAAAAAAATGAGATGACAGTTTTAGATGTCATCTTCACAAAGAACATATTCACAGCAATTCTTAATATTCACTTAAATAAGACAAGAAGGGAAATTCTAATTCTTGCTCTGCCCAGTCACTTCAAAAATTCCTCATAAGGAGACTAAAATAAAAATACCTTGGGCTTTGGTTATGCTTTAAAGGCAAAATTTCCAGATATTTAGAAGTAATGAATTCAGTCTGATGTCTCCTTGTGTGCTGGGTAGAATAACATGTTTACAGCACTGAGATCCCAGCTTTCAGATGCTGAGACCGATTATTTGGGAGTTATCATCTGCAGGCTCCCTTTTTAAAATATTTGGGATAACACTGTCAATTAGTACATTGCCAGTGAGGCTTTCAAAAAACAATTCTTCGGTGATGGTATCATTCATCAATCTCAAAGCTGGCAATCAGAATAGTAGTTTGGATAAACTAGGTGTCATCTGGATATGTTTTGGTTATATAATCTTGGAATTCCACATAAGCTTTTTCCTGAAATTTCTCAAACTGTTCTATGGTTTCATAGACCTGAGTGATCTGGACTGAAGAGTAGTATTATTGCCTTTAGGTAGGCATATTCTTATCCATCAATACAGAGAGTAACCATGCTGTTTCAAAACTCCTGTAGTTTGAAAATGTTCTCTCAGTAATTTTTTTTCTGCTGACATTTTATCATGTTGAAGGTTACTGTGAAGACAATTAACAAATACTGCTAATACAGTTGCCACATTCATTGGTTGCCAGCACCGTGCAACTCCTTTAAAAGAACCATGTGAAAAAATTTTCCTCTTTTTCCAAGAGGAAAAAGTTCATGCCAACAAGCTTTCCCCAATGATATTTTGGTTTTTTGCCTGAGAGCCTGGAAGGAAGGAATCGAAAGTGCCCAATGCACTGATAAGAACAGCAGTCTAGAGGCAGTCCCCCCAATGTGGTATACATTCAGGTAGTCAGAGGCATAGCAGAAGGCATGTGAGTCTGAAAGCTACATGTGAATTGCTGGGAAGTGGCCTCTCTCTTTTGATGTAATTTATGCTTGACTCTCCAGCAATTAGGTGTACGCTTGCTTCCAAGCCCTCTATTGAATTCTGACAGTCTGTGCTCTCTTCAGGATTCAATGCTTTTGCAAGAATGTCAAATGCCCTTCAAACATCCCTACTGGTTTGCATCTCTTGATGAAACTCACAGAAAGAGGTATCACCATTATTTAAGTTTTCAATCAGAGACATATCATTACTATTTTGAGAAAGTTATCTTTAGCTTTTCCAAGATTCGTCAATGATGTAACCACACTGGCCAACGTACTTAAATCTCCCTGACTTGATTCAGCCTCATTTGGTGTCATTAGCACAGTAGACTCAGTTTTTATTCCAGACTGATGAATATTCACCAACATTCCTGAATCTAACAGTCCTGCTGTGCTGGTTTGAAAAGATGTATGGACCCTAGAAAAGCCATGTTTTAATCCTAATCCCATTTTGTAACAGTAGCCATTTCTTCTAATCCCTACTCAGTATTCTATGTTTGAAACTGTAATTAGATCATCTCCCTGGAGTTGTGATGTAATCAAGAGTGATTGTTAAACTGGATTAGGTGACAACATGTCTCCACCCATTTGGGTGGGTCTTGATAAGTTTCTGGAGTCCTATAAAAGAGGAAACATTTTGGAGAATGAAAGAGATTTGGAGAGAGCAGAGAATGCTGCAGCACCATAAAGCAGAGTCCATGAGCCAGCAACCTTTGGAGACGAAGGAAAACACCTTCCAGGAAGCTTCAAGAAACTGGAAGCCAGGAGAGAAAGCTAGCAGATGAAGCCGTGTTCACCATGTGCCTTCTCACTTTAGAGAGAAACCCTGAACTTCATCGGCCTTCTTGAACCAAGGTATCTTTCCCTAGATAGATGCCTGTGATCGGACATTTCTATAAACTTGCTGTAACTGGAACATTTTCTCAGCCATAGAACTGTAAACTAGCAACCTACTAAATTCCCCTTTTTAAAATTTAAATCATTCTGTTTCTGGGATATTGCATCTCAGCAGCTAGCAAACTAGAACACCTGTTGCCTCTACTGTTTCACTAACTGTTATAAAATTTGAAAGTGCAGCTAGTGGACTTTGAAGATCTTTTCAGATGTAGATTTCTTCTGTTGAAGCAGCACAGTTAGAAGATTTTTATTTCACTCCAAATGCAATATATCTCTATAACCTGCCATACTGACAGCAGTTTCAATGGTGTTTATTGATAACACAGTCCTTTCAGCCTCTACAAGAATACACTAAATTTTTTCAGATGGTTCTTTTAAAGAATCCTTTGCAACCATCACAAGTTACCGCTCTAGAATCACGCCCTGATGCTCCGTCTCTATATACTATGCAAAGATGAAAAACCTTAGTCGCTTCCTGGTCTGGGGAACAATTATTTTGCTAAGAGCTGGAGGTGACAGATCAGGAGTTATAAAAAGTAACTGGCTAATATCTGCTGCATCTGGAGTTCTGAAGAAAACTTTTTCTGGAGTGGAATCTTCCCTGGCCAGAATGGCTTTGTCTGAAGTAGAGCCATCATGATTTGTCAGAATGAACTGCTTGCCTTGTGGTGTGACCAAGAGCTGTCATAATTTCGATTATTATTATGACAGATTTGCCAGTTTGCTGCTCTGTAACAATTTCTCCCATCTATTGTTCAATAATTTGATGTGCAAATTCTTCTATTGTTGCCAAGATCTAGTTTCCAAAATGTCCTGGGAATGTGGAAGCAGATATACTCGCATGGGTTTGGAGCAGCACAGCTGAATCCACAGAAGCAGTAGAAAAGCTTCATCGGAAAAGCATACTTCAAGGGTATCAAACCCTGTAGTGTCTGGGGCCCAGCAGTTCCAGTTGCCAATCACAGCTAGCAGCTAGTGAACATCACTAAAAAGGCCCTTCATGCTCCCTGCGGCAACCATATAGGCTACCACACCAGATGGGATACATCTGCCAGTCTCAAATCCTGGTGACCAGCGCCTCTCTGCTGCTCCGGCTTGTGCAGGGCATAGACCCACTGCAGCAGCTGCTGGGGGCTCCAGGAGGAGAGAGGTCAGAGACAGCAGAGGGGGTCGAAGTAGGAATCAAGCAAAGGGATGGGGGCTTTCAGGGTTTGTGTATTTGGGGGAAGGTGTGTCAGAGTTTGTGACTCTGCACGTTCCTGCCCGTACCTGTGCAGTCCATAAGGCATTTACAGCCAGCCTATGCCCCTTCGTGGATCACTGTCTGTTTTGGCTGGGAAAGACCAAATTGTGAAAATTCTCCCTGGGGTGATCCTTCACCTAGAAACTGCCCTTCAGGCAAAAGCATCATTAGACAAAGAAAGGAGTGTAAAAAATTAGAGAGGCTGACAGTTTGGGACAAAGGTCTGCCAGTTTCAGATACTTAGGAGAGGGAGTTTGTTTCCTGGGAAACAGAGAAGAAAACCAGACTCCTGCAAACAGGGGAACTCCAAAACAAGTAAAAATAAAATCCCAGGACAAGACAGGGTCCAGTAAAACAGGGAAAACCCATATAGTTCATTTGCCTTGGAGAGACCTTCTGATAGGAGGGTTATAGCTCAAGAAAACCTCCATCTTCTCATGAGCTGTTTACAAAACCAAGAAACAGACATACCAGGGAGTAAATCCCAGAGTTACCATTTTAAAATATTAAAATGTACAGTGTGTGACAAAAGAATACAAGATAAAGAAACAGGAAAGGACAGCCCAACCAAACAAAGAGGATGTACATGAAAATCAGCAAATATAATTACAACTTTCGGAACTGTACTTAAATGTTTATTAACCTTCTGATATATTGTAATACAGCCCAAAGGCAAATAACTGTAACTGTTATAACTCACTGAACTGTAGCCCAGATGCCTTGATGCTCTGCTTTGTAACTATAACTGAATAGCCTCATAATAATCTAATGAACCTGTAGTTATCTGGTTTTGTAACTTAAAATTCTTGTGATTCTGTTAACAATGCCCTCAATACTTATAAATGAAGAAATCTAAGCCAAGCCATCCCAATTCCTACTTTACTGCATTAGACAGGGCCAGTTCTAACCAAAGCTGGCCTGCCTGACACACACAGTAGCACAAAACTTTAACCTATAATAACCTACACCTCACCGTAATACTAAAAATCATGCCCGTAATAATATTAAGCTATTTTCCTCACATACTTCCTATGACCAAGTATGTAAGCTGTCTACACATGCTCCATAATTAGACTATCTCTAACTTTGTCAAATAAGTTCACCTTTTTCAAGATGCTATAAAACTCTCAGAAGCTCTCCAGTTCAGGGAGACAGATCTGAGGCCTGCAAGCCTTGTGTTCTCCTCACATCATGCTTTATAATAAAAGCTCTTTCTCTTATTGAAACCCCAGTATCACAGATTGGTATGTGCATTGTGCAGTAAGCCAGCCCAGAAACAAGGATAAAAATAGAGAAAACAATGAAGATAATAAGAATGTGTATATATCAAGCAAAGCCTTTAAAAAAATGAACAAAATAGCTTAAGGTGATAAAGGAAAGTACAGAGAAAGAACTACTGGATATTAGGAAATCAATGAATGAACAATATGAGTATCCAAGCAAAGAGAGAGGAATTTCTAAAAAGGAACCAAACAGAATTACTGGAGTTGAAGACAAAAATAACTGGAATGAAAAATACCCAGAAAAGTGTCAAGAGCAGACAGGGGCTGGAACCTGAAGACAAGACACTTGATATGAGCGAAGCTGAGGAGCAGAAAGAAAAACCAAATATTAAAAGCAAAAATACTCTAAGACAGCTAAAGGACACCATCAGGTGCACCAATATACATGTTATGGGAGTCCCAAAAAGAAAAGAGAGAAAAGACCAGAAGGAATAGCCAAAGAAATAATGACAGAGAACTTCCCAAACATAGCAAAAAACATGAATATATGCATCTAAGAAGCTCAACATGAAGAAAAATACACTATGCTATATACTGATTGCACTATCAAATGCAAAGGACAGGAGAGTTCTGAAAGCTCTAAGAGCTGTTACACTGAAGAGCCCAATAAGACTGAGTGCTGCTTTCTCATCAGAAACCATGCAGGCAAGAAGACAGCTGGTTAAAGGGTTAAAGGAAAATAACCATCCAGGCAAGAATTTTATATCAGGTGAGATTTCTTTTCAAAAAATTAGGGAGAGATTAAGACATTCCCAGATAAGCAAAGCTGAGGAAGTACATAAGCACTAGACCTGCCCTACAAGCAATGCTAAAGGGAGTTCTTCAGATTGAAACAAAAGGACACCAGACAGGGGTTCTAAACAGCATAAAGAAATAAAGATTTGTGGTAAAGTTAAGCATTTGGGTAATTAAAAATGCCACTATTATTATATTACATTATGTGGTATGTAACTCACCTCTTCCTATAGGTGCTAAAATACAAATGCATAAAAAAATTGATAAATCTAGGTTTTTGGACACATAATGTGCAAAGATATAAGTGGTAATAAGTGCAAAAAAACGGTGAAGAGACAGTATAGGAAAAGCATATGCACATACTACTGAAGTTAAGTTTGTATCAAAGCAAATATAATCATTATATATTAAGGATGTTAAAATTTAACTCCATGGTAACCACAAGGAAAATAGATGAAAAAATATATCCAGATACATGTAAGAAGATACCCAATATGGTACAACACAAGCAAATAAATAAAAAGCTTCGATGGAAGCAAGAGAAAAAAGGTATAAGACTTAACAAAGGCTAAATAGCAACATGGCAGAATAAAGACCTGTATTATCAGTAGTGACTTTAAATGCAAGTGGATTAAATGCTCCAGTCAAAAGGAAAAGATTGATAGAATGGATAAAAAAGCATTGGCAGAATGGATAAAAAAGCATGACCCAACTGTATGCTATTTCCAAGAGACTCACGTAAAAGTTAAAGATACAAGTAGGTTACGGGTGAAAGGATGGACAAAAATATACCATGCAAATAGTAACCACAAGAGAGGTAGGGTGGCTATATTAATACTGGATAAAATAGACCTTAAGTCAAAAAAAGTTAGGAAGTATGATGTGGTAGTTAGATTCAGTTGTCAACTTGGCCAGGTGAGTGTACCTAGTTTTGTTGCTGCAGACATGAACCAATGGTATGTGAACCTCATCTGTTGCTGATTTACATCTGCAGTTGGTTAGGAGGCGTGCCTGCTGCAATGAAGGACGTTTGACTTAATTGGCTGGTGCTTAAATGAGAGACTGCAACACAGCACAGCCTAAGAAGCTCAGCATTTCTCATCTCGGCACTCGCAGCTCAGCCCAGGCCTTTGGAGATGCAGAAAGAAGTCACCCCAGGGAAAGTTGTTGGAACCCAGGGGCCTGGAAAGAAGACCAGCAGAGACCATCCTGTGCCTTCCCATGTAAGAAAGAACCTCAGTGGAAAGTTAGCTGCCTTTCCTCTGAGGAGCCAACAAAATAAATCCCCTTTTATTAAAAGCCAATCCGTCTCTGGTGTGTTGCATTCCAGCAGCTGGCAAACTAGAACATATGAGATAGTCATTACATACTGATAAAGGAGACAATTCAACAGGAAGATGTAACAATTATAAACATATGTGCACCTGAAGTAGCGTCCCAAAATATCTGAAGCAAATATTGACAGATTTAAAGGGAGAAACAGATGGTTCTACTTTAATAGTAGGAGACTTTTAAGATACCACTCTCAATAATGGATAGAACATCTTGTCAGAGGATCAATAAGGAAATACAGGCATCGAATGATACACTAAACCAAGTAGACCTAATAGGCATATATAGAACACTGCATCCCAATGAAAACAGAATACACATTCTTCTGTAGATGGATCATTCTCTAGGATAGACAATATGTTGAGATTCAAAACAAGCGTTAAATTTAAAAACATTGAAATCTCACAATGTATATTCTCCAACCATAATGGAATGAAGCTAGAAATCAATAAGAGAGAAAGGAAAATTTACAAATATGTGGAAATTAAACAATATACTCTTAAATAACCACTGAGTTAAAGAGGAAATCAGGGAATATTTTGAAGTGAAAGAAAATACCAAAACTTATAGGATGCAGTGAAGGCAGTGCAGAGAGGGAAATTTATAGCTCTAAACGCTTACATTAAAAATGAAGGAAAAAAAAATGAAGAAAGAGACCTAATCTTAAAACCGGAAGAACTAGAAAAAGAAGAGCAAACAAATCCAAAATAAGCAGGAGGAAGGAAATAACAAAAAAACAATAGTAGGAATCAAGAAAACCAAGAGTTGGCTCTTTGAAAAGAGCAACAAAATTCAGCAAACCTTTAGCTAGGATGACAAAGAAAAAAAGAGAGGATACAAATAACAAAAATCAGAAATGCAAAGAGGGACAGCACTATTGAATCTGCTGAAATAAAAAAGACTCTAAGTGGATAATACGAACAACTGTATGCCAGATAACCTAGATGAAATATACAATTTTTTAGAAACACACCAGCTATCTATATTGACTAAAGAAGAAACTGAAGATTTCAACAAACCAATTACTTGTAAAGAGACTGAGTCATTAACATAATCAAAAATATTTTAACAAAGAAAAGCCCAAGGCCAGATGGCTTCACAGGGGAATTCTACCAAACATCCCAAGATTTAACTCCATTTCTGTTTAAACTCTTCCAAAAAACTGAACAGGAGAGAACACTCCCTAACTCATTCTACAAGGCCAACATCACATTCATACAAGAACCAGATAAAGATACCAGAAGAAAAGAAAACTACAACCCAATATCTCTTATGAATATAGATGTAAAAATCCTCAACAAAATACTAGCAAACCAAATCCAACAGCATATTGAAAGAATTATACACCATGATCAAGTGGGATTTATCCTATTATGCAAGGGTGGTTCAAGATAAGAAAATCAATTAATGGAACATACCACACTACCACATGAAAAACAACACATGATCACCTTAATCGATACAGAAAAGGCATTTGAAGGCACTTTTTATCAAGACACCCTTTTATGAAGACAACGCCCTTTTATGATAAAAACAGAACACTAGGAATAGAAGGAAACTTCCTCAACACGATAAAGGGCACATATGAAAAGCCCACAGTCAACATCCTACTTAATAGTGAAAGATGGAATGTTTTCCCTTTAAGATCACAAACAAGACAAGGATGCCTACAGTCACCACTGTTATTCAACATCGTACTGGAAGTTCTTAGACCAATTTGGCAAGAAAAAGAAATAAAAGGCACTGAATTGGAAAAGAAGAAGTAAAACTTTCCCAATTTGCAGATGATATGATCCTATACGCAGAAAATCCTGGCAAAATCCACAACAAAGCTCCTAGAGCTAACAAATGAATTCAGTAAAGTAACGGAATACAAGATCACACAAAAATCAGCAGTGTTTCTATACACAAGCAATTAACAATTAGAAGAAGAAATCTAGGAAAAAATTCCATTCACAATAGCAACTGAAACAAACATAACCAAGGAAATGAAGGACTTGTACAAAGAAAACTATAAAACATTGCTCAAATAAATAAAAGACCTAAATAAATGAAAGGATATTCTGTGCTCATGGATTAGAAGACTAAATATTATTAAGATGTCAATACTACCCAAAATAAATTACAGATTCATTGTAAACCAATCAAAACTCAACAACCTTCTTTGCAGAGATGGAATAGCCAATCATCAAATTTATATGAAAGGGTAAATGGCCTTGAAAAGTTAAACGCATCTTGAAAAAGAAGAATGAAGTTGGAGAACTCACACTTCGCAATCCTAAAACTTATCACAAAGACACAGGGGTCAAAACAGCATGGGACTGACATAAGTACAGACATATACATCAATCAAATAGAATGAAAGCTCAAAAATCAAGCCTCACATTTATGACCAACTGATTTTTGACAAACTGGCAAAACCACCCAATTAGGAAAGAAAAGCTTCTTCAACAAAAGATGCTGGGAAAACTGGATTTCCATTTGCAAAAAAAGAAAAGGAGGACCATCACCTCACATCATAGAGAAAAATCAACTCTAAACAGATTAAAAGACCTAAAGATAAGAGAATATTAAACTCCTAGAGGAAAATCTTAAGGAAAGCATCTTCAAGACCTTGTGTTAGGCAATGATTTCTTAGACTTAGACCTAAAGCACAAGTAACAAGAGAAAACAGATAAATGGGAACTCATCAAAATCAAAAACTTTTGTTCCTCAAAGGACTTTATCATGAAAGTAAAATGACAACCTACAAAATGGAAGAAAATAGTAGGAAACCACATACCTGATAAAGTGGTTTGCCAGTATATATAACGAAATCCTTAACAACAAAAAGACAAATAATCCAATTAAAACTAGGCAAAAGACTTGAACAGATATCTCGCCAAAGAAACTATACAATGGCACATGAAAAGATGATCATCATCATTAGTAACCGGGAAAATGCAAATCAAAACCACAATGAGATACCATTTCACACCCATTACAATGGCTGCTATTAAAAAAATAGAAAAGAACAAGTGTTGGAGAAGACGTGGTGAAAGAGAAAACTCATTCATTGCTGGTGGCAATGTAAAATGGTTCAGTCACTGGGGAAGACAGTTTGGTGATTCCTTAGAAGGCTAAACATAGAGGTACCATATGACCCGGCAATCCCACCTATTAGGTATATACTAAAAAAAATTGAAAGCAGGAGCTTGAACAGATACTTGTACACCAATGTTCACAGCATTATTCACAACTGCCCAAAATGGAAGCAACCCAAGTGTCCAACAACACATAAATGGATAAATAAAATGTGGTACACACACACAGACACACACACACACACACAGGAATATTATTGAGCTATAAAAAGGAATGAAGTCCTGATGCATGTGACTACATGGATGAAACTTAAAACCATCATTTTCAGTGACTAAGCCAGGCACAAAAGAACAAATATCATTTGATATCACTATTTTGAAACACTAGAACAAGCAAACACACGGAGTCGGAATCTAGAATATGGGTTACCTGGGGATGGGGTGGCAACAGGGAATGGGAAGCTAAGGTTTAAAATGTACAGGGTTCCTATATGGACTGATGGAAATGTTTTAGCAATGGATGATGGTAATGGTAGCACAACACTGTGAATGCAATTAACAGCACTGAAACTCTATCTGAATATGAATAAAAGGGGAAATGTTAGATATGCTAACAATAAAATTAAAAAAAAAAATTCCACAAAAGTACACTACAAAAACAGTGACCCTTAAGTTAAACCACGGACTTCAATTAATGATACAAATATAAAAATATGCTATCAATAATTGTAACAAATATTTCAGACCAATGCAAGGTTTGGTGGCACGGTGGTAAAGGGAATCCTGTATTTTATCTAAGATTATTCTGTAAACCCACAACTTCTCTAATATAGAAATAAAAAGAAAAAGTTTAAGCTTAAGGGGGGAAAACTGAACTCTAGAATTCAAATGGGTGAACTGAAGCTGTTTTGAAAAAATACAAAAATACAAAATGATCATTTGGAACCATAGAAAATGATTGTTGTAATTATTTTGCTTTACTCTACGCAAATAAATGTAAAAACTTGGCAAATATAACCTATGAAAACTGTAACCAGAAACAACAGAAATCTAAACGGAAAAATGAACATAGAAAAAATAGAAACAATCAAAGTATTTCATCACTCCAAAACCAAGCATAGATATTTCAACATGCGAATTTTTCTAAAATTTTAATAAGCAAGTAAGAGTAATACTATTTATTTAAAATTTTTCAACTAATTTCTAAAAATTATTAAGCTACAAACCTATGATGCACAACAGATTGGGAATCAAATTATTATATTCCTAACAAGTCAAATATAAACAAAAGGATATCAACATTCTTCACACATTATATTTGAATTTTTGATGAAAAATCATAACTGAATTTTTCATACTATAAATGACAGTCCTAAACTGAACCAGAGTTCAGGTAACATCTAGGCAATATTTTCTGAATACCACATAAAATGGTCCTTTTAACAGCGATTAGAATTTGTGATTTAAAAAATATGCATTTTCAAAATATATGTCAAAATGTTCTAAGTCAGACAAACTTTTTTTCGTTTTTTTTACTTTTTTTATTTCTTTCAATTCTTTTTTCTTTTTTTAAACTTTTTTTGTTAATTAAAAAATTAACAAATAAAACATTAAGATATCATTCCATTCTACATATAAATCAGTAATTCTTAATATCACATAGTTGCATATTCATCATTTCTTAGAACATTTGCATTGATTTAGAAAAAGAAGTAAAAAGACAACAGAAAAATAAAACGATAACAGAGAAAAAAAAGGATTATACATACCATACCCCTTACACCTCACTGTCATTTACCACTAGCATTTCAAACTAAATTTATTTTAACATTTGTTCCCCCTATTATTTACTTTTATTCCATATGTTCCACTCTTCTGTTGATATAGTAGCTAAAAGGAGTATCAGACACAAGGTTTTCGCATTCACAGAGTCTCATTGTGAAAGCTATATCATTGTTCAATCATCATCAAGAAACATGGCTACTGGAACACAGCTCTACATTTTCAGGCAGTTCCCTCCAGCCTCTCCGCTACATCTTGAAGAACAAGGTGATATCTACTTAATGCATAAGAATAACCTCCAGGATAACCTCTCAACTCTGTTTGGAATCTCTCAACCATTGACACTTAGCCTCATTTCACTCTTCCCCCTTTGGTCGAGAAGGTTCTCTCAATCCCTTGATGTTAATTCTCAGCTCATTCTAGGGTTTTTCTCAGTCCCTTGATGCTGAGTCTCAGCTCATTCCAAGATCTCTGTCCCACATTGCCAGGAAGGTCCACACCCTTGGGAGTCATGTCCCACGCAGAGAGGGGGAGGGTGGTGAGACTGCTCGTCATGTTGGCTGGAGAGAGAGGCCACATCTGAGCAACGAAAAGAGGTTCTCTTGGGGGTGACTCTTAGGCCTAAAATTTTAAGTAGACTTGACCTATCCTTTGCAGGGTTAAGTTTCATATGAACAAACCCCAAGACTGGGGGCTCAGCCTATGGCTTTGGTTGTCCACACTGATTGTGAGTGTCAGGAATTCAACTTGGGTAAGTTGAATTTCTCCCCACTCTTGCCATTCCCCGGGGGGGGGGGGGCTTACGGATACTTTTCCAGTCACTGGTCGGGTCACTCTAGGATTCATCGGGGCATCGCTCTGGACGGGCCAATGGAATCTTGTGTCCTACCTGAGATTCCAGGTGCTTATGACATTCAACCAAACTGTCTGCCTGAGTTGTATTGGGGTCAAACAAACTTTTAATTGTATTTTGTGTATATGGTGACCTGTTAGAACAGGGGTTGGCAAACTACACTCTATTACCTCTTTCTGTAAACAAACAGTTTTACTAGAACACATTCATGTCCATTTTTCCTTTTGTCCATTCATTTTCTAATTGTCTACGGCTGCTTTTGTACTAAAATACCTAAGTTGAGTAGTTGAGAGAGAAATCCTCTGGCCTACAAGGCCTAAAATATTTTTATATTTTATAAAATATAAAACACCTGGTCCTTTACAGAAAAAGCATGTTGACCTTCTGCTCTAAGTAATGATTCTTCCCTCCTCAACCCAGTGAAAACCAAATGCATTGTTGAACCAGTTCCAACCACAAGTAGATAATAAAGAGACAACCTGGAAGAACCACGCCAATCTGGACTATATATAATCCAACATTAAATGAGCAAGCAGTACGCTGTGGGGTTTATTTTAGTCATTTATCTTTACCAAGATCAAAACATTTCTTAGTCTTGTCTCACTGCTTTATATACATACCAATATATAAATCTAATCTATATTAATCTAACAATTAACAAACGTCAATAACCAGCCTAGATTTCTCTCACCATCTGATTCATATATCTGTGTACCAACATCTCCACTTATTTAGGGAACTCTAATAGGGATCTAATTTAACCTGCCCCAAACCAAATTCTTGCTCAGTCTTGTAAACTAAATCCTCCCAAATTCTTTTCACCTCTAATTAATAATCTCATTCTCTATGTTGCTCAAGCCCTGATACTTCTCTCTTTCTCCTGGATCATATAACCATTATATTTTCATATCCTGTCAGATTTATCTTCAAAATATGACCAGAATCTGAACATTTCTCACGACACTCATTGGAATCACCTAGTGTAAATAGAGCACACATGTATGTGTGAGCACATGAATGTCTAAACCACATCATGCTTTGCTGGATTACTTAATAGGCTCCTCACTGGTCTTCTGCTTTTTACTCACCTTTTTACAACTACTTTCAAAAGAGCCATCAGAGCAATATTGTTTCAGTCAAATCATGTCATTTCTCTGACTACAAGTCTCCTTGAATATTTATCAAAACATTTAGAAGCATATATCAAACACTGTTAATTGTTGCTGCTTTGGGTGAACAGAAATAGGGAACCAAGGGCCAGAAGTGAGGGCAATACGTACCTTAATGTTTTAATTTTCTGCCAAATATATGTATTATATTTTAAGAATATGAACACTATTTCTTTCTAAAAGTTAAAACGTGAACTAGTAAAAAGGCAGGAGAAATTTCCAGTACTTGCAGTATTGTTAAAAGGCAGGGGTATGAGAATGCTCAACTACGATAGCTAGAGGTAAGAAGACAATAAGAAAAGAGACTAGGGGAATAAAATTCAACTCTATATACAACAGTAGAAGCAGAGATCATAAAAAGACAAATCGGAAAATATAGGACTCTAAGTGTTAGAGCTTTTCAAAGACTGCAGATCAATGAAGGACTAAATGCTTAAGAAAATGAGTCTAAGCATAGAAGGGGAAGAAAAAGACTGAGGATGTTAGTGAAAGGAAGAAGAAACTTGAAACTGAGGCTATAAAAATCATAAAACTGAAACTGCAAATCAGGTTAGAGAGGCTGGCACCTAAACAGGGATAAGACAACCAGTCCTCCAGAATCTGAGAAAAGAAGAGCACAGATTCGGTAAGAAAATCTGGAAATGTTACATAAGTATCTAAAGAATTCCCAGCAACTATCACTCCAAAAGACAATAACTAATAAGAAAATATTAATACATTTTAGAGGTTACAAACCCTCACTGAACTACTATAAGCCTTTATCCCATTCATTCCTGCTTGGTTCTCACTTACCTGGAGAGCACCTCCTTTACATTTCTTCTTCAGTCATCCATTGCTCTTGTTTAAACTGAAAACAAAAAAATGACACTGAATTTAGATGTTACTGTTAGTGATCAAAGCAGCATCCCAGAATTCAAGCTGAAACCTTAGGATCCTCAAGGTTTTTGAAGGAAGCTGGCCAGTGAAAAAGAACAATGTAATGATGATCCTTTGCCTTATAAGCTGGAGCACACACAAATATGAGCACTCTGAGAAAAGAGTATCTATATTTTGCATCTCACACCAAACTCATTAGACCATATAAAGGTCCATTTATTTCAGGAAGGGGCAACAGAAGGTACCTTATTTTCAGAATTTAGATTACATAGAGAAACTACAAAACTAGGCTGCTAGAATTCTCTAGTACCACAACCTGTACAGTTTCTTTGCATGGGTTTTACTAGTGGTCTTGCTCCTGATCCAACCGTCACATTATAAAATATCACTTTTCCCAGTAACTCCAGAACAACACTCTTCTCATATATGTGAAGTCACAATCTTGCATGATATGGAAGAAAAAAAAAGGTATAGGAAATTAATCTGACAGTATTCATTAATCAGAACACCTAAAAAACTCTGAGGCCTAATATTTTGTCTAGAAGAAATTAAATATTATAAATGTCCTATAACTTATATTCTCGTTCTCTGATTCAGCAAATATACACATCATTTATTATGTGTGGTGAAGAGACCTTAGTCTCTAGTTTATAATGGGGTAAATGAGATTAAAGAGTCAAACTTATTCAAAAGCTCTTCTTAGTCAGAGGTAAGAGGCTTAGAATCTGGCTGGACAGTGCTATGAATTGCTAACACAGGTAACACAGAAGGGGAATGGATAGAGTTAGACCGAAGGTGGAAAGAGATGGTATAACATCTCATTGTGGACATAAAGTTTCAACCTCCTGTGCAACCTCCAAGTGCAACTGTCCATTAGGCTCAGGACAAGCCTCAAACAGAAAGGCACATTTGTTGGTCATCTGTGTTAGATGAAATCACAGTAGCGGAAGTTTGTTGCACAAAGAGTACTTAGATTTGAAAGGAAGATCAACGTCAGAAACCCAGGAATAACAAAAGCTAGGGACAAGCAAAAACATGAGTCCCTTATTGATATTTCTTTTAGTCTGTTTCCTTGGAGCAACTACAAGTAAAAACCTAAAATTGTGGAATTGTAACCCATACCAAGCTCTGAAATCTGTTCTACAACTAATTGTTGCAAGGTGCTTTGAAATTTATTGCTTTTTTGTATATATGTTATTTTTCACAAAAGAAAGAAAAAAAGAGAAGGAGTATAACAGAGAAGATAGGATTTAACAAATGAGTATGACTGCTGAATCATTATATTGATATTTATTTTGGTCTCCAGTGTCTTGGTGCAGCTAGAAGAAAAAAATGAAAAATTGTGGAACTTAACCCATGCCAAACTTTAAAATCTGTTCTATAACGACTTGTTAAAATGTACTTGGAAATTTACTGCTTTGTTGTAAATATGCTATCTTTCATAATTTGAACAACAAAACATGAGTCACTAATGGAGTCTCGGGGAATTTTTTTGTTTATTGGCTTTGACTAGAATTAGAAAAATTGGAGTATTGTGGAAGTCAGGGAAACATTTCAGAAATGAGACAGTGATAAATACCTGAAAAGGAATGCAGTATACATAGAAATCTAATTCCTCCAGTCCAGTGAAAAATGAAAATGGGCAAGACAGGTGAGAAATAAGAGGGTGGTAAAAAAAAAAAAAAAGTGGGGGGATTCTTACCCCTGCCCTAGCATATCCCTCCCCCACTCAGTCATTTATTTTCTTTCTAAACTTCAAAAATTTTTCTGTAACTACAAAAATACATTCTCACCTTCTTACTCAAATAGAATGCCACACCAAGCATTCTGCAAGTAGCCTTCTTCACATAAAGTATCCTATATACTTTCTGTATCTAAGACACATAATCTTAGACACATAAATCTCCATTTATTTAAGTCCTCTTTGGCGTCCTCCCATTCCACTTAAAAACAATCTTCATATAGGTTTTACACATTTCTTGTTTATCCTTATGTGTTTTTTCCAATTTGTAAATAATGTCCCCTCTTCATTGTAACTTTTAACCAATTATTGTTTGTATATATAAAAGCTATTATTACTCTATTTGAATTGTATACCCTAGTGCCTTACTTTTGCATTTTAATGAAAATTATGTCAAGAATAAGTACGAAAAAATACTCGAAGAAAACATCATTGTAAATAAAAGAAAATTTCCTTCACTACATTTCCATAGGTCACTCGTTAGGAGTCAGACAGTCGTTTTCATCGACAAACTGCAGAATCTTCATACTAGGCTTCTTAGTCTCTCTAAGCCAAAGTTTTCTCTACAGACCAGAACCCAGGTACTCGTGGGCATGACCGCTTCAAGATATTCCTTAGCCTAAGACTCTATTCTCAAAGCAGTTCCACCAAAGTTCCCTCAAAGAATTAAGAAAAAAATATCTACAGCAAGTCTAGGTACCCCATCACAAGTTTTTCGGGAATTTTCCTTTTTTAAAAAAAAATTTAAAAAAGAAAAATTGTTTTCTTATTCCACAAGGAGTCTATCTTTATATAAAAGTCGTCTTTTTAAATTCCTCATCAGCTGATTAACTTAGCCATTTTTCTTTCTTCCAGAACAAGGAAAGCTCCATAAAGGTGCAACCTTAATATGACTGTTTTAGAGATGAGAAAAGTGAGGTTACTTTTAGGGTTTACTTTCTCACAAAACTCATAATCCCATCCATTTTTCCAGCTACACAAACACGTAACCACACAGTTACACACTCACGTACGACCCCAAACTCTCCGTCACACTCACGGTCACCCACCCATGAATCTGCCAGCTTCCTGCTGCACCCCTCTTCGTACCCTTACATCTGAACATCGCCACATCACGGGAGAAGATTCCTCCCCTTCTGCCTCCTCAGCCGCATCGCAGGCCCAGGAAATCCTTCCCTTCAGTCTCCCTGAGCCAGCTGAGGACCCAGAAGCCCAAGTCCCACACCAGGCCCCAAGATACAAGGAGTCGAAACCAAACTCACCAGCAGACAAAGAGAACGATGGCGAACCGAAGAGACTGCGCTTGCGCACTCCTTGGTTGGCGGGGAGCCGGCTCTTTAGGCAAGCACTCCCAGAAGTCTCCGGGGTTCATCCAGGCCTCGGGTCAGGATACCACGGAAGCGGCTCACTTTTCTAATTGTGAACTACATTGCCCAGAAGGTTAAGGGGCTCGAGTCAAATTTTCACCTGAATATTCTTTCCTCCGCCATACCTTATGTGTCTGTTTTCCTGCTGGAGAGTGGGGTATGAATAGGCCGACTCTTAGGGGAAGGCCCAGCTCATCCACAAGAGAGCCGCGGTGCGAGGCTAAGCCCGTACCCATAGGGGGCTTCCCGGCCCTGGCTCGGGGCTAAAACACAATCTCTTTGTCTAGACTCAGGCCAGGCGCCATCTTGCCTCTCCCGGAGACGGCTCTGAACTACATTTCCCAAAGGGCGCTGCGTCCGCCGTTCCTTCCCCCCACGCCGAGTCCTGCAGCCGCCGTTCCTTCCCCCCACGCTGAGTCCTGCAGCTCTGTGGTCAGCTGCGCTTGTCCCGGTTGCTAGTCTGGGTTAGGTTCGCCGGGCCAGTACAGACTGAAGCCGTCTGAAGGAAGCGGGAGAGGGGTCGGAGACTATTCAGTCTTGTCAGTTGGAGAGGACTGAGGAGGGGGTGTTGTTAGATTGTCGGTGGTTGTGTGACCCTGTGTTCCAGTATGTCTGTGTGTATGCTTGACTGCGACTGTTACGACGAGTGTGCGGATGTGGAGAGCTTTTAACTATGCCAGTGTGGCTGTGAGTTCCTGTGGTAGGTGTGTGGTTGTGATTGTGTTGCTGTGTGTACCTCTGTGTGTGCGGGTATGGGTTAACAGATACTGCGGTTGTCCCCATGATTGTGTATGTATGGGTATGATTGTGACTGTAAGCGTGTGTCTATGTGCAATACAGGGAGCTTTGTGACTGCGGCTCTGACTCTGTTCCCCTGGGGATTGTGACTGTGTGCAGCACTGTGAGGAGTGGGAAGGTGAGAGGGTGCTTGTGACTAAGGGTTTGTTTGTGTGTCTCGTGATGGATGTGTGACTTCTGTTCAGCTCTGTGTGTGTTGGTTTGGCAGCCTGTGGCTTTATGGCTTTGTCTGTGTGCAAATATGATTATGGTTTGTGCAGCCTTGTCTATGGGGGGTAGAAGGCTGCCTAGACTGACGTTGCGACTTTGCCCCAGAAGCAAAAACCATGGCTCTTCTCTATGACATTGCGATTGAGTTGGAAGCCCAGTTTTCTTCTCTGGCCTCCCTTCCGTGTGTGTGTGTGTGTGTGTGTGCGTGTGTGTGTGTGTGTGTGTGTTGGAGAAGGAGGAAAGGAAGCAGGGGACCACCAGCCTTGTCATCTGGACCCCAAGAAAGGTCTGGTTTCTTCCCGTTTTGATACTTCTTCGAGAGAGTTGCCTTATTTTTTGGAAGCCCAGTTTTCTTCTCTGGCCTCCCTTCCGTGTGTGTGTGTGTGTGTGTGTGTGTGTGTGTGTGTGTGTGTGTGTGTGTGTGTGTGTTGGAGAAGGAGGAAAGGAAGCAGGGGACCACCAGCCTTGTCATCTGGACCCCAAGAAAGGTCTGGTTTCTTCCCGTTTTGATACTTCTTCAAGAGAGTTGCCTTATTTTTCCAGGACATTTTTTTCCTTATTGGCAAACACTTTGGGGAAAACACACACACACACACACACACACACACACATTAAATAACCTGGAACTTATTTCTCACTGAAAATATCTTCCTTGTGCTGCCTAATATTCTCTTATTAATGTGGAAAACGGTTCTGTTTATCTCGTGCTAAGTAGTTTGGTATGTATGTATATAAGCATGTGTATGTATATATTTATATACAGATATATAAATGTGTATATATACATGAATATCCTGTATTTTCATTTAAATGATGTAATTTCCCATGTAATTGAAAACTCTTTGCTAATATTTTAAATATTACATTTTTTTTATTACATCTGAGGCTAACCAAGCATCCATTCCCTCCTTCCTTATGGCTGTAAGAATCCTGATTTTCCTTGAAGGAGCACTGTGCCCGGCTTAAATAAAGAGAAATGACATGTTCTTGTTTCCCTTATACATGTAAGTAAGAGTTCTTAGATTGGGTTTTGTTCTAGTTTGCTAGTTGCTGGAATGCAACACACCAGAGATGGATTAGCTTTTAATAAAAGGGGATTTATTTTGTTAGTTCTTCAGAGGAAAGGCAACTAACTTTCAACTGAGGTTCTTTCTTACTTGAGAAGGTACATGGTGGTCTCTGCTGGCTTTCTCTCCAGGCCTCTGGGTTCGAACGACATTCCCCAGGGTATTCCTTTCTGCATCTCCAGAGGCCTGGGCTGAGCTGCGAGTGCTGAGATGAGGTGTGCTGAGCTGCTTGGGCTGTGCTACGTTGAGCGCTCTCGTTTAAGCACCAGCCAATTAAATCAAACATCATTCATTGCAGCGGGCATGCCTCCTAGCTGACTGCAGCTGTAATTAGCAACAGATGAGGTTCACCTACCATTGGCTCATGTCCACAGCAACAGAACTAGATGCCTTCACCTGGCCAAGTTGACAACTGAATCTAGCTACCACATATCCACCCCTTGTCAACTTGACAACTACACGCATCACCTTAAACAGTATTAAGGGGCAAAAAATTCTCTTCTGGCTGTGGACCTGTGAATCTCAAAACAAGTTGTCTGGTGCCAATATGCAAAGGAGGGACAGTCACAAGATCCATAGGGAGAAATTGGAAGAAAAACCTGCAGGGAAAACACCATTGGATTTCAAAGTCTGAGAGTCATTTATCTTCAGGGCTTCTGAAAGTGGCAGTCCCACCCTTTCCAAGGGCCTACACAGAGGCCTGGCTCTCTCCAAATACAACCTTGGGGAACATTGGGGAGACCACATTTTTCTCGGCTCCACCCTCTCCAAGCATTGGGGCTGCACCCGGACTCTCTGCCATCTCCGGGGAACATGCTCAACCACTCCATGTGGTGGTAGCCAGGCTCTCTCCAAACCCCAAGGAATGTGCTTTACCCTCTCTAAGGCCTGAGGCATGACTCTTCCACTGCAACAAGCTAGAAGGCCCATCCTCTGCCTTTGGGGCAAACTCGCCCTCTTCACGGGCTTGGGTATGTCCGCTTTCCTGGCCCAAAGCCTCTTGACTTCAGACCTCAGCCTCCATGATTTTGTCTCTGAAGTTATTTTTCCTCCAATGTGTCCCTTCGTGGAACCCCTCAGTCCAGACTGGCAGCGGCTCTGTTTATACAGGTCCCACAGCACTCTTGTTGGCTTTCTATGCAGTAGCCTCGGATCATGCCCATCAGACATAAGGAGTTTCCACAAATCCTTCCTGGATAACTCCATGTCCAATCCTGGCTTTCTCTGAGATGGCTTACTGGTTCCACATCTGGTCAAATCCTCACATGGAGCGCTATTCTCTAGGGTCTCCCTTCCTGGAAGCCCAGAATTTTCTAGAACATCAATTTCTAGTTTCATTGTACCCACGAGTTCAGTTCTCAGTTTATCTCTTTCCTCTCACATTTCACTTTAAGCTGTGAGGAGGAACCAGGCTGTGCTTTCCACATTTAACTTGGAGATCTCTTCTGCTAAATATCCAAGTTCATGGCTTTTAAGATGTGCCTTCCAGCCAAAGCCACTGGTCAATTTTGCCAGATTATCTGCCATTTTAAAACAAGGCTCGTTTTCCTTCCAATCAGTAATAACACATACCTCATTTCTGTCTAGAGCCTGGTCAGAGGTATCCTTAGAGTCCATGTTTCTACCAACAGTCTCTTCAAAGCATTCTAGGCCTTCTCTATCAAGCTGCTCACAACTCCTCCAGAATCTTCCCCTTATCCACTTAGAAAGCCATTCCAACATGTTTGTTATTTGCAAACTGCAGTAGCACCCCACTCTCAGTACCAAAATCTGTTCTAGTTTGTTAGCTGCCAGAATGCAATATAACAGAAATGGAATAGCTTTTAAAGGGGGGGATTTCATCACTTGCTAGTTTACTGTTCTAAGGCCGAGAAAATGTCCCAATTAAAATAAGTCTATAGAACTGTCCAATCTAAGGCATCCAGGGAAAGATACCTTGGTTCAAGAAGGCTGATGAAGTTCAGCGTTTCTCTCTCAAGTGAGAGGGCACATGGTGAACACAGAGTTTCTCTCTCATCTGGAAGGGCACATGGCAAACACAGCATCATCTGCTAGCTTCTTCGCCTGGCTTCCTGTTTCATGAAGCTCCCCAGGAGGCATTTTCCTTCTTCATCTCCAAGGTTGCTGGCTGGTGGACTCTGCTTCTCATGGCTACATCATTCTGCTCTGCTGTCTCTGAATCTCTTTTCTCCAAAACGTTTCCTCTTTTATAGAACTCCGGGAAACCAATCAAAACCCACCCAAATGGGTTGAGACATGTCGTCACCTAATCCAGTTTAACACCCACTCTTGGCTAAATCATATCATCTTGGAAGATGGTCTGATTACAATTTCAAACATACAGTATTGAATAGGGATTATTCTACCTTTATGAAATGGGATTTTGATTAAAACATGGCTTTTCTAGGGGGCATACATCCTTTTAAACCAGCACAGGTTTCTTAGACTTTTTTTTTTAACTTTTTATTTTGAAATTCCTTCAAACTTCAGGACAGTTGCAAAAATAATACAAACTCTGTACAGAGAACTCCAGCATCCCCACCCCCCGAGACCCAGATCCACCAATTTTAACATTTTTGCCACTTTTGCCTCATCAGTCTAATATCTACCTATTTATCTAATCTATTTATTTTCTGAACGTTTGACAGCAGGGTACACACTCCTTGAACTCATAATGCTTTCCTTGATAGTTTTATATAATCACCTTAAGTGAAGCTGTAAAGTTCACTGAATTTAACAAAACTCCAACTTTTTCTAGGTCCAAATAATATCCTTTTTTTCTTTAATTTTTATTTTAGTAACATACAACTAGAATTTTCCCCTTTTAACCACATTCAGATATATAATTCACTGGTGTTAATTACATTCACAATGTGCTACCAACACCATCATCCATTAACAAAACTTTTCCATCGTTCTAAACAGAAATTCTGTACCAATTAAGCATTAAGTTCCCATTCCCTACCCACTCCAGGCTTGTGATAACCTATATTCTAGTTTCTGATGCTACGAATTTGCTTGTTCTAATTACTTTATGTCAGTGAGATCATGCAAGATTTGTCCTTTTGTGTCTGGCTTATTTCAACATGATGTCTTTAGGGTTCATGCATGTGGTTGCGTGTATCAGAACTTCATTCCTTTTCATGGCTGCATACTATTCTATTACTTGTATATACCATAGTTTACTTATCCATTCTGTGATAAGAAACAATTCCTCATACTCTGCCGCCTTTCCCTGGGACACACAAATACATCCTGGTGCAGGACCAGATGTATCAGCCTAGCAGGATAAAACACAACTCCCTAGCAAATAAGGAGACTACCCAAACGTTCCTTCCCCCATTGTTTCAATCATATTTAAGCATTAACTGCAGATAGTTTGATTCTAGGGGGCATGTATTGTGACATTGAGCTCACACCCCAGTGGTATATCTGTGCCTGATAGAGAGAAAGCAAAGTTCCTCCACCAAAGTACACAAACATAAGAGAGAGGTGCTGTGTGTAAAACATCTGCCTGCATCAGCCACAGATTGAGCCCCACAGGCTATGGGGGACCAATGTCCATTCGTAAATCTGTTCTAGCTCTGCGTCTTCTCCATGTGAGTAAGACAACTTTCCATCAAAGACTGTGAAAATATTGCTTTGCTGGCAACCCTGTTACCAGCATATTAGAATGGGTTTACATCTCTTTAGATATTTCTCCTTCTGACCAACACACTCATCTGTTGATGGACACTTGTGTTGCTTCTATCTTTTGGAAATTGTGAATAATGCCATTAGGTACATCAATGTGCAAATATCTATTTGAGTGAAAGTCTCCCTGGTGGCATTGGAGGTGACTCCAAGGGATGAGTCTGGCCTTAACACCATGGGATCAACAATGCCATCCTGACCAAAAGGGAGAAAACAAGTGTAACAGAGTATCAGTGGCTGAGAGAGTTCAAATAAAGTTGAGAAGCTGCACTGGGCAAGCTTGAGTTAGACAGTGCTACCTATCATAATTTGCCAAACCCCAAGCAGAACTATTCCAGCCATCTTCCAACCTAAAGAACACCTAGGACAATACATAAGGTTCTATAAAGGTTCCATGCACTAGAGTAACTTTCCAGAAACCTACAACCTCCAGATGGGTCCCTGGACCAGACAAGTCTTGAAACCTAGAGGGTCCAACCTCTCCAGAATATCAGCAAGTTCCATCTCCCTACCCCATATTATTGACAGCCCCTTCCACCTTGAAAATGTTAGAATGGCCATAGCCCAAATACCCCTAAAGAGTGGGATAAAAAGAGCAAAGGTTATGGTGAAGTTCTACAGAGGAGGTAGGGTTTAACAAATGAATATGATTTCTGAATCATTAACTTGATATTTCTTTTAGTCTCTAGTTTCTTAGAGCAGCTGGAAGTAAAAGCCTAAAATTGTGGAATTGTAACCCATAACAAACTCTGAAATCTGTTCTATGACTAATTGTTGTGCTGTGCCTTGAAATGTATTGTTTTTATGTATATATGTTATTTTTCAAAAAAATCAATTGTGATGATAAAAATATATATATTCCTTCTATCCTCCTAAATTCTGGAGCAGCTAGAAGGAAAAATCTGAGATGATGGTATGGTAGCTCATGACCAACTCTGAGATCTGTCCTGTAACTACTTGTTGAAGAGTGCTTTGAAAACTATTGCTTTTTTTTTCTTTGCTTTGTATATATGTTATACAATAAAAAAAATACTTATTTGGACCCTGCTTTCAATTATTTTGGGTATAAACCTAGTAGTGGGATAGGCAAGTCATAAGTTAATCCTACACTTAACTTTCTAAGGAACCACCAGTGGTACAGCAGCTGCACCATTCTTATTCCCACTAACAAAGAATGAGTGTTCTTATTTCTTCACATCCTCTCCAACACTTATTTTTCTTTTTTTTAAAATAGTAGCAATTCTAATGGGAGTGAAATGTTATTTTTTAGTTTTGATTTGTATTTCCCTAATGACTAATGATGTTGATCATCTTTTCCTGTGACTTTTGTCCATTTGTGTATTTTCTTTGGAGAAATGTCTATTCAAATCTTGCCCATTTTCTAATTGTGTTATTTGTCTTTTTGTTGTTGTATTGTAGGATTTCTTTATGAATTCTGGATATTAAACCTTTATCAAATACATAGTTTCCAAATATTTTCTCCTTTTTTGTAGGTTGTTACTTTACTTTCATGATGAAGTCCTTTGATGCACAAAACTTTAATTTTGATGAGGGCCATATATCTGTTTTTCCTTCTGTTGTTCATACTTTTGGTGCAAAGTCTAAGAAACCGTTGCCTAACACGAGGTCCTGAACATGGTTTCTCGCATTTTCCTCTAGGAGTTTTATAATCCTGGTACATATATTTGCATCTTTGAACCATTTTTTAGTTATTTTTTGTATATGGTATGAGAAAGGGGTCCACAATCATTCTTTTAGATATGGGTAGTCAGTTTTTGAAAGACTATTTATTGAAAAGACTATTCTTTCCCAATTGAGTGGACTTGGCACCCTTGTCAAAAATCAATTGGCCACAGATGTGAGGTCTGCTTCTGAACACTCAACTCAATTCCAATGGCCTATATGTCTGTCCTTGTGCCAGTACCATGCACAAAACCCCTGTGGCTTTGTAATAAGATTTAAAATCCAGAAGTGTGAGTCCTTTGATTTCATTCTATTTAAAGAAGTTTTCAGCTATATGGATCCCCTACCCTTCTATATAGACGTGATGATTAGCTTTCCCACTGATTCAAAGAAAGATGCTGGAATTTTTATTGAGATCTTGTTGAATCTATATATCGCTTTGGGTAAAATTGGCATCTTGACAATATTTAGCTTTCAATCCATAAACATGGAATGCCCTTCCCTATTATTTAGATCTTCTTTGATTTCTTTTAGCAGTGTTTTGTAGTTTTCCATGTATAAAGTCCTTCGCATCCTTGGTTATATTATTCCTGGATATTTGATTCTTTTAGTTTCTATTGTAAATAGATTTTTTCTCAATTTCCTTTTCAGACTGTTCAATACTAGTGTATAGGAATACTACTAATTTTAATGTTATTCTAGTTTGCTAGCTGCCAGAATGCAATACCTCAGAAATGAAATGGTTTTTCAAAAGGGGAATATAATAAATTGCTAGTTTACAGTTCTAAGGCTGAGAAATGTCCCAATTAAAACAAGTCTACAGAAATGTCCAATCTAAGGCATCCAGGGAAAGATACCTTGTGGTTCAAGAAGGCCGATGAAGTTCAGAGTTTCTCTCTCAAGTGGGAGGGCACATGGCGAACACAGAGTTTCTCTCTCACCTGGAAAGGCACATGGAGAACACGGTCAGGGCTCCTCTCTCGTCTGGAAGGGCACATGGTGAACACAATGTCATCTGCTAGCTTCTCCTGGCTTCCTGTTTCATGGAGCTCCCCAAGAGGCATTTTCCTTCTTCATCTCCAAAGGTCATTGGCTGTGTACTCTGCTTCTCGTGGCTATGTCATTCTGCTCTGCTGTCTCTGAATCTCCCCCTTCTCCAAAATGTTTCCTTTTTTATAGGACTCCAGAAACTTCTCAAGACCCACCCAAATGGTTGGAGATATGTCATCACCTACTCCATCTTTTTTTTTTTTTTTTTTTTAAAGAAAGAGGGAGGAAGGGAAGGAAAGACAGAGAAAGAAGGAAGGATGGAAGTGAGGAAGAAAGGGAAACATTTTTAAACATTTTCTTGTTTTATTATATTTTGTTTGTTTGTTTGTTTTTTTACATGGGCTGGGGCCGGGAATCGAACCGGGGTCCTCCGGCACGGCAGGCAAGCACTCTTGCCCGCTGAGCCACCGTGGCCCGCCAACCTACTCCATCTTAACAACCACTCTTGACTAAATCACATCATCCAGGGAGATGATCTGATTACAGTTTCAAACAAATAGGGATTATTCTACCTTTATTAAATGGGATTTTGATTAAAACATGGCTTTTCTAGGGTCCATACATCCTTTCAAACCAGTACAAATGTGTTGCTCTAGCTCCCTATCACTACCCTGAATTCATTTATGAACTCTAGAAGCTTTGCTGAAAATTTATCAGGATTTTTTGCATATAGGATCATGTTGTCTGCAAATAGTGAAAGTTTTACTTCTTCCTTTCCAATTTGGATGACTTTTATTTCTTTTTCTTGGCTGATTGTTCTGGCTACAGTTTTCAGTATAGTGTTGAATAACAGTAGTGACAGGAGGCATCCTTCTATTGTTTCTGATCTTAGAGGTAAAGTTTTCCATCTTTAACCATTAAGTTTGAGTTAGTGGAGTGTGTTTCATATATGCCCTTTATCATGTTGAGGAAGTTTCCTTCTAGTCCTATTTCTAATTTTTTGTCCAGAAGGGATTCTGTATTTTGTCAAATGCCTTTTCTGCATATATTAAGATGATCATGTGTGTTTTGTCCTTTGTTCTGTTAATGTAGTATATTACATTAAGTGATTTTCTTATGTTGAGCTACCCTTCCATACCTGGGATAAATCCCACTTGATCATGGTGTATAATTATTTTAATGTGCTATTAGATTCAGTTTGCTAGTATTTTGTTCAGGATTTTTGCATCTAAATTCATAAGGATATTGGTCTGCAATTTTCTTGGGGTGGCTTTATCTGGCTTTGGTATAAGAGTGATGTTGGCTTCATACAATGAATTAAGGAGTGTTCTCCTCTTCAATTTTTGCAAGAGTTTGAGCAGGAATGTTTGGTAGAATTCACCTGTGAAGCCTTCTTGTCTTGGGCTCTTTTTTTTTTTTTTTGCTGGGAGGTTTTTGATTACCGATTTGATCTCTTTACCAGTAATTGGTCTTTTGAGGTGTTTTTCTTCTTGAGTCAGTGTAGATTGCTTGTATATTTCTAGGAACTTAATAATTTCAATTAGATTGTCTAATTTGTTGGCAAAAAAGTTGTTCAGAGTATCCTGATCTTTTTTTTTCTTTATGTCTGTGTGGTCAGTATTAATGTACCCTCTTTCATTTCTGATTTTATTTGCACCCTCTCTTTTTTTCTTTGTTAGCCTAGCTAAAGATTTGTTAGTTTTTATAAATATTTTCAAAGAACCAAACTTGGTTTTATTAATTCTCTATTTCATTTTATTTATGCTCAAATCTTTGATATTTGGTTCCTTCTACTCACTTTAGAATCAGTTTGCTCTTCTTTTGCTACTTCCTCCAGGTGTGTATATAGGTCTCTGATTTGAGTTTTTTCATCTTTGTTAATGTTAGCATTTAGGGCTATAAATTTCTCTCTGAACACTGTCTTCACTATGCCACATTAGTTTTGATATGTTGTGCTCTGATTTACATTTGTCTCAAGATATTTCTTGACATCCCTTGTGAATTCTTCTCTGACCCATTGATTAAGAGTATTTTATTATGTGTATTTCCAGTTCTCCATCTGTTATCAAATTCTAGCTTCATTCTATGTGGTCAGTGAAGATGCTTTATGTAATTTCAATCTTTTAAAATTTATTGAGACTTGTGTTGTGACTTGACATGTGGTTTATCTTGGAGAATGATCCATGCGCACTTGGAAAGAATGTGTTTCTGCTGTCTTGGGGTGCGATGTCTTTTAGACACTAATTCATTTATCATGTTTGAGTTCTCTGTTTACTTATTGATCTTTTGTCTATATATTCTATCAGTTGGTGAAGTGGTGTGTTGAAGTCTCCAACTATTATTGCGGAGATATCTACTTCTCATTTCAGTTTTGCCATTTTTGCCTCTTGTATTTTGGGGGCACTGTGGTTAGTTGCATGAAGGTTTATGATTGTTTTTCTTCTTAGTGTATGATTTTATTAATATATATTGACCTCTTTCTGTTAAAACAGTTTTTTACTTAAAACCTGTTTTGTCCAATTTTAATATAGATAACCCAGATCACTTTTGATTACTTTTCTGGGGTACATAACTCAATTTACCACAATGTCAAAATCAATTTTAAGAGTAGCTATGTCACTGTATAATCCTGTGAATAATGTATAAGGGTGCCTATTTCTCTGCATTCTCACAATTAAAATTTTTAATTTTTTTTATGTCATTCTTGTGGGTGTAAAGTAGTATATCATTATGGTTTTGATTTGCATTTCCCTGGTGACCAATGATGTTGAGCAACTTTCATGTGTTCATCAGCCATTTGTATATCATATAGGAAAAATGTCTATTCAAGTTCTTTGCACAATTGGGTTGCCTTTTGTTGTTGAGTTGTAAGAGTTCTTTATGTATTCTGGATTTTAAACCAAAATCAGTCACATTGGCATCAATTATTTTCTCCTATTTTATAGGCAGTTTTTCTCACTTTGTTGATAATAACCTTTGAAGTACAAAAATTTTTAGTTTTGATGCAGTCCATTTAATCTTTTTTCCTTTGTTGTTCGTACTTTTGGTGTTGTATGTCAGAAAACCTCCCAGATAAAAGATTTTGAAGGTTTCCACCTATGTTTTCTTCTAAAAGTTTTAAGATTTGAGCTATTATATTTAGAACCTTGATACATTTATGGTTAATTTTTGTTTATGGAATGAGCTAGAGGCCAAAATTCATTCTTTTGCATATGGACATCCTGTTTTCCCTGCATCACTTGTTAAAGAGAACATATTTCCACAATTAATATAGTTTGGACCCTTGTTAAAAATCAGTTGGGGAGGGGGCCAAGATGGCAGCTTAGCAAGGTGTGGGATTTAGTTTGTCCTCCAGAGCAGCTAGTAAGTAGCCAAGAACAGTACAGAACAACTGCTGGGGCCATGGCAGTGACCAGACACACAATGTACCCCAGTCTAGACAGCTGGACCAGCTACGAGCCACCCCCAGAACCATGAGTTCCTCAAACCATGGCAGCCGGCACCCCCCTGCCCCCTGCACAGGCAGATTCCCAGAGGGGAAAAGGATGGGACTTTACCAGGAGCAGGGGCTGAGTGAAACCAAGCTTCAATTGTGGAATTAATTAACAAATTCTGATTACTAAAAATAGGCCCCCAGCTCAGCTGACTGTTGGGTCAAAGCAGAGGTTGCTGGTTTTTGCCCTGGTGCAGAGGGGGCAGGGCTGACAGAAAAAGAAAAAACAAAAAAAGAAGCAGAGGTTTTTGAATCAGATAGCAACTAAGGGTCTGGGCCCTGAAGGAAAAGAGGGGGCATATAGGACATGAAGGTACACAAAGCAACATACCAACTTATGTTCTTGATTGGCAAACCTGAGGAACCGGGACCTGCTCTGAAAAGGATTTTTCTCTTTCTTTTTTTGTGGGTTTGTTTCTACAGCTTGACTACTCTTTGGATACAGCTGCAAGGTTTCTCAGGCTGCCAGGCATAAGCAGAATTAAACTTCTCAAAGAATTTGTCTGGAGCTTGTGCCTTCCAGGGGAGAGGGGTGGGGCCCAGTTCAGGTGGGTTCCCTCCTTCAAGGAATTCAGACCCCAGGTTCTGGAAAAGTGAAGCGATTAAAGCCAGCATACAACCTCTCCTCTATCTCAACCATGTCCCCAACAGGGAGAGTCTGCTGAAGTTAAAGGTACCACATCACCTTCTGCTGGTGGGACATGCAGGCAGAAAAGCACCACATACTGGACATGATAGGGAAAACACAGAGTCCAGAGGCTTCATACAAAAGCCTTTCAATCTGCTGGGTCTCACTCTCAGGGAAAACTGACACAAGTGACTTTTTCTTCCTGAAAAGAGGCCAATTTGGTCTGGGAAAATCTGGGTCTGGTCTATAATACCTAAGTATACCCTCCTAAGTGGGGTGGGGGGGGGAGGCACTATACAGGTAGGACAAGAAACAAGAAAACAAGAACTGAAAATTTCTCATCTGATAAACAAAACCTAAGTTAGAGGTCCAGAAAAAGCTAAACCGAGTGTCAAAGAACAGATAGACAACAAAGTCATTGAGGAAGAAAATCCTAGGTTAAAAACGTGGAAACAATCTCCAGAATAATCAAATTAAGAGAATTAAATGCCTAGACACAAACAAAAAATAATGAATCATACTAGGAAAATTGAAGATATGGCCCAGTCAAGGGAGCAAACCAACAATTCAAATTAGACACAGGAGCTGAAACAGTTAATTCAGAATATATGAACAGACATGGAAAACCCATCAAAAATCAAATCAATAAATTGAGGGAGATATAAAGAAGGCAAGGAATGAACAAAAAGAAGAAATCAAAAGTCTGAAAAAACAAACAAAAACTTATGGGAATGAAAGGCATAGTAGAAGAGATGGGAAAAAAAAACAATGGAACCTACAATGCCAGATTTCAAGAGGCAGAAGATAGGATTAGTGAACTGGAGGATGGAACATCTGAAATCTGAGAAGCAAAAGAAAATATAGGGAAAATAATGGAAAACTATGAGCAGGGACTCAGAGAATTGAATGACAACATGAAGCACATGAATATATGTGTTGTGGGTGTCCCAGAAGGACAAGAGAAGGGAAAAGGAGGGGAAAAACTAATGGAGGAATTTATCACTGAAAATTACCCAACTCTTATGAGAGACTTAAAATTACAGATCCAAGAAGTGCAGCATACCCCAAATAGAATAGATCCAAATAGATATACTCCAAGGCACTTACTAATCAGAATGTCAGAGGTCAAAGAGAAAGAGAGAATCTTGAAAGCAGCAAGAGAAATGCAATCCATCAAGGGAAGCCAAATAAGACTATGAGTAGATTTCTCAGCAGAAACCATGCAGGCGAGAAGACAGTGGATGATATATTTAAATCACTAAAAGAGAAAAATTGCCAAGCAAGAAATCTATATCCAGAAAAATTGTCCTTCAAAAATAAGGGAGAGATTAAAACACTTTCAGTAAAAAAATCACTGAGAGAATTTGTGACCACACACCAGCTCTGCAAGAAATAATAAAGAGAGGCACTAGACTCAGATAGGAAAAGACAGGAGAGTGAGGTGTGGAAAAGAGTGTGGAAGTGAAGACTATCAGTAAAGGTAAAAAGAAGAACAATTAGATATGACATATAAAATACAAAAAGCAAAATGCCCATACAGTAATAACACTAAATGTTAATGGATTAAACTTCCCAATCAAAAAATATTGACTGGCAGAATAGATTAAAAAACAGGACCCATCTATATACTGTCTACAGAAAACGCATCTTAGACCCAAGGATAAACATAGATTGAAAGTGAAAGGTTGGGAAAAGATATTTCATGCAAATAACAATCAGAAAAGAGCAGGAGTAGCTATACTGCTATCCAACAAATCAGAATTCAAATGTAAAAGTTAAAAGGGACAAAGAAAGACATTATGTATTAATAAAAAGAACAATTCAACAAGAAGACATAACAATCATAAATATTTATGCACTGAGCCAGAATGCTCCAAAATACATGAGGCAAACACTGAAAAGAGAAATAGACACATATACTATAAAAGTTGAAGACTTCAATTCCCCACTCTTATGAATGGATAGAACATCTAGACAGAGGATCAATAAAGAAACAGAGAATTTGAATAATACAACAAATGAGCTAGACTTAACAGACATTTATAGAACATTACACTCCACAACACCCAGGATATACCTTTTCTCAAGTGCTCAGGGATCATTCTCAAGGATAGACCATATGCTGGGTCACAAAGCAAGTTTCAATAAATTTAGAAAGATTGAAATAATACAAAACACTTCCCAAGATCCTAAAGGAATGAAGTTGGAAATCAATAATAGACAGAGGGCCAGAAAATTCACAAATATATGCAGGCTCAAAAACGCACTCTTAAACAACCAGCAGGTCAAGGAAGAAATTGCAAGAGAAATGAGTAAATATTTCAAGGCAACTGAAAATGAAAACACAACATATCAAAATTTATGGGATGCAGCAAAGGCAGTGCTAGGAGGAAAATTTATTGCCCTAAATGCCTATATCAAATAAGAAAGAAGACCAAAAGTGGAGGAATTAACTGTCCACTTGTAAGAACTAGAGAAAGAATGGCAAACTAACCCCAAAGCAAACAAAAGGAAAGAAATAATGAAGATTAGAGCAGAAATAACTGAAATTGAGAACATGAAAACAATTGAGAAAATCAATAAAACTAGAAGTTGGTTCTATGAGAAAATAAGATTGATGGACCCTTAGTGAGGTTAACAAAAAGAAGAGACAGGATGCAAATAAATAAAATCAGAAATGGAAGAGGAAAAATAACCACTGACCCTGCAGAAATAAAGGAAGTAATGAGAGGATAGTAGGAACAACTTTATGCTTCTAAACTCGACAATGTAGATGAAATGGACAACTTCCTAGAAAGGCATGAACAACCAACATTGACTCAAGAAGAAATAGACGACCTCAAAAAACCAATCACAGGTAAAGAAATTGAATCAGTTATTAAGAAGCAACCTGTTCTAGTTTGCTAGCTGCCAGAATGCAACACACCACAGATGGATTGGTTTTTAATAAAAGCGGATTTATTTTGTTAGTTTTTCAGAGGAAAGGCAGCTAACTTTCAACTGAGGTTCTTTCTTACATGGAAAGGCTCAGGGTAATCTCTGCTGGCCTTCTCTCCAGGCCTCTAGGTTCAAACAACTTTCCTGGGGGTGATTCCTTTCTGCATGGCCAAAGGCCTGGGCAGAGCTGTGAGTGCTGATATGAGGTATGCTGAGCTGCTTGGGCTGTGCTACGTTGCACTCTCTCATTTAAGCGCCAGCCAATTAAGTCAAACATCATTCATTGCAGCAGGCATGCCTCCTAGCTGACTGCAGATGTAATTAGCAACAGATGAGGTTTGCCCACCATTCGCTCATGTCTGCAGCAACAAAACTAGGTGCCTTCACCTGGCCAAGTTGACAACAGAATCTAACTACCACACTTCCCCAAAAGAAAAGTCCAAGACCAGTTGTCTTCACATGTGAATTCTACCAAACATTCTCTTGAATGTTCTTTCTTAAGAATTAGTACCAATCCTGCTCAAACTCTTCAAAAAAAATTGAAGAGGAGGGAAAGCAACCTAACTCATTCTGTGAAGCCAACATCACCCTAATACCAGAGCCAGACAAGATATTACAAAAAAAGAAAGAAAACTATAGACCAATCTCTCTAATGAATATAGATGCAAAAATCCACAAAAAATTCTTGCAATTCAAATCTAGCAGCACATTGAAAGAATTATACAGCATGACCAAGTAGGATTCATCCCAGGAATGCAAGGATAGTTCAACATAGGAAAATCAATTAATGTAATACACCATATCAACAAATCAAAGCAGAAGAACCACATAATCATCCCAATTGATGCAGAAAAGGCATTTGACAAAATTCAACATCCTTTCCTGTTGAAAACACTTCAAAGAATAGGAATAGAAGGGAACTTCCTCAAAATGATAAAGGGAATAAATGAAAAACCCACAGCTAACGTCATCCTCAGTGGGGAAAAACTGAAAACTTTCCCCCTGAGATCAGGAACAAAACAAAGATGTCCACTGTCACCATTGTTATTCAACATTGTGTTGGAAGTTCTAGCCAGAGCAATTAGACAAGAAAAAGAAACACTAGGCATCAAAATTGGAAAGGAAGAAGGAAACCTCTCACTGTTTTCAGATGATATGATACTATATTTCAAAAACCCTGAAAAATCCACAGCAAAAGTACTAGAGCTAATAAATGAGTACAGCAAAGTGGCAGGTTACAAGTTCAACACTCAAAAATCTGTAGTGTTTCTATACACTAGTAATGAACAATTTGAGGGGGAAATCAAGAAAAATTTACAATTGCAACCAAAAGAATAAAATATTTAGGAATAAATTGAACTAAAGAGACAAAAGACCTATGCAAAGAAAACTACAAGAAATTGTTAAAGGAAATCACAGAAGACCTAAATAAATGGAAGGGCATACCCTTCCATTCATGGATTGGAAGACTAAATATAGTTCAGATGTCAATTCTACCTATATTGATTTACAGATTTCATACAATTCCAATTAAAATCCCAAAAGCTTTCTTTTCAGTAATAGAAAAATCAATAACCAATTTTATCTGGAAGGGCAGGGTGTCCCAAGCAGCTAAAAGTATCCTGAAAAGAAAAATGAAGTTGGAGTCTCCTGTTACCTGACTTTAAGGCTTATTACAAAGCTATAGTGGTCAAACCAGCATGGTACTGTCTTAAAGATAGATATACTGACCAATGGAACCAAACAGAATGTTCAGATATAGACCCTCTCATCTATGGACAATAGATATTTGATAAGACAATCAAACCAACTCACCTGGGACAGAACTATCTCTTCAATATATGGTGTTTAGAGAATTGGATATCCATATGCAAGAGAATGAAGAGGATCCATATCTCACACCCTATACAAAAATTAACTCAAAATGGATCAAAGACCTAAACATTAAATCTAAAACCATAAAACCGTTAGAAGAAAATGTAGGGAAATATCGCATAAATCTTATAATAGGAGGTGGTTTCCTAGACCTTACACCCAAAGCATTAGCATTGAAGAAAGAAAGAAATGAGAGCTCCTCAAAATTAGACACTTTTGTGCATCAAAGAACTTCATCAAGAAAGTAAAAGGAGAGCCTACATAATGGGAGACAACATTTGGAAATGATATATCAGATAAAAGTTTAGTATCCAGAATATATAAAGAGTTTGTTCAACTCAACCACAAAAAGACAGACAACCCAGTTACAAAATGTGCAAAAGGCTTGAACAGACACTTCTGTTCAAGACACAATGTTTATAGCAGCATTATTTACAATTGTGAAGAGATAGAAACAGCCCAAATGTCCATCAACAGACCAGTGGCTAAATAAGCTGTAGTATATACATACAATGGAATATTAGGCATCTGTAAGACAGAATAAAGTTATGATGTGTGTAACAACATGGATGGACCTTAAGGACATTATTCTGAGGGAGATTAGCCAGAAACAAAAGGACAAGTAGTGTATGATCTCACTGATATGAACTAACATTAATGAATGAATTTGGAGAATTTCAGTTAACAGAGACCATCAGGAGATCGAAATAGGGTAGATATTGGAGCTGAAGGGACACAGATTGTATAACAGAACTGATTGTAAAAATTCTGAAATGGATAGCACAACACTACATTAACTGTGATACAATAATATTAGAACACTGAATGAAGCTGAATATGAGAATGATAGAGGGAGGAGGGCTCAGGGCACAAATGAAATTAAAAGGAAAGATAGACGATAAAGACTGAGAAGGTATAATTTAGGAGTGCCTAGAGTGTATAATAATAGTTATTAAATGTAAAAATTTAAAAACGTTTTTGCATGAGGAAGAACAAAGGAATGTCAATAGTGTAAGGTGTGAAAATAGATGGTAATTAATATTTTAAAACTTAACTTATGTGTGAGACTAAAGGAAAAAATGTTATTTAATACAAAATTTATATTTTGACTAGTTTGCAGCTCCTAATATAACTTATGTTGACAGCTTATTTGAACATCATAAGTACATGGAACCTTGAGTAGGGCATCAGATTTTGTAGGTTTCTCCAGAGTGATGCCCCAATAAATCCCAGAGTAATTTGAACAGTGAATAAAAAAGGTATTTACAAAGTGCCCTGGGGGAATGGTGAGAAACGGGGAAAATTCAACTTTCCCAAGTGGAGAATTCTTGTTATTCTCACAAGCAATGGGGACAACCAAAGCAATAGGCTGAGCCACCCATCTTGGTGTTTGTTTATATGAAACAACCCCTCAAAGGATAGGCTAAGCTTACTTAAAGTTAGGCCTAAGAGTCACCCCCAAGAGAACCTCTTTTGTTGCTCAGATGTGGCCTCTCTCTCTCAGCCAACATGACAAGCAAACTCACTGTCTTCCCCCTCTCTGCGTGGAACATGGCCCCCAGGGGTGTGGACCTTCCTGGCAACGTGGGACAGAAATCCTAGAATGAGCTGGGACTCAGCATCAAGGGACTGAGAAAACCTTCTCAACCAAATAGGGGAAGAGTGAAATGAGACAAAATAAAGTATCAATGGCTGAGAGTTTCCAAACAGAGTCAAAAGTTTATCCTGGAAGTTATTCTTATGCATTAAATAGATATCGCCATTTTAGTTAAGGTATAATGGAGAGGCTACAGGGAACTGCCTGAAAATGTAGAGCTGTGTTCCAGTAGACATGTTTCTTAAAGATGATTGTATAATGATACAGCTTTTGCAGTGTGACTGTGTGATTGTGAAAATTTGTGTCTGATGCTCTTTTTATCTACCTTATTGACAGATGAGTAAAACATGTGGATTAAAAATAAATAAATAATAGGGGGAACAAATGTTAAAATAAATTTAGAAGATTGGAATGCTAGTGATCAATGAAAGAGAGGGGTAAAGGGTATGGTATGTGTGAATTTTTTTCTGTTGTGTTTTTATTTCTTTTTCTGAATTGATGCAAATGTTCTAAGAAATGATCATGATGATGAATATATAACTATGTGATGATATTGTGAATTACTGATTATATATGTAGAATGGAGTGATCATATGGTAAGAATGTTTGTGTTTATACGTTGGCACGCTTAATAAATACAATAAATTAAAAGAATGAAAAAGGGGTGGATTTCTGCTGATGAATTCAGCAGACATCAAGTATTTTATATTTCTTTTGAGCTCGGTAACATAGTATTTGTTTACATGGTAATTTGTTTGATGTAATGAAGAAAATGGTGATTAATAGTAAAAAAATCTAAAAATTAAATAAAAACTCAGAGGGGGGGCAGAAATCGGTTGGCTATAGATGTGTGGATTCAGTTACAGTCTCTCAGTTTCATGTCATTGGTCCTAATGTCTAGCTTTCTGCCAGTATCTCACTGTTTTGATTACTGTGATTTTGTAGTAGGTTTTGAAATTGGGAAGTATGTGACTTCTCCAACTTTGTTCAAGAATTTAACCCACATATCTATAGTCAACTGATTTTGGTTAAGTTTTTATTTGCTGATGTTTAGAAACCAAAGTGATAATTGTGTGTTCATCTTGTAGCCTGAAACTGTGCTAAATTGATTTATGAGTTTCACTAGTTTTCTTAAGGATTCTTTGGGATTTTCTACATAAAGGATCATGTCATCTGAGAATAAATATAGCTTTACTTCTTCCTTTCATATTCAGATAACTTTTATTTCTTCATCTTGCCTAACTGCTGTGATTAGAACTTCCCTTACAATGCTGAATAACAATGGTGAAAGCAGGTATCCTAGTATTGCTCCAGAACTTAGAGGGAAGGCTTTTAGTCTTTCACCATTATGTATAGTGTCATCTATGGATTTTTTCTATATGCCCTTTATTATGTTGAGGAAATTATCCTTTATTCCTATTTTGTTAGTGTTTTTACCAAGAAAGATTGTAGAATTTTGTCAAATGCCTTTTCTGCATCAATTGAGATGACTACGTATTTTTGTCCTTTGTTCTACTAATGTGGTGAATTACATAGATTGATTTTCTTATGTTTAACTACTCTTATGTTTCTGGGATACATCCCACTTGGTCATGGTGTATAATCATTTTAATATATTGTTGGATTTGATTTGGTAGTATATTGTTGAGGATTTTTGCATCTACCTTCATAAGAGAAATAGGTCTCTAGTTAACTTTTTTGATGTTTTTATTGGCTTTGATATCATGGTAATGGTAGTCTCATAGAATGAATTAGGAAGAGATCCCACTTCCTCATTTTTTTTGGAAGAGTGTGAAGATTGGTGTTTAATTCTTCTTTGAATATTTGATAGAATTCACCAGTGAAGCAATCTGGTCCTGGACTTTCATTGCTTGAAGGTTTTGGATTACTGATTAAATCTCTTTACTTGTTATAGGTCTCTCAAGATCTTCTTTTTATTTCTGTAAGGTCAGTGGTGACATTTTTTTAAATGTGTCTTCCTACATATAATATTTATATGTCTATACACATGCACACACAGAGAAAGATATGTAATATGTATATCCTAGGGAGCTTTGTTCACATTTTTGGGGGGAGGGTACATGGGCCAGAAATTGAATTCAGGTCTCCCACATGGTAAGAGAGAATTCTACCACTGAACTACCCATGTACCCAGCAGTAGTAACATCTTCAGTTTTATTTCTGATTTTTGTTATTTGCATCTTTTCAATTTTCCTTTGAAACTCTAGGTAAGAGTTTGTCAATTTTATTGACTTTTTTCAAAGAACGAACATTTACTTTCATCAATTTCCTTCAGTTCTTTGTCCATGTTTTCCTTTGGTTCATTGATCCTATTTAAGAAAGTTGATCTAAAGTTTTTGATTAGTAATTTCAATGACTAGGTATCTTCTAGGATAGTTTCTGTTGAATTATTTTCTTACTACAACTGGGCTATAGTTTCTTTTTTTTTTTTTTTTTTTTTTTTTAAAGAGAGAGGGAGGAAGGGAAGGAAAGACAGAGAAGGAAGGAAGGATGGAAGAAAGGGAAACATCTTTAAACATTTTCTTGTTTTATTATATTTTGTTTGTTTGTTTGTTTGTTTTTTACATGGGCTGGGGCCGGGAATCGAACCGGGGTCCTCCGGCACGGCAGGCAAGCACTCTTGCCCGCTGAGCCACCGCGGCCCGCCCCTGGGCTATGGTTTCTTTTCTCTTGTATGTCTTATAATTTTTGTGAGAGCTGGCCATTCTGAATATTATGTTGTGGTTATTCTGGAAATTAGTTCTACTGCTCCTCAGTTAGCCAGACCAAGAAGGAAAAAAGAGAATAAGAAGGGGAGAGAGAAAGTAAAATACTGACAAGTCCCTCCCACGCACACACAAGGATGCATTGCCTTTACATATCTCTCTATAGATGCTGGTGAGAAGTTAAAATACTACTACTATTGAATCTGTAACTGAGATTTGCATCTGCACTGTTTGGTCAAGAATTTGCCAGATCAAAACATACAAAAAAAAAAAAAAGAAATGAAAGGAAATCATCCTAATAAAATAAAAGTTGTACTGGCTTTTTACATCCCAGTACATGATGATGTGTGGTCCGAAGATGCTCCTGCCTAGAGAACTGAAATTAAGAATAGTGTCTGTGCTGGTTGGGTATCTACAAGTCCAAGAAGCACACACACAAACAAGAAAAATAAACAAAACTAACTAAAACATCCTGGTTGATGCTGGTGGGAGGTCAGAACCCTTGCTGCCATGAGGGTCAAAATTGAGGCCATCTCTATGCTAGTCTTTCAAGAATCTGCCAGACCAAAAACCCCAAGAAATAGGAAAAGTACACCAGTCCCTCAAAAGGCACACTAGCATTTTACATCCCTTTCGATGTTGATGTGAAGTTAGAAGCCAAGAAGGCTGAAACTGAGGCTAGGATCAGTACTGGGCCCTCAGAAATCTGCCAGACCAGGGAACACTAACACCTGAAAGTAGGAAAACCATCAAGAAAAAGTTTCACTGGCTTTTTATGTCTGAATGGGTGCTGGTGGGCAGTTAGAAGCCACTACTGCCAAAACTGTAAAAATGAGGTAAGCACTTGTGCTGGTCAATCAGGGATCCCACAGACCAATCTCAAATTCTAACCCTAATTTTTGGAGGATAGGGTTTCCTGGCCCCAGCTAACCATTCCTTGAGTCCAGGCCACATTTCTGCAGCTACTGCCATTTACACAGCCACCCACTACAGCTTGGCTGAAGAACAATGGCTTGTCACTGGCTTGCTAGTTTTTACTTGTAAATGCTGAACTCTTGGTAGCATTTCCACTCATTGGGTACTTTCATGGTTGTTTGAAATATCCAGTCCAGTTCCAGGGTAACCACTCAGTTTGTTCTAATTTCTTCTCCCAGCTCATTCATTTCCCTGATGGAAGGAGTGATCTGTGAACTTCCTACCCTGACATTTTTTTAAAACCTTTTTATTGTATAATATGACATATATGCAAGGCAAAGAAAGAAAAAAGCAATAGTTTTCAAAGCATTATTCAATAAGTAGTTACAGGGTAGACCCCAGAGTTTCTTATGGGCTACCATACAATCCTCTCAGATTTTTCCATCTAGTTGCTCCAGAACATAACAGGTTAGGAGGAATAAATTTTTTTTTATCATCACAATTGATTGTTTTTTCTTTTTTATGTAAATTAACATATATACAAAAACACAACACATTTCAAAACACAGCACAACAATTAGTTATAGAATACATTTCAGAGCTTGCGTGGATTACAATTTCACAATTTTAGGTTTTACTTCTAGCTGCTCTGAGATACTGGAGACCAAAAAATATATATCAATTTAATGATTCATCAATCATATTCATTTATTAAACCCTACCTACTCTGTATAATTCCACCATCACCTTTGATCTTTCTATCCCACTCTTTAAGGGTATATGAGTTATGGCCATTCTAACTTTTTCATGTTGGAAGGGGCTGTCAATAATATGGAGTAGGGAGATGGAAATTGCTGATGTTCTGGAGAGGATGAGCCCCCTAGGTCTCAGGACTTATCTGGTCCAGGGACCTATCTGGAGGTTGTAGGTTTCTGCAAAGTTGTTCCAGTGCATGGAAACTTTGTAGAATCTTATATATTCCCCTAGGTGTTCTTTAGGATTGGCTGGGATGGTTTTGGTTGGGGTTTGGCAGTTTATGATAGGTAGCAATGTCTAACTGAAGCTTGCATAAGAGTGACCTCCCAAGTAGCCTCTTAACTACTTGAACTCTCTCTGCCATTGATACTTTATTAGTTATACTTCCTTCTCCCCTTTTGGTCAGGATGGAATTGTTGATCCCACAGTGCAAGGTCCACACTTATCCCTGGAAGTCATCTCCCCTGTCACCAGGGAGACTTTCACCCCTGGATGTCATGTTCCATGTCACAGGGAGGGCAATGATTTCACTTGCAGAGTTGGGCTTAGAGAGAGTGAGGCCACTTCTGAGCAACAGAAGAAATCCTTCAGAAGTAACCATTAGGCATACTTATAGGTAGGCTAAGCTTCCCTGCTACTTACATAAGCTTCACAAGAGTAAGCCTCAAGATCAAGGGCTTGGTCTATTGATTTGGGTGTCCCTAAAATTTGACACAGTATTAGGGGTTTCCCTGGTGTTAAAGTTTAATAGTTCCATATGTTTCCTCCCATCCCTCAAGGGACTTTGCCAGTACTTTTTGATTATCTGCTTAATATACTCTAGGATATATCCAGGCATTACATTAAGCTATACAGGATTAAAGGCCCTCATTCTTATTCCAGGCTCCCTGTGTTTTGATTGTTCAAATGAGCTATCCAGATAGGTTGAGTCAGATTATGTGCTACAGAAAATTTAGGTCCAGATAAAATAAAACTTTTTCCCTTAGATCTCAAAGAGTAAGCATAGTTCTAAAACAGAAATAATGTCTTCCTTACCCTGTATTCTGAATTACTTTAACCCTGACCTAAATGGTTTCATTCTTATCTCTAAATACAAGTTTATATATATATATACAATAGTCTCTAAAAATCCAGAAGTAATAATTACCACTCTGGGCTAAATGTGTCTGCTATACGAGTTTACAATCTAGACCCCCGTTTTCTTATAAGCATTTTCAAAAGGAGACCACACAATAGTTGTTCATTCACTGCCTCACCAAATGTCCCAAAGTTCCACTCACATCATTGCATGCCTCACAACTTCACTCTATTTTGTAGCTGCACAATATTCGATCATATACATACACCATTGTTTGCCAATCTACTTCTCAGTCAGTGTATCCTTCAGTCACCTGCATTCATTAGGCATCATGTATAATGCCCAAAGTCCACAGCCCATCAACACTCTCAATTTTAGATATTTTTATTGTTCCCAAGAGAAAGATAACCAATAAATATATCCTCACCAAATGAAAAATCTAAACCTGCCCTTAATTCTTGTCCCTCCCCCATTATTTACCCTGCTGTGGCTGTGGTACTACTAATGTTGTTCTGTTAAACATAGCCCATTACCCTGACATTTTGTGTTTGGTTCTCATCCATGTGTCTTTTAATGAAATTTCTTAGACTCTTCCATATATTTCCATTTGGCTATCACTGGCCATAGGCTTAGTAACATGGCCACACATAAGAGTAATAAATACAGTCTTTATTTTGGCTGTCCTAAGCTCATTTAAAGATTGGTGATTCTAATTCTATAAAACAGGAGAATGGGCATTGGGGAAAACTTGCAGACCACGTAATTGGGAAAGACAAGATTATAATTTGAATCTGAATGAATGCAAGTATCCAGAATAGAATCCTGTGATTTCCTTGACTCATAACATCAAAATAGACACATTAGATTTAATAGTCAAAACTACAGGCATGAGTTGTAACCCATGTCAAACTCTAAAATATGTCCTACAACTAATTGTGATGCTGTGCTTTGAAATTTATTGCTTTTTATATATATATATATGCTATTTTTCACAAAAAAAGGAGAAAAAGGCAAATGTGATGATAAAAAATATTTAATCCTTCTAGCCTCCTGTATTCTGAAGCAGCTAGAAGAAAAAAAAATCTGAGAGGATCATATGGTAGCTCATGACAAATTCTGGGATCTGTCCTGTAACTACTTGTTGAAGAGTGCTTTGAAAACGATTGCTTTTTTATTTCTTTGCTTTGCATATATGTTATACTATACAATAAAAAAGCTTAAATTAAAAAGAAAAACATAGGCATACACCTACACTTCCCGAGTGTTTGAGGACTGCTTTGGAATCTGATTTCCTCACTCAGCTTTCTATCAGTCACTTAGGTATATTGAATCTACCTCAATATCTGAATTTTTTCCTTTTTTCTTCACTGTCATGTCATGATAAAACCTCATAATATGCGCTCTTAATTATTGTAACAGTACATAACTCTTTTTTTTTATTTGCACTATGACTCTCCAAACACTAACCCCCAAACACTAAATTACAATAATAGATATGTCAGGATTATCACTTCAAGTTAAGAGAGCACTTATCAATTTACTTGAGAACAGCTTTTAGAGGCTTTCACACAGAACAATTTTCATTTGACTGGATACAAAATATTTTGCTTTGTGTGTATACTTCAAGTTAGAGGGATGAAGTGTTAGCACTTTCTAAATCTTACCAGTATCCCTTGCTTTCAGATATTTTGAAGGCTTTGTTTTGTCCTAAGAAAATGTTTTTTTCCCCATTTTTCAAGGCAATTTGACTACTAAGTAACTACAAGACTAAAATATTTGAAAAATGGTGACAAAAATAGTGCAGGAAATGAGCATGGTTCTCCACTTACAGGCTTACACACATTTTATTAATAAATGATGACTGTTTTATGTTTTTGAAATTCTATAGTAAATTGTATAAAACTTCATTTTCTAAATGCTCATTGGTTCCAGATTAACCTCGTAACCTACTACCTTCTTAAATGCACATATTACATTTAGAAGAATTTTGGCAGATTTCTTAAGACTCCCTATGTTCACAATCATGTTGCCTGTGAAAAAAGGCATTTATTTTTTTTCTTTATGCTTTCTAAATGTCAGTAAAATTAATAGAAATTGTGAGACTGTGCATCCTTCCATTGTTCCCAAGCTTAAGAGGAAATTGTTCAAGATTACACCATTAAGTATAGACATATGATGGATTATTATGCAGCAGTAAAACAAAATGACATCCTGAAGCACAAGACAAGATGGATGACCCTTGAGGACATAATGCTGAGTGAAATAAGCCAGACACAAAAGAACAGATATTGTATGACTCCAGTTTTATTACCATGGAAAAGGTAAAATCAGAGGCTTATAATACAGAATTATAGAGGACTTAGAGATACACAGAAGCTAGAGATGGGTGAATGCTTAACTAATGAGGTTGAGCCCAAATGTAAGGGAATAGATAGAAGTGAAGGTGGTTCTCTAGTGGGTCTATGAGTAATATTATCATATTGAAGATGAACAAGATTGAAAGCGGTTGTATAGACTTATGTGTCCCACTGATTAACACTAGAACTATAAATTAGTTCTTGCAAGAACTACTTAAAAGGTATGATTCATGTACAAATAGTGTTTAAGTCCAGGGTACAGGGGTAAAGCTGCTATTGCATGCTATGGGCTATGTTGAAATAAAAACATCAGCACTACCACAGCAACAGGAGTAAATAATGGAGGGGGGGACAATTTTGTTGTTTGTTGGTTTTCTTTCTCTTGGGAACAATGCAATAATTAAAAATGGAGAGTGTTGATGAACTGTGGACTGTGGGTACTGTACAAGATCTGTGATGAATGCAGGTGGCTGAAGGATGCACTCACTGAGAAGTAGATTGGCGAACAATGATGTATACTTATAAATGAATGCTGTACTGCTACAAAAAAAGGAATGAAGTTGTGAGGGAAGCAAGGATGTGAATGAATGTGTGGGACATTTGCTGAGGCAAAATAAGCCAGAAACAAAAGAACAGCAATGGTATAGTCTCCTTTAGAAAATGCTTACAAGAAAACAGAGGCCTAGATTGTATATATTTGTATGCATGTATATTTTCACAAAAAAAGAAAGAAAAAAGTCAACTGTGGTGATAAAAAAATATTTACACATTCTATATTCTTGAGCAGCTAGAATGAAAAATCTGAGAGGATTGTAGGCCACGATAAACTCTGGAACTGTGCTATAACTACTTGTTGAAGAGCACTTTGAGAACTATTGCTTCTTTATTTCTTTGCTTTGTATATATGTTATACTATAAATAAAAAGTTTTTTAGAAAAGATTGCAGCATTAAGCTTGATCCTAGATGAAAATTTTATGTAGATGACCTTTATCAAATTGTTACTTCAGTTCTATTACTTGTTTCTAATAATAGATGTTCAATTTTTAATGAATGCTTTGACATACTGGAAATGCAAATTAAAAACACAAGGATGTCACTATTCACCTACAAGTATGGGGAAAATAAAAAGACTGAAAATACCAAGTGGTGGCAAGGATTTGAAGAAATTGGAACTCTCAACCAATAACAGTAGGGGCATAAAATTGTATAACCACACTGGAAATCACTTTGACAGTTTCTTATGAAGTCAAATATATGTTTGATGTGTCAGCCATTCTGTTGCTAGACAATTACCCAGAAAAATGAAAACACATATCCATGAAAAGACTTGCACATGAAAGTTCATGGAGGCTTGACTGGGGTGGTGATTACATCAGATGCATCATTTGTCAAGCTCAAACTATATACTTAAAATAGATGTTTTATTGCACATTTCAAACTATATACTTGTCAAGCTCAAACTATATACTTAAAATAGATATGTTTTACTGCACATCTATTTTTTTAAGGTCTCAAAGTTGACCTTTAAAAAAATAGCAATATAAGACTTTTGGAAAGATGGTCTAATAGCATGGGCTGAATTTACCCCTGCCCCATGGAACATCAAGAAAAATGACAGAAAACAACTAGGTTAACATTTCCAGAGTATGAGTAGCCAGAGAGAGACTTCCACACTATATATGGAAGACCTGGATGGAAAAGCAGAGAAACTAGGATTGACAGAATGGAGTCACTCACTTAAGATTGCCTCTGGGGCAGGTTGCTACTTGCAGCCAGACCAGGTGCTCTCACACTCCCACCGCCACAGCCAGTTTGGGAGATTTTTCCCTAATCCACACCCCTGAGCAAGACCACTGTGGGCACTTGGTTTTGGTGGAGAATGGGGGGGGGGCCTCCCCTCAGGGACAATTGGTCTTCAAAAGAAACATTCTGGGTCTCGCTACCTCTATGCTTTCTCCATGGAGGCCCAGAGCACCCGCAGCATGCAGGGGTGGAAATGTAGGGATGAGGGAGCAAGCCACACTGCACTGCTGGACATTACTGTGTTGGCTCTCAGCAGGGGAGGTTGAAACTCTCACTCCCATACCTCAAGGTCATTCCCCACTGGAGCCTGTGAACCATCAGACCCATCTGCCCACAAGCAGATTCTCTGCAGAGGTGTACAGTGCATACCCCCACCGCCCCAAGATTGGTAATTTTCAACATGCATGGAGACCTGCAGCCCTGAGTGGATTTGCACCTGGTCTGGATCCTGCTCAGTCAGCTGCTGCAGTCAGGTAGAGGCAGGCCTGAAAGGAAGAGGTAGCCCAAGACCACCACCTTCTTGGGAGACAGGGAAAGTGCACTCTGGCAAACTGCCCCTCTCCCTAACCTTTAACAGATCTTCAACTAGAGTTTCACCTCCTGCATGAGGTCCCAACCGTAGTTGGGGGGTGTATTAATTTGTTAAGCTGCTGGAATGCAATATCCTAGAATTGAAATGGCTCTTTTTTTTTCTGCATGGGCAGGCACTGGGAATTGAACCCGGGTCTCTAGCATGGCAGGTGAGAACTCTGCCTGCTGAGCCACCGTGGCCCATGCTGGAATGGCTTTTAAAAAGGGAATTGATCATGTTGCAAGTTTATAGTTCTAGTGAAGTGAAAGTGTCCAAATTAAGTACCAACAAGAGGTTACCTTCATTCAAGAAATGCTGATGCCATCTGGAACACCTCTATCGCCTGGGAAGGCACATGGCTGATGTCCATTTGTCCTTGTTCCCAATTCATTGCTCCCAGCTTCTGATGCCAGTAGTTTCCTCTCTAAGTGTCTGTGGGCCTTCACTCATTTCCTCTGGACACAACTCTAGGTTTAGACTTGCTCAGCATCTCATAGGAAGGTACCTGGTGATGTCTGCTGAGCTCTGCCTATATCTAGGTGTTGCTTCCTATTGAAACGGAGCTTGAAGGATATTAAGGAATGATGAGAAAAAAAGAAAGGAAGAAAGAAAGAAAGACACAGATGGGCTCAGGGGGCCTGAAGCTTGAGTTTACTTCAGACAATTTTATTCTTAACCAGATCCTGGTTATATACCACAGGATGTCAATAGGCATGCATGCATTTCCTGGGGGAGCAAAGTTTTTATCTTTCAGTGTTCTTCATACTTAACATAACCATTTGGGGTAAACATTCTCTTCCTCCCAGACCTCTCTACATAACAATCTCCACGGTTTACTGCCACCAGCCTGAGGCCAGCTGCTTCTAACAAATTCTGCAGGTCTTGTTCTAACCCTTGGCTCCTACATTTCCCCCTTTTTATTTTATAAGCCGAGGAAAACAAGAGTCACATTTTTAGGGTGACTATAAGCACAGGTGACTGCGCCTATCTTAGGTTGCCCTTAGGCTCTGAAGGAAGGGTCTTACCCGTCATTGGCTGCCAGTCAAGCTCTCTGACTGATTCAGGAGGGAGCCAAGAGTTTTCACAAGAATCACATTTTTAGGATGGTTATAAGCAGAGGTGACCGGTGCCTGTCTTAGGTTGCCCTTAGGCTCTGAAGGAAGGGTCTTACCCATCATTGGCTGCCAGTCAAGCTCTCTGACTTTGATTATTTGTTGTTAAACACAGCTGAGGAGGAAGCAAAGAAGTATAAACAGCCCCAAACCTAAGCTTTTTTAGCTCTTGGGTAAGTGATTGTGTAACATTACCTCCATAGGCTACATGTAAATTATTCTGGGATAATTCTAATGCCCCTTTTTTGTAATTCTAAGATATCAGGATTTAAACTATCTGAAAGCCCTAAAAGATGCCTTTTTACCTTTTCCCATTCTATTTCAGATAGGTTATATGTTAAAAGAGGGTAATACAAAAACTGCTCTCATTCCATTTACACTTTAAACTTTGTAAAAAATTTAAATTACACATTTGATCTCCAATATGAACCAATGTCATTTCTATATCATTTAATCTATTATTAATTTTCTCATCAATGAGATTGTCTATGCCACAGTTCACTCATGTTTTTCTAACAATACTGCATCTGTATAGTTTGTCGCAATGTGGTTCCAGCAACTACAGCCACTGTGATGCTTCCAATGATTCCAATGGCAGCTGCAATAGAGTCCAATTAGTCTATTAGTCCTTTTAAGATATTCTTTTGCCAAATGGATCAGTATATGTGTTTCTGGAGAGGATTGCAAAGATCTTGACATCTGCACCGGCAACCAAATACCTCTTCTTCTTCCTGCTATAATCGTCTCATTTTCCTGCAACATAAATGAGGGGGACAAGTGAATAGAGAATAATTTTCACAATTAAAAGTTTGATTCCCTGTGTGTATATAGTGTTTATGGCTCCTATTTAGAGAGAAGTTATAGTTACCAGAATTCACTACAAAAATTGGTCCCAGTCCTAGGAAAATTCCCCATAAATTTCTCTGAATAATGTATTTATCATCCCAAATCTTGGCACAAATCATCCTCTATGTAATAACTCTGGTTTAGCTTGCCTCTCCATATAGTTTCAGTTATCTTCAACCCCACAGGGGAATCTTACAATTCCACAGGAATCATTAATTATGATAACTGCTCGATCCATATGACATGACTGCCATCCATTCCAACTTTCTTTCCCATCTAACAGGCAAGTATCCTTTGTTTCCATAGAGTTATGCATACAGGTCTTTCTAAAAATGGAAGAATTAAATTTGACACCAGTTTTCTTCTTACTGGACCTGGGAATCCTAAACTTGTATTCAGATTATTTTGGTAAAGTTAGATTGGCCCATGTTAGGGCCCACAGCAGAGGTGGGTTAGGAAGATAAACCCAATAAGTATGACTATGTCTCTGTCCTTCAGCAATTAAAGTTATATGTCCTATAATATACATTACCCATTTAGTTATTTTCATCCGGGTTGACATGTCTGGGTTTTATTCTCTTCGAGGGAATCCAAACCGAGTTTCCGTCATCTGCAATGACAAGAGCAAAACCCCTACCCCACACCTTTACCATTCCTGGTTTCCATAAATCATCTTTAACATCTTTCCAATAGATTGGCTACAGCTGCAGTTCTGTTTGGGTTGTATCATTTTTCTTTCCCAAATTACTAAAATGTTGTTCTGCAGGAGTCTGTGATGAATTATCATAAATGTTTTAAAAATTTAGAGTAAACAGTGGTTTTTGCTAATTGATCTTTTGGTGTACATATTTTTATAACATCATCCTGATCATCATCTCCCCCTTTTTGTTTGAAGAGCATAGACTTTAGCGTCCAGTTTGCTCATTTAATAATTCCTTGCCTTGAGGGATTATGTGGAATTCCTGTGATATGAGTAACATGAAAAGTAGTATAAAATTTATGAAATTATTTTCCTGTATAAAGAACCATTGTCCATTTTAATAGATTTAGGGCACCCATAACAGCAAAATCATTAAGTAAATGTGATTTAACATGGCAGAAATGCTGTCCAGATTGTGCAGTAGCCCAGATGAAATGAGAACAATGTCTATGATAACATGTACATATTGCATTTTACCAAAATGTGAAATATGAGTAACATCCATTTGCCATAATTCATTTGCTTTTTGACCTTGAGGATTAACCCCTGATGCAAATGGGAGTGCATTTAAAGGTCCACAGGTTGGACAGGTCCTAACAATGTCCTGAGCTTGCTGTTTAGATAAAGATGGAAATTTCTTTCACAGCCCTTTCCTATTGATATGAGTCAATTTGTGAAGTGTTGTGGGATCTTGCATTACCCCCACATGAGCATCTGCTTGCTGATTTTGTAATGTCAAAGGACCCAGAAGATTGGTATGAGCTGTTATATGCATGATAAAAAGGATTAATTTGACTTCTGACTAATGTTTGTAAATGTAAAAACATTCAGGAGAGTTCATCTCTTTCAAACAAAGAAGCTGTCTTAATGTAACTGTTTTGTAAACATATTCAAAATCAGAAACAATATTAAGAGATTGTGGAAAACTTTGCAATACTTGAATTACAGCCACTAATTCAGTACGCTGGGCTGAGGTATAAGGCATTTTCTAACTTATTTTCCACTGGGGTGACATACTCAGCCTGCCCATTTATTTTATCTTCAGTAAAGACAGTAATAGCTAACAGGGAAGCCTGAACTATTTTAGGCAAAATACATTGCATTCTTTTTTTAAAAATTGTAAAGGTTTTGACATAGCAAATGATTATTAATTTGTCCTTTAAAATCACTTAACGCTATTTGTCAAGAGGTATTGAAGATAAATAGACTTTGAACCTCTTCCTTTGTGAGATTACACACTATGAGATTAGGATCATGACCTCTTAATTGATAATATCTTTGGTGACCTTTGGCTATTAAAGAAATAATCTTTTTCAAATATGTATTTAAACATTTTTGTCAATTGTTTGGTAAAAAAATCCATTTTAAAACACCATCTTGCTAAAATAGGCCTGTGGGAGATTGCAAGGTAAAGAAAATAATAAAATCAACAGGCTTTTTTAGATCTATTTGAACAAGCTGTCCTTTTTGAATGCATTGTTCAATTAATTGTAACTTTCGTTCAGCTGCAGCTGTTAACTGCCTTTTGCTTAATAAATCAGAATTTCCCTGTAAAATATCAAACAAGTTTTGTAACATATAATTAGGAATCCCTAAAGTGGCAGGTAGCAAAAATGAAAGCAGAGTGTCAATAGTGACGTGTACCCATAGTAAATGACCAGATTTTTTAAATTGAATTCATTGGATTGATTGAAAAAGAATGCAAGAATGTGGATTCTTTATAATTGGTTGTGTGTTTTTGCTAATTTTAAATTTATTACATGCAGTTTTTATGATATTTTCTCACAATAGTGGCCAAATTCTGATTTGCTTACATGACCAGGCCCAGTTGGGTCCTCTGGGAACTGGCTAAGGACCAAGAGGAGCTTCCTGGGTCCTAGATATCTTTATTAAAGTACACCTCCTTCTGGGGGGATAGCCAGTCCTCCCAGCTAGAGTGTACATTTTAACTATTTCTTACCAAGGTCATGTGATAGCAATATCAGTTGTATGTAATGGCAACATCAGGTGAACAAAAAAGACTCCACAAGTATATTTTTTCCTTGCATTCAACCCTCAAATCTGATCTGCTTCCAATATAAGCCATGGTTATCTTGGGATAAATTTAGTTTATACATATATAGTTTATATAAACATGGGACAAAGCATTAAAGTATTTTGGCTTAAAGGAATTTAGGTATTTATATGATTTGAATATTATTTAGTCAGTAATAGATTCATTTATAGTAATAGTACTTAGATTAATAGATTAAGCCACCTGGTTTAGGGCAAGAAGCAGTTTTTGCCAGTATAATGATACCCAGGAGAAAATCAGTATTTTTTATACAGATAACAACATGATAAAAGTTAATATAAGTTATTTTGATAAAATACAGACTCTTTGCTTTTTAACTAATTATTTAGGAAAAAATTTTTTTATATCTTTTCATTAGAACAGCCTAAGAGTCCAAGAAAACACTGTCATTTTAGACTCATTAAATCTTTCTTGATTTTAACCATAATTTTCATTTTTATAAACCCTCAGCACTTATTATATTAGTTTAGGCTTTGTCCCATATTTTTCTCATTTAGTAACAGTTATTCATTTTAGGATAAAACTATTCTGTTTTCCTATTAATAAAAATACATCTTTCATATTTTTCATACTTAAATCATTACTTTGAACAAATATTTTACCACTTATAATTACTATCAAAATTAAATTTGTTAGAATAATGTTAAATACTTAAAATACTTTAGTTAATGTTTCAAATATGCATTAACTATCTATATATAGTTTTTAACAAGAATTTTTAGTTTTAAAGTTCTTAAAATATATTTCTTTTAAAAATATGAATAGGAGCTGAACTCATGGCCAGTTTCCAAACCACTGCCTGTCGAGAATTTAAGCCAACAAAAGAAGATGGGGCTACCATTCCCACTCTCTGTCACAAGACTTTACCTGTAGTATTGGTATAAATCTCATAGAATAATCATTCAGACTAAACAAAGGTAACCTAACAGAATACCTTGAGTCAGAACTACAATCCCGAACTGCATACCCCCTTGGGGACCAACCTGCCACAGGAACCATCAATGAGCACTGACCCCCATTTGGTATGGCACCTTTCTCACTGAATACTTTCTGACTCAGGTGTACATGAATCCCTATATAAAGGCAGCCCATCAAGAACAAGCCCAGAAACCAATCTTTCTTTATCCTGCTCTGCCAAAGGCGCAGCAAAGAAGCAATTTTTAAAATCTATCATAATAAATGATAGTTCTTAGAAATTACAACTGGTGTGGGCAAGCCAGGCTGCAATGACTCTATAGGTTGAACCACAGTATCAACTTTTATCAAATCAGTCAACATTCTCTATTTTCCTGACCTCCCTCCTGCAATAAATATTGGAGAATTCCAAGAACCATGAGACTCCTCTAAACGTCCTGCTCCAAACTGTTCCCAAATCAACCGAGTCAGAGCCTCAAACCTCTCTATAGATAAGGACCACTGCTCAACCCACAAAGGCCCACCTGTAGTATTTGTAGTGGATGTCCCTGGAGGGTCTCCTCATTTGATGCTTTAAGAGTTCCCTTATTAGATCCCTGTGTGGGCACCAATTTCCAAGTCCAGCTCAAGCAACTGTCCAAACAGGGTAAGAAGGGGTAGTGGGAGATTGAGAAGAAACACAACTTAGAGTTTAAGACAAAGCATGAGCCAGGTAGCTCATTGCCTGACGGAACACAATAACCAAATAGAAACAAGAATATTTCCCCCGTTTTGTTATGTTCACTGCAAAGCCTTCATAACCAATCTCCATTACTTAAGATTTAAAACATTATGGCCTTAAGGCTGAAACCAACAACAATGTTTTTGAATGAGATCAAATAAGCTTACTAATTCAGATGTTTTAACAGGCACCCCCGTAGCTTTAACACACATACATACTCCTCCAGCCGCCTATTATGATTACCCGTTACCCTGATGATCCAAGGAAAATGCTTACTTTACCAATATTACTCAAGTCCTCTTCTATCAGCTGGACACACATGCCTCTATTGAGACTTTTCCTTGGTTCCTTAATATTGATTTGGAGTATTCTTCTTCGAGCCCCATGTTGGGTGCCAAATGTTGCTTCCTATTGAAATGGAGCTCGAAGGATATTAAGAAATGATGAGAAAAAAAGAAAGGAAGAAAGAAAGAAAGACACAGATGGGCTCAGGGGGCCTGAAGCTTGAGTTTACTTCAGACAGACTTCAGATAATTTTATTCTTAACCAGATCCTGGTTATATACTACAGGATGTCAATAGGCATGCATGCATTTCCTGAGGGAGCAAAGTTCTTATCTTTCAGTGTTCTTCATACTTAACATAACCATTTGGTGTAAATATTCTCTTCCTCCCAGACCTCTCTACATAACAATCTCCACGGCTTACTGCCACCATCCTGAGGCCAGCTGCTTCCAACAAATTCTGCAGGTCTTGTTCTAACCCTTGGCTCCTATATCTAGGCATCTTCTCTCTTTGTGAGCATCTCCAAGCATCCGTGTCTCTGATGTAACTGTTCTCCAAGTGTCTGTATCAGCACTCGTCTATGTTGGCTCTGTCAGCTCTGTGTTGCTCCAAAATGTTTCCTCTTCAAAAGGACTCCAGGAAACTAATCAAGACCCACCCTGAATAGGTGAAGACACATCTCCATGTAATCAAAAGGTCACACCCACAATTGTGCATGTCACATCTCCATGGAAATAATCTAATCAAAAGTTTCCATCCTGTGTATGGAAACAGGATTAAAAGAAACTGTTGCCCCTACAAGATTGGAACAAGATTAAAACATGGCCTTTTTGGGTACATAATAGCCTCAATAGCACAGTGGGGAATTCCTGATAAATCATGTGCAAAAGGAGACCTTCACTGCAACCCAAGCAACTACAAAATCTTAGACAAGCAAGGGAAATCAACTTTCAAAATAACCTTATCAAGATAATCAAATGCAAAGAAATCAACAAAAAATCACTAAGCATATGAAGATACAAGAAGATATGACCAAGCCAAATAATCAAATTAAAGAGCTGGAGAAGACACAAAATTTTGACAATTAATCAAAGTTGTTCATACAAATTTCCTAAATAACTTCAGTGGGCTTGCTAAAGACACAAAGGATATTGAGAGAGCTGGATTGCTTCTGATGCACCACCTGGAAGATCTTGCAGTCTGTGATCAGTAACCAAGATGCAGGTATGTTTTTGGAGGAAAGCAGAGAAAGCTGAAGTTGGCAAGTGACCAAAGAAGTGCTGAAAACATCTTTGATATAATTTGAAAACTTGGCTATCAATAGATTTAAATTGCTAAAAATCAGTTGAAAATCTTGGTGTGAGTTATGTGATAGGAAGTGAGCAATACCAGAGTAAACTGGAGGTTGAGATTCAAAAGCTCATTTTCCTACAGAGAAAACTTAGAAGACGAGTGAGAACCACGAAGAAGAGATCATATGTCTCACTTCATTTTACACCTTGCTTATTGTCAGTCTGAGGATCTTTGAAGCAGTTTCATTCAACAAGAGATGGATCTCCTTCAATTTTGTTTTAATTTTTTATCTAAGAACAATATTCAAAATTTCTTAAGGGATAGCCATTTGCCATTTGAGGCTGTAAGTGATGAAGAGAAGAATCTCCAAGAACAGGAAATTATTGCCTCATCACCAAGGTTAAGTGGGGCTCATTAGAGTTTTAGTCAGTGTTCTAGTTTGCTAGCTGCTGGAATGCAACACACCAGAGACAGATTGGCTTTTAATAAAAGGGGATTTATTTCATTAGTTCTTCAGAGGAAAGGCAGCTAACTTTCAACTGAGGCTCTTTCTTACATGGGAAGGCACAGGGTGGTCTCTGCTGGCCTTCTCTCCAGGCCTCTGGGTTCCAACAACTTTCCTCAGGATGATTTCTTTCTGCACTTCCAAAGGCCTGGGTTGAGCTGTGAGTGCTGAGATGAGGTATACTGAGCTGCTTGGGCTGTGCTACATTGAGCTCTCTCATTTAATCACCAGCCAATTAAGTCAAATGTCATTCATTGCAGCAGGCACACCTCCTGGCAGACTGCAGATATAATCAGCAACAGATGAGGTTCAGTACCACTGGCTCATATCTACAACAACAGAACTAGATGCCTTCACCTGGACAAGCTGACAACTGAATTTAACTACTACATGTGTCAGTTTATAAGATCCCTTTTGCTGATGCTTTGTATTTGTTCTTTGGAAGGAAAGTCCATTTGGAAGAGGCTTTGCTTAAGGACATTGTTGCAATCATCTTGTAAGAATTTAGAGCCAAACTATCAGAGACTTTGGCATTAACATCCAGGTGCTGTCTGATGAGAGATTTCAGCCTCTGCTTAGCCATCTCAGTCATTCCTACATCAGTCAAGATTATAGTATGCAGGGAAATGCTGGGAAGATTTCTTTAGATCAGATCTATTGGCTTTCTACGAACTCTTTCCCACCCTGCATGCATCAGTTAGATAAAGCCTTTTGGGGGAAATCACCATCTTTGCTATGGAGGTTGAATGCAGTATGGTCTTTTCTTACAGGGCATTGGTTTAACACTGGAACAGACATTACAGTTCTGGAAGCAGGAATTTATCAGAGGAAAGATGAATCCAGATAAGTTTATTAAAGGCTACTTTTACAACATCCATCATAGCTATGGAAAGCAAGGCAAGAGGACAGACTATATACTCCTTTCAGTTGCCTCAAGATTATTCTGACCAATCAACCAAGACAAGGGGATTATCATGGATGCCAATTCCATCAAAATGATTCCAGAGCTGCTGAAGCGGAAGTTGCAATAATACATGATCTCTCTTGGAGGCATAAACCAGATTTTGGATTTAGTAAAGGGGACACATTACCAGGTAGCCTTTCAGAAGTACTTTGAGATGATGCATAATGTTGATGATTCTGGCTTCTCTTTGAGTCATCCCAATCATTTCTTTTTTGAGAGCCAGTGGATTTGAAATGGTGGTAAAGACACAAAGAAGGAATCCATCTAACCAGAAACTCCTCAACCCAAACCAAGTGTCCAGAAAACCAAGGGTGTATCATCTGCTATGGCTTCTTTAAATTCCTCTTTGGAAATGGATATGGAGGGACTGGAAGATTACTTCAGTGAATGATTATTGGGTAGTTTGGTAATCCCTTTTGCTCATCAACTTTCATTTCCTATTTTTAATATGTTGCCTTTTTCTTTTTTAACCTTTTTGTTTAACTTTTCTTTCTACCACACTCCACACACTTCTAAGGAAAGCAGGCTCTCAGGTAACATTAAAACCTACACTACATTTTGCTTTAACAAGAGGGAAGAGGAAGAGCTTCTGTTGAAATCTAGGACCTGAATGATGTGATTTAAGCCCTGTTTTTGGAGTTAAATACAGCTTCCTGGTCTGGTTGTAGTTCCTAGAAATAACACAATTGGAAACAAGTATTATTTTAGCCTTATCACTTTATAATTTTGACCCTGGTCCATTTTTATTAATAAGTATCAAACATCTATGAGAGAAAAAAAGACATAAATAATATCGAGAAGACATTAGAAGAGCATAAAGAAGAATTTGAAATAAAAACAGTAGGACTTAAGGAAATAAAAGATACTATAGATTAAATTAAAAATATACTAAGACTTACAACATGGTGCACAAATGGGTCAGTGGTAGAATGCTTGACTTTCATGTGGGAGACCCGGGCTCAATTCCTGGGCCATGCACTACCTGCAAATATATATATACACTAAGAATACAACAGCTGATTTGAAGAGGCAGAAGAAAAAAATAAGTGAGCTAGAGGACAGGGTAACTGCATCTGAATGCATAAAAGACCAAATAGTAAAAAAGATTGAAAAATTTGACTTGTATCTCAGGGAAATGATGGACAACATGAAGTACACTAAACAAGAAATATTGGTGTCCCAGAAAGAAAAGAGAAGAGTAAAGGTCTAAGAAGATTATTTGAGTCGATAATTGGGGGAAATGTCCCAACCCTTATAAGACACAGACATGCAAATCATAGAAGCCTAACAAACTCCAAATAATATAAATCCAAATAGACCCACTCCAAAACACATAACAATCATATGTTCAAATGCTGAAGAGAAGCAGAAAGTCCTGAAAGCAGCAAGAGAAAAATGACTCACCACATACAATGGAAGCTACAGAAGACTAAGTTCTGACTCTCCAAAAGGCACCATGGGAGTGAGAAGGCAGTGGTATGCTATATTTAAGAGTCTGAAAGAGGAAAGTTGCCAGCCAAGAACTTCTTATTCAGAAAAAATTGTCCTTCAAAAGTGAAGGAGAAATCAAAATTTTCATAGAAAAACAAATACTGACAGAATTTATTAACAAGAGACCTGATCTACAAGAAATACTAATGGGAGTTCTGTTTACTGAAAATGGAAAAAAAAAGATAGGAGACAGAGCTCTGGAGAAGGGCATAGATTTGAAGAGTATTAGTAATGGCAACTAAAAGGATATAAAGAGAGGAAAAAATAGATCTGGCAAAGAGAAACCAAAGGATAAGATGGTATATTCAAGAACTGTCTTGCAGTAATAACTCTGAATGTTAACAGACTAACTCCCTGTGTAGGCTTGAAACTGTTTTGTACCCCAGAAAATCCATGTTCTTTAATCCTGATTCAATATTTTTGGATGGGTATCTTTTTTATTAAGTTGTTTCCATGGAAACAAATTATGGGTGGGGCCTTTTGATTAGGTAGTTTCCATGGAGGTGTGTCTCCACCTATTTAAGGTGGGACATTTACTGGGTCCTTTAAGAGGGAACCATTTTGTAAAAAGCTTCAGAAACCCTACAGACAGAGACATTTGGAGATGCAGAAAGAAAATGCCCCTGGGAAAGCCATTGAAATGAGAAGCCAAGTGATAAAACTAGCAGATGTTACCATGTGTCATCTCAGCTGACAGAGGTGTTCCAGATCTTTCAATTGTGAATGTGACCTTTGATTAGATTACTTCCATGGAATGTGGTATGCCCAATTGTGGGTGTGACCTTTAGATTAGATGGAGATGTGACTGTGCTCAATCAAGGTGAGTCTTGATTAGTTTACTGGGCTCTTTAAGAGGGCTCATGGGGAAACAGAGTCACAGCCAACACAGACAGAGACCTTGGGGTTGTAGAAAACAAATGCCCTGGAGGAAGCTGTTTGAAACCAGAAGCCAAAAACTCCCGCAGACTCCAGCTAACAGAGAAGTTCCAGACCCATCAGCCTTTCTTGACTCAAGGTATCTTTCTCTGGATGGCTTAGTTTGGATGCTTTTATGACCTTAGTACTGTAAACTTTAACTTAATAAATTCCTTTTTTAAAAGCCACTCCATTTCTGGTCTATTGCATCCCAGCAGCATTTAGCAAACTGCTGGGGAAACAGATTATGGTACCAGAGAAGTTGGGTGCTGTGGTTTGCAAATACCAAATATGTTGGAATGGCTTTTTTAAATAGATAAGGGGAAGATCTGGAAGAGTTGTGAAGATCTTGATAGAAAAGGCCTAGAATGCTTTGAAGAGAATGTTGGTAAAAATATGGACTTCAAGATACTTCCAACAAGGCTTTAGACAGAAATGATTAATTTTTTGTGCAAACTGGAAGCAAGGTGATCTTTGTGGATGGAAGGCAGAATTTTAGAATAAAGAACTTGGATATTTAGCTGAAGAGATTTCCAAATTAAATATGGAAAATGCAGTCTGACTTCTCTTTGCAGCTTATAGTAGAATTCAACAGGAGAGATAAGTTGAAAACTGAACACTTGGGTACAAAGAAAACAAAAATCAATGGTCTGGAAAATTCTGAGCTTCCGAAAGTAAGAACCCAGAGAATAGTGCTCCATGTGAGAATTTAACCAATGTAGAACCAGTCAGCCATTTCAGAAAAAACCAGGATTGGAAATGGAGTTATCTAGAAAGGATCTGTGGAAAGTCCTATTGTCTGATAGCTTTGATCTCTGTATAGTATATGGAACAATTTTTTTGAGATCTGTACAAATGGGACCATTGCCAGTCTGGACTAAAAATGATGGAAAAGAGACAGATTAAAGGAAAAATGCCTTCAAAGGCAGAAGTATGGAAGCTAAGATCTGAAGCCAAGAAATTTTGGGTCATGATAGTGGAGAGGAAAGCAGATTCACCCATCCTACCTATCCACATGGAAAGGGTGAATTTGCCTGGAAGGCAAAGGGTGGGCCACCTGCTTTATTACTCAGGAAGAGTTTTGCCACCTCAGGCCTAGGAGAGTTTGGGGCAAATTCCCCAGGTATGGGGGGGATACTTGGCAGTTTCCCCATTGTTTTGAGGAGGTTGAACCATCTCTGCCAGAGATGGCAGAGAGTCTGAGTGCTGCCAGACACTTGAAGAGGGTGGCGCCAAGAAATATGTGGTCTGCCAAATGTACCCCGGTTTTTCAACCCTCACCCCAGCATTTGCAGAGTGCAGACCTTCACTGTAGGCCCTTGGAAAGGGTAGGGTACCACTTTCTAAAGTCCTGAGGATAAATGACTCTCAGACTTTGAAATCTATGTGGAGTTTGCCCTGTGGGTTTTTGGAACTGTTTGGGTCTGGTGACCCGTTTTCCTTTTGATTTCTCCATATGGCAATGGGAACACTTAGCCTATGACTCTTCCACCCTTGTGTGTTGGCAGCAGATAACTTGATCTGAGTTTTACAGGTCCAGATCCAGAGGAAAATTTTGCCTTGGGACAGATCATGCCTTTAACTGACCTTGGTGAGATTTTGTACTCCTTTTGACTTTTTTTTCAAAATCACACAGTCACATTACAAAAGCTATATCATTATATAATCATCTTCAAGAAACATGGCTACTGGAACACAGCTCTACATTTTCAGGCAGTTCCCTCCAGCCTCTCTGTTATGCCTTAACTAAAAAGGTGATATCTGTTTAATGCACAAGAGTAACCTCCAGGATAGCCTCTCTGTTTGGAATCTCTCAGCCACTGACACTTTATTTTGTCTCATTTCTGTCTTCCCCCCTTTGGCTGAGAAAGTTTTCTCAATCCCTTGATGCTGAGTCCCAGCTCATTCTAGAATTTCTGTCCCATGTTGCCAGGAAGGTTCACACCCCTGGAGTCATGTCCCACATAGAGACGGGGAGAGCAGTGAGTTTGCTTGTTGTGTTGGCTGAGAGACATAGGCCACATCTGAACAACAAAAGAGGTTCTCTTGGGGGTGACTCTTAGGGCTAACTTTAAGAGGCTTAGCCTATCCTTTGTAGGGTTAAGTTTCATATGAACAACCCCCAAGATTGGGGGCTCAGCCGATTGCTTTGGTTGTCCTCACTGCTTGTGAGAATATCAAGAATTCCCCAATTGGGGAAATTGAATTTCCCCCCTTTCTCACCATTCCCTCAAGGGGACATTGCAAATACTTTTTTAATTCACTGTTCAAATCCTTCTGGGATTTATTGAGGCATTACTCTGGACAAACCTACAAAATCTCATGCCCTACTCAAGGTTCCATGTACTTATGATGTTCAATTAAGCGGCCCACATATATTATATTAGGAAATGCACTAGTCAAAATATAAATTTTGTACCATATAAACATTTTTTGCACATTTCAAAGTTTTAAAATTTAAAACATTTTAAAGTTTTAAAATATTAATTGCCATCTATTTTCCACACCCTGCATTATTGATATTCGTTTGTTCTTCCTCAAGCAAAACATTTTTAAATTTGTACATTTAGTCACTATCATTATACACTCTAGGCATTCCTAGATTAATAGTCTTTATGATATATCTTTCCTTTTAATTTCATTTGTGCCCCCAGGCCTCCTCCCTCTATTATTCTCACATTCAGCTTCATTCAGTGTTCTAACATTGTTGTATTACAGTTAGATAGTATTGTGCTATCCATTTCTGAGTTTTTACACTCAGTCCTGTTGCACAATCTGTATCCCTTTAGTTCCAATTACCCAATATCTACCCTATTTCTGTTTCCTGATGGTCTCTGTTCTTAACCAAAACTCTCCAAATTCATTCATTAATGTTAGTTCATATCAAGTGAGACCATACATTATTTGTCCTTTTGTTTCTGGCTAACCTCCCTCAGCATAATGTCCTTAAGGTCCATCCATGTTGTTACATACTTCATAACTTTATTCTGTCTTACAGCTGCATAATATTACATTGTATGCATATACCAAAGCTTGTTTGGCCACTGGTCTGTTAACGGACATTTGGGCTTTTTCCATCTCTTGGTAATTATAAATAATGCTGCTGTTAACATAGGTGTGCAAATGTGCATTTGTGTGTTTGCCCTCAGGTCCTCTGAGTAGATATCTAGCAATGGCACTGCCGGGTCATATGGTAATTCTGTACTTAGCTTCCTGAGGAACCGCCAAACTGCCTTCCACAGCAGTTGCACCATTTGACATTCCCACCAATGGTGGATAAGTGTGCCCCTTTCTCCACATCCTCTCCAGAACTTGTCGTTTTCTGTTTTATTGATAATGGCTATTCTGGTGGGTGTGAGACGATATGTTATTGTGGTTTTGATGTGCATTTCCCTAATAGCCAGGGAAATTCAGCATCTTTTCATGTACCTTTTGGCTATTTGTATTTCCTCTTCTGAGAAATGTCTGTCCAAGTCTTTTGTCCATTTTGTAATTGGGTTATTTGTCTTTTTCTTGTTGAGTTGAACGATCTCTTTATATATTCTGGATACTAAAACTTTATCTGATATATAATTTCCAAATATTGTCTCCCATTATGTAGGCTGTCCTTTTACTTTCTTGATGAAGTTTGATGCACAAAAGTGTTTAATTTTGAGCAGCTCCCATTTCTTTCTTTCTTTCTTCATGCTCATGCTTTGGGTGTAAGGTCTAGGAAACCACCTCCTATTATAAGATTTATAAAATAGTTCCCTACATTTTCTTCTAAAAGTTTTAGGGTCCTAGATCTAATATTTAGGCCTTTGATCCATTTTGAGTTAATTTTTGTATAGGGTGTGCGATGTGGATCCTCTTTCATTCTTTTGCATGTGGATATCTAGTTCTCTAGGCACCATTTATTGAAGAGATTGGTCTGTCCCAGGTGAGTTGGATTGACTGCCTTATCAAAGATCAATTATCCATAGATGAGAGGGTCTATATCTGACTACTCTATATGGTTCCACTGGTCAGTATATCTATCTTCATGCCAGTACCATGATGTTTCAAAACAGCTATTTTTGTAGCTTTGTAATATGCCTTAAAGTCAGGTAGAGACCTCCAACTTCTTTTTTCTTTCTCAGGATACTTTTAGCTGTTTGGGGCACCTTACCCTTCCAGATAAATTTTGTTATTGGCTTTTCTATTTTTGAAAAGTAAGTTTTTAGGATTTTAATTGGTACTGCATTGAATCTGTAAATCAATTTAGGTAGAATTGACATCTTAACTATATTTAGTCTTCCAATCTGTGAACACAGTATGCACTTCCATTTATTTAGGTCTTCTGTGATTTCTTTTAACATTTTTTTTATAGTTTTCTTTGTATAGGTCTTTTGTCTCTTTAGTTCAATTTATTCCTAAATATTTTATTCTTTTGGTTGCAATTGTAAATGGAATTTTTTTCATGATTTCTCCCTAAAATTGTTCATTAATTGTCTCTAGAAACACTACAGATTTTTGAGTGTTGATCTTGTAACCTGCCACTTTTCTGTACTCATTTATTAGCTCTAGTAGTTTTGCTGTGGATTTTTCAGGGTTTTTGACATATAGTATCATATCATTTGCAAGCAGTGAGAGTTTTACTTCTTCCTTTCCAATTTTGATGCCTAGTATTTCTTTTTCTTGTCTAGTTGCTCTGGCTAGAACTTCCAACACAATGTTGAATAACAGTGGTGATAGTGGACATCCTTGTCTTGTTCCTGATCTTAGGGGGAAAGTTTTCAGTTTTTCCCCATTGAAGATGATGTCAACTGTGGATTTTTCATATACTCCCTTTATCATGTCGAGGAAGTTCCCTTCTATTTCTATCCTTTGAAGTGTTTTCAACAGGAAAGAATGTTGAGTTTTGTCAAATGCCTTTTCTGCATCAATTGAGATTATCATGTGGTTTTCCTGCTTTGATTTGTTGATATGGTGTATTACATTAATTGATTTTCTTATGTTGAACCATCCTTGCATACTTGGGATGAATCCTACTTGGTCATGCTGTATAATTCTTTTAATGTGCTATTAGATTCAAATTGCAAGAATTTTATTGAGGATTTTTGTATCTATATTCATTAGACAGATTGGTCTGTAGTTTTCTTTTTTTTGTAGTATCTTTGTTTGGCTTTGGTATGAGGGTGATGTTGGCTTGTAGAATGAGTTATGTAGCTTTCCCTCCTCTTCCGTTTTTTTTTTTTAAAGTTTGAGCAGGATTGGTACCAATTCTTTCTTGAATGTTTGGTAGAATTCACGTGTGAAACCATCTGGTTCTCAACTTTTATTTTTTGGGAGCTTCTTAATGACTGATTCAATTTCCCTACTTGTGATTGGTTTTTTGAGGTCGTCCATTTCTTCTCGAGTCAATGTTGGTTGTTCATGCCTTTCTAGGAAGTTGTCCATTTTATCTACATTGTCAAGTTTAGTAGCATAAAGTTGTTCATAATATCCTCTCATTACTTCTTTTATTTCTGTGGGGTCAGTAGTTATGTCTCCTCTTCCATTTCTGATTTTATTTATTTGCATCCTCTCTCTTCTTCTTTTTGTTAACCTCACTAAGGGCACATCAATCTTATTGATTTTTCTCCTAGAACCAACTTCTGGTTTTATTGATTTTCTCAATTGTTTTCATGTTTTCAATTTCATTTATTTCTGCTCTTACCTTCATTATTTCTTTCCTTTTGCTTGCCTTGGGGTTAGTTTGCTGTTCTTTCTCTACTTCTTCCAAGTGAACAGTTAATTCCTCCATTTTTGCTCTTCTTTTTTGATATAGTTATTTAGGGCAATTAATTTCCCTCTTAGTACTGCCTTTGATGCTTCCCATAAATTTTGATATGTTGTGTTTTCATTTTCAGTTGCCTCGAGATATTTACAGATTTCTCTTGTAATTTCTTCCTTGACCCACTCATTGTTTAAGAGTGTGTTGTTGAACCTCCATATATTTGTGAATTTTCTGGCACTCTGCCTACTATTGAATTCCAACTTCATTCCTTTATAATATAAGAAAGTGTTTTGCATGATTTCAATCTTTTTTAATATATTGAGACTTGCTTTGTGACCCAGCATATGGTCTATCCTCGAGAATGATCCATGAGCACTTGAGAAAAGGTGTATTCTGCTGCTGTGGGGTGTAATGTTCTAGACATGTCTGTTAAGTCTAGCTCATTTATTGTATTATTCAAATTCCCTGATTCTATATTGATCCCCTGTCTAGGTAATCTGTCCAGTGATGAGAGTGGGAAATTGAAGTCTCCGACTATTATGGTAGTTGTGTCTATTTTCTTTTCAGTGTTTGCCTCATGCATTTTGGACTATTCTGGCTTGGTGTACAAATATTTATGATTGTTATGTCTTTTATTGAATTGTTCTTTTTATTGATATATAATGTCCTTCTTTGCCTCTTTTAACTGTTTTAGATTTGCAGTCTAATTTGTTGGATATTAGTACAGGTGCTCCTGCTCTTCTCTGATTGTTATTTGTATAAAATATCTCTTCCCAACCTTTCACTTTCAACCTATGATTATCCTTGGGTCTAAGATGCATTTCCTGTAGACAGCATACAGATGGGTCCTGTTTTTTAATCCACTTGGCCAGTCTATGTGTTTTGATTTGGGAGTTTAATCCATTAACATTTGGTGTTGTTACTCTATGGGCAGTACTTCCTTTTACCATTTTGCCTTTTGGATTTTATATGTCATATCTAATTTTTCTTCTTTTTACCTTTACTGATAGCCCTCATTTCTACACTCTTCTCCACACCTCTCTCTCCTGTCTTTTCATATCTATCTCTAGTGCCTCCCTTTAGTATCTCTTGCAGAGCTGGTGTCTTGGTCACAAATTCTCTCAGTGATTTTTTTGTCTGTCCTCATTTTTGAAAGACAGTGTTGCTGGATATAGAATTCTTGGTTGGCAGTTTTTCTCTTTAATAATTTAAATATATCATCCCACTGTCTTCTCGCCTTCATGGTTTCTGCTAAGAAATCTATGCACAGTTTTATTGGGCTTTCTTTGTATGTGATGGATTGCTTTTCTCTTACTGCTGTCAAGATTCTCTCTTTCTCTTTGACCTCTGACATTCTGATTAGTAAGTGTCTTGGAGTACGTCTGTTTGGATCTATTCTGTCTGGGGTATGCTGCACTTCTTGGATCTGTAATTTTAAGTCTTTCATAAGAGTTGAGAAATTTTAAGTAATAATTTCCCCCATTAGTATTTCTCCTCCTTTTCCCTTCTCTTCTCCTTCTGGGACACACACAACACATAAATTCATGTGCTTCATTTTGTCATTCAATTCTCTGAGCCCCTGCTCAAAGTTTTCCATTCTTTTCCCTATATTTTCTTTTGATGGTCAGATTTCAGAAGTTCCATCCTCCAGTTCACTAATCTTATCTTCTACCTATTGAAATCTGATCTTGTAGATTTCCATTTTTTTTATCTCTTCTACTATGCCTTTCATTCCCATAAGTTCTGTGATTTGTTTTTCTCAGATTTTTTATTTCTTCTTTTTGTTCATCCCTTGCCTTCTTTATAATCTCCCTCAATTCACTGATTAGATTTTTGATGAGGTTTTCCAAGTCAATTCAAACATTCTGAATTAATTGTTTCAACTCCTGTATCTAATTTGAATTGTTGGTTTGTTCCTTTGACTGGGCCATATCTTCAATATTCCTAGTATTATTCATTATTTTTTGCTGGCATTTAGGCATTTAATTACCTTAATTAGTTTATTCTGGAGATTGTTTTTACTTTTTTTTTTCTACCTAGGATTTTCTTGCTGGATGACTTTGTTGTCTATTTGTTCTTTGACATTCAGTTCAGCTTATTCTGGACCTCTGACTTAGGTTTTGTTTAACACATCAGAATTTTTCAGTTCTTGTTTTCTTGTTTTTTGCCCTGTCTGTATAGTGCCTTTTTTACCCCCCTTAGGAGGGTCTCCTTAAGGTATTATAGACCCCACTCAGATTTTCCCAGACCAAACTGGCCTCCTGTCAGGAGGAAAGACTCACCTGCATCAATTTTCCCTGAGGGTGACACCCAGCAGATTGGAAGGCTTTCTTATGAAGCCTCTGGGCTCTCCATTTTTCCTATCCTGCCCAGTATGTGGCACTCATCTGCCTGCTGGTCCCACCAGCATAAGGTGATGTGGTACCTTTAACTTTAGCCGACTCTCCCTGCTGGGGGCATTGTGGAGACAGAGGAGAGGTTGTAGCCTGGTTTTAATTGCTTCACTTTTCCAAACCCTGGGGTCTGAACTCCTTGCGGGAGGGATTCCTCCTGAGCTGGGCCCCACCCCTCTCCTAGGGAAGGCACAGACTCCAGACAAATACTCAAACAAGCTTAATTCTGCTTGTGCCTGGGGAAGTGGAGCCCAAGAATCCTGCAGCTGTATCCAAAGAGCAGTCAAGCCATAGAAACACAGCCACCAAAATGAAAGAGAAAAATCTTTTTCAGAGCAGGACCCCCATTCCTCAGGTTTGCCAATCAAGAGCTTGAATTGGTACGTTGCTCTGTGTATCTCCAGGTCCTATGTGTCCTCACCTTTCCTTCAGGACCCAGATCTTTTCAAATCCAAAAAAAAAAAAAAAAAAAACCTCTGTTTTCTTTTCTTTTTCTGTCAGCCCTCCCTTCTCTGCTGGGGTAAAAACCAGTGACCTCTGCTTTTACTCGAGGTTCAGTTGAGCTTGAGGCCTATTTTTAATAGTCAGAATTTCCTAATTAATTCCACAATTGGAGTTTGGATGTGCTCTGCCCCTGCTGCTGGTAAACTCTCTTTCCTTTCCTCTCTGGGAAGCAGCCTGTGCAGGAGGGGTGCTGGCCACTTTGGCTTGGGGAACTCACAGTTCTGGGTGGGCTCACAGCCAGTCCAGCTGGTCCAGACTGGTGTACACTGTGTGTCCCACCACTGAAATGGCCCCAGCAGTTGTTCTGTACTGTTCTTGGCTATTTATTACTACTCTGGAGGACAAACTAAATCCCACATCTCACTAATCCCACATCTTGGCCCCCAGTCTGTTTTGACTTTTATTGTATTTGTATTATTACTTAAGTGGTTTAAGGCTTCATGATATTGTAATGGAATGAAGGTATTTTGTATATGGAAATAACATGTCTTTTGAGGGTCCAGAGAGTGGAATGTGCCAGTTTGAAACTTTTGGGTATCCTAGAAAAGGCATGTTTTTTTTTGTTGTTGTTTTTTGTTTTGGTTTTTTTGGCATGGGCACATACCAGGAATTGAACCTGGGTCTCTGGCAAGGCAGGCAAGAACTATTCCTGCTGAGCCACCATGGCCCAAAAGCCATTTTAAAAAATCCTGATTCAATAGTTTTGGGTGGGATCTTTTTGATTAAGTAGTTTCCATGGAGATGTGACACACCCAATTGTCAGTGGGACATTTTGATTAGCTGGTTTCTCCACCCATTAGAGGTGGGTCACTTACTGGAGTTCTTTAACTTTAACAGGAAATCATTTTGGAAAAATCTTCAGAGCCCACACAAACAGAGATATTTGGAGATGCAGAAAGAAAATGCCCCAGGAAAGCTGTGTGAAATAAGAATCCAGGAAAGTTAACTTATGTTGCCGTGTGCCTTCCCAGCTGACAGATGTGTTCTGGAACCATTGGTCTTTCTTGAGTCAAGGTATCTTTTTCTGGATGCCTTAGTTTGGGCATTTTTGTGGGCTTGGGACAGTAAACTTGTAGCTTTGTAAGAATTCGAGAATTTGAGAGTTTTGCCACGCAAAGGAAGACTCCAAGAGACGTTCTCTCATGCAACACGCAAGGGGTTTATTTACCACACATGCATGGGGCTCACTGAACACGCAGGAACAGAGAGCCCAGAGCCTGGGTTTTGGGAAGCTTTTTGAGGGCCAGGATAAGGGGGTGGGGTTTGAGGGTTGAACATGAGTTACAGGTTCTGCTTTATGCAGGAAGTAGATAACGAACATTTTGCAAGAAGTAGATAACAAACATTTTTCAAGAAGCAGATAACAAACATTTTTCGCACATGAGTCATGGGAGCTGCTTCATGCAAGAAGCAGCTGTCTCGTGCAAAACTCCCTTACTCAACCTTCTCAGTTGCATTCTTAGATAAACTTCCTCCGGCAGTTACAACCTTGCATAACCAAGGCAGCAGAAAACCTTGCATAACAAAGGCAGCAGATAACCGCCCCTGGGAAGTCCCGGGTTGTTTTTCTTAGCCTGATGGGGCCCATAACTCTTTTCTTTACAATCCTTCTTTACATAAGAAAAGTTAGCTACTGTTAAGTTTTATAAAATCCTTCTTTACATAAGAAAAGTTAGCTACTGTTAAGTTTTATAAAATCCTTCTTTACAGCTTAATAAATCTCCTTTACAAAAGTCAACCCAATTCTGTTATATTGCATTCTGCCAATATTTCCAAATAAAACACCTATATTACAAAAATTGAAAAGAGCAGAAATTAAGGACTTAACTGCTCACCTGGAAGACCTAGAGAAAGAACAGCAAACTAACCCCAAAGAAAAGAGAAGAAGAGAAGTGACAAAGATTATAGCATAAATAAATGAATTGGAGGACAGAAAAAAAAACAGCAGAGAGAATCAATAAAATCAAGAGCTTGTTCTTTGAGAAAATTAATTAAATCAATGGATCCTTAGCTAGAGTGCAAAAGAAAAAAAGAAAGAAGTTACAAATAAATAAAATCAGAAGTGAGCAGGGAGTCATTACAATGGACCCTGAAGAGATAAAAAGAAATAATAAGAGGGTACCATTAACAACTAAATACCAACAAACTAGACAGCTTAGATGAAAAGGACAATTTCCTAGAAAAAAATGAACAACATATACTGACTCAAGAAGAAATAGAAGACTTCATCAAACCAATCACAGGTAAAGAGATTCAATCAGTCATCAAAAACATTTCTACAAAAATAAGCCCATGGCTGGATGGTTTCACAGGAGAATTTAATCCAAGCATTCTAGAAATAACTAATACTATCCCTGCTCAAATTGCTCCAAAAATTTGAGGGAAAAGAACACTATCTTACTCATTTCATGAAGCTAACATCACTCTAAAACCAAAACAAGAAAAATAAACTACAAGAAAGAAAACTACAGGCCAATCTCCCTAATGAATATAGATGGAAACTGTTCAACAAATACTTGCAAATTGAATCCAATAGCACAGTAAAGAATTATACACTACAATCAAGTGAATTTTATTCCAGGCATGCAAGGTGACTAAACACAAGAAAGTCAATCAATATAATACAACACATTAACAAAATCAAAGGAAAAAGTTACATGATCATCTTGATTGATGCTTAAATCCGATTGACAAAAATTCAGCATTCCTTTTCTGATAAAATCACTTCAAAAAGTAGGGATTGAAGGAAACTTCCTCAATATGACAAAAGGCATATATGAAAAGCCCACTTTCAGCATCATACTCAATGGTGAGAGACTGAAAGCCTTCCCCCTAAGACCAAGAATGAAACAAGGGTACCCAAACTTCATCACTATTATTTAACATTGTGATAGAAGTTATACGTAGAGTAATTAGCCAAAAAAAAAAAAAGAAAAGTGAAAGGCATCAGAATTAGAAAGGAAAAGTAAAACAGTCACTATTTGCATGATATGATTCTATATTCAGAAAATCCCAAGAAATGTATGACAAAGCTACTTGAACTAATAAACAAATTCAGCAAAGAGGTGGGATACAAGATTAATGCATGAAAATTAGTAATGTTTCTATGCACTAATAATAACCTAACTGAGGAGGCAATTAAAAAAAAATTCATTTTCAATAGCAACTAAAATAATCAAATATCTAGGAATAAACTTAACCAAGGATGTAAAGGACTTGTACCCAGAAAACTAAAATATTGCTAAAAGAAATAAAAGAAGACTTAAATAGGTGTAAAGACTCCGTGTTCATGGATAGAAAGGTTAAATATCATAAAGATTTTGATCTACAGATTCAATGCAATACCAATCAGAATTCCAACGATCTACTTTGAGGACTTGTAAAAGCTAGTTATCAAATTTATTTGAAAGGAAAAGAGGCTTCAAATAGCCAAAACATCCTGAAAAAAGAATGAAATGGGAGGAGAGATAACTCCTGTCTTTAAAGCTCATTATAAGCCACAGTGGTCAAAATAGCATGATACTGGCACAAAAATAGACATATTGATCAATGGACTCAAATTGAGACTTCAGAAATAGATCTACAGATCCATGGTCAGTTAATTTTTTTCATTAAAATAGACATTTTTATTATGTATTTTTCAGACATACAGAAAATAGAAAAAACAGTAAAATGAACAGCCATGTACATACCACTTAGATACCATAATTAACATTTTGCCATATATACTTCACAGACACACACACACACCTACATTTTTAAAAATATTGTTATTGAGAAATATCCACACACATACAGTCCAGCCATATTGTGTAGTCAGTGGCTCCCAGTATCATCACATGGTTGTGTATTCTTCACCATGATCATTTTTAGAACATTTGCATCACTCAAGAAAAAAAAGGAACAAAGTTAGGATATTTGAGGTATTGATTTTATATTTTGGATAGAATTTATGATATGTGACTATATCTCAACAAAAACTGAAGAGTGAAAAATGACTAAATAAATAAACAGAAAGATACAAGTACTGCAGAAGATGGAGAGAGAGATATACTTATTCAATGTTGGTAGGAAAGTAGAATGATCACCATAGGATTAGGCGATCCTGTTACTAGGAGTATACTCAGAAGAACTGAAAGCAGAGACATGAATATACATTTTCACACTAATGACTATAGCATCATTATTCCATGATAGCCAATGGATGGAGATGGCTGAAGGGCCCATCTCTGAGGAGCAGAAGGATGAGCTATGACGTATACATACAATGGAATATTGTGTGGCTACAGAAGGAATGAAGTCACGAGGCATACAACAAGGTGACTTAAACTTGAGGACATTTTGTTGAGCAAGATAAGCCAAAAACAAAAGGACAAATATTGTATGGTCTCATTTAGAAAATACTTATGAGAAAACTAGAGCCTAGATTGTAAGCTCTTACAGTAGCCACATTTATTCCTTAGTTTTAAGTGTTATTTCTAAATTCTGAGATGCTGTGCTCTTTGCGTATAGCTTGGCAGTTCCCTGGATTTATAGGTATCTATATGACACCTAAGACTCAGAGTTAGAGTTCTACAGCTCTGAAAGTCAGCAGTACTCCATACAGCAGCTGTTAAAGAGATGAAAATGAGATTAGACTTCAATTAGAGATATGAATGAAGCTGTTCTTGTTGGGACTAAGGTAAATCAGAATATAGTATAAAGGATGATATTGTCTGTATTTTAGGCTTTTTTTTTTTTTGCATGGGCAGGCACTGGGAATTGAACCTAAAATACATAGAGCCTAGAATAGTGAAATGAGATCTGATGATTCTACATAGCCTAAGGTAATACCATGAAACAGTCCAGAGTATTTAGGACAGATAATAAAAATTCTAACCCACCTGGAAATTTTCTGATATTCTCTCAAGCACTGGGGAGTTCCAATTTAACAAGCCAAGCCCTCAATCTTGAGGCTGGCCCTTCTGAAACTTATTTCTGTAATGGTAAGCTAAGCCTACTTAAAAACATGCCTAAGAGTTACCCCTAGAGAACCTCTTTTGTAGCTCAGATGTGGTTTCTCTCTAAGCAAAACTCTGCAAATAATCTCATTACCCTCTCCCTTATGTGGGACATATCTTTCATGGGTGTATATCTCCCTAGAAATGCAAGACATGACTCCCAGGGATGAGCCTGGCCCTGGCATCATGGGATTGAGAATGCCTGCTTAACAAGATTGAGAGAATCTTTATTTTTGATCACTGAATGATCAAATGAGAGGGAGGACTTCTAACAAAGAAGTTTGGATTTAACAAATGATTATGACTACTGAGTCATTATATTAGCTTCTAGTGTATCAGAACAGCCATTAGGAAATACCTGAAATTATGGAACTCTAACGCATAATATACTTTGAAATTTCTCTATAATTACATGTTAAACTACTTTGAAATTTATCACTTTTCTGAATATATGTTATATTTCACAATAAAAGATGTTTAAAAAATCAGTACAATACCTTGAAAAGCAAATTTTAAATTCTGCTCTTAAATACTGCTATTAAACATATTTCCAATTCTGCAGACAGATTTTCTTGTATTCCACAAACTCTCCATGTATCCTTAAGTTTCAGTTTGCTAAAGCAGCTGGAATGTAATATAACTGAAATGGATTGGCTTTTACAAAGGGGATTTATTAAGTTACAAAAGTCCTAAGGTCATGAAAATGTCCAAATTAAGACATCCAGAGATGGATACTTCGACTCTGAAGAAAATGCTGATTGTGTCTGGGGTTTCTGTCACATGGGAAGGAACATGGTGACATCTACTGTCTTTTCCTGGTTTCTGGTTTCAAACAGCTCTCTCCCTCTCCTGTGGGCTTTCTGGTACCTCCTGTGGCAGTTTCCTTCTACATTTCCAAACTTTAGTGTCTAGGTCTCTGCACTCTACATTGGCTCTGTGCTCTTTTCTCTCTCTCCGAGCTCCTTTAAGGACTCCAGTAAACTAATTAAGACTCACCTTGAATGGGCAGTGCCACAACTTCATGGAAATAATCTAATCAAAAGGTCTCATCTACAGTTGGGTTGGTCATTGTCCATGAAAACAACCTAAACAAAAGACTCCACCCCAAATAACTAATCAAGATCCTCCTTGAATGAGTGGTGCCACAACTCCATCTAATCTAAAGGCCACACCCACAAGTGGGTGTATCTCATCTCCATGGAAACAATCCAATCAAAGTTTCCCACCCTAAATGATAGGTTTGGCCCCCAAAATTGGATCAGTATTAAAACATGGCTTTTCTGGAGTACATAATAGTTTCAAACCAGCACAGCCAAGTAATATGATAATTCTATATTTAAGTTTTTGAGAAACTGCAATATTGCTTTCTATAGTGGCTGCATTATTTTACATCCCCACCAACAATGCACTAGAGCTCCCTAGTCTTCAACACTTGTTATTTTCCATTTTTAAATAAAAGCCTTCCTTATCTTTATGAGTGTGAAGTGGTATCACATGTTTTATATTTACATTTCCCTAGAAGTGGATGATATTAAGCATCTTTTCACATGTTTATTGGCTACTTATATATCTTTGGAGAAATTTCTATTCAAGTTCTTTGCCCACATTTTTAATTGGGTTTTCTTATTCTTTAATTTCATTACAAGTTCTTCATATTTTCTGGGCATTAAGCCTTTATCTGATACACAATATAAAATTATTTTTTCCCATACTGTAAGTTATCTTTTTGCCTTATTGATGATTTCCTTTAATCATCAATTTCCTTTAATAAACTAGTTTATATTTTTGATGAAATGAAGTTTATCTATCTTTTTTAGTTGCTTATGATTTAGGTATATCTAAGTATTCATTGGTGAATCTCAGGTAATGAAGATTTACCTTGTGTATCTTCTAAATGTTTTGTAGTTTTAGCTCTTTTTATTATGTGTAAGATTGATAAATGGAAAATGTTTATGTGTTAAGTACAAAAAAGGGACATAAAATTGTTTATACAGAAGAATAACATCTATATGAACACACCAAAAATCTATGAAAAGAGATGTCTGGAGGAATATTTAACACCATAAGATTAACAGTGGTGGTATTTGGGTTTCAAAATGATTCTTTTAAAAATTCCTAAGATTTCCTTAATAAACATTAATTATGATTGCAATGGGGAAAATCTTCAAAAAAGTACACCACTGACTGGTAGTTGAGCAGTGCAATTTCACCACCACCTACACATAGGTGGCTTTGGCCTGGACTCTTAAGAGGGTAGCAAGGAGCTTTTTCCCTCTGAAGTGAGCTTAATCATTCCTGATTCCTGCAAAGTCCATCCATCCTGGCCCCAGCCCTCTGTTTCTCTGGCCCATAGCCTTCTTTATCCCTTTAAATCTGCCTCATGCCTACCACATCTCTGGTTGCTTCCAGTTTCAACTTTTCCATTTCTTTCCCAGCTCAGGAGGCAGATCTGCAGCCTCAAGGCCCCCAAAAGGGGCCATGAAGTGGCATGTATGAAGAACATGGCATTCCAACTTTGGACATATGGGTAATCTCAAATAAAAAACATTTTCCTGTTCCTGCTTGGCAAATGATACTTAGTGGCTGCACTGCTTGCTGATGCTAATTATGCAGCCTTTCTTGTTAACCCAGTTCTAAGTATTCTCTCTAAACAGTTCCTCCTACTGTAACCAGAGTTCTGCTGGCACCAGTAGCTGAGCTTCACTACAGGTTCAGAGTTTTGCTGTGAGAAAGTATTCAAGGATAAGAAATAAAGTGAAAGCAAACAGAAAGGTTTATCAATGCTAAAGTACACACTAAAGGAATTAGCATGGATGTGCTCAAGAAAGAGATACACACCAGGCTGAGCAGTTGGTTTTATAGGAGCTTTAATGTGCTTATATGTATTTTTTAATTCCCCCATCATTGTCAGGTGTTCATACTGTTTCAAAAGAGAAGATTATCACCTGCACTTGTGGCTTTCTGGTTATGTGCTTATCACATTGTTTCAAAGAGTTCTTTCTGTCCATCCGATAGGAAAGTAGTTTGCAACATTCACAGCAGGAGCTAGTGTTGAGGTCATGTCTCAATTCATCCTGGGGTGCTGGCAGTGAAACTTTTAGGCCTTTCACAACCAGGTAGAGGATTAGTGATCATAGCCCAGATGCTGTATTCTATCCTGCCTCAATTACCCCGAGTTAGACCCTGTTCTAGTTTGCCAGCTGCCAGAATGCAATATACCAGAAACGGAGTGGCTTTTAAAAAGGGGAATCTAGGCGGGCCGCGGTGGCTCAGCGGGCAAGAGTGCTTGCCTGCCATGCCGGAGGACCTCGGTTCGATTCCCGGCCCCAGCCCATGTAAAAAACAAACAAACAAACAAACAAAATATAATAAAACAAGAAAATGTTTAAAGATGTTTCTCTTCCTTCCTTCCTTCCATCCTTCCTTCCTTCTCTCTGTCTTTCCTTCCCTTCCTCCCTCTCTCTTTAAAAAAAAAAAAAAAAAAAAAAGGGGAATCTAATAAGTTGCAAGTTTACAGTTCTAAGGCCGAGAAAATGTCCCAGTTAAAACAAGTCTATAGAAATGTCCAATCTGAGGCATCCAGGGAAAGATACCTTGGTTTAAGAAGGTCGATGAAGTTCAAGGTTTCTCTCTCAAGTGAGAAGGCACATGGCAAACACAGCCACAGTTTCTCTCTCATCTGGAAAGGCACATGGTAAACACAGTCAGGGTTCCTCTCTCATCTGGAAGGGCACATGGAAGACATGGCATCATCTGCTAGCTTCTTCTCCTGGCTTCCGGTTTCATGAAGCTCCCCAGGAGGCATTTTCCTTCTTCATCTCCAAAGGTCGCTGGCTGGTTGACTTCAGCTTCTTGTGGCTATGTAATTCTGCTCTGCTCTCTCAGAATCTCCTCATTCTCCAAAATGTTTCCTCTTTTGTAGGATTCCAGTAAACCAATCAAGACCCACCCAAATGGGTGGAGACATGTTGTCACCTAATGCAAAAACATGACTATGTTACAATTCACCCCACACCACAACTCTTAAAATCTTTCCACCACTTCTTCAGCATAAGTCCTTGAGTATGGGAACAGGAGGGTAAAGGTTTACAGCCTGTGATGTTGAGAAATGAGGCACAGTTACAGCAGAAAGATAGACAAATATACAAACAAAACAAGATATATATAAACAGCAAGATAGACAAATAATACTGCCAGTGTGCCAATAAGAAGAATATAAATTCAACCCAAATGAGTGAGCCCAGAAGAAAAGGTGTATATGAACCATAGCATTTGGAAATGGTTTATAGAATTTTGTAAGTGTGCTAAGGCATTGGTAACATTTGTATGTTCATCAGGTACATATGAGCAACAAGTAGTGCCAGTCATCACATAAGTACCACCTTGAAAAGCAGTGAGCATATGGCTCAAGTACCACCTGGAGAGGCAGTGAACATATTTAACATATAGTTTTGTAACACTACTTCTTTCATTTGTTCAGTTTTTCAATTTAAAAGTTATATACTATGTTTGCTATCTTTAAGAAGATTTTATAGATAGAACAACTAGACAGAGGTTCAACAAGGAAATAGAGATAAACAATTTGATAAACCAATTATACCTAAGAGACATATATAGGTCATCACATCCAAAAGACACATTCTTCTCTAGTTCTCATGGTATATTATTCAGGTTAGATCATATTGTGGCACAAAACAGGTCTGTAAATTTAAAAACATTGAAATTATTCAAAGCGCTTCCTCTGATTACAATGGAATGAAGCTGGAAATCAATAACCACAAAAGAATGAGAAAGAATTATTCACCATGACCAAGTGGGGTTTATACCAGGAATGCAAGGATGGTGCAACACAAGAAAATCAATTAATGTAAGGCAGCACATTAACAAATCGAAAGGGAAAAATCACATGAATACTTTGATTGCTGCTGAAAAAGCATTCGGCAAAATTCAACATTTTCCTTCTTCATCTCTAAACATCTCTGGCTACATGGGCTCTTGTGGTTCTCGTGGATCTGATGCTTTTTCCAAAATAGTTTCTTCTTAAAGGGCTCAAGTAAGCAACCTCACCTTGAATGGGTGGAGACACAACACCAAGGAAGCCATCTAATTAAAAGTCACCACCCACAACTGAATGGGTCACATCTCCATGGGAAGAATAAAAAAGCTCCCAGCCAGCAATATTGAATGAGGATTAAAGCATGTGGCTTTTCTGGGGTCCACCATAGATTCAAACTGGCACATGGGGCCACTTTCATTATTTTTCAACCTGAGTATCCCATTATTGCAGCACCATTTGTTGAATTTTTTGTTTGTTCTATTTGTGTTTTGTTTGTTTTGCTTGTTTGTTTTTTTGGGGAAGGACATGGACTAGGAACGAACCCCAGGTCTCCTGCATAGCAGGTGAGAATTCTACCACTGAACTACACTTGCACCCCATAGTTGCTATTTCAAATGGATTTTTTCCCTTCATTGACTCCTCAGTTAGGTCATTGCTTGTGTATGGAAACATTACTGAGTTTTGCATATTAATTTTCTATCCCATTACCTTGCTGAATTTGCTCAACTAACATTGTTGTAGACTTCTTAGGATTTTTCTAGTCATCTGCAAATAATGGAAGTTTTACTTCTTCCTTTCCAACCTGGATGCCATTTCTTTCTTTTTCCTGCCTGATTGTTCTAGCTAGAACTTCTAGTACAATGTTGAATAATACTGGTGAAGAGGACATGATTGTTTGTTCCTGATCTTAAGGGGAAAGCTTTCTGTCTCTCTCCATTGAGTATGATGCTGGCTATGGGTTTTTCTTATATGCCCTTCCAACAAGGAAAGTTAGAAAATACCCCTAAAGAGTGGGAGAAAGAGCAAAGAAGATGGTGGAGTTGTATAGAGAAGGTAGGGGTTAACAAATGAGTATGATTGCTGAATCATTAACTTGATATTTCTTTTAATTCCAGCATCTAAGAGCAGCTAGAAGTAAAACCCTAAAATTGTGGAATTGTAACTCATGCCAAACTCTGAAATCTCTTCTACAATTAATTCTTGTGATGTGCTTTGAAATTGATTGCTTTTTTTGTGTATATGTCATTTTTCACAAAAAAGAAAAAAAATTGAGTGTGATGATAAATGCACAGCTATATGATGATATTGTGATAAAATATGATTGTATATTATGGATGATTACATGGTATGTGAATACATAAGATTTATCAATAAAATTTTTTTTTAAAAAAATAACAGTCTTACCCACCACTTGAAGTGTCATCTAGGGCCCATTGAGATCAGTGTTCCTTGGCAAGGTCTAGGGAGCCATCGATCTGGGTCCCCTTTAGTCCCAATCTGGGGAGACCACTAGGGCTCACAGGGAAAACTTGATCCCCCCTTGGTGTTTTGATGTACTCCTGGGTCCAGTGTCCAGCTTTCCCACATTTAGGGCAGGGCCCTGGAGGCTCTCTCTCATCCCTGGGGCTACTTCCATCCTTGAGGCATTCTTACCTCCAGTGCCTTAACTCTCTACACCAATGGCAGATTCCAGGAAGCTTCTGCCCAGGGTAGCCCTGAGCTGACTGTTTATCATTTACAGCTACAGCTATGAGCCTTGTCTTATTCTGGTCTCTCCATGTCCACAGTCTAGTCCCGGTTATTAAAGACAGAAAAGGCAGTACTCATAAGGTCACTCATAGGCATTTAGGGCCCTTAGGTCATCTTTTGTTACTTCCTCATTATGTCTGGGTCTGAATGGCCTAGGAAGTAGGCTTTTAACACAATTTGTCCTTTCAGATGGTAAACCTTACAACTTTCCTTAGGGTCTTGACAATAAAAAGCTAGCCTGGGATTTCACACCATTTCCCTTCTTTTTTGAAAAACGATCTAATTGGAGAATGGTCTTAAAGCCAAGAGTGCTGTTTTGAGGATAGTGCTCCCCACATTCTAACTTATACTCCTCTTTTAACTCAGTGGTTGGTGTGCTTATCACATTGTTTCAAAGAGCTCTTTCTTTCTACTTGATAGGAAACTAGCTTGCAACCTTTGCAGCTGGAGCTAGTAGTTAGGTCATTATTCACTTCATCCTGGGGTGCCAGCAGTGAAACTTTTAACCCAGTCACAACCAGGTAAAGGAGTAGTGACCATAACCCAGATACCTTTTTCTATCCTACCTCACTCCCCTGGATTTTCAATCACCTCTTAGAGGCCAGGGGTGGGCAGTAACAGCTCTGATCATTTGACTTCCATAAGACCTCCTGCTCCTGGAAGGCAGAGTAGCAGCACATTGGATGGCCGGCATCTTGGCAGCTGCAGGCTCCATCTATGTTTAGGTAAGTCATACACCCTTTGCCCTTTTAGTTTGAGGGACAAATCAAAATTGCTAGTGATTCAGTCTATTCCTGCAGCTGAACAGAAGCATTAATGCCTTGCTTTATCCCCCAAGGAGCTATGTACTCTTGAATAAGTCATAACCTCATTGAGCATCAGCTTTGAGATCTGCGGAAAGTATGTGTGCTGCCTGATTAAATGTTTATTTGGGAACTGAATGAAATAACACTACTCATCTTGCTCTAAGGAGGCCAAAGCAGGGGAAGAAAAGGTCATGAACCAGCATTGGCTCATCTCAACCCAGGGCTTGCTAGAGCCTCTCCCTCCCAAAAGAAGGCAAGGAAAAGAAGCAAGGAGATGAATAACACAAAAGGATGACCTGTAATTGGTAGAGGTCTCAGACAGACTGAAAACGCTCGGGTTCCAGTATCCTGTCCTCAGATGCCACAAGCTAGGCACAAAAGGTATGCAAGAATGACTTTCACACACATACAAGCATCACCAGGGAAAAGAGTGATTTATACTGCAGAGGAAGCCTACAAATAAAGCTTCAGAAACACAAGGTAGTTATCCCAAGACAGTGGGAAACAGCAAACCCTTAAAGCTTTGCTTCATTCAGTCTCCTGAAGGGTAACAGGTAATGGGTAAGATCCACTAACATTATTAGTAAGGATGCAGTCTTTCTCCTGGGCCTCAGGATTCATTTGGCTGAACTCTGAGTAACTTTTGATGATTACAAGGAAACCAGATTTCATAACATCCTTAAACTATATACATATATCACTATTTTTATCATTATATATAGTTTAAGGATGTTAAACTTATATAGTTACATTATGTATATATACACATAGATATTTAAATGGAGGTGCATACACTGTGCTAAAATACAAACAAAAATCAAATGTCATTTAAAAAGGGTAAATATAAGATATAACACAACACAGGCCTATATCTAGCTCTTGGTTGGGGAACTGGAGTAAAAGGTAATATCTGGAGGCTAAGTACACAGTTTGTGGTGGGCAGGGAAGGCATATGTGTAAACAAGTCAGATTCACTGCACAATACTGGCCCATTGGAAAGCATGATATCTCTAATGTACAAAAATAGGCTCCCACTTCACTTTTGTACTCAACCAAGTTCAAAAGGCAGACAGGAGAACCATGGGTTTGTCTTGATGACAGGGGACTGCACTAAGCTGCTTCTTAATCTCCCAGCCCTGGTAACTCACCTGCTATTCCCTTCCAGCTCGTGGGCCTTTTCCACCCAATTCTCAGGGTCAGGAGGCATAATCAGGTCCCTGACCCCTACCCCCATGCCCCATTATTAACTGCATGACTTCCTTGCAAGCAAAGGTCCTCCTGTATCTGTTACTTTCTCTGATTCCAGGATATATGAACTTATTTCTGTAAATGTTTGCCATCAAAGAAACATGATGGTTGTGGAATGCCACAGTGACACAATGAGACCCAGTACAAGACATGCAGTGAATTAACTTCTTGGCTCCTCAGCAGCATATATACTCAGAATCGAAGGCATTATGCTCTAATCATGAGCCTGATCTTCTGGAGAAGCCCACTGCAGTAATAATAGAAAATCTGAGTCCTAATTGAGTCTGCCAAACCAAGTGTCCTTTTGAAGAAGCATGGCAAAGGATTTTGCTTTCTTTTGAGCAGATGTACACAATATCCTTGGGAAGGCCATGTGAAAGAATGCTCTCTAGTTCAAATGATACAATCCTTTTATCTCAGGCCCTTGACTTTGTCCACTAGCTGCCCTCAGTGTACAGATACAGCTGAGCAGCACATCAATTATCAATGATGGGCAGTGTGGTAGTTAGATTCAGTTGTCAGCTTGGCCACATGAATGTGCCTAATTCTATTGCTATGGATGTGAACCAATGGCTTGTGAACTCTCATCTGTTGCTGATGACATCTGCAGTTGGCTAGGAGGAATGCCTGGTGCAATGAATGATGTTTGATTTAATTGACTGGTACTTAAATGAGAGAGTTCAATGTAGCACAGCCAGAGCAGCTCAGCCCAGGCCTTTGGAGATGCAGAAAGGAATCACCCTGGGGAAAGTTGTTGGAACCCAGAGGCCTGGAGAGAAGGCCAGCAGAGATCACCCTGTGCCTTCCCATGTAAGCAAGAACCTCAGTTGAAAGTTAGCTGCCTTTCCTCTGAAGAACTAATGAAATAGATCCCCTTTTATTAAAAGCCAATCCGTCTCTGTTGTGTTGCATTCTGGCAGCTAGCAAACTAGAACAGGCAGCCAGAAGGCTGTTGGAGTATGCACTGTTGGTCATGAACTTGGGGTTGAACTTCAAACAGGTGATGGAGCCTGTGTTTGTCATCCAGCACTGCTACTTTTACATCACTCTCTTCATTCCAGATGTGGATCTTGACATGTGTTAGACCAATCATGATAAACTGTAGTCTGAAGAAAATGAGGCCTCTAGTGTGACAGCTTTGCTGATGGCATAACTTCCAAATGTATGCATCACAACTCCATTGAATGCATCAATAAGACGGATGAAACTGCTGTTGGTGGAGATGAGGATGAGCTTGCCAACATTGCTGAACTTCAGTCTGTCTACTCACAAGTCCAATCATACTTCATCTGAAAAGTTGCAAATGGCCTCTTATCAAAAGAACAAAGGTCATAAAGCTTGGTCATTTCAGAATTGGCACCTGTAGCAAAAGCTAACCTGTCTGGATCAAAAGAACAAACTGACTTGCCTTTTAAGATGAATGAGGTCCTTGCAATTAGGAGACCAGAGATTTCAGAGTTGAATGGCCTTATAAAGAGACCCAGAAATGAGCATGTCATCCACAAGTGACATGGACAAGACTACTACCCTTTTGCTATGTCTAGGAAAGTATCTGGAACATGTAACATGGAACAATATATCATGAAACAAATATATTTGCTGTCATGCACAGACAGTTAATGAATAGTACCATCTATTTTGCTAGCATTTTAAACCACTGTTTGCTGCATGTGTGTATCGGATAAGATCCGTACAATATTTCTTACAGCACAGGGTTGTTTTTGGTTTGCCTTCCTGGTAGTCATAAAATACAATGTCACTGCTCGAGATGATCTGTTCAAAATAACTGCCTTGCCATTGGAGCTGAAGTCAAAGTAATCTTGTCTGAGTTCACGCAGAACACCTTGGTGAGCAGAAGCTCTGCAGCATGCTGTTGGTCAATTTCATGGCAGTGGCTCTGTTTCAGTTTTTATAAATAGGTCCTTGACCCACTTTGAGCTGATCTTTGTTTATAGTGTTAGGTAGGGGTCTAACTTCATTCTTTCATTTGTGGATATCTAGTTTTCTTGACATCATTTATATGTTTGTCTTTAATGCTTTTCACCATTAAATGGAACCATGATTTCTTCACTAAGAGTAGGAAATTCCATGGTTCAGGGCAGCAATAAAACAGGATAGGCTTGGGGCATAATAAACAAAACTTCCCAGTAGGCCATGAAAAGTGTGGAAAGGACAAGGAGATAGATGGAAATGGAAAGTAATGGTGAAGTTTTACCAATCTGAGCACCATGCATAAGTAATATAAAACAAGAATAAACTAACAATTACAGTTTATTGGAGTAGTGGTGTGCGTGAAATGCCAGAATTCATAACACAGCTCAATGGATAAATGTTAATGTAATATGACCAAAACGCAGCTGTAAGAAGGGAAATCTTAATAAGGACATATTTTCATTTATTAATGATTTCAAAAATTAAGTGTTAAGACACATGGTTATTTTGCTTCTGTCATTTATTTTGTATCTGCATATAAGGTTTATATAGCTCATTGCCTTAATTTGCTTCAACTGTAAAGAAAAAGAAACAGGGAAGTATAGGACAAGTAGTTATGGTATATTTCATTAAGAGAGGAAAGTTAATAATCACTGATGGATGTCATTCAGAATAAACAGGTAGAGAGGAATTCAGGAGTAAATCAGTAGTGGTGGTCACATAATATCTTAGTAAATAATGTGTTCACCTGCTTCAATAACATGAAATAGATAAATATCTTAAAGGAAAGGGTAGTGACTGAGTAATTTCTCTACTGCTAAAGACATGAAACAGCTACCAATTATATATATTTTAAAAATACTTATTTCAATAAAGTACTAGTAAAGAATACTTAAAAGATAACATAGGTCAGTATATTCAATGAGAGAATGGCTTAATAATGATCACACAAATTTCAAAAGTACATAAATTCTGTGAAAGACATCAATTTCAAATATTAAAATCTAAGGAAAAAGCTGGGCTTAGGCCTGAGTTCATGTTATTGAAAGGGTGTGAATCTCCAGAAATAGCTCTAAATTATGGAATAATCAGACATGAACCACGTGCAAAAATCATTTTGTGTTCAGAACAGTTTTATGATTTCTTCAGATACATCAAAATGTCAACATTTGACATAGCTTCAGATGCATTCACCACAGAATTTCTGGAATAACATTATGATAGATTCTTCAGTGAATATGAGAAGTTACTTTATTCAGAAAATTATGTGACAGAAAGACACTCAAACTCCTTGGTAAACTACTATTAGATAGACACAACTTTACAATGACAAAATACATCAGTAAATCTGAGAACCTAAAATTAATGATGAACATTCTATGCGGCAAAAGCCGTTAACTTCCAGTTTGAGGCCTTTCACGTTTTTAAGGTGTTTGTAGCGAATCCTAACAAGACACAGCCAACCTTAGATATCTTCCTCAAGAACAAGACCAACCTTCATAGAGCTCCTCAGCAAGTTTCAGAATGATAGGACCAAGGATGAACAATTTAATGATGAGAAGACCTACTTAGTTAAACAAGTTAGGGATTTGAAGAGATCAGCTCAGCAAGAAGCCTAATTTCCAATAAACTTCTAAAATAATAAATCCAAATTCAGCTGTTAGTTATTCAGCATCAGACACTCCTATTGATTCATGAGGTACATTACTGCTAATCTGCTGTTGAGTGAATGGGTTATTTTACCTTTTTTTAGTCCACATTGGAGAATGTAGTTGCTGCTTTCTTGCACACTGGAGAGCACATGGATTTTTCATTGATCTTTGTGTCATTTCAGAATTCAAAGACTCCATTTGCTATAGGAGTTCTGAACACGGCTAAGTTCATGAGGCAAATGTATAGATGTTAGTGTGGTTCAGGGAAGAGGGCCTGGATATCAGATTAAACCTAGCTATTTGCATTATCTTTGCTAAAGATCTGAGTGCAGTCTGACTTGTGCAGACCAGTTATTCTCACATAAGATTGTATGCCTTCATTAAAGAAAGATTGAGCAGAGCTTTATTTGAGATCAAAAGGGGGGCTATATCCAAGATGTGAGCTTTCTGGGGGGATAAAGATGACATGCAAAGAAACCGATACTGAAATTTAGCAACTTCCCCAAAGTGTGAAGCTTCCTAAATCCATAAGGAAAATGTATAGATGCTTTTCACAGCTTTCTAGAATTTTCTGAAATTTGATTTTCTTGAGACTTGACTTGTAAACTTGGATATGTTGAAGGGTATTTGTTAATTTTACTTTTTTAAGGTATTTTAAAACAGGAGAGCCAGCAATGACACCACATTTCAACAATGTTTACAGGGTTTTTTTTTGTATATAATTCTTAAAATGCTCATTTCTTTTAAATGATTTACTTGTACAGCAGAAGAATGTTACTGTATTAGTATTTATGTAACTATTACCTAATATTGAGTTTTTGCAAAAAAAAAAGAATGCTCATATGTAATTGAAATACTTCAGATCACATGAAAATACTGATTTAACATTTAAGTATTATGGCATTAAAAGAAAAAAAGTAAACTGATCCTTTGTATTTCGTTACCTAATGGGGTGTCAGCAATAGGCTGAAATACAGACTTGGAACTTGGTCAGCCACACTTTCTTGTATATTGGCCTTATTCATTTAAAATGAATTATGACTTTGCCAGACCTATGAATGATACAGATTATGCTAAATTAAAGCTCATTCTTTGCATGTGTGGGAAACCTGTAGAGCACTTTTTCTTTCTTAGAGTAAATAATCCAGTATAATAGTTGTGAATCTGAATAATTAAAACTTTGGCTTCTCTTAGAAAAAGAAAAGTCCCTAGTGACAGATGTCCTCTGGAGTAAATTTTTTTTAATGTTCTGTTCTTGATGCTGCAAATTATCAGTATTTATAAAGTAACTGATTTTGCACTATCTGTTATTGTGACCATGGCAGAACAATGTCTCCTAGAATATATCTACGTAAAGTTATTAGAATGGTATCTTTTCATCTTAGTGATACTAAGATCACGACTAACAACTTACAAATCAGAAGTTGCCAGTTCAAATTCAACACGACTGTAGCTGATTAAAAAGTTTGTAAAATTATTCTTTGCCAGCCTCTCTTACTAATTGAAATTAATTATCCACCAGCAAAATGAGACTCCCAATTGATGTTTTGGCAGGTTTTACAAACTCCTTCAAGGAACACCAGTTACAAAAATAGTTCTAGAAAATGAATATCTATGTTGTTATATTTAATTAAAATGGCAGTCTACATTGTAACTGGTTTTCCTGAGGCTGTTTTTACAAGAATCTGTGTGAAATAATTCATGTTTTCCCATTGAAAGTAGAGAAAGCAATTTAATATCATTGAAAAGAAGAGATTGTTTAGAAAGGCAGGTGTGGCCATGATGCAATGTTCTAATTCTTGTGATCTAGTGCTGTGAATTTGGATTTTGTGTGAGAACATTAATTAGACCAAGTAGAAGAAATATTCCCTTGCCAAGCTAGTTCTGAGACCTTTAAACAATAAACAACTCCACTTCAGCAATGACGTTGTAGTGCTAGAGCATTTCATAGGGAAGACAGTGAGAGGGTGAGTGTGTCAAAAACATTGATTTGTTACTATCATATTTGCATCTGGAGACGATAGTTAAGACTTGAGTTTTAAACAGTGTGAATATATTCAAAGTTGAAAAGTTGCATTTGAAGTTATGGTTATGATCACTTCAATATATTCATAGTACCAAAACTATGATACTGGAAGTGGTTTCTTTTCTCATTTTAAAGGTTTAATTTTACATAGTTATTTGATGTGATTTTTCATCCTTTAAAAAAAAGAGGCAATTGTTGCTGGCACCCCATTAGGTAATGAAATACAAAGGATCGGTTTACTTTTTTTCTTTTAATGCCATAATACTTAAATGTTAAATTGTATACCAATGTATACAATTGTAACAATGCCATGAAGGCCTTTCATTTATCCTGAGGAAAAGTGAATTTCTTATAAAAAAATCTGGCTGGCCCTGTAATTTAAATTAAAATAAAACTTTGGAGAAACAGAAAAAAAAATCTAAGGAATGATGGTGGTGTAAAAGCAATTAAACAATAGATACATTCCTTACAAAAATCTAATAATTAGTGGCTCATGATCACATAGATTGTCCTAAGTGATGGTGGAAAACTAAGATTTAAAACATTAGCTCTCCTCCTGTCTACTTTTTTTTTTATGAGTTAAGTGAGATTACAAAAATCAAAGGTCTACCAACTGTTTAGCTGTCCAAACCCTAGTTAGGTAACATTGAAATAAAATTAAAATAAAAATTCTAAGCAGAAGACAGAAACCAACTGAAGCCATAATAAAAAAAATACAAGAACACCTTGTTTTATTGTGCTTTGCTTCAACGTATTCTTTTTTTTACAAATTTAAGGTTTATGATAACCCTGAATCAAGCAAGTCTATTTTTCCAACAGCATGTACTCACTTTCTATGCCACATTTTAATTAAGGTATGTACATTATTTTTACAGATATAATGCTATTACCCACTTAAAAGACTTCAGTATAGTGTAAACATAACTCTTATGTGCATTGGGAAACCAAAACATTTTTACAGATATTTATCTGTAACCAAACCTGCAATATTTCCAATATCTTCAAGTTTTGCCTGAAATTGTAAACACTCTTAATGTAAGTTTAGTGATAAGCTCATAATCACTGCAATAGATGTGAACTTTTCCCTTCTTTTAAAGTTACTTAACAAATTTAAGAAACTGATAGATTGCATTGTAATTTTTGTTAAATATTTGAAAGTTCTCTTAATTTGGATCTTGCTAGAATTACCTGGAAGTCAAAAGGCTCCATACAGGAATTGTGTTGTGGTAGATATTTAGGGGAATATATTGTGTCAAATGAAAACAGAAATTCAAAAAGAAGTCAACTATATGATGATAATGGAAAGGATATCAGACATCAAACATTAAAATAAAAACAAAAGAAAGTAAAACAAAATGTACACAAACACTATGCAGGACCATAAGACTTTCAAGACACAATGTATATAATTGGGAGTTCTAATTCTGGGAAAAGTTAAGTATGTCATATATAGCAAAGAATTAGAATGCAAAAAATGTATATGAAAAATATTAAAAATCAATAAGCCAAGAGCAACAAATAGATAAAAGGACAAAAGCACAAATATCAAAGTCATGGTAAGCAAAATATTCCTGGACAAGAAACATATTAAAAGATATTCAAGTCACTACTATTTAGTGTAATCCATATTCTACACATTTCAGAAACAAACCAATAAGGATCACCAATGGAGAGTAAGAACTGTTTGGCAATATCTAATAAAGTATAAAGTAGACATCACCTATGATAGAGTGACCATATATCTGGAAATAGATTTTTTTTTTTTTACATGGGCAGACACCGGGAACCGAACCCGGGTCCTCGGGCATGGCAGGCAAGCATTCTTGCCTGCTGAGTCACCGTGGCCTGGCTGGAAATAGATTTTTTAAATGAGAGATTAAATTCCCTTGATTATTTTTTGTTAAATGCACAGGTTTTTTTTTTTCAGTCAGAAACAAAATACCTTTATACACTTTCACTATAATAGTTTCTCACCAATATGAATTTTCTGGTGTCAAATAAGCTGCCTACCCACATTAAAGGCCTTCCTGCATTCTTTACACTCATAGGCCTTGTCACTTGTATGAAGTCTCTGATGTTTGGTGAAGGATGAACTATGTCTAAAGGCCTTTCCACATGCCTTACATTCATAAGGTTTCTCTCCAGTATGAATTCTCTGATGTTCAGTAAGAGCTGAACTATGTCTAAAGGCCTTTCCACATGCTTTACATTCATAGGGTTTCTCACCACTATGAATTCTCTGATGTTGAATAAGGGCTGAAGTAAGCCTAAAGAACTTCCCACACTCCTTACATTCATAGGGTTTTTGACCACTGTGAATTCTCAGATGTCTGGTAAGTTCACTACCTACTCCAAAAGCTTTCCCACATTCCTTACATTTATAGGGTTTCTCACCGGTATGAATTCTCTGATGTCTAGTCAGAGATGAACTATTTCTAAAGACTTTCCCACATGCCTTGCAATCATAAGGTTTCTTACCAGTATGTATTCTCTGATGTCGAGCAAGTTCTCTACAGACTCCAAAAGCCTTCCCACATTCCTTACATGCATAGGGTTTCTCACCAGTATGAATTCTCTGATGTTCAATAAGTTGTGAACTAATTCTAAACACCTTTTCACATTCCATACATTTGTAAGGTTTCTCACCAGTATGAATTCTCTGATGTTCAGTAAGCTGTGAATGAAATCTAAATTCCTTGCCACATTCCATACATTTGTAAGGTTTCTCATCAGTATGAATTTTCTGATGTCGAGTAAGTTGTGCATGTATTCTAAAGAATTTGCCACAGAACGTGCATTCATAGGATTTCTCACCAGCATGGATTATCTGAAGTGGAGTAATTTTTCCAACTGCTCTGAAGGTTCTTGCATATTCCTTACATTTATAGCACTTCTCATCAGGATGAATTTTTTCATGTACACTAAGGTCTTTATAAAAATTAAATGTTTTCCCACATTGCATACACTTACAAGGTTTCACAGCTCTGTGAATTTTCAGTTGTAGGGTATGTGGGCCATCCACACCAAAGGTTTCCCAATATTTATTACATTCATATGTCTTCTCACCAGTATGTATGCTCTTGTATTCATCATAATTAAAGACCTTCCCATATTCCTTATATTCATAAGCTTTTTCACTATGATGAATACTCTGATGTAATGGAAAAGATTTTTGATTCTTATAAATGGGTTCTTTTTCAGAAATGATTTTCATTTGACTGTAGTATCCCACTTCAGGCCCTTGTAGTTCATTCCTGCTTTTACTTTGCCAGTCATTTCTGAAAATAGAGCTTTCAAAGCCAAGGGATTTATTATTTTCCATTACCTCCCACTGAGAACCAATGTTTTCAATAATGTTCTTTCCTACAGATAAATTCTCTGTTTCATATTTAGACTCCACATCTGAAAAAAAGAAGAAAACAAATTTTCTTCATATGTCACAAACATAGGTTTAAAAAGCAGAGGAGACAAACTGAAAATAATTCACAATATAAGTGAATGACTAAAATACTGTTATGAAATTGGAAGGCAAGGGGAGCTCAGAGAATAATAATAGCATATATAAGATTTTTGAGATTTGTGATAAGGGAAACAGAGTAAGTCAGTGAATCTGAACTTTAGGTATTAATCATCACCGGATGAGCTTCTCTTATAAGTACTGTATTCAGAAGCCTATCCAGACAAAATGAATCAATATCTATAGGTGTAGAAACTGGCTAGTCATCAATATCTTATAGAGATATTGCTAATTCAGATCAAAATTTGATAATCCATACCAACAATTTTTTGATGGTTTCTCTTCTCCTATAACAACATCCAAACAGTTTAATGTGGATAACAAGATGTTGTTTATAAGACCTCACTTGAATTAGTCCTCTTTCTCCTAATCTTTTCCACCATCCAGATCAAGCCACATTTCTCATGTTTTACAGCTAAGCACAGGATGATTCATCTCTCACAAATGGGTTTTATGTATGGCCAGCTTCTTTTCACTGTTCACAACTGAAAGTTACTATGCTCAGAAAAGGATGCAATAATTGAACATAATTACTTCTGTGTTCCAATAGCTAGCTATTCTAAAATCTATGTCACTATTCCAATATCTAGAGTTCCTTGTCCTCATGTCCCTTTTCTCAACTGCGTATTTACTAATTTTCTCTCCTGTTATGTCATTTATTTTCTTATTCCTTAAACTCTGTAGGGACAAATGCAATCATTATTTCAAGCACAACCAAATAACAAGCCCCAAGGACACAAAAGTTGATAATTATTAAGAAAGTAAATAATTAGATGAAAGGATACAAAATAAGAATAATGGTAAATATTTCAAAGATAAAGATAAGTTACCAGAGAACACAACTGATTATCAAAATCATTATGTCATAAGAATAATGTAAAAGTTATAGAATATATATCTCCCTACCTCCTCATCCATACACTATACTAAAAGTGATTACATATTTATTTATACTCTAGTGAGATACACACATATATAGAGATATATACACATACGTACAAATACATATATATAAAAGGTGGGTGTTTTGTAAGCAATTGTTCTCTAATTGCACCTCCATTTATACATATTGGTGTCTCTACAACTGCTCTTCATTCCCTCCTATGAAGAACTATGATTGCTTTCTTTATCCCACATATCAATCAAGATACTAAGATGGTTTATTTATCTTCAGAAGCATTTTTACTCTTATTCATCTGTCCTACTGAAATCCCAGACTTCATGCTTTTTCACAGATATTCCTTTCCATTTTCTTATAGCTAAAGCCAATTATTGCTATAGTTCCCCCAAAAGAATCACAATGTTATAGAAGCTATATACCATATTATAAGGTTTATGAAATTCTGAACAAAGATTTGGGGCTGAAAAGGGGAATATGTTAACTATGATATTAAAAGAGTGGTATGAGGAAGTCAGAGTGTAAGGGACCTTGTAAAAAAGGATTTGTTGGACACTGGCTGGATGTCGGCAATCAGATGAGGGAATAGCCTGAGGAAAATCCAAAAGGTCAGATGAACTTTGCATGATATGGGGCAAGAATAATTTCTCATGACTGAATAATGTTATGTGTAATAAATGTGAAATAATGCAAGTGTCATTATTTTACTGTATAACAATAAAACCACATAGCATGACGATATCAGTAAATCAAAAGCACTTCTACTTAGAAATGAAGAAATCCTCTACTAAATAACTGGTGAGTTAATGTGAAAATGTAATAAATTATAAAATTTTTAGAGAGCTACGATACTGAAAACATTATAACTTAGAATCTATGGAACTCAACTGTCATGGTCAGGTTCATGTATCAACTTGGCCAAGTGGTGGTACCTGTTTGTCTGGTTGGGCAAGTGCTGGCCTGTCTGTTGCAATGAGGACATTTCATAGAATTAGATCACGATCACGTCAGCTGCATCCACAGCTGATTCCATTTGTAATCAGCCAAAGGGAAGTGTCTTCTGCAATAAGTGATACTTAATCTAATCATGGGAAGCCTTTTAAGGAAGATTCAGAAGAGACAGGTTCTATTCCTGCTTTGGCTGGCGAGTCTCTCCTGTAGAGATCGTCCAGACCTTCCATCAGAGTTGTCGGCTTTACAGACTGACCTGCAGATTTTGGACTCTGCATTTCTGTGGTCACATGAGATACTTATATAAATTTTATATTTGTGATGTTCCCTGTTAATTCTGTTTCTCCAGAGAACTCTAATACATCAACTACATTGACCAGATTAAAAAAATAAGGATTTAAGTGCTTACATTAATAGAAATGAAAGAATGAAAATAACCAATGTACACAACCCATTCAGAAAGGTAGAAAAGAACAAAGTACACTGAAGAAAAAGTAAGGGGAGAAATTAATAAATATAAAAGAATGAGTTAGAAAATACATAAACAGAAAGCATAAATTAAAAAAATAAAAATGACAAAAGGGAAAGAAATCATCAGAGAAGGCATTTAAAAAAATGGTACGTGTTCAATAAATTTGAAATACAGACTAATGAATTATTTTCTAGGTAAATAAATATTCAAAACTAGCCTCAGAAGACACAAAAGCAAAAACATCAACTTTCTGGAAAGAGACAAAATATTAAAGACTCATCTCCCATATAACAAAAAGTTGCAAGCATTCCTTTTGCCTAGGTTGTGGCCTCTAAATACTGTATCTGCCTTAATGAACCAGGGCTCTTAGAGAAAAGGTCTGAATGATGATCTGGAGCAGGGATGGTATAAGATGTGCCTTCGACTACTCTGTCAGTAAGCAAGTAAGCTTTAAAATATTAATGAGTCACGTCAGAAGACACAAATCAGTTGAAGGGGCTAAGGCAGGCTGCCATTTTGACAATATAAGAACCAAAGCAGGAAATAAAAAGTTTGCATACTAAAACATATTAAATCAATCAATGAAAGGATGAATAAGTAGATAAATAATAAACACATAAATGAATAAAAGGAATATCAATATAATGAAAAAGAAAAGACCTAAAGAACTCACTTCTAACCAATTTAGATACCTGGCCTACATTAGAGAAAGTACAGGGTAAGCCAGGGACATCAGAAACCAAGAATAAATTCAAAGACTAAAGAATCAAGTCAAAGGTATACCGAAATCACTATAAATTCATACAACTGGGTTTCAAAAATACTATGGTGGAATAAAGTATATTGAACCAATGAAATTCAATATATTCATGAAACATAAAAAAGGAAACTTCAGAAAAACTTGAAATGTACCATTTGAGGTGACTAGTTAGTCATTTAAAGGCCATGTTCAAGCATTTTTCCTGCCTTTCCCATTAGAGCACCATTTTCAGTTTATCAAAGAGCATGAGGGGAACCAATAAATGTAGAGAGGATGACGGATTTAGAAAAACACTGATTTAGGTGAGAAACTTCAATTGTTGTAAAAATCATTATGTGAATCACTGATAGGAAACTATTACATATTCACAGATTGCCAAAATACAATCACACAGATTCTTTTGTGACCATACTACATGAATTAACTCTGTACCCATAACTGTCTTTTGCATTACCCTGCTTACTTTTCTTCATGGCATGTATTGCTTTATGATATATTTTCAATTCATTTGTTTATCTGCTTATTATACCTCTCACTTACTAGCATGTCAATTCCATGAAAGCAGGGTCTGTATTGGTCTTGCTCACCATGGTACTGTTGGGCTAGCATAGTATCTGGCTCTTGTAGACACTAAATAAATATTAACTATGTGAATGAGCAAATTTTTTGTCAGTTAAGGCAAATATATAAGTCTAAATACAGAAGAGGAAGTGGAATACTGTTGGTTGCATTGGGAAAGATCTTAATTTGCTTCTTCAGGTTCACAGCACTTTTTGAAAGGAGTTTCCCAACAAAAACATCACAAGGACCCATGTCTTCTTTGACCACAGTTAGGCTTTTCCTCTGATGATGGCTTTCTTTGCTTCATCAGCTATCACTTACTGGCCCTGCCTTCTTATCACATCCCTTGCAACCCTCCAGACACTCCTTCCCTTCCTTCAATAGATGATCACAACTGGCTTAGAATTGGAAATCTTCCTTACAACAAAGAAACCTGACATATTAGTATAAAAATTATAAGAATCATAACCAACTTTAAAGAATGCTTTTGAGAATTGGTTAAATTTTTAAAAAGTAAAATAAAAGTCATATTGATAAAGACTTCAGAAAATAGAAATGTGAGGGGATGGAAATAACATTTACCTCAGAGTGGTCACAGAATTACGAAGCATTAAGAGGCAGGACAGGTAAAGAAAGTTCTTATTTTATTTAAACCTAAGCCAACACTGTCTTGAGAGGCAGTATAGGGTAACAATTAAGAATGATGCTTTGGTGCTAGACTACCTGGATAGAAAACCTGCTTCTCATAATAACTGGCTATGTAACCTTAGACTCTACGTCTCAAGTGATCTCTTCTGTAAAATGATAATACCAATAGTATTTATGTCATAGGATTGTTGTAAGAATTAAATGAGTCAAAACATATAAAGTACTTAGAACAGGGCCTGGTACAAGGCAAGAACTATGTTAACTGGAAGAAAAACATAGCTTTGTAAAACATTAAAAGATCCTTGCTGGAATACTGATTTAATGTTAAATGCAAAGTTCTTTAACCACAAGGGAGGTATAAGACAATACTTGTATGGCAGGAAATGAATTTGAATCCTATTTATCAATCCATAAACATATAAATTGTAGAGATTCTTTAAGTAGTCAGAACAAATCAGGACCCAGAACAAATCAGGACTCAGTGTTTTAGCTATTATCCCTGAAGGTGGGTAAGAAGATAACATAAAACCTCTATAGTAATTCCAAATTTAAGCACATTATAACATCTTAATGGTTATGCTATAAGTGTTCCAAGAGTCAAATCCTGCTCCCTGGGTATCAAGGAAGGTAAAATTATATGAAGGGCCTGAGAAAGATATGAACATCATGAAGAATGATGAAGGTGCTAATGGAAGTTATCATCTGTACAAATCAAAACTCAACCCATCCCCTTGGAAACAGGGAGAAGAAATTCACCTAGTTTCTTAAAGCTAACCTTGAGTTCACCGACATATTCTAAATCATTTGAGACAGACAAATTTACCCAATGAAACCAAGTTGCTGTAGTTCTCCATCATCACATCCCAGTATAAGTTCCTCTGAGGAGAATCCAGATATTCCCACTCCTCCTGAGAAAAGTCAATGACCACATCCCTGAAGGTGACCAATTCCTGAAACAACAAACCTATGTATTAGATATAAAATTGAAAGAAATATTTTCAAAAAAAGAGGAGAAATAAAGAATTTCATTACAGAAAGGGATCTAAACAGTAAATGAGTTGGCCAGGAGTAGAAACCTATGGCATGGGGAGTAAGGAAATTAGTGCTTCTGAACAAGACTATCTACATGTCTCTAAATATTTCGGTTGATTCAGAGAAATATTCCTGTATATGAAGAGATTTTTTCATTACCCAAACATGTCTAGAAATGAATAAAATAATCAATTGAAGAATCTCTATCTAGAAAATATGTTATGACCAAAATTTAGAAATTTATCGCAGCTCAAGTTCATTCGTATATCACGTAACATTATTTCATGCATGATAAGAATTATTCCTTTTAATGAAAAATTATTTAATAAATGCATTTTAGTGGCTTTAGAGTATTCTACTCAGTGAAAATATATCAGTTTTAATCATGGTTTTATAACTAGATAGGTTTTACTCCTTAACCAATTAGAGTTAGACAAGATCTCCAATTCTGGGAGTCTATAATCATTTGCTATCTATAGATGACTGAAACCAGTCAACCACAAATCCGTCTACCTGGAAACACAGGTTGGTGGATAAATTGAGTTTGCCCATGTGTTGTCAAATAGATCCATCTGCTTTTTTTCTCTATCCAAGGATGTGACAAGGGATACAAAATGCCTCCAACTAGAGATTTCATTCTATTCTGTAATTGTTCTTATTAACTGACTGAGCACATAGGAGTGTTGGACATTATTTGGACAAGAGACAAGCACACAGGAGGAACACTGTGTTGTTTGATTCCAGCCTTGTGAGAAAGTAAAAAATTGTGGAATGTAGGACAGGCTCTTTATTAGGACTTTTTGGCAGGAAGTTTCAGAAAAAGGAAACATTCACAAGCCATAAATGACTATATGCAAAAAAGAGAGAAATTGCAACTTACATGATCCATACTTAAAACTGAAAAAATTGGTCAGACAATTCCACTTCTGGCATGACAGTTTGAGGACCTCCACGGATATGCTCCCCAGTGAAACTGGTGAAAATTATTTAAAAACAAAACGTCCATTTAAAGTTTCTGGATATGGCCCTACGGACACACAGAAAACAAAGAAACATTTATTCATTTATTCTCTGAAACTCTGTAAGAATTGTGAGAGTTTGTGAAATTTGAACCAGCACCTGTACTTCCTCACTCCTCCCATCTCTGTGAGAAAAAAATTACTCTAGACTGATGCAACCGTGAATCCTCCAGGGGTTCTAAGTTAGAGGGTTCTCTTCCCAGGAGGGGCAGGATATGAGTATTTCTCAACCCCAGTTACCTGTAGCTCAGGCTAAGTTCTGGGTCAGTGCAGTAGAGGAGTCAGGGATCCCTTTTCTATAACTGAGAAATTGGAATTTAAGGGATGCTGTCAAATACTGAAACCCTATATAGATATTCCTCTTTACTTTCTGATATATTGGAGTAGACAGAGGGAAATATCTGAATTCTCTAAATTGTAATCCAGCTGCCTTGACCTCTAATAATGATTGTGTAACTTTTATCTTCTGCCCCTGTGACTGTAAAAACCTTGCAACTGACCTTCATTTGTCCCCAATTATCCAGTTTTTCAACTTTTAGAATGTTGTAATCACTCAAGACAACCCCTAATGTTTATTAATGAAAGGACCCAGGTCAGCTTAAAACTAGCCAACCCCATGTCCAAAATAATCTTGATAACCAAGACTGGATGTAACCAAAGTGGGGTCACTTGACATGCACAGCTTAGACTTTAACCTATAAGTCACCTACACCTCATTTGTAGTACTCTATCACATACCTTCTGTACCTAAGCATGTAATCAACCTGCACATGCTCAACAATTAACTCACCTCTAATTATATCATCTGGGGCCACTGTGCTCATTATCCTAAACCCTGTCCATCTTTTTCTCTAATAAAACAATCAGAATTACTGTAGTTTGGGGAAACTGATTTTGGGACAATAGGCCATCTGCTGTCCTTCCATGTGCATAGTAAAAAAACTTTTTCTCTCTTTGAAACCCTGTGTCTCAGCAGGTCATTTGAGCGCATCAGGCAAAAGAATTTACTACCTTTGTCTGGTAACACTTACACCCAGTTCCCACTTGTCTGGTAACACTTACACCCAGTTCGCACTTGAGAAATAGAGGCTCTGCCATGGACACAGCACCACTAAGAATACTGGGGTTCTCTTGTGTCTGATGCTCCTTTTATCTATGGTACGGACAGATGAGTAAAACATATGGATTAAAAATAAATAAATAATAGGGGGAACAAATGTTAAATTTAGTAGATTGAAATGCTAGTGAACAATGAAAGGAAGTGGCAAGGGGTATAGAAAAAAATAGGGGAAACAAAAGCTAAAATATGTTGGGTAGATGGAAATACTAGCAGTCAATGAGAGGGAGGGGTTAGGAGTATGGTATGTATGAGTTTTTTTCTTTTTATTTCTTTTTCTGAATTGATACAAATGTTTTAAGAAATGATCATGGTGATGAATATACAACTATGTGATGATATTGTGAGTTATTGATTATATACCAAGAATAGAATGATCATATTGTAAGAATGTTCATGTTTGTATGTTGTTATCCTTTTAAAAAAAATTTAAATAAAAAAAAAAAGGAATACTAGGGTTCTGATCACTTTTGCCCTGGCTTGTGGGGTGGCAAGTCAAAGAAAATTGGAGCTACTGTACCCCCAATACACCAAGTGATCACTTCCTAAAGTAGGGGTACACTTAGAAAACTGTTGTGAAAAACAGTAAAAGACAGCACTAGAGTCACTGCCCAGAGATTTTTCCCAGGAGAAGAAACAGATAATAGAATAGAGAGCTCTAAATCTCTCCCCAAAGAACTGATTTTATTTGCAATAATGTAGAAGTTTAAATCTAAAGCTATTCTCAAAAACTGTGGATGTTTTGCTGAAGGCAGTAAGAAAATTTATAAGATTCACTGATGAAGAATCTAGCTTATGTTGGCCAGATTATTTTGGCCAGCTACTTTGTGGAGAGAAATGTGGATGGGGAGAGCCCTCTTATTGTCAGAAGAAATCTCAAACACTGACCTTGGGAACTACACTTCAAAGTAACCCAAATTTGACTGCAATAATCTGTGAAGCAATTTAGTCCCTCAGCCATTTTTTTTCATTTTTTTTAAATACCAAAAGCACCAAACAAATGCAAACATTATTAACTTTTGATCATTCCGTTCTACATATATATTCAGTAATTCACAATATCATCACATAGTTGCATATTCATCATCATGATCATTTCTTAGAACATTTGCATCTATTCAGAAAAAGAAACAAAAAGAAAACAGAAAAAAATGCATACATACCATACCCCTCACCCTTCCCTCTCACCGATCACCAGCACTTCAATCTAAATTTATTTTAACATTTGTTCCCCCATTATTTATTTTTATTCCATATGTTTTACTTGTCTGTTGATAAAACAGACAAAAGGAGCATCAGACACAAGGTTCTCACAATCACAGTCACACTGTGAAAGCTTTATCATTACACAATCATCTTCAAGAAACATGGCCACTGGAACACAGCTTTACATTTTCAGGCAGTTCCCTCCAGGCTCTCCACTACATCTTGACTAATAAGGTGCTATCTACTTAATGCATAAGAATAACCTCCAGGATAACCTCTTGACTCTACAATCTTTCAGCCATCGACACTTTATTGTGTCTCATTTCACTCTTCCCCCTTTTGGTAGAGAAGGTTTTCTCAATCCCTTGATGCTGAGACTCAGCTCATTCTAGGATTTCTGTCCCACGTTGTCAGGAAGATCCACACCCCTGGGGGTCATGTCCCACATAGATGGGGGAGGGTGGTGAGTTTGCTTGTTGTGTTGGCTGGAGAGAAAGTCCACATCTGAGCAACAAAAGAGGTTCTTTTGGGGGTGACTCTTAGGCCTAATGTTTAGTAGGCTTGACCTATCCTTTGTGGAGTTAAGTTTCATATGAACAAACCCCAAGATTGGGGGCTCAGCCTATTGCTTTGGTTGTCTGCACTGCTTGTGAGAATATCAAGAATTCAACTTGGGGAAATTGAATTTTCCCCCTTTCTCACCATTCCCCCAAGGGGACTTTGCAGATACTTTTTTATTCACTCTTCAAATCACTCCCTTCAGGCATTTTTAAAACAGTAGAGCCATCAGTCAAAATTAATAGAGCTTAATAGCTGGGTATGGTCAGGGAAATAAACAATGAAAGACAGCCCTGCTAAAATCACTGTTATTGGAAAGGACTATGGGAGTAGAAAGGCTATGCCCAAAGGAGCAACATTAGAGGTTTCACACTGCAGGGAGAAAACAGATTTCATTAAAATTATCCAGACAGTTATCAAGTAAAACAGGAGACAGGTGGGGGCAAATATGTATTGGATTAAGGAAATGACTCCAGGTGGTAACTCAAATCCACAGAAACAAATGAAGAGAACCACAAATTAGAAACAAGAAAGCTAACACAGCAAAAGATATATATATATAAAAGCTCTCCTACATTCTTTAAAAGACATACAATTATATAAAGTAACAATTATAACAATGATGGTTGGGATTGAAACATTTATAGCTGTAATATATTTTAAAATATTAGCACAAAGAGCTATATAATAGTATCATTTCTCACTGGAATGAAATTAGTATAACTCTGAAGCTGTTTCTGATGAGTTAAGATGTGCATGGTAAGTATTAGAGCAATCACCAGGAAATAATTATAAAAATATACAGTGAAAAATCATTAAAGGACTTAAAATGCACATTAGTAGATATTTATTTAAGGCAAGAAAAAGCAATAATGAGGGAATAGAGGAACATAAAGTAAAACGGCAGACACAAATCCAACCATATCAACAATAACATTAAATATGGATGAACTGAACAACTGAATCAGGGAAAGATGGTCAGACTGGATTAAAAAGATTGGATTAAAAAAACCAAGATCGGGTAGGCGTGGCTCAGCAGGCAGAGTTTTTGTCTGCCATGCTGGAGACCTGGGTTCAATTCCCGGTGCCTATCCACACCAAAATCAAAACAAAACAAAAAACAACAGACACTGTGGGGGATGGGGGCCAATGTGCACGTTTGAGTTCATCCTCCAGAACAACTACTAAATAATCAGAAACAGTACAGAACAGCTCCTGGGGCCATGTCAGTGACTGGACACACAGTGTATCCCAGTCTGGACCAGCTGGACCAGCTGCAAGCCTCCCCAGAACCGTGAGTTTCCCAAGCCACGGTGGCTGGTGCCCCTCCCCCACAGGCTGCTTCCCAGAGGGGAATGGAAAGAGACTTTAACAGCAGCAGAGACTGAGCCCAACCAAACACCAATTGTGGCATTAATCAACAAATTCTGACTACTAAAAATAGGCTCCCAGCTCAGGTGAACCTGGTCAAAGCAGAGGTCGCTCATTTTTGCCCTGGCACCAAGGGGGCAGAAAAAGAAAAAAAAAAGGAAACACAGGTTTTTGTGGCTGTGTTTCTACAAAGGCTTGACTGCCTCTGGATTCAGTGACAGGACTTCTCAGGCTGCAACTGCCCCAGGCATAGGCAGCAACAAGCTTCTTTCAGGGTGTGTCTTGAGCCTGTGCCTTCCCCAGGGGAGGGGTGAAGCCCAGCTCAGGTGGAATCCATCCTTCAAGGAATTCAGACACCAGGGCTTGGTAATTTGAAGCTATTAAAACCAGCTTACAACCTCTCCTCTGTCTCCACCATGCCCCCAGCAGGGAGAGTCTGCCAAAGTTAAAGGTACCGCATCATCTTATGCTGGTGGGACCTGCAGGCAGATAAATGTCACATACTGGGCAGGATAAGAAAAACAGAGTCTAGAGACTTCACAGTAAAGTCTTTCAACCTGCTGGGTCTCACCCTCAGGGAAAATCGACACAGGTGACTCCTTCCCCCTGATAGGAGGCCAGTTTGGTCTGGGAAAACCTGGTTGGGGTCTATAATACCTACGTAGACTCTACTAAGTGTTGGCGGCTGGGGGGGGGGGGCACCATACAAGCAGGGCAAGAAACAAGAGCCAAAAAATTCTCCTCTGTTAAATATAACCTAAGCTAAAGGTCCAGAAAAAGCTGAACTGAATGTCAAAGAACAGATAGACAACAAATTCATCCAGCAAGAAAACCCTAGGTAAAAGAAGTGAAAGCAATCTCCAGAATAAACTAGTCAAGGTAATTAAATGTCTAGACGCCAGCAAAAAATAACAAATCTCACCAGGAAAATCGAGGATATGGCCCAGTCAAAGGAACAAACCAACAATTCAAATGACATACAGGAGCTGAAACAATTAATTCAGAATATATGAACAGACAAGGAAAACCTCATCAAAAACCAAAATCAATGAAAAAAAACCAAATATCCTCAGGAGGATATGAAGAAGGCAAGGAATGAACAAAAAGAAGAAATGAAAAGTCTGAAAAAAGAAATCATAGAACTTATGGGAATGAAAGGCACAGTAGAAGAGATGAAAAAAACAATGGAAACCTACAACGGTAGATTTCGAGAGATAGAACATAGGATTAGTGAACTGGAGGACGGAACATCTGAAATCCGACAAGAAAATGAAACTATAGGGAAAAAAATGGAAAAATATGAGCAGGGACTCAGGGAATTGAATGACAATATGAAGCGCACGAATATATGTGTTGTGGGTGTCCCAAAAGGAGAAGAGAAGGGAAAAGGAGAAAAACTAATAGAGGAAATTATCACTGAAAAATTTTCAACTCTTATGAAAGACTTAAAATTACACATCCAAGAAGTGCAGCATACCCCAAAGAGAAGATCCAAATAGACGTACTCCAAGACACTTACTAATCAGATCTCAGAGGTCAAAGAGAAAGAGAGGATCTTGAAAGCAGCAAGAGAAAAGCAATCCATCACATACAAGGGAAACCCAATAAGGCTATGCGTAGATTTCTCAGCAGAAACCATGGAGGCGAGAAGACAGTGGGATGATGTATTTAAATTACTAAAAGAGAAAAACTGCCAACCAAGAATTCTATATCCAGCAAAATTGTCCTTCAAAAATGAGGGGGAAATTAAAACATTTTCAGACAAAAAAATCACTGAGAAAATTTGTGACCAAAGGACCAGCTCTGCAAGAAATACTAAAGGGAACACTAGAGACAGATGTGAAAAGACAAAAGAGAGAGGTGTGGAGAAGAGTGTAGAAAGGAAGACTAAGAGTAAAGGTAAAAAGAAGAAAAATCAGATATGACATATAAAATCCAAAAGGCAAAATGGCAGAAGAAAGTACCACCCATGCAGTAATAACACTCAATGTTAATGGATTGAACTCCCCAATCAAAAGACATAGACTGGCAGAATGGATTAAAAAATAGGACCCTTCTATATGCTGTCTACAGGAAACACATCTTAGACCCAAAGATAAACATAGGTTGAAAGTGAAAGGTTGGGAAAAGATATTTCATGCAAATAACAACCAGAAAAGAGCAGGAGTAGCTATACCAATATCCAAAAAATTAGACTTCAAATGTAAAACAAAAAACAACAACAAAAACCAAGATCCAATTTTATGCTGTCTATAGGAGATACACTTTATATTCAAAGATCTAAATAGAAAGAAAGGGGATAGAAAAAGATATGCCATGCTAACAGCAAGTGTAGATTTTAGCAAGTATAAAAAGAATCAATACAATTTGAAGATAGTTCAATTAAGATTATTCAGACGGAGGAGCAGAAAGAGAAAATAATGAAGAAAAGAAAACAGAGCCCAAGAGACCTGTGAGACACCATCAAGTACGTCAGTGTATGCATAATGGGTGTCCCAGAGGGAGAGAAGAAATAGAAACAGACAGAAAGCACATTTGAAGAAATAATGACCCAAAACTTCCCAGGATAAAAAAAGAGATGGACATCAAGACATATTATAGTAAAGCTGTACAAAGACAAAGACAAAAAGAGATCCTTGAATCCAGTATGACAGTAGCAACTCCTCATGTATAATCTTTAAAAAGATTACCAGCCAATTCATCTTCAGAAACCGTGGAAGACAGAAGGCAATGTGATAATTTGTTTCAAGTACTGAAAGCAAAGTACTGTTAACCAAGAATTTTATATCAGACAAAATATCCTTCAAAAATAAAGGAGAAATCAAAAAACATTCCCAGATAACAATAAAAATTGAGGGAGTTCACCACCAGTGAACTTGCCCTACAAGAAAGATGTCCTTCAGGCTGAAATGAAAGGGCAATAAAGTATAACTTGAAGTCACATGATGAAATAGAAAGCAAAGGTACAGGTGGCTATATAAGTAAATATAAAGCCAGTATTATTACATTTTTGGTTTGTAAGTCCTCTTTTTATTTCCTACATGAGTTAAATAAAAAAAATGCAGAAAATAATAATTATAATCTAAGTGTACAGGCACAAATGTATAAAGATGTAATTGTGACATTATCAACATAAAGGCAAATGGAAGGAGCTGTGTAAATGTAAAATGTATAAATGTAAGCTGTATAAGTGTATAAATGTAAAATTTATAAAGATGTAATTGTGACATTATCAACATAAAGACAGAAGGAAGGAGCTGTATAGAAGCAGAGATTTTATGTACCATTGAAACTAACTTGGTGTGCAGTAAAGAGTTGACTTGGCAGATCTAGAATGTTTGAACACTGCCTATTACAGAAAAAAGGAAAAGCCCTTGATCAGCCACTGGCCCATGGAATATCTTGCTTGGTGTAAGTATGTCTTTAGATACCAGGGGCCTGGGGGCATGCCAGATAGTTCATGCTGATAATGTAATTTATGGTGGAAGGTGTTGGGCCACACTGAATCAGCATGACTTCATGAGAGGCTGGAAGGGGGCCAGCTACATAGACCCTCCATTAAAGTTATATGACCAACCACCATTAAAAACCCTGGATATCAAGGCTTGGGTGAGCTTCCCTGGTGGGTAATAGTCCATATCTGTTGTCACATACTACTGTTGGAGAATTAAGGGCTGTCTGCATGACACCACTAGGAAAGGACAACTGGAAGCCTATCTTGTTCTCTCCTGGACTCTGTCCTACGTGACTTTTACCTTTGTGATTTTAATCTGTATCCATTCATTGTAATAAACCCTAAGTGTGAGCCTAACAGCTTTTCTGTTATACTCACAGAATTGAGTATATAGCAATTATATACTCTCTCTCTCTCTCTCTCTCTCTCTCTCTCTCTCTCTATATATATATATATATATATATATATATATATAGTTACAACCACATGCACTAAAAAAACAAAGCCCTAAAATATATAAGGCAAATATTAATGGAATTAGGGGAAAATGATTCTATAATAATAGTTGAGTGATTTCAATATACTACTTCGATAATGGAGAGAATAACTAGGCAAAAGATCAACAAGAAAATAGAGCACTTTAACAATATTAAAAAACAACTAGAACCCAAAACATGTATAGAATACTCCACCCAAAAATAGCAGAATATTTATTTTCAAGTGCATATGGAGCATCCTCCAGGATAGATCACAATGAGGACACTAAACAAATCTCAATAAATTTTAAAAGACATCATACAAAATATCATTTCTGATTTTAAAGGAATGAATTTATAGAAATCAGTAACAGAAGGAAACTGGAATATTCATGAATATGTGAAAATTAAACAACACTGTTAAACCAATGTGTAGAAGAAAATGTCACTAGGGAAATTAGAAAATACTTTAAGATGAAATAAAATTAAAAAAGAGGTATTCCAAAACTTATAGAATGCAACTAAAGCATGGCTCAGGGGAAAATTTATTGTTACAAACACCTACAGTAAAATGGAAGAAATACCCCAAATCAACAAACCATCCCAGAACTTGAAAAAGAACAAACGAAACCCAAAGCCACGTGACAGAAGGAAATAATAAAGACTAGATGGAAATGAATGAAATAAAGAATAGAAACGCATAAGACAATCAATGAACTCAAAACTTGTTTTTGGAAAAAAATCAAAATATTTGACAAACCTTTAGAGAGAGACTACGAAAAAAGAAAGAAGACTCAAATTATCAATATCAAAAATGAAAATGGAGACTGCTTGGTTTGGTAAAGCTGCCAGAATGTAATACTCCATAAATAAGTTGGCTTTTACAAAGGGGACTTATTAAGATACAAATTACAATTCTAAGGCTGTAAAAATATCTAAATTAAGGCATCAATAAGAGGATATCTTTTCAGAGGAAAGGCTGCTGGCACCCATCACATTGACATGGAAAGGCACATGGCCTCCTCTCCAAAATATCTCTGTGGGTGTTTCCTTTCTCTCTTAGCTTCTCTCGGCTCCAAGCTCTCTCCAAAATGTCTCCTTCTTAAAGGACTTCAGCAAGCAGATTAAGACCAACCTTGAGTGGACAGAGTCACATCTCCATGGAAACGACCTAATCAAAAGGTCCCATCCAACAATAGATCTGCCCTGGTAAGAATGGATTAGAAGAACATGGCTTTTCTGGGGTTCATAACAGTTACAAACCAACACAGGGACATTATATCCAACCCACAGGAAAAAAAAAGCATCACAAGAGAAAAGTATGAATAATTGGAAATCAAATGATAGATAATATAGATTACATGGACAAATTCCTAGAAACACACAAACTACCAAACTGACTCAAATATATAAAGAAAATCTTAATACAACAGAGACTGGATAAGTAATCATAAACTTCTGTAAAAGTAAGCCAAAGAGAAGATGGCTCCACTGGGAATTTAATCAAATCTTTAAAGAAGAATGAACCCCATCCTTCTCAATCGCTTCTAAAACAGAAGAACAGGGAATACTTCCTAACTCTTTCTGAGGCCAGTATTACCCTTACACTAGGTTCAGACAAAGATATTATAAGTAAAAAAAACCAATATCCCTTTTGAATAGATAATAGATATCTAATAACGCTCAACAAAATACTAGCAAATGGAGTCCTGCAGCATACTGAAATGTTTATACACCATGCCGAAGTGGGGATTTATCCCAGGAATGCAAGGGAGAGTCAACTTACAGGAATCAATAAATGTAATATACCATATTAATATAAATGAAGGCCAGTGTGGGAAAATTTATGGTTCCTCAAAAACATAACCATACTTCCAGAGAAGACGGTGGCTTAGTAAGACGCGCGGATCTTAGTTCCTCCTCCAGGACAGCTACTAGGGGAGTAGAAACGATACAGAACAGCTCCCGGAGCCATGACAGAGATCAAAAAGACAGCGTACCCCATCCTGGAACGGCTGACTGGCTGAGAGAACCTGCTCCGGTGAGATCGCCGAGGGGCGCGGGCTTCCCCGGGCGGGGCGGCAAGCGGCCGGAGTCCCTCTCTTCCTCCTTCCTGGGCCAGCTGGCAGAACTGGGCAGGTGGTCCCCTCAAGCCGTGGCGGCTGGCGCCCCCACCAAGTGCGGGCCCCCGGACGAACTGAGAGAATTGGATTGGAAATCCCTAGGCCACGGAGATCGGTGACCGGGGTGGGGGGGTCCCTTCCAAACACATGACTCCCCGGTCTGGCGGGGAACGGTGCACTCTCCCGGGCCGGGGCGGCTGGCGCCCTCCCACCACGCTTGGCACCCCGGGCCGACTAGGAAATTCGGACGGGCGCTTTCCCGAGCTGCGGCGGCCGGCGACCCTCCCCGCGTTCGGACCCCCGGGTCGGCTGGCACTCTTCCAAGACGCTTCGGCTGGCGAACCTCCCCCACGGCGAGAGTTTTCCAAAGTTAAAGGACCCACAGCACCTTTTACTGGTGGGACCCGCAGACAAACGTGTGCCATGAGCGCCACCTACTGGGCAGGATAAGAAAAACAGAAACCAGAGATTTCACAGAAAAATCTTTCAACCTGTTGGGTCCAACACCCAGGGAAATCTGACTAAATGCCCAGACACCAGCAGAAGATAACGGATCACGCTCAAAAAATTGAAAATATGGCCCAGTCAAAGGAACAAGCCAATAGTTCAAATGAGATACAGGAGCTGAGACAACTAATGCTGAATATACGAACAGAAATGGAAAACCTCTTCAAAAACGAAACCGATAAATTGAGGGAGGACATGAAGAAGACATGGGCTGAACAAAAAGAAGAAATAGAAAAACTGAAAAAACAAATCACAGAACTTATGGAAGTGAAGGAAAAAGTAGAAGATGGAAAAAACAATGGATACCTACAATGATAGATTTAAAGAGACAGAAGATAGAATTAATGATTTGGAGGATGGAACATCTGAATTCCAAAAAGACACAGAAACTATCGGGAAAAGAATGGAAAAATTTGAACAGGGTATCAGGGAACTCAAGGACAATATGAACCGCACAAATATACGTGTTGTGGGTGTCCCAGAAGGAGAAGAGAAGGGAAAAGGAGGAGAAAAGCTAATGGAAGAAATTATCACTGAAAATTTCCCAACTCTTATGAAAGACCTAAAATTACAGATCCAAGAAGTGCAGCGCACCCCAAAGAGATTAGACCCAAATAGGCGTTCCCCAAGACACCTACTAGTTAGAATGTCACAGGTCAAAGAGAAAGAGAGGATCTTGAAAGCAGCAAGAGAAAAACAATCTGTCGCATACAAGGGAAACCCAATAAGACTATGTGTAGATTTCTCAGCAGAAACCATGGAAGCTAGAAGACAGTGGGATGATATATTTAAATTACTAAAAGAGAGAAACTGCCAACCAAGACTCCTATATCCAGCAAAATTGTCCTTCAAAAATGAGGGAGAAATTAAAACATTCTCAGACAAAAAGTCACTGAGAGAATTTGTGACCAAGAGACCAGCTCTGCAAGAAATACTAAAGGGAGCACTAGAGTCAGAAACGAAAAGACAGAAGAGAGAGGTATGGAGAACAGTGTAGAAAGAAGGAAAGTCAGATATGATATAGATAATACAAAAGGCAAAATGGTAGAGGAAAATATTATCCAAACAGTAATAACACTAAATGTTAATGGACTGAATTCCTCAATCAAAAGACATAGACTGGCAGAATGGATTAAAAAACAGGATCCTTCTATATGCTGTCTACAGGAAACACATCTTAGACCCAAAGATAAACATAGGTTGAAAGTGAAAGGTTGGGAAAAGATATTTCATGCAAATAACAACCAGAAAAGAGCAGGAGTGGCTATACTAATATCCAACAAATTAGACTTCAAATGTAAAACAGTTAAAAGAGACAACGACGGACATTATATACTAATAAAAGGAACAATTAAACAAGAAGACATAACAATCATAAATATTTATGCACCAAACCAGAATGCCCCAAAATACGTGAGGAATGCACTGCAAACACTGAAAAGGGAAATAGACACATATACCATAATAGTTGGAGACTTCATTCACCACTCTCATCAATGGACAGAACATCTAGACAGAGGATCAATAAAGAAATAGAGAATCGGAATATTACTATAAATGAGCTAGACTTAACAGACATTTATAGGACATTACATCCCACAACAGCAGGATACACCTTTTTCTCAAGTGCTCACGGATCATTCTCAAAGACAGACCATATGCTGGGTCACAGCGCAAGTCTTAACAAATTTAAAAAGATTGAAATCATACACAACACTTTCTCGGATCATAAAGGAATGAAGTTGGAAATCAATAATAGGCGGAGTGCCAGAAAATTCACAAATATGTAGAGGCTCAACAACACACTCTTAAACAACGAGTGGGTCAAAGAAGAAATTGCAAGAGAAATTAGTAAATACCTCGAGGCGAATGAAAATGAAAACACAACATATCAAAACCTATGGGACGCAGCAAAGGCAGTGCTAAGAGGGAAATTTATTGCCCTAAATGCCTATATCAGAAAAGAAGAAAAGGCAAAAATGCAGGAATTAACTGTCCACTTGGAAGAACTGGAGAAAGAACAGGAAACTAATCCCAAAGCAAGCAAAAGGAAAGAAATAACAAAGATCAGAGCAGAAATAAATGAAATTGAAAACATGAAAACAATAGAGAAAATCAATAAGACCAGAACTTGGTTCTATGAGAAAATCAATAAGATTGATGGGCCCTTAGCAAGATTGACAAAAAGAAGAAGAGAGAGGATGCAAATAAATAAGATCAGAAATGGAAGGGGAGACATAACCACTGACCTCACAGAAATAAAGGAGGTAATAACAGGATACTATGAACAACTTTACACTAATAAATACAACAATTTAGAGGAAATGGATGGGTTCCTGGAAAGACATGAACAACCAACTTTGACTCAAGAAGAAATAGATGACCTCAACAAACCAATCACAAGTAAAGAAATTGAATCAGTCATTCAAAAGCTTCCCCAAAAGAAAAGTCCAGGACCAGACGGCTTCACATGTGAATTCTATCAAACATTCCAGAGAAAACTAGTACCAACTCTCCTCAAACTCTTCAAAAAAATCGAAGTGGAGGGAAAACTACCTAATTCATTCTATGAAGCCAACATCACCCTCATACCAAAACCAGGAAAAGATATTACAAAAAAAGAAAACTACAGACCAATCTCTCTAATGAATATAGATGCAAAAATCCTCAATAAAATTCTAGCAAATCGAATCCAACAACACATTAAAAGAATTATACATCATGACCAAGTAGGATTCATCCCAGGTATGCAAGGATGGTTCAACATAAGAAAATCAATTAATGTAATACACCATATCAACAAATCAAAGCAGAAAAATCACATGATCATCTCAATTGATGCAGAGAAGGCATTTGACAAGATTCAACATCCTTTCCTGTTGAAAACACTTCAAAAGATAGGAATACAAGGGAACTTCCTTAAAATGATAGAGGGAATATATGAAAAACCCACAGCTAATATCATCCTCAATGGGGAAAAATTGAAAACTTTCCCCCTAAGATCAGGAACAAGACAAGGATGTCCACTATCACCACTATTATTCAACATTGTGTTGGAGGTTCTAGCCAGAGCAATTAGACAAGAAAAAGAAATACAAGGCATCAAAATTGGAAAGGAAGAAGTAAAACTATCACTGTTTGCAGACGATATGATACTATATGTTGAAAACCCGGAAAAATCCACAACAAAACTACTAGAGCTAATAAATGAGTACAGCAAAGTAGCAGGTTACAAGATCAACATTCAAAAATCTGTAGCATTTCTATACACTAGTAATGAACAAGCTGAGGGGGAAATCAAGAAACAAATCCCATTTACAATTGCAACTAAAAGAATAAAATACCTAGGAATAAATATAACTAAAGAGACAAAAAACCTATATAAAAAAAACTACAAAAAACTGTTAAAAGAAATCACAGAAGAACTAAATAGATGGAAGGCCATACTGTGTTCATGGATTGGAAGACTAAATATAGTTAAGATGTCAATCCTACCTAAATTGATTTACAGATTCAATGCAATACCAATCAAAATCCCAACAACTTATTTTTCAGAAATAGAAAAACCAATAAGCAAATTTATCTGGAAGGGCAGGGTGCCCCGAATTGCTAAAAACATCTTGAGGAAAAAAAACGAAGCTGGAGGTCTCGCGCTGCCTGACTTTAAGGCATATTATGAAGCCACAGCAGTCAAAACAGCATGGTATTGGCATAAAGATAGATATATCGACCAATGGAATCGAATAGAGTGCTCAGATATAGACCCTCTCATCTACGGACATTTGATCTTTGATAAGGCAGTCAAGCCAACTCACCTGGGACAGAACAGTCTCTTCAACAAATGGTGCCTAGAGAACTGGATATCCATATGCAAAAGAATGAAAGAAGACCTGTATCTCACACCGTATACAAAAGTTAACTCAAAATGGATCAAAGATCTAAACATTAGGTCTAAGACCATAAAACAGTTAGAGGAAAATGTAGGGAGATATCTTATGAAACTTACAATTGGAGGCGGTTTTATGGACCTTAAACCTAAAGCAAGAGCACTGAAGAAAGAAATAAATAAATGGGAGCTCCTCAAAATTAAACACTTTTGTGCATCAAAGAACTTCATCAAGAAAGTAGAAAGACAGCCTACACAATGGGAGACAATATTTGGAAATGACATATCAGATAAAGGTCTAGTATCCAGAATCTATAGAGAGATTGTTCAACTCAACAACAACAAAAAGACAGCCAACCCAATTACAAAATGGGAAAAAGACTTGAACAGACACCTATCAGAAGAGGAAATACAAATGACCAAAAGGCACATAAAGAGATGCTCAATGTCCCTGGCCATTAGAGAATTGCAAATCAAAACCACGATGAGATATCATATCACACCCACCAGAATGGCCATTATCAACAAAACAGAAAATGACAAGTGCTGCAGAGGATGCGGAGAAAGAGGCACACTTATCCACTGTTGGTGGGAATGTCAAATGGTGGAACCACTGTGGAAGGCAGTTTGGCGGTTCCTCAAAAAGCTGAATATAGACTTGCCATACGACCCAGCAATACCATTGCTGGGTATCTACTCAAAGGACTTAAGGGCAAAGACACAAACGGACATTTGCACACCAATATTTATAGCAGCATTATTTACAATTGCAAAGAGATGGAAACAGCCAAAATGTCCATTAACAGACGAGTGGCTAAACAAACTGTGGTATATACATACGATGGAATATTATGCAGCTTTAAGACAGGATAAACTTATGTAATAACATGGATGGACTTAGAGAACATTATGCTGAGTGAGTCTAGCCAAAAACTAAAGGACAAATACTGTATGGTCCCACTGATGTGAACTGACATTCGAGAATAAACTTGGAATATGTCATTGGTAACAGAGTCCAGTAGGAGTTAGAAACAGGGTAAGATAATGGGTAATTGGAGCTGAAGGGATACAGACTGTGCAACAGGACTAGATACAAAAACTCAAAAATGGACAGCACAATAATACCTAATTGTAAAGTAATCATGTTAAAACACTGAATGAAGCTGCATCTGAGCTATAGGTTTTTTTTGTTTGTTTGTTTGTTTGTTTGTCTGGTTGTTTGTTTGTCTTTTTTTTTTTACTATTATTATTACTTTTATTTTTTTCTCTATATTAGCATTCTATATCTTTTTCTGTTGTGTTGCTAGTTCTTCTAAGTGCACTAAGAAACGATGATCATGCATCTATGTGATGATGTTAAGAATTAATGATTGCATATGTAGAATGGTATGATTTCTAAATGTTGGGTTAATTTCTTTTTTTCCGTTAATTAATAAAAAAAAAAATTAAACCAAGGGGGGAGAAAAAAAACATAACCACAGAATAACCATGTTATCCAGGAATTTCATTCTTAGGTATATGCCCAAAAGCATAAAACAGATGCTCAAGCATGGGCACACATATTTAAAGCAGCACTATTCACCTAGCAGAGAAAACAACCCAAATGTCCATCAAATGATGAATGAGTAAACAAAATGTCATATATCTGTACAATAGAATATAATTTAACCTTGAAAAGCAATAGAGTACTGATACACATAAAGCGACTACTTTATGATTACAGGATTTGCTTTTAGAGTGATGGAAAGGTTCTAGAATTATATAGTGTTGATGGCTGCACAACATTATGGATGTATTTAAATTCAATTAATTGTACACTTTAAAATCGCTAATATAATTTTTATATTATGTTATTTTAACACCATAAAAAGTAATGCACAGGGGACTTCTGAGAAGATGGCCAACTAGAGTAGCTCAAGATTAGCCCTGCTCCATGGAAAAGTTAGAGAAGTGACAGGAGGCTGACTAAGGCAGTGATTCAGGAGCTTGGCTAACCTGGGAGAGCCTTCTGCACCACATGCAGCAGCTGTGGTTGCAGAGGCTGAGGAACTGAGAGGCAGAAAGCTGGAGACTGATACAGAGGCACAGAGCCCATAGAAGTGCATGGATAGGAGAACAGGACTAGGAAGTAAGACAGGACGCGTTACTTGGGTGCATTACCCTCACCAGCGTAGCAATGTGACCAGTGACTCACCCCACACTCTACACGCCTGAACCCCATCACCCACTCCCCTTCCCCAAGTTCCAGGCGCCCCCACCCCACCAGCCCCAGTGCACATACCTGTCCCATACCCCACCCCAAGTACAGCCCAACCCATGTCTCTGGCACCCCTCCCAAGCACCACCTCCCCCTCTCTGTTCCCTGCAGGCTGCTGCCAGCACATACAGGTTGCAGGCACTAATCTCCATACCTAGGCTACCCCCACCCCCCACCCATAGTGTCACACAGACTCACCCTACCCCCCATGAGCTCAGCGCATCCATTTATGGCGTTCCCAGGCCCACACATGTACACAGCCCCCTATCATGTCATTCAACTCTGGGAACCGCGCTTTACAGCAGTCCCAGAACCATGCATGCGTACAACCCTCAGCCTCATTTTCCAGCTCTGAGAAAGTGCCAACCTGCACAGCCCGGTCACATCTGCACCCAATCCATGAAGGGGTAATGCTGACCTGCTGCCACAGCTCTACACATGTGCACAAAGGGCCCCATGCCTTAGACCAGTGCACAGTAGGGTTACACGCCCCAGGCCAGTGCACCTGCACAACTACATCCTCCCTGGCAACTGGGCGCCCATGTTCACAAGCATCAGTGTAACATCCCCAACCTGCGCCCATACCTGCCCTGAAACACTTCACCGTACTGAGTGCTCCCATGTCATGCTACCTGCTGTATAACCATCCTGCAAACACAAGACCTTAGACTACTGAAAGAAATCAATTTTCAAAGTAAATCAATCAAGATATTTACATGCGACAAAGCAGCAGAAGATCACTAAGCATATCACAATGCAGACAGATAAAGCCCTGCTTAATGGCCAAATTCAAACACCAGAGGAGACATAGACATTGGAACAACTAATCAAAGATGTCCATACAACTCTATTTAATACAATAAGTGGGATAGAAAATGACATAAAGGAGATCAAGAAGACAGTAGAAGAACACAAAGAGAAATTGAAAGAATAAATAGAAAAAATAGTAGAAATCACAGACTCTGTTGACCAAATAAAAAACATACTAAAAGCACACAATACCAGATTTGAAGAGACAGAAGAAAGAATAAATGATATAGAAGACAGGATAATTGATTTCGAAGACTCAAAACAGCAAATGGCAAAAAAGATGGAAAAAATTGAATGGGAACTCAGGGAAATGACAGATAAAACAAACTGCACAAATATAAGAATCACTGGTGTCCCAGAAGGAGGAAAGAGGAGTAATGGGCTAGTTGAGGATATATGGGGCAAAACTCCCAACCCTCATAAAGGACATAAATATACAAGTCAAAGAAGCCCAAAGAACTCCAAACAGAATAAATCCAAATAGGCCTTCCCCAAGGCACATATTAATCAGTCTGTCAAATGTTGAAGAGAAGCAGAAAATCCTGAAAGCAGCAGGAAAAAAACAATCTACTACATACAAGGGAAACCAAACAAGACTGAGTTCACATTACTCAACTAGCACCCTGGAGGCAAGAAGGCAGTGGTATGATATATTCAAGATCCAGAAAGAGAAAGACTTTCAGCCAAATTGTCCTTCAAAATTGAGGGAGAGATGAAAGTTTTCACAGACAAAGAATTCTTGAAAGAATTTGTCAACAAGAGACTGGCCCTACAAGAAATACTAAAAGGAATTCAGTCAGCTGAAAAAAAAAAAAGACAGGAGAGGGAGGTCTGGAGGAGGGCACAGAATTGAAGAGTACCACTAAGGGTAACTTACAGAGTACAAAGAGAAGGAGGGAAAAGAATATATAGATCTGACAAATAAAAAAAGATAAGATAACCAAGAAAAGCCTTTTCAGTAATAAATTTGAATGTTAATGGACTAAATTTACCGATTAAAAGATACTGATTGGCAGAATGGATTAAGAAACATAATTCAGCTATGCGCTCTTTTACAAGAGACTCATCTTAGACACAAGGATACATATAGACTGAAAGTAAAAAGATGGAAAAAGATTTTCCACACAAGTTGTAACCAAAAGAAAGCAGGAGTAGCTATACTAATATTGGACAATATAGACTTTAAATGTAAAGACCTCATAAGAGACAAAGAAGGACACTATATACTAATTAAAGGGTCAATTCAGCAAGAAGATATAACAATCATAAACGTTTATACTCTCAAGCAAGGAGCTCCAAAATACATGAGATAGACATTGGCAAAACTGAGGGGAGCAATAGATGTTTCAACAATAATAGTAGGAGAATATTATGCAGCAGTAAGACAAAATGATGTCCTGAAGCACATGACAAGATAGATAACCCTTGAGGACATAATGCTGAGCGAAATTAGCCAGACACAAAAGGATAGATACTGTATGATTCCACTTTTATGACCAGCATAAAGGTAAAATCAGAGGCTTATCATACAGAATGTAGGGGACTTAGAGATACATAGAAGCTAGAAGATGGGTGAATGAAGCTAGAGATTAGCTAATGAGGTTGAACTCCAATATAAGGGAATAGATAGGAGTGAAGGTGATTCTCTAGTGAGTCTAGAAAGTAATATTACCATATTGAAGATGAACAAGACTGAAAGGGGCTGTATAAACCTACATGTCCCACTGACTCACATTAGAAATACGAATGATCTCATAAGAATTACTTCAAAGATATGATTCTTGTATAAAGAATGTTTAAGTCCAGGTACAGGGGGAAAACTGCTATTGCATGCTATGAGCTATGTTCAAAAGGAAACCATCAGCACTACTACAGCAACAGCAGAGATAAATAATGGGGTGAGGAACAAGAGTTAAGAGGAGGTTTAGATTTCCTATTTGGTGAGGGTGTGCTTATTGGTTTTCTGTCTTTTGGGAACAATGAAATTATCTAAAATTGAGACTGTTGATGGACTGTGGACTTTGGGCCCTCTACATGATGCCCGATGAATGCAGGTAGCTGAAGGATGCACTGACGGAGAAGCAGATTGGCGAATAATGGTGTATACTTATGAGCGAAGATTGTGCTGCTACAAAAAAGAAGAATGTTATGAGGCATGAAACAATGTGAATGAACATGTGGGACATTTGGTGAGACAAAATAAACCAGAAACAAACAAACAAAAAAACAACACTGGTATGGTCACCTTAAGAAAATGCTTATAAAACAGGGGCCTAGATTGTAAGGTTTTAGAGCAGAGACATTAAGTCCGGAGTGGTGATTATTATTTCTGGATTTGAGAGGCTGTTTTATATATATAACCTGATATTTTGAGATAAGAATGAAGATGAACAGGTTGGGGTTAAATTAATTCAGAACCCAGGGGTAAGGAAGACAGTGTCTATATTTTAGAACTACACATACTCTTTAAGACCAATGGAAGAAAGGTTCATTTGATCTGAACTGAAATTTTCTGTAGTGCATAATCTAATTCAACCTATCTGTATAGCTCATTTGGAAGCACAGAATAAGAAAGAGGTCCTTTAATCCTGTATAGGTTATTGTAATGCCTGGTAACATCCTAGAGCACACTAAGCAGATAATCAAAAAGCATTGGCAAAGTTCCCTGAGGGAGGGGAGAAAGCCTATGGAACTATTAAACCTTACCATCAGGGATCCCCGGATACTGGGTCAAACTTTAGGGATACCTGAATCAATAGGCTATGCCCTCGATCATGAGGCTTACTCTTGTGAAGCTTATGTAGATAGCAGAGATTAGACTACCTATAGGCATGCCTCAGGGTTACTTCTAGAGTACCTCTGTTGTTGCTCAGATGTGGCCTCAGTCTCTCTAAGCCCAGCTCTGCAAGTGAAATCATTGCCCTCCCCCTTATGTGGTACATGACATCCAGGGGTGAAAGTCTCCCTGGAGATGTGGGAGATGACTCCCAGGGATGAATCCAGACCTGGCACTGTGGTATCAACAATTACATCCTGACCAAAAGGGGGGAAAAGAAGTGTAACTATTAAAGTATCAGTGGCAGAGAGAGTTCAAAGAGAGTCAAGAGGCTACTCTGAAGGTTGCACTTATGTAAGCTTCACGTAGACCTTGCTACCTATCATAACTTGTCAACCCCCAACCAGGACCATTCCAGCCAATCCTAAAGAACATCTAGGGCAATATATAAGATTTTACAAGGATTCCAGGCACTAGAGTAACTTTCCAGAAACCTACAACTTCCAGATAAGTCCCTGGTCCAGGTAAGTCCTGAAACCTAGCCCAGTCTCCCCAGGACATCAGATAGTTTCATCTCTCTGCCCCATATTAGTAACAGACCCTTCCAATATAAAAAATTTAGAATTGCCATGGCCCAAACAACCCCAGAGAGAGGTACGGAAAGATAAAAGGTGATGGTAGAATTATATATAGAAGATAAAATGACTATGAATGCTCACTCATTAAATTGATATCTCTGTTAGTCTCCAGTATTTTAGAGCAGCTAGAAGTAAAAACCTAACATTGTGAAACTGTAACCCATGTCAAAGTCTGAAATATGTTCTACAACTAATTGTGGTGCTGTGCTTGGAAATTTATAGCTTTTTTTGTATATATGTTATTGTTCACAAAAAAAGAAGGAAAAAGTCGATTGCGATGATAAAAAAGTATTTAAGCCTGCTAGCCTCCTATATTCTGGAGCAGCTAGAAGGAAAAATATGAGAGGATTGTATGGTAGCCCATGACAAACTCTGGGATCTGTCCTATAATCACTTATTGAAGAGTGCTTTGAAAACTACTGCTTTTTTATTTCTTTTCTTTGTATATATGTTATACTATACAATTAAAAAGTTAAAAAATAAGTGATGGACAGACACGAAGGGAGTAATAGAGAGTTAAACAATAATACCCTGGATTACGGAGAGGCCATGGATATAGGAAGGAGGGTATGGATGTGAGAAATAATCAAGAGGCATGACTAGGAACAATCAGTGACCAATTCGGACATGGGAGGTACTTTGGCCAGCCAACTTCTGAGATGGGAAATTAAAAAAAAAAAAAAAACAGGAGAATTCAATATCTCACTTTCAATAATGGAAAGAACATGTAGGGAGAAAGAAAATCAAGAAAACAGAAGACGGAGCACAGGTGGTTCAGTGGTAGAATGCTCGCCTTCCACGTGGGAGACCTGGGTTTGATTCCCAGACCACGCACCTAAAAAAAAGAAAGAAAATAGAAGAGTTAAAGAACACTATAAACCAACTAGATCTCCCAGACACGTTCAGGACATTTTAGTCAACTACAGCAGAATATACTTTTTTTTCTAGTGCAAATGGAATATTCTCAGGATGGATGATATGCTAAGCCAAAAACAAACCTCAATAAATTTAAAAAGATATAATGTCCAACTATAATGGATGTAGTTTGAAATCAATAAAAGGAAAAGTAGAAAAATCATAAATATGTGGAAATTAAATGACATTCAAATAACTAATGGGTCAAAGAAAAAAATCATAAGGAAAATTAGAAAATACATTGAGGCTAATGAAAATGGAGACAGGCCATCAAAATTTATGGAATTCAGCTAAAGCTGAATTCATACCTTAAATGCCTATATTTAAAAGAAGAAAGACTGAAAGGAAATTAGTGGTTTAAAAGGGGGAAATGGAGAAAGAATGCTTAATAGCAAGAAAGATCTCAAACCTTCCACCTTAGAGTACTGGAAAAAAGATGAGCAAATTAAATCTAAAGCAAGTGGATGGAAAAAATAATAAATATTGGAGTGGAAATTAATGATATAGAGAATAAAAAATATTAGAGAAAATCAGTGAAACCAAAATATGATCCTTTAAAAGATTAACAATGTTGACAAACTTTTTCCTAGTATAGATTAACCAAGAAAGAAAGAAGATTTAAATTATTAGTATCAGAAATTAAAGAGAAGACATGGTTACCAACTTTAAGGAAATAAAAAATGATTATAAAGCAAAACCATAAATAATTGTACACCAATAAATTAGACAACAGAAGAAATGAACAAACTGCTGAAACTTAGAAGAAATGAACAAACTGCTAAAAGACACAAATCACCAAAGTGACTCAAGAAGACATGGAAAATCTGAATAAAGCTGTAGCAAGTAAAGAGACTGATTACAGGATTTCCCTTTAGAGTGATGGAAATGTTCTGGAATTAGACAGTATTGATCCACAGAGAAAAGCCCAGGCCCAGATGGTTTCACTGGTGAATTCAACCAAACATTTAAGGAAGAATTAATACCAATTTTTCACAAACTATTCCAAAAGCAAAAGAGCAGGGAATACTCTTGCACTCTCTCAATGAGGCCAGGATTACCCTGATACCAAAGTCAGACAAGACGTCAAAAGAAAAGTAAACTATAGACCTATATCCTTTATGAATATGGATACAAAAATCCTCCACAAAATACTAGCAAACCAAGTTGAGCAACATTTCAAAATAATTATACACCATGAGTGTTTTAGTTTGCTAAAGCTGACAAAATGGAATATACCAGAAATGGGCTGGCTTTTATAATTGGGAATTTTAGAAGAAAATATAAGGGTAAATCATCAGGATTTGGATTTAACAATGGATTCTTGGATATGACACCAAAAGCATGTGCAACAAAGAAAAAATTGGACTTTACAAAATTTAAAACTTTTCTGTGTCAAAGGATAGTATAAAGAAAGTGAAAGTGGTATCTATACCACAGAACAGGAGAAAGTATGTGCAAGTCATGTATATGATAAAGGTCTAGAATACAGAATACATAAAGAACTCATAACTCAACAACCAAAAGACAGCTCAATTAAAAAATTTGGGGGTGGGGGGCAAGGAGAGTTCAATGTTAGAATTCTCGCCTACCATGTGGGAGACCTTCAATTCCCGGTCTATGCACTTCCCAAAAAACAAACAAACAAGCAAAACAACAACTAAAAAAAGCAACAAAAATTCAACGGTGCTGCAATAATAGGATACTCACATGGAAAAATTATGAAATGTGACCCCGCTATATAGCATACAAAAAAAAAAGGGCAAATGACTTGAATAGGCATTTCTCCCAAAGAAGATACACAAAGTCCAATAAATAAGTGAAAAGATGTTCAATGCCATTATCCATCTGAAAAACACAAGTCAAAACCATTATGCGATACCTACCACTTTACACCATTAGGATGTCTAAATTAAAAAATTCAGATAATAACAAATGTTAGGGTAAACATGGAGAAAAATGGTGATGTTACTTTGGAAAACAGTTCAGCAGTTCTTCTAATAAGTAAACACAGAGTTTCCACATAACAGCAACTCTACTCCTGGGTATGTACTCAAGAGAAATGAAAACATGCCCACATAAAAACTTGTACATTCATGTTTACAGCATCATTCTTTCTACTAGCCAAAAGGTAGAAGCAACCAAAATGTCCATCAGCAAATACATGGTTAGTCAAAACACTGTATATTGGAATGGAATATTACCTGGCAACAAAATTGAATGAAGTACTGATACATGCTACAATATAGATGAATCTTGAAAACATTACACTAAGTGAAAGAAGCTAGTCACAAAAGACCACATATTATATGATTTCATTTATATGAAAAGTCCAGAATAGACAAATATATAGAGACAGAAAGTAGATTAGCAGTTGCTTATGGTGATATCTAAAGGGTATCGGATTTTTCTCTGCAGTGATGGAAATGTTCTAAATGACTCTTGTGGTGGTAGCTGTATATATCTGTGGATATACTAACAACCTTATATTGTACACTTTAAATGGGTAAATTGTATGATAGATGAATTATATCTTAATAAAGCTGTTACTGAAGTGGCATAGCACCTAAAAAACCTCTATCACCCTAAAATTGTACACGCCCAAATGGATTTTTAGTGTCTCTGTTATATACACACTGCTAAAAGAGATGAGTTAAAATCTCAAACTATGATTGTAGATTTGTATGTTTTTCCATTCAGTTCTGTCAATATTTGCTTTACATACTTTGAAACCATATATGCAGGTCTTGACAAACCAAGTCTTGTTTTATCTTCCTTTTGAACTCTCATATCAATATGAAATTGCTCCCTTTTATGGCTTATAATACTACTTGCCTTCAAGTATACTCTGGAGATACTAAAATAGTCACACCAGCTTTCTCTACTTTTTTTTGGGGGGGGGTGCATGGGCCAGGAACTAAGCCTGAGTCTCCCACATGGCAGGCGAGCATTCTACCACTGAACCACCCCTGCACTCCATTTCCCTATTCTTTTATTTTCAATATTTCTGAGTCCCTCTATTTAAAATGTGTCTGTTGTAAACAGTTGTGATTTGTTTTTTAATCCAACTTGATAATGTTTGTCTTTAATCTGGAGTGTTTAATCCGTCTATCTTTAAAATATTTACAGGATTTAAACCTATTACCTTGCTATTTGTTTTCTATTTGTCTTACTTGTACTATACTTCCTATTTCTCCTTTTCTGACTTCTTTTGAATTAATCAAGTAATTTTATTATTCCATTTTTTCACCACATTAAATTTTCTGTTAGACATCCTCATATTTTTCTTTCAGTGATTACACTAGAGCACACATTCTCACCAGGGGTGATATTACCCTCAATGGGGTGAAAACTGGATCTACAGAACAGCAAAAATCTTATTCCTTTTATATATAAAGCACAGATATATATATATTACATAAAGAGATACATAATACATCTGCATATTAAAATTTCATGGCAGGGGTACCAGTTAGGGAAAAAAATGTTTAAAAAGGATGGGGGAGGGGAGGCAATAATGAAAAAAAGCTTGAGAAACATTGTATTAGAGTAGGGGTCAGCAAACTACAGCCCACAGGTCAAATCTGGCCCTCTGCCTGTTTTCATAAATAAAGTTTTACAAGAATACAATTACACTCATTCACTTAACATATTGACTATAGCTGCTTGTGTGCTATAATGGAAATACTGAGTAGCTGCTACAGAAACCAAATGATCCACAAAGACTAAAATACTTATTATCTGTTTAAAAAGTTTTTAGAAAGTTTGTCAACCTCCTACCCTAGATGTTAATTTGTGCATTGTTTTACTTGTTACAACCATAATCCCCTTATTGCTGTTGAGTATAAATTGTTTCAACCACTTTGACAACTATTTGACAAGATCTATGAAAACAACATATATTCCATATGTCTACTCTTGAGCATACGCCCAACAAAATAAATGTTTCTATCAAAACTTATGTAAAAGAACAATTTTAGCTACATATTTAAAAATTGCACCAAAATGTTGACCAACAGAAGGAAAAATAAAATGAGCTACATTTCTATAACAGAAAACTACTTAACAATAAACTGAGCAAATAGCAGATGAGTCTCATAAACCTTATGTTGAGCAAAAGAAACAGGATATATATATTATATATATATATTACATTACATATATTACATTATAATGTACATATAATGTTAGATTCCATTATATGAACTTTGAAGTCAATTTAGACCAATCTATTGTAATAACGGTTACCTTTGTTGAGCAAGTGTGTGTGTGTGTGGGGGGGGTGGCAAGATAATAACTGGAGGGAAGCAGGAGGGAGCACTCTACAGTGTTGGATATATCCTGTATCTTGATCTGGATGGTGGTTACATGGAAAGATATACATATATGTTAAAAACTACTAAACTGTACAATAACTTCTGTGTGGTTTACTTTAAGTTATACTTCAATTCAAAAAACATCAAAAGGAAAACACGAGGGTAAGTGGCAGAGGTAAGTTTTTAATACATATTCCTCCAACTACGTGTGGTCTTGCCTCTGTGACTCAGAATTTCTTCATTATGGAATAACATCTGGGGATGGGAAATTCACTGAAAACTCATAAATAATCTATAACCTGACAAAAGAGACTGAAGCATATTATTAATTAAGGAGATGCATGCTAAAGCAACAATGAAATACCAATTATATTTACTTGACTGATACATTTAAAATATTGAAAACACCCTATATTAGTGAGATTGTGAAGAATAGACTCTCTCATAGCATTTACACCGTGGTCCAAAATCAAATGGGATATGTAAAAGAATGTATCAGAAAAATTTAACTCTGTGTCTGAACAATAAGAATTCTGGGATTCTGTCAAAAGAAAAGAACTGAACATATGTGCAAAGACATATACAGGGGTGCATAGAAAACCACTGTTTACTACAGCCACAAATTAAAAAGAACCTAAATCCTCCCGGCTGAGTTGCTGGCCCTGTGGTCTGGCAAGCGGCAGTGGTCCTGGCCTGGGTTTCTGCCTCTGCTTGCTTGAGTTCTCCTGCTGGTGGTGGTCTCCAGCTGCTGCCTGAAGGAAAAAAATAGAAGCTCCTTTCTGTGGCCAAGTTGCCCAGCCTTCCTTTTGCAGGCTCATTACTTTCTGTGAGCATTCTTGAGGACCTAGTCCCACTCCCCTAAATAGCTCTTATTTCTGAAGCTTAGAAGACAATGCTCACATAGCTTGTTAAAAAGTTCTGGAATCTGAAGGTGGAAAACTGGGGAGAAGAGATAGTTCCCCACTGCTCCTTGCTGGTTTTGTCTCCAGCAGAAATGAAGATTAAAAATTATAATCACTATAGGCTGTGATAGTCTAAAGCTGAATATACCCCAGAAAAAATATGTTCTTAAATTTAATACATTCCTGTGGGGGAATCCATGCTAAGCAGGATTTTTTTTTCATCGAAATTTTTATGAGATAATTGTGTGGGCACATGTAATTGTACACCAGAGTTTGTTCAACATCCACTGTTCAAGGAACATCTGGGCTGATTCCATTTATAATCTATGCAAATTAGGCTGCTGTGGACATTCGTGTATAGGTTTTTGTATGAACATAAGTTTTCCTCCCTCTGGGATATATGCCCAGGAATTCAGTTGCTGAGTCATGGGTTAATTGCATGTTTAACTATCTAAGAAAGTGCCAAACTAATTTCCAGAATAGCTATACTATTTTACAATCCCTCCAGCAAGGTAGGAGTGATCCAGTTTCTGAATCTTCATCAGTATTGATCTTGTCACTACTTTTTAGTTTAGCCATTCTGATGGTATGTAGTGATATCTCATTGTGGTTTCAATCCATATTTCCCCCATGGCTAATGACATCAGATTGTCCTTTGATGTGTTTAATTTACTAGATATGTATCCCCTTTGGTGAAATATCAGTTAACTTTTATTAAGGAGCAAAGGCAAGTCAATGAAGAAAGAATGGTCTTTTCAACAAATGTATGCTGGACAACTGGATGTCTTTAAGCAAAAGAATGAGTCTCAACTTATCCCTCACACCTTATAAAAACTTTATAAGTAGGACTTTCTTTTTTGACATGGGCAGGCTTGAGGAAGGAAACCCAGGTCTCTGACATGACAGGTGAGAATTCTGCCACTGAGCCACCGTCACACTGCCCAGTAGGACTTTTTGATGAGGTTACTTCAGTTAAGATGTGGCCCATCTCAGTTAGGATGGGTCTTAATCCTTTTACTGTAGTCCTTTATAATTGTAATGAAACTCAGACAGAGAGAAAGCCACAGGAAGTAAAAAGCAAAAATTAAGGAAGAGGGCAGGCCATGGAAGCTCAGCAGGCAGAGTTCTTGCCTGCCATGCTGGAGACGCGGATTCGATTCCCAGTGCCTGCACATGAAAAAAAAAATCAAGGAAGAGAATGGAGAGGCCTGGAGGGGGTGCTACGTGTATTATCGTGTGACAAGCTAAGGACCAAGGATCACCAACAACCAACCCCAGAATGCCACAGTCTTTGGGGAGAGAACATCGCCTTGATGATGTCATTGTTTGGACTTTCTTTTAGCCTCAAAACCACAACTATTCCAAATGTGTTGATTTTTCTGGTTACAACAAATTAGCTGTCAGTAGATATTTTTGAAGGAAGAAAAGAGACATGCATCTAATAGGCCCCTTCAAGTTAAGGTGATTTGAAATGATTAGTGAGAAAGTCACTGCTTTTCAAAAGAAATATATATCATCCAAAGAATATTATGAAATGATCACTTGAAAATGAATCCAGCATCATGTGACTTAGAAGTTCAAAATGATAAAGCGTGTTATCTGTAAAAGTTAAATTTCTAAATTTAAAAACTTTAAAACAAAATCCTCTAAAATTTTCTACATTTTTCCAAAGTGAACTAGAGTAACTTGCCAGAAGCCTACAACCTCCCCATGGGTCCCTGGTTCAGATAAATCCTCAAACACAGCCCAGCCTCTCCAGAACATGAGATAGTTCCTTCTCCCTAACCCATATTAATGACAGACCCTTCCAATATCAAAAATTTAGAATTGCCATAGCCCAAACAACCCCAATGAGAGGTATGGAAAGATCAAAGGTGATGTTGGAATTATTCTTAGAAGATAGGACTCAACAAATGAATATGAATGCTAAATCATTAAATTGATATCTTTTAGTCTCCAGTATTTTAGAGCAGCTACAAGTAAAAAACTAAAATTGTGAAATTGTAACCCATGTCAAAGTCTGAAATATGTTCTACACCTAATTGTGGTGCTGTGCTTGGAAATTTATAGCTTTTTTGTATATATGTTATTGTCCACAAAAAAAGAAGGAAAAAAAATCGATTGTGATGATAAAAAAGTATTTAAGCCTGCTAGACTTCTATATTCTGGAGCAGCTAGAAGGAAAAACATGAGAGGATCACATGGTAGCCCATGACAAACTCTGGGATCTGTCCTATAATCACTTGTCGAAGAGTGCTTTGAAAACTATTGCTTTTTTATTTCTTTTTTTGTATATGTTATACTATACAATAAAAAAAGTTTTTAAAAAGTTTTATGAGCTTTATATTTGGGGAAAAATATGGAAATGAAACATTTCTCACTTAGTCTGGAAGAAATTTATAATTAAAATTTTGATAAATTCATAATAGGTGCATGGAATTGGAAAACATAAGCATTATGCCCAAGTAAGCACAACTAATGGTGTATTTCTTCCATCTGTATCTATGTAACTTTTATAAAGTGTCTTTTAACTATGGTTATTAAAATAAGTCACACTAGAGACATAAACTGAGCTCATAAGTAGACCTCTGGATCATGTATCAAAAAGTATTAAACCATATTTTCAAAATTTTGGACCATATTCAATCACATGTGTGCATTAAAAAGTATTTTCTCGGATGAAGCTCCAAGAATGTGGCTTAGTGAGGTTTGAGATTTAGTTTGTCTCCAGAGCAGCTAGTAAATAGCCAGGAACAGTACAGAACAACTGCTGGGGCTACATCAGTGACTGGACACACAGCGAACACCAGTCTGGACAAGCAGGACCAGCTGCGATCCCATCTAGAACCATCAATCCCCCAAGCAGTGAAGGCTGGCTCCCCTCCCCCACAGGCTGGTTCCCAGAAGGGAAAGACAGAAACTTTACTAGCAGCAAGGGACTGAGCTCAACCAAGCTCCAATCGTGGGATTAATTAACAAATTCTGACTACTAAAAATAGGCCCCCAGCTCAGCTGAACCTCAAGTAAAAGCTGAGGTTGCTGGGTTTTGCCCCGGTGCAGAGAGGGCAGGGCTGATGGAAAAAGAAAAAAAAAAACACAGTTTTTTTTTGGATCAGACAACACAAAATACTTGAAATGGTCTAGGCCCTGAAGGAAAGAAGGGGGCACCAAGGACCTGGAGATACACAGAGCAACGTACCAGTTTAAGCTCTTGACTGGCAAACCTGAGGAACAGGGACCCTGCTCTGAAAAGGATTTTTTTTCTTTTCTTTTTTGTGGCTGTGTTTCTATGGCTTGACTGCTCTTTGTATACAACTGCAAGGCTTCTCAGGCTCCAACTACCCCAGGCAAGAGCAGAATTAAGCTTGCCTGAGAGCTTGTCTGGAGGCTCTGCCTTCCCCAGGAGAGGGGTGGGGCCCAGCTCAGGTGGACTCCCTCCCTTAAGGAATTCAGACTCCAGGGTCTGGCAAACTGAAGCAATCAAAGCCAGCATACAACCTCTCCTCTGTCTCAACCACATCCGCAGCAGGGAGTCTACTGAAGCTAAAGGTACCACATCACCTTATGCTGGTGGGACCTGCAGGCAGGCAAGCGCCACATTTGGGCAGGATAGGAAAAACACTGAGTCTAGAGGCCTCATAAGAAAGTCTTTCAACCTGCTGGGTCTCACCCTCAGGGAAAACTGATGCACATGGCTCTCTCCTCCTGAGAGGAGGCCAGTTTGGTTTGGGAAATCTGACTGGGGTCTATAATACTTAAGTAGATCCTCCTGTTAGATCAGGGGAAAGGGGAAGGGCACTGCAACTGGAGCTGCGGAGGTAATGTTGCCCCTCCCAACATGGCTTCTGGAACCGCCCCTTCCAGACACCTGACTTCTGGAACTGGAGAACCGCCCCTTCCAGACACCTGACTTCCGGAGAACTGTCCCTTCCGGACGTCACCTGACCCCCTTGCTTAAAAACTGCCCACACCATCACCAAGGCACTGACTCACCTCCCTTCATCTTGGATTTGGTGAGCTCAGCCCAGGAGTGCAGAAATAAACCCGCCCGCTTTAAATCACCCAGTCTACCTTCCTTCTTTCTCACCCTTTCGCCTCCTGAACCTTTCATCTTGGTGCCGAAACCCGGGAGAGGAGCACAGGTGCCGCCTTCCTGGACAGAGGCGCCCCTCTCTCCTCCTTCCTCCATATAGCTAGCAACAAGGGATCCTTTGGCCCACCGCTACATCCATTACAGATTGGGTAAGTCCCTTCCCTCCTAGCCCTGCTGCCGGGTGTCACGGTTCCGAGAGAGCCTGTCCGTTAATTACTCTCTGAAAATCGTGAATTCACATCAGGTTCTCTTCCGAGGGCTGAGGTGAACGGGGATGCCCGCAAGCCTCACTCCCTTTCCCAGGACTTGAAAAGTTGTGGGGACGCCCCGTTTTTTGTTTCCCTACCAAATTCAGGTCCAGGACCTGAAAGGGCCTCAAACCAGGGTGAGACATCCCCTGGGGAGACGAGCCCCCGCTCGTAAGAGCTCCGAGGACTCTCTCAGGGCGTTGGGATGCCAACATCCCCTGGGCCAGTCCTTTGTCCTCAGAAACCCGTCAGTATGGGCAATTGTTGGGGACCGGAGGCTAGCCTAAGATGGCGACTGAGCTAACATGGCCACCCTGGCTGATGCAACAGCACCTACTTATTACAACAAGGTTCTTCACGGAAATAGGTTCCCGCCGGGACCTTCCCGCCGGCGCGAATTCCCCACCAATTATCTAACCAGTCTTTCCCGCCGGCGCGAACTCCCTCCTATCATAATGCTCCACATACCCTACTTCCCCCCCCAAGCTGGTATATATACACCCAGCTAGCCTAATAAAATTTGCAGCTTGATCAGAATCCTGTCTTGCTGTCCTTCTTGCGTCTCTCTGTCCCATCGCCATTCTTCTCTCAGCAGGTGGCGGACCCCGTTGACTGTCCTGCGGGTCGGGACAGGCAATAAATCCTCAAAACCCAAACCTTATACTCCTCTAGGTTGTCTTCTGACAAACCTATCCACACTGGATTTACTTCCAGACATCTGGCCAAAACACCTCACTTACTTGTGCAAAAAGGCTTGGCCCCAGTATCAATTGGAAAATGGTTCTCATTGGCCTGAGGGGGGGGACTTTTGATTTTAATATCCTTACAAACCTCCACAATTTTTGCCAGACGAACTACAAATGGGCCGAAATTCCTTATGTCCAGGCTTTCTTCTGCACTCCCGCCCCTCCCTTTGTGCCTCCTGCTCCACGGCCCAGGTTCTCCTAGCTGGAAAACCCCCCCAAATCCCCACCTCTAAACAAACAGCCCGATGAAACTTCCTCCTTTTCTGACCCCCTCGATTCATCTCCCTTTAAACGACCAGGGCCTCCATCAGACTTAGGGAAACTATCCTCTCCTCCCCTGCTCTACCTTCCTCTCCCTCCGGCGGCAACTCAGCCACCATCTTTTCCCTCACTTCCTCCTTCTGCTCCAGCAGCACCTCAGCCACCCTCTTGTCCTTCTCTTTCCCCCACCACTCCAGCAGCATTCCCGCCACCATCTTATCCTCATATTTCCCCTTCTGGACTAGCATCTATTCAGCTGCCATCTTCTCCTTCCCTCCAACCACCACTGTGCCCTCTTCCCTGCCCTCTTCCCCCTCCACCGGCTCTTCCACCACCACCTAATTCTTCACCGTCCTCAACAGCCTTGCCATCCTCACCTGTAAGCTCCCGTACCCGCTCAAAAAATACTTTACTCTGTCCCCTCCAGGAAGTTGCAGAACCTGAAGGGCTAGTTTGAGTATACACTTCCTTCTCCCTGGCCGATCTCTCACACCTTGAGAAACGGTTGGGCTCCTTCTCTAACAACCCAACTACCTATACTAAAGAATTCCAGTATCTACCAGTGTCTACCTATATATTCCAGATCTACCTATATATTCTGGTATCTACCCATACTAAAGAATTCCAATATCTAACCAACCACACCATGCCAGTGGTGGCCGAGGCAGTACCAGATCAAGAGCCAGGGTAGGACTATCAGATTGACATACCAGCAGGGAGAAACGGACAAATTAGGCAAGACAAAATGAATACATGCCTCATAGCTGGCATGCAGAAAGCTTCCCACAAAGTCGTAAACTTCCATATGCTGAGGGAAATTACTCAAGGTCTTGAAGAAAATCCTGCCGCTTTTCTAAACCAGCTCACAGAAGCCCTCTCCCAATATGCCCACCTGGACCCTGACTCGGAGGCTGGTAAAACCGTTTTAGCCACACATTTTATATCCCAGTCAGCCCCAGACATTAGGCGCAAGCTTATAAAAATCGATGACAGTCCTCAGGCCCCTATTCGTGACCTGGTAAACACAGCCTTTAAAATTTTTAATACTCATGACAAGCTGGAGAGGGTGGAAAAGGAATCCTGGAACCGCCAAAGGGCGAATTTACAAACCCAATCCCTGATTGCGGCCCTGCGGCTCACTTCAACTGACAAGATGCTAGCTACGACTAATCCACTGCAAGGAAAGTGCTTCAAATGTGGCCTCGATGGACACTGGTCCTGCCAGTGCCCCAATACTCGACCGCCCAATGGACCATGCCCTCTCTGGGGGAAAAAGGGATATTGGAAAAGTGACTGCCCCTTGGTGCCCAGCCATGGAGGGGCCGTCCTTTCAACCCCTGACCCGACGCTGGCAGTACTGGGCCTGGTCACCGATGACTGATGACACCTGGCCTCAGCGACCCTGATCACCCTCATCCAGCCCAGGGCAATAATCAAGGTAGCAGGTAAGTCCACTTCCTTTTTAGTGGACACAGGGGCTACCTTCTCCATCCTCCCCTCCTACTCAGGTCAACTCCTTCCTTCCCAGGTCACGGTTATGGGCATAGATGGCCATCCTTCATGCCATGTTTGAATACATGTTTAATAGAAGGGTACCCCATTACACACTCTTTTTTGGTGATGCCTTCTTGCCCCAGCCCACTAATGGGGCGGGATTTTCTCACCAAGTTAGGGGCCTCACTTCACTGGATACAAAACCCCCAAACAAATTTACTATTACCCTTATGTGTGGCCTCCACCTCCACTCAGGGTTCCACCCCTCCCGCTCTTCCCCTACCAACTCGCCTAGTAAACCTAGAAGTATGGAATACCTCAACTCCCCTAATAGCTTCCCATCATAAACCAGTTCTTATCCGACTAAAAGATCCATCCTCATTCCCGTCTAGGCCACAATTTCCTATCTCCATAACCCATCGGAAAGGACTCCAACCCATCATTAACCAGCTCAAGGAAAAGGGACTCCTCATACCCACTAACTTGCCTTATAACACCCCCATCTTGCCTGTCAAGAAACCTGATGGTTCTTACCACTTAGTCCAAAACCTCCGACTAATTAATGAGGCTGTCATCCCCATTAACCCAGTAGTTCCCAATCAATATACTCTTCTCTCTCACACATACCTCCTCACACTACTCATTATTCTGTCCTGGACCTTAAAGCCACCTTCTTCACAATTCCTCTAGACACTGCTTATGTCCTCATTAATCCTACACTTACCCAGGTTGACATTTCGCGAGCTGAGCAAAGCCTCTCCAGCCACCTCGCTGAAACCTCTGCCTCACCAGCCTCTCTTATGTGGCTCCAAATCCTCCAACAAACCTTACATTTCCTCAACCAAACACAAATACTCCCTAAAGTAACCCGCTGTTTCCTCTGTGCATCATTAAATAGGCCACTATTAGCAGCTGTCCCTATAAATCTAACCCAAATACATAATCATAGCCCTGATTCCTGCCATACCACTCTAAAGAACATCCCCCTATGGGGCCAGAGCCTGAAAACCTTCCCTACCCCCTTAAAACCTGCTACCTCGGCCAGAGGAGGGGTCAAGATGGCGGCTTAGCAATGTGCGCATTTTAGTTCATCCTCCAGAACAACTACTAAATAGCCAGAAACAGTACAGAACAGCTCCCGGAGCCACATCAGTGACTGGACACACAGCGTACCCCAGTCTGGACCAGCTGGACCGGCTGCAAGCCTCCCCAAAACCATGAGTTTCCCAAGCTGTGGCAGCCGGCGCCCAGCGCACCTCCCCTACAGGCGGCTTGCCAGAGGGAAAGGAAAGAGATTCTAAACCTGATCAAGGCAGAGTTCGCTCATTGGGCTCATGGAAAAAGAGGAAAGGGGAGGAAACAGAAGTTTTAATGGCTGTGTTTCTACGGAGACTTGGCAGCCTCTGGATTCAGCAGTGGGACTTCTTGGGCTGCAACTGCCCCAGGCATAGGCAGAAATGGGCTGCTTTCAGGGCTGTCTCCCACCTGTGTCTTCCCCAGGGGAGGGGTGAAGCCCAACTCAGGTGGAATCCCTCTCTCAAGGAATTCAGACCCCAGGGCCTGGCAATTTGAAGCCATTAAAACCAGCCTACAACCTCTCCTCCATCTCCACCATGCCCCCAGCAGGGAGAGTCTTCCAAAGTTAAAAGTGCTGCAACATCTTTTGCTGGTGTGACCCACAGGCAGATGCGCCACATACTGGGCAGGATAAGAAAAACAGAACCCAGAGACTTCACAGGAAAGTCTTTTAACCTGCTGGGTCTCACCCTCAGGGAAAACTGATGCAGGTGACTCCTTCCCCCTGATAGAAGGCCAGTTTAGTCCGGGAACACCCGGCTGGACTCTACAATACCTACGTAGACCCTCCTAAGGGTGGGGAGGGAAAAGGCACCGTACAAGCAGGGCAAGAAACAAGAAAACAAGAACTGAAAAATTATCCTCTCTTAAACAAAACCTAAGCTAGAGGTCCGGAAAAAGCTGAACTGAAGGTCAAAGAACAGATAGACAACAAATTCATCTAGCAAGAAAACCCTAGGTAAGAGAAGTGAAAGCAATCTCGATAATAAACTAATTAAGGTACTTAAATGTCTAGACACCAGCAAAAAATAACAAATCACACCAGGAAAATTGAAGGATAGACCATATACTGGGTCACAAAGCAAGTCTCAATAAATTTTAAAAGATTGAAATCATACAAAACACTTTCTCAGATCATAAAGGAATGAAGTTAGAAATCAAGTTAGAAGATATGGCCCAGTCAAAGGAACAAACCAATAGTTCAAATGAGATACAAGAGCTGGAACAACTAATTCAGAATATACGAACAGACATGGAAAATCTTATCAAAAACCAAATCAGTGAATTGAGGGATGATATGAAGAAGGCAAGGAATGAACAAAAAGAAGAAATGGAAAGTCTGAAAAAACAAATCACGGAACTTATGGGGATGAAAGGTACAGTAGAAAAGATGAAAAAAAAACAATGGAAACCTACAATGGTAGATTTCAAGAGAGAGAGGTTAGGATTAGTGAACAGGAGGACAGAACCTCTGAAATCTGACAAGATACAGAAACTATAGGGAAAAAAATGGAAAAATATGAGCAGGGACTCAGGGAACTGAATGATAATATGAAGCGCACAAATATACATGTTGTGGGTGTCCCGGAAGGAGAAGAGAAGGGAAAAGGAGGAGAAAAACTAATGGAAGAAATTATCACTGAAAATTTCCCAACTCTTATGAAAGACTTAAAATTACAGATTCAAGAAGTGCAGCGTACCCCAAAGAGAATAGATCCAAATAGAGGTACAACGAGACATTTACTAATCAGAATGTCAGAGGTCAAAGAGAAAGAGAGGATCTTGAAAGCAGCAAGAGAAAAGCAATCCAGCACATACAAGGGAAACCCAATAAGACTATGTGTAGATTTCTCAGCAGAAACCATGGAGGTGAGAAGACAGTGGGATGATATATTTAAATTACTAAAAGAGAAAAACTGCCAACCAAGAATTCTATACGCAGCAAAATTGTCCTTCAAAAAGGAGGGAGAAATTAAAACATTTTCAGACAAAAAGTCACTGAGAGAATTTGTGACCAAGAGACCAGCTCTGCAAGAAATACTAAAGGGAGCACTAGAGACAGATAAGAAAAGACAGAAGAGAGAGGTGTGGAGAAGAGTGTAGAAAGAAGGAAAATTAGATATGACATATAAAATACAAAAGACAAAATGGTAGAGGAAGGTACTACCCAAACAGTAATAACACTAAATGTTAATGGATTGAACTCCCCAATTGAAAGACATAGACTGGCAGAATGGATTAAAAAACTGGATCCTTCTATATGCTGTCTACAGGAAACACATCTTAGACCCAAAGATAAATATAGGTTGAAAGTGAAAGGTTGGGAAAAGATATTTCATGCAAACAACAACCAGAAAAGAGCAGGAGTAGCTATACAAATACCCAACAAATTAGACTTAAAATGTAAAACAGTTAAAAGAGACAAAGAAGGATAGTATGTACTAATAAAAGGAACAATTCAACATGAAGACATAACAATCATAAATATTTATGTACCGAACCAGAATGCCCCAAAATACATGAGGCAAACACTGCAAACACTGAAAAGGGAAATAGACACATCTACCATAATAGTTGGAGACTTCAATTCCCCACTCTCATCAATGGACAGAACATTTAGACAGAGGATTAATAAGGAAACAGAGAATTTGAATAATAAATGAACTAGACTTAACAAGCATTTATTACACCACACAACAGCAGGATACACCTTTTTCTCAAGTACTCATGGATCATTTTCAAGGATAGACCATATACTGGGTCACAAAGCAAGTCTCAATAAATTTTAAAAGATTGAAATAATACAAAACACTTTCTCAGATCATAAAGGAATGAAGTTAGAAATCAATAGGCAGAGGGCCAGAAAACTCACAAATATATGGAGGAGCAAGAACACACTCTTAAACAATCAGTGGGTCAAGGAAGAAATTACAAGAGAAATCAGTAAATATCTTGAGGCAAATGAAAATGAAAACACAACAAATCAAAATTTATGGGATGCAGCAAAGGCAGTGCTAAGAGGGAAATTTATTGCCCTAAATGCCTATATCAAAAAGAAAAGCAAAAATCAAGGAATTAACTGTTCTCTTGGAAGAATTAGAGAAGGAAAGTAAACTAACCCAAAGCAAGCAAAAGGAAAGAAATAATAAAAAGTAGAGCAGAAATAAATGAAATTGAGAATATGAGAACAATCAAGAAAATCAACAAAACCAGAACTTGGTTCTATGAGAAAATCAACAAAATTGATGGACCCTTAGCGAGGTTGATGAAAAGAAGAGAGGATGGAAATAAATAAAATCAGAAATGGAAGAGGAGACATAACCACTGACACAGCAGAAATAAAGGCAGTAATGAGAGGATACTATGAACAACTTTATGCTAATAAACTCTACAATGTAGATGAAACAACTTCCTAGAAAGGCATGAACAACCAACAACTACTCGAGAAGAAATAGACGATCTCACAAACCAATCACAAGTAAAGGAACTGAATTAGTCATTAAGAAGCTCCCAAAAAAGAAAAGTCCAGGACCAGATGGCTTCACATGTGAATTCTATCAAACATTCGAGAAAGAATTAGTACCGATCCTGCTCAAACTCTTCAAAAAAATTGAAGAGGAAGGTTACCTAACTCATCCTATGAAGCCAACATCATCCTCATACAAAAGCCAGACAAAGGTACTACAAGAAAAGAAAACTACAGACCAATGTCTCTAATGAATATAGAAGCAAAAATCCTCAACAAAATTCTAGCAAATCTAATCCAGCAGCACATTAAAAGAATTATACACCATGTCCAAGTATGATTCATCTGAGGTATGCAAGGATGGTTCAACATAAGAAAATCAATTAATGTAATACACCGTATCAACCAATCAAAGCAGAAAAACCATATGATCATCTCAATTTTTAAATTTATACAGATACAGAAAAGGCATTTGATAAAATTGAGCATCATTTCTTGTTGAAAACACTTCATAGGATAGGAATAGAAGGGAACTTCCTCAACATAATAAAGGGAATATATGAAAAACCCACAGCTAACATCATGCTCAATGAGGAAAAACTGAAAATGCTCCCCCTAAGATCAGGAACAAGACAAAGGATGTCCACTCTCACCATTGTTATTCAACATTGTGTAGGAAGTTCTAGCCAGAGAAATTAGACAAGAAAAAGAAATACACGCCTCAAAATTGGAAAGGAAGAAGTAAAACTCTCACTGTTTGTAGATGATATGATACTATAAGCCAAAAACTCTGAAAAATCCACAGCAAAATTACTAGAGCTAATAAATGAATATAGGAAAGTGGCAGATTGCAAGATCGATACCCACAATTCTGTAGTGTTTCTATAGACTAGTAAAGAACAATCTGAGGAGGAAATCAAGAAAAAAATTCCATTTACAATTGCAACCAAAAGAATAAAATATTTAGGAATAAATTTCACTAAGGAAACAAAAGACCTATATAAAGAAAACTATAAGAAATTACTAAAAGAAATCACAGAAGACCTAAATAAATGGAAGGGCATACCGTGTTCATGGATTGGAAGACTCAATATACTTAAGATGTCAATTCTACCTAAATTGATTTATAGATTCAATGCAATACCAATTAAAATCCCAAAAACTTACTTTTCAGAAATAGAAAAACCAATAACCAATTTTATCTGGAATGGCAGGGTGCCCTGGATAGCTAAAAATATCCTAAGAAAGAAAAATGAAGTCGGAGGTCTAACACTACTTGACTTTAAGGCACATTATGAAGCTACAGTGGTTAAAACAGCATGGTACTGGCATAAAGATAGATATACTGACCAATGGAATTGAACAGACTGTTGAGATACAGACCCTGTCATCTAAGGACAATTGATCTTTGATAAGGCAGTCAAGAAACTCACCTGGGACAGAACAGTCTCTTCAATAAATGGTAAACTGGATATCCACATGCAAAAGAATGAAAGAGGATCCATAATCTCACACCCTATACAAAAACTCACTCAAAATGGATCAAAGACCTAAACATTAGATCTAAGACCATAAAACGTTCAGAATAAAATGTAGGGAAATATCTTATAAATTTTGTAATAGGAGGTGGTCCTAGATCTTATACCCAAAGCACGAGCATTGAAGAAATAAATAAATAAATGGGAACACCTCAAAATTAAACACTTTTGTGCATCAAAGAACTTTGCCAAGAAAGTAAAAACACAACCTACACAATGGGAGACAATATTTGGAAACGATATATCAGAAAAATGTCTAGAATCCAGAATATATAAACAGACTGTTCAACTCAACAACAGAAAGACAAACAACCCAATTACAAAATGGACAAAAGTGAGGGACAGACACTTCTCAGAAGAGGAAATACAAATGGCCAAAAGACACATGAAAAGATGCTCAACTTTTCTGGTTATTAGGGAAATGCAAATCAAAACCACAATGAGATACCATCTCACACACACCAGAATGGCCATTATCAATAAAACAGGTAATGAGAAGTGCTAAAGAGGATGTGGAGAAAGAGGTACACTTATCCATTGCTGGTGGGCACGTAAAATGGTACAACCACTGTGGAAGGTAGTTTGGCAGTTTCTCAGGAAGCTAAGGATAGAACTGCCAAATGATTTGGCAATACCATTGCTAGGTATCTATTCAGAGGACATGAGGGCAAGGACACAAATGGACATTTGCACACCAATATTTATAGCAGCATTATTTACAATTGCCAAGAGATGGAAACAGTCAAATTGTCCATCAACAGATGAATGGCTAACAAGCTGTAGTATATACATATGATGGAATATTATGCTGCTGTATGGCAGAATAAAGTCATAAAGCATATAATATGGATGGACCTCGAGGATGTTATGCTGAGTAAGATTAGCCAGAAAGGAAAGGACAAATACTGTATGGTCTCACTGACATGAACTATCATTAATGAATGAACTTGGAGAATTTCAGTTAAGAACAGAGACCATCAGGAGACAGAAATATGGTAGATATTTGGTAACTGGAGCTGAAGGGATACAGATTGTGCAACAGGACTGATTGTAAAAATTCAGAAATGGATAGCACAATACTATCTAACTGTAGTTGAATGCTGGTACACTGAATGAAGCTGAATGTGAGAATGATAGAGGGAGAAATTCGGCTCAGGGCACAAATGAAATTAAAAGGAAAGATAGACGATAAAGACTGAGAAGGTATGATCTAGGAATGCCTAGAGTGTATAATGATAGTGACATTGATAATTGCTAATTGATAGTGATAGTGACCTAAATGTACAAATTTAAAAATGTTTTCCCATGAGGAAGAACAAAGTAATGTCAGTAGTGTAGTGGGATGAAAATAGATGGTAATTCATATTTTAAAACTTTAACTTATGTGTGAGACTAAAGCAAAAAATATTTATTTGGTACAAAATTTATATTTTGACTAGTGCAGTTCCTAATATAACTTATGTAGACAGCTTAACTGAACACCATAAGTACATGGAACCTTGAGCAGGGCATCAGATTTTGTAGGTTCGTCCAGAGTGATGCCCTGATAAATCCCAGAGTGATTTGAACAGTAAATAAAAAAGTTATTTGCAAAGTCCCCTTAGGGGAATGGTGAGAAAGGAGGAAAATTCCACTTCTCCATTTGGAGAAGGCCTGATATTCTCACAAGCAGTGAGGACAACAAAATCAATAGGCCGTACCCTCAATCTTCATATGAAATTTATCCCTGCAAAGGATAGGTGAAGCCTACTTGAAATTAGACATAAGAGTCATCCCCAGAGAACCTCTTTTGTTGCTCAGATGTGGCCTATCTCTCAGCCAACATGGTAAGCAAACTCACTGTCCTCCCCCTCTCTACAAGGGTCATGACTCCCAGGGGTGTAAACCTCCCTGGCAACATGGGACAGAAATCTTAGAATGAAATGGGACTCAGCATCAAGGGATTAAGAAAACCTTCTCGACTGAAAGGGGGAAAAGAGAAATGAGAGAAAAATAAAGTGTCAGTGGCTGAGAGATTTCAAATAAGAGTCAAGAGGTTACCCTGGAGGTTATTCTTATGCATTATATAGATATACCCTTTTTAGTTTAAAGTGTATTGGAGAGGCTAGAGGAAGTGCCTGAAGTTGTGGAGCTGTGTTCCAGTAGCTATATTTCTTTAAGATGATGGTATAATGATATAGCTTTCACAAAGTGACTGTGTGATTGTGAAAACCTTGCTCTGATGCTCCTTTTATCTATGGTATAGACAGATGAGTAAAAAATATGGATTAAAAATAAATAGATAATGGGGGAACAGATGTTAATATAAATTGGGTAGAGGGAAACCCTAGTGGTCAATGAGAGGAAAGGGTAAAGTGTATGGTATGCATAAGTTTTATCTTTTTTCTTATTTCTTTCTCTGGAGCGATGTAAATGCTCTGAAAAATGAAAAATGCACACCAAGCATTGAATGTTCATATGTGGGGAATTTTTTCCATCAAGTAGTTGGCCTTTTTATCTTTGGGTTCACTGATTTTACTTTTTTTTTTTCTGATCTTTACTTCTCTGATTTTTGCTCATTAAGTATGACGCGAGAAGGCTTTTATCAGATTGGGGAAGTTCTATTTTATCTCCAGTTTGTTGAGTTTTTCCTTTTGAATAGATGTTAAAATCTGTCAAATGCTCTTTCTGTATCTATTGAATATGTTTATATGACTTCTAAAAAAAAATAACCTATGTGTCCTTCAAATAGTAAATCCATACAATGGAAAATAATATAGCCAGTAAAAAAAAACAATGGCATAAGAAGATATTCGCTACCTATCATAATGGGGTGAAGGAAAGTTAAGCAACAATACATGTATTGTGATCCTACTTCACCAAGAAAAAAATGCATATATATTCCTATAAGCATGTGATCATTCAGAAAGGGACTGGTAAAAGGATATGGAATAAAATGTTCACACTAGTTGTCTCTAAGTAGTAGAAAAATAATCTTGACCTTATGTTTTTCTGTATACTCTAATATTTTTAATGAAAAACAAAAACAAAAACAATAGAGCTAATTCCTCCCTCTTTGACACTAGTAGAAATAATAAAAGAAGATGTATGTATAATCAATGTAATGAGGAACTGTTTTTGAGAACTTAGGATGAAGAGGTCCCGACTTTCTCCACAGGTCAACGGAGTGTCTTGAACAGAACCTTAAAGGTTTCTGAGTCAGAAGACTTGCATTTTTATATGCAACGGCTTCCACATTACTGGGTGTTCCTTACTCACAGGCCACTTGTCGCTACTCTCAGCACCAATCCTTGCTCTAATCTCCTATGATTTGAAAGTGTAAAGACCTGATACAGGAAAAGAAGTGGGAATGTGGCTGCTGTGACTATGCAGAATTTCAGAACAGCCCTTGGTCACCAGAGTGGAGGTCAGTACAAAAAGTGCTAAAGGAAGCTGAAACAGTTATTTGGAAGATCAGGATATGAAGCTATATATAAAACAGCAAAGCTTCCCTTTTCAAAATTCGTGAATCTCAAACACAAATCCAGGTAAGCACTTCAAGGTTTCAGAGAGTCACAGTACAAGAGCAAGAAGCTCTAGAAAGAAAATATTGAATTAGAGAAGGGAAAAAAGATATTTCTAAACAGTGAGATACTAGTGATAGGTTAAATAAACTATTTAGGTCCAATATTAACCCAGGGAGGGCCATTTGAGCAGGCAAAATAAAATGGCATGTAATGTACAGAAATCAATGACATGTTACTGAATGATCCTACCTCCTGCTGTAACAAGGTCCTAAGAGGGTAACTGAAGGTGGTCAAGATAAGGAAGCTGAACCGTAAGTAGATGGAACTGCTCAGGCAGTGACCAGTTCTCTGATTCCAGCAGAAGGTAACTAGTTAAATCAATTATGAAATGAAATATTAAGGTAGTCATTAAAACTGTCATAAATAAATTAAGATAACGGAAAATATTCAGATACAAGGAGAAAAGTCAGGGTACAAAATAGTATGTATGTATGATACCAAAGTTCGTAAAATATATGTGTGTGTGTATGTACAGATAGATAGATAGATAGAAAGAGGCAAAAGTGTCTGGAAAGCTATGCTCTATTATATTATAACTGATTTTCTATGTTTTCAATGTTCTATTGAACATAGAAACTCTAAAGAAATTGTATTTCTAAATCTGACAATAGCCATGTATTAAGAAACACAGAACTTCTAATTTACTAATGGAAAGCCACTCTCCAAACAGGTGGAAGAGAACCTTTCCTTAAACTTGGAGAAAAAGCTCAGGTACACTAAAAAAAATCTGATTTTTTTTTTTTTTTTTTTTTGCATGGGCAGGCACCAGGAGTTGAACCCAGGTCTCCAGCATGGCAGGCAAGAATTCTGCCTGCTAAGCCACCATGGCCTGCCCTAATAATTTTTAAAGTACATTTTTTTTTCTGATGTGTTTTTAATGTGTAGCCTTTATTTGTATCATTCAGTTCCAAAAACTTTAACCAAAAACTTTAAACTATTTAGGTCCACTATCACAACCCAGGGAGGGTTAATTTCTACATAAGTGTACATATGTTACTTTAGTATCTGGAAAAAAATGGCTAAAAGAAGTCTGGAATGAATTAATGATGGTTTTTAAAGCTTTTTAATAAGGTTATCTTATAGATAGGTTTACTTTGCTTCTGAACAAGTCCTTTTAGTACTGATAATCTCCAAAGAGTTATTGAACCTGTTTGTCTTATGAATCTTGTTTTGTTTCTAAAATAATTAAAATAAAAATTCTAATGTCTAAAGGTTGTTAAATCCATAAAACCTCTATGGAGAGCCCATGTATGTAGTAAAGGGTTAACTCAGCTTGGGGTGTTCAAACCCTGTGCACTCCAAAAGAAAGGAATGGCCCTTGCCTATCTCTTGGGAGATAATTCTAAGTCCTTAGAATATCCTGCCTGAAAAAAGTGTCTTTGTATATCTGGAGCCTTGGACCACACCAGATAGTTTATGCTAACAATGTGATTTATGGTGAACACTAATTTTTGTTCACCTAGGGCCCTGGGCCTGTACCAGTTTTACACGTGAAGGCGATGAAGACTGAAGGTCAGTCATGAGGGTATCCCATGCCTATGTGACAGACAACTAATAAAAACTCTGGATACTAAGGCTCACAGGAGCTTTCCTGGTGGGCAACACTTTGCACATGTTGACACACATTGTTGCTGAAAGAATTAAGCACTGTTTTTGCAACTACACTGGGACAGGACAACTGGAAACTCATGCCTGGACTTCTGGTTTCTCTTGGACTCCACCCTCTGTGATTTTTCTCTTCTTTGAGTGTGTGTATGTATGTACCTTTCCAGTATGTCTATTTTTAGTATCTAACATTCTTGCTGACACAAAAATTTACATTATCATTATGCAATCTGTGAAGGGAAGAATCAAGAACTTCAAAAGTACCCCAAAAGGTGTTAAACTACCGTAAGTTTGCTTTAATATGAAAACAAGAAAAAAAAATAAAACGCACACAAGCATAAACCAAAAAAAAAAAAATGCACTCAATAATTATCTTAGAGGAACTCAAAAGATAGGTCTTTATTTTACAATATGTACAATTTTACATAATTTATTAAAACTAATTTAATACAATTCAGATATAAAATATTGGCACTGAATGTGGACATTAAAAAAAAACCTGGTAGATACTTTAAATATAGAATATTAAGATGACACAATTATATTAAGCAATAGTTTGCATTAATAAATCTAGCCCACTAATTCAAGCAGAACATTCACCCTCTGAAGCACTTTTTCTGACATACAAAAAACAGGATTAACAGATTTATTCTATTCTTTGTCCAAAAGTGATAGTCCAGCAATTCCAAATAAAGTATGAAAGGAACAAATGGTCTCTCCTGGCCTCTCTGCAAATCCTCCAGTTTCTTCATCTTGGCCTGCCAAAATGAAACTACGCAGTTTCTATCAATCCAGTGAAGACTTTCAATTATCTTTAGGGAACCGACACCCACCATGAATATGGTAACTTTTCTGGCCATCCACTGAGTCCATCTGATGATAACTGTCATTCACAAAGCCACCATTCCAGTAATTTATTTGATGCAATTGACTAGTAATAGCCAGGAATCCTGTACAACAACAGATCTGCCCAACTTGGGTCTCAGAATGTGGTCTGCAACCAACTCCACCATCAAAGTTCATACAAGACTGTGCCTATGTGAAATCATCATATATCTCAGAAAAGCCATGTTCTTTTAATCCTCATTCAATATTGCTGGGTGGGATCTTTTTTATTGCTTCCATGGAGATGTAATCCACCCAACTGTGGGTGGAACTTTCTGATTAGGTGGTTAACATGGAGCTGTGTCTCCACTCATTCAAGGTGGGGTTGCTTCCTAGAGCCCTTGAAGAGGGAACCATTTTGGACAAAGCTTGAGAGACTACACCGCAAGAGACTATTGGAGATGAAGAAAGAAAATGCCCCTGTGGGAGCCTCATGAAACAAGAAGCCAGGATATAAAGGTAGCAGATGTGGCCATATACCTTCCCAGGTAACAGAGGTATCCAGAAGCCAAAGACCACAGCAGACGTCAGCCACAGGCCTTCTCAGCTTACAGAGGTGTTCTGGACGGTATCAGCCTTTCTGAGTGAAGGTAACCTCTTGTTTGTGCCTTAATTTGGAAATTTTCATGGCCTTAAAACTGTAAACTTGTAATTTAATAAATTCCCCTCCCCTTTTTATTTTTTTGCATGGGCAGGCACCAGGAATTGAATCCCGGTCTCCGGTATGGAAGGCGAGAATTCTGCCTAATGAGCCACCATGGTCCGCCCAAATTCCCCTTTAAAAAGCTGTACTGTAACTGGTATATTGCATTCCAGGAGCTTTAAAAAACTAAAAAAGGACAAAAGAAAATTGATTGGCTTTTCCACATTAACAGCATCCAGTTTTCCCAATAGAGCCAGAGTTGCCACTACACAGAAGGAAAATCTGGTCAAATTTCTCCCCAAAAGTCTCCAGAAAAAGACTCATCTTCATTCTATACACTTTGAACATGTTCCAGAACTTTATTTATGTCAATAACATTAATATTACAATACAGGGTAAAAATCTGGACACCACTAAAAATGTACAAAAGATGAGGATCATGTCCAATACTTGCACTTATTCCACCACGTTCATGTTGGCTTGACTTAATAAATGTTAGAATTTCCTTTCTATTCATGTGATGAAGTTGTCCCATGAGATCCATTCCTGTGAGACCCAAACAGGTGCCACTTATTTGCAAATACTCAGACATACAGAATTCATCATAATCTTTCTTTGAGCCACAGGATGCAATATAATATGCATGTTCCTCCACCAATAGGTACACGTGCATCTGGCTTGATAACAATATTCTTCTGCAGTGTGTCCATGTCTAAGAGATTAAAAAAAAACTCTTTGCTGATTTTAATCTGTATCTTTTCACTATAATAAACCAAAACCATGAGTACAACAGTTTCTCTGAGTTCTATGAAACACTGAGCCTAGTGGTGGTTTTGGGGAACTCTGACACATCATGCCTTGATTATAAATTGATTGTAACCTAAAAGCCTTGGGATTATCACAACATCTCTCCCCATTAGCTCCAAAGGTATGTCATCTGTATTTCTCTAATGGTCTTTATTACATCCCATTTCAGTTCACTCTACCTTATCACAGCTTATCTCCTATATATATTTTAAATTATTTGATCAATTATAACCAAGTAAAGGATAACAACAATGTTTCTTTAATGTTGGTATCCTTCCAAGTAAGTATAAGAAAATTTGGCATACAGTAAGCACTTAATTTTGTGACATTTGACTGATAAATGCCAGTTCTTGAAATCTTCCCTCATGAAACAGATATAAAAGTAGACAAAATTCTATTGCAAAAATATATATCAAAGAGTAGGTTTAGGATAACTAAATAGCTAAGGGTAGGTTTGGCCTGCTTCACCTGCCCATGTGCCCTGGGGACAGATCTCTGTCCCTCTCTGGGCCTCAATTTCTGTCTGTAAAGAAGTTGAAGGCTCACTGGGGCCTCTGGTGGTCAACAAAAATAAGCCAATATTAACCCATCAATCAATATGGCAGTGTAAGATGCTCCAGGGTTCCATTCCCCCACAGACTCTTTGAAAAACTATCAGAAACTGGCAGAGCCATCCTCAGAGCTCTGGAAAAGAGTTAATGGGTTACAGTAACTGGGTGAACTCTGAATTAAGAAAACACAACTTAAAAGTGGTTGAAGCTCATGGTGTCCGTGCTGGTCCCTCCCACACTCCATCCCTGGCATGGTGTGGAGCAAGCTTCTGCTCTTACTGTGGGTCCTTGGCTCTGTTCCAGAAGGAGCAGAATAACTCCTAAGAGCATACTGGGGTATCTGCATATCACTGCCAATCTCTCAGATGGAAGCTTAAGAACTGAACCAGGTTTGCCCTCCCAGAATTTGTCCTGAAGGCAGAAAACAGCTGGTCCATAGCTAAAGCATTGCATTCCCAATAAAAATTCCAACAGCTTTCTTTGCAAAAATAGAAAAGCCAATCAACAAATTTATAAGGAAGGGAAAGGGGCTCCAACAGTCAAAACTTTCTTAAAAATAGAAGGGCAAAGTTAGAAGACTCACACATACTGATTTTAAAATTTATTACAAAAATTCAATAATCAAAACAGTGTGATACCAGCACAAGGACAGACATATATACCAATGAAATTAAATTGCGAGTTCAGAAATAAACCCTCATATATATGTTCAACTCATATTTAATAAGGGTGCAAAGGCCACTCAATGGGGAAAAAATAGTCTCCTTAACAAATGGTGCTGGGAAAACTGAATAGCCATATGCAAAAGAACAAGGGTGGTCCCCTATTTCACACTGTGTACAAAAACTAACTCAAAAAGGATCAAAGACCTAAATGTAAGAAACAAAGCTATAAAACTCCTAGAATAAAACATAGGGAAACATCTCCAAGTCTAGGCAATGGTTTCTTAGACTTTATACCAAAAGCATGAGTCATAGAAGAAAAAATAGATCAATGGGATTTCATCAAAATTAAAAACTTCTGTGCATCAAAGGACTATACCAAGAAAGTAAAAAGACAATCTACAGAATGGGAGAAAAAAATTTGTAAACCATATATCTGATAAGGACTTAATATCCAGAGTATATATTTTTAAAAAAAGCTCTTACAGCTCAACAAAAGAAAAACAAAGAACCCCACCAAAAAACAAGGACAGGACTTGAATAGATATTTCTATAAAGAAGGTAAAGAAATGCCCCAAAAGCACATGAAAACCTGCTCAACATCATTAGCCATTAGGGAAATGCAAATCAAAACTACAATGAGGTATTTCATACCTATTAGAATGGCTACTATTTAAATAAGTAAAGGAGAAAGTATAGAGGAACAGGAAGACTCATACAATGCAGGTGGCAATGTAAAATGGTGCCATTCCTGAAAAACATTTTGGCAGTTCCTCAGAAAGTTAAGTATAGAATTAACATCTATGCAGACTTCTGGGAAGATGGCAGAAGTCAGTAAACAAGTTTTCCCTTCTCATAAAGTCTATCCAATTAGTCCACTGAGCTTACCACACCCTTTTCCAAAAGGAGGCCTGGAGCCCTCAGGAGAGGACAGAGAGGCAGGGACAAGGAAGCAAGTTAAACTACGTTCTGTGACTGCTCCATGCCCATGTGCACTGCCCCCCCCCAACTGTGACCTGTGCTCTGCACCCCCCCAAGCCCAGTGAGCTTACACCCCACATGCCACATGAACCTGAGACCCACCCCCTGCACCAAAGGCACCTGGACCCTGCAGCCCCTACACCCATGACCCATTCCCCTCAATGACTAGTCCCCCCAACCCCTGTACCCTGCCCCCTGTGACCTGTGCATGCACGAGCTGCATACCCCTGACCCCAGTGCTCCTACCCCCATGCATGCGCGCCCCTCCCTCCCCCGTGCCCTGCATACACATATACCTGCACCCCACCCCCTGTCCCCAGCACCCCCAATCCTGCACCTTGCCATCCCTGTGCTCTGCATGAATGCACTTGTACCCCTACCGCCCCTGCACCGCATAGACCTAATGACCAGCCTCCCATCATGCACTGTCTTTGTGTCCCCTGTGCCATGCCCTGCCTCTGGTTTGAGGCCTGCCCATGCTGCACCCCACCCCCACACCTCCCGCACTGCCCACCTTGACCCCATGCCCCACACCCCATGCCAACAGGTACCAGCATAGTGCCCCTGCCTCACGCCTGTGCTACAAATACAAAATCTCAGACGACTGAGGAAAACCAACTTCCAAAGTAACCCTATCAAGATAATTAATGCCTCGAAGGCAAGAGAAAATCACAAAGTATATGAAGATGCAGACAGATACAGCACAGCCTAATGACCAAATTAAAACACCAGAGGAGACACAGACCTTGGAAGAAGTCTGTATCTCTAATCTCTAATCAAAGATGTTTATACAACTTTACTAAATAAATTCAATTTGGCTAATGACAGAAAGGATATAAAAAAGACACAAGATGAGCATAAAAAAGAATTTGAAAGAACAAGTAGAAAAATAGCAGATATCACAGAGATGAAGATACTGTAGACCAAATAAAAAATATACTAGAGACACATAACAGCAAATTTGAAGAGGTAGAAGAAAGAATAAGTGAACTAGAGGACAGGACAATCAAGTTTGAATGCACAAAAGAACAAATGGCAAAAAAGATGGAAAATTTGAATTGGATCTCAGGGAAATGATGGACAACACAAAGTGCACAAACATAAGATCACTGGTGTCTCAGAAGGAGAAGAGAAAAGAGCTAGGAAGATTAGTTGAAGAGATAATGAAGGAAAACTTCCCAACCTTTATAAAGGGCATAACTATGCAAATCAAAGAAGCCCAACAAACACCAAATAGAATAAATCCAAATAGGTCGACTCCAAGACACATACTAATCAGTTTGTCAAATGTTGAAGAGAAGCAGAAAATCCTAAAATCGGCAAGAGAAAAGCAACTCACTGCATACAAGGGAAACCATATAAGACTGAGTCTGGACTACTCAGCAGGCACCATGAAGGTAAGAAGGCAGTTGTTTTGGTTTGCTAATGCTGCCTGAAAGCAATATACCAGAAATGGAATGGGTTTTATAAAGGGAATTTATTACATTACAATTTTACACTTCAAAGGCCACGAAAATGTGCAAATTAAGGCACCAACAAGGGGACTTCACTCAAGAAAGGCTTATGCTGTCTGGAATACCTCAGTCAGAGGGGAGTGCACTTGGCTGGCATCTGCTGGTCCCTTGCTCCCGGGCTTTGTTGCTTTCAGTCTCTGTTTCCTGCGGGGGTTCCTCACTTGGCTTCTCCAGGGCTGGGTTTCATCTCTTGGCTCCCCTTGCCTCTCTCCAGTTCTGCTTGCTTAGCATCTCATGGGAAGGCACATGGCAATGTCTCCTGGGTTCTGCCTGTTCAAATGTCTGTGTTGTGTGTTGGCTCTGAAGCAACTGTTTTCCAAGTGTCTCTGTTGTCTCTGGTTCCTCTCTAGCTTCTGCTGGGTCTATCAGCCCTTGACATCTCCCGAGGAGTCTGCATTTCCAAATATTTGTGTCTGTTCTGTAGCTTCTGTTCTCCCAGCATCTGCATCTGAGGTTTCTTCAAAATGTTTCCCATGTTAAAGGACTCTATTAAACTAATCAAGACCCACTTTGAATGAGTGTAGTCACATCTCCATTTAATCAAATGGCCACAGCCACAATTGGATGTGTCACATCTCCATGGATGTAATCTAACCAAAAGGTCTGCCCCCAAAATATTGGAACAGGATTAAAACATGACTTTTCTGGGGTACATAACAGTTTCAAGCTGGCAAAGCAGTGGTACGATATATTTAAAATCCCAAAAAAGAAGGACTTCCAGCCAAGGATTCTGTATCCAGCCAAACCGTCTTTCAAAATTGAGGGAGAGATTATAATTTTCACAGAAAGACAGATGCTGAAAGAATGTGTTACAAGAGACTAGCTCTACAAGACATTCTAAAGGGAGTTCTGTTGGCTGAAAAAAAAAAAAAAAGACAGGAGAGGAAGGTCTGGAGGAGGGCACAGAATTGAAGAACACCAGTAAGGGCAACTTAAAGGATAAAAACAGAGAGAGGGAAGGGACTATTTAGAACTGACAAATAAAAAACGAAAGGATAAGAGGATAGATTAAAGAACTGCTTTTACAGTAATAGCTTTGTATGTTAAGTGAACTAAACTCACCAATTAAAAAATACAGATTAGCAGAATGGATTAAGAAATATGATCCATCTATATACTGCTTACAAGAGACTCATCTTAAAGCCAAGGATACAAATAGACTGAAAAGTGAAAAGACAGAAAAAGATGTTACATGCAGGCAGTAACCAAAAGAAAAGAGGAGTAGCTATATTAACATCAGACAAAATAGACTTTAAATATAAAGAAGGACACTATGTACTAATGAAAGGGACAATTCACCAAGAAGAAATAGCAATCCTAAATGTTCATGTTCCCAATCAAGGAGCTCCAAAGCACATGAAGTAAACACTGGCAAAACTGAAGGGAGCAATAGACCTATCAACAATAATAGTGGGAGACCTCAATACACTACTCTCCTCTATAGATAGAACACCCAAACAGAAGATCAACAAAGAAATAGAGAACTTAAACAATTTGATAAATGAATTTGACCTAACAGCCAACACCAAAGAACACCTAGGGCTCTATCTGAGATTCTACAAAACTTCTAAGCACCATGACTACTTTCCAGAAACCTACGACTCTCTATTGGTTCCTAGACCAGATGAGTCCTGAAACCCAAAGAGGCCAGCCTCTCCAGATAATCAACTAGTTTCATCCTTCTAGCCCATATTATCGACTGCCCTTTCCAACATGAAAGTTAGAATGGGCATACTCGAAATACCCCTAAAGATTGGGAGAAAGATCAAAGAAAAAGGAGGAGTTATAACAGAGGAGATAGGATTTAATAAATGAGTATGACTGGTGAATCATTGTATCAATATTTCTTTTAGTTTCCAATGTCTTGGAGCAGCTAGAAGGAAAAACCTAAATTGTGGAACTGTAACCCATAATACACTCTGAAATCTCTTCTGTAACTACTTGTTAAAATGTATTTTGAAATTTATTGCTTTTTGCATATGTCACAATAAAAAATGTTAACAAAAATCTTTGCAGTATTTAATGACGTTGATCAATATTAAAGGTTAAGGATGAATATTTTTGAATAATTAGGGAATCAGATTTTATAAATGATTGGAAGTTGTATAATATTATAAAGAACACTGATTCTACCATCCAAATTTCAGTTTGTGAATCTAAACTTTGGCTGTCACAAGTTGTGTGATCTTTTATTGAGCTGCTTAACTGCTTTTATTTCCTCATCAGTAATTTTTTTTTTTTGGCATGGGCAGGCTCCGGGAATCAGACCTGGGTCTCCAGCATGGCAGACAACAATTCTGCTACTGAGCCACTATTGCCCGCCCTCATCAATAAAATTTTTAGAACATTAATAGGACCTACCTTAAAGTACTGCTGTCTGGATCAAATGAGATAAATTACATAAAGCATGTTCTATGGCATATAAAACAAGCACCTAAGAATGCCCAAGAAAAACTGCCTATTTATTTATAATTCCCTCTGAGGACTTATTTAGTGCCAGACCCTTAGGAGTTTGCCCATATTAATGTATCTAATCCTCAAAAAAACCATAAGGAATTAATATGATTATGATCTTCACTTTACAATGAGAAACTGTAAAACAAAGCTTAGTAACTATTAACCCTCTGAAATATGATTAGTGTGTGGAAATGAATTTTTAATTTAATTTTAATTTAAATATAAAAGCAATATAAAATGCCTTCCTATTAAACACATCTTATTGTTTTGGTAGGACTACATTTCACTTTAACCATTAAAAACTTAAGTGTCCAAATTGAAAATTAGTGTAAAATAAACACTGGATTTTGAAATACCTAATATGAAAGTATGAATGTAAGATACCTCATTAGTGTATTTGAAATAATATTTTGGATATATTGGTCTAAATAAAATTCATTATTAAAATTAATTTCAGCTGTTACTTTTAGTTTTTAAAATGTAGTTAATAGGGCAGGCCATGGTGGCTCAGCAGGTAAGAATGCTCGCCTACCATGCCCAAGGACCCGGGTTTGATTCCCGGTGCCTGCCCATGTAAAAAAAAAAAAAAAAAAAAAAATGTAGTTAATAGAAATTATTTAATTATACACATGGTTTACATTATATTTGTATTGGGCAGTGCAGCTCTGGTCTCAAAGACCACTATACCACACAGTCTCTCACAATCTACACCAATATGTGGTCTGAAACAGTCACTGCCAAATCCCTAACAAAATTTGGTGGTTACTACTCAAAATCTCATATATTCTCTAGAAGAGCTCCCTATCCTGTTGACACAAACCTTTCTATACAAAGCCCCAATTACATTCTGACTCCTAAATGTCTCCAAACAGGATTTTGCCACTTATTGACTGAAATCAAACAAAGCATCTACCTAGCTTTGTTTGAAAATCAAGTCAGTGTATAAGATCAAAGGTTTTGGTATGTTATTCTACCTAACCACTGGTCTCCTCCTTAATAAGTCTCATTCTAAATTAAACCTCCAACTTATCCTCCCAGAGGTTTATTTCTATGCCATCAGAATGTGTGGGGGGAAAAAGAGAACACATGGAGGAAAGGAATGATTTATCCAATGGGTATGTGACTATTAACTGGAAATGAGAAGGGTATTGGAAAGGCATTGGAAAAGGGTACCCATATCTATTATTAATTGGGTCCCATTAATTGGGACGGCAAGGCCCTGGGACCAGGTAAATGGATAGGTCACAACTGGGCAGGCCAATTTAGGAAAAGGAAAGCAAATATTACACGTTGTATAAAACAAAAATATATTTGGCAGAACAAAGAGAAAGTACAAACAGACCTTGAATTTGCCATTTAATAAGTAGTGATGCTCTCCTCCTCTTCAGGAACCTTCTCTTCCAGAACTAAGAGGCTAAGAATAAGAGATTCATGAGACTCTGACTGGCGGAATAAAAATGCTACAGACATGCTCCATCACCCACAACAAACACACCTGGATGGAAGTATGAGGGAAACCAGCATACAGCTGGTTTTTTTTTTTTACATTATCAGAGAGAAAGGTCAGCATCACCAATACCTGGAGCTGAATCTAAGCTCACGATTTCTAGGAAGGCACAGTTCAGAAAATGTTGTGGCTCTGAATCATGTAACTTCCCCTCTGACAACCATTTCTCTGCTGCTGGATAACTGGCTTGCGGATGTGAGGACAGAAATAGAGGATCCAGGGAAACAAGTTCCAAGAAAACATTGAACTTATGATTGGGATCTGTGGTGGGTCACACACACTCCATCAACGCACCAATTTTCTTAAGCATTATGCTAGACACTGGGGAGAAGGGGCCATATCAGTGCAGGTGCACTCTAGTTAACACAGGCACCGGCGTCTTTACAGGCTCAGGAATATTCATACTCACAAAGATTCTTCCACAAAACTGGAGAAATGAAGCTCTACACGAAACACAACCAAACTCTGACAAGATAACAGGACAAAAGATGAAAACAAATAAACAACAACAAAGCAAACAAAAAACACCTCGTTCAGACTTGTAGGCAGTCAAAACAGTGCTGTCACATGATCTCGTGGTCAGTGTCACACACTCACCTCACCCGAGACCGCGGTCACGCAATAGGTTCCGCCACCACTCACAGTCCCACGAGTTCAGTTACGCATCAAAGCCTCCCTGGAGCGCACGCACTAGGACCCCTACACACACGCGCGCACACTCACAAATATTTTACAATGACTATGTCACACACAACCGCAACCACAGCAATCATCTTCCGCAGTTCACGCACACACAGGCCTGAAGCTTCGGGCTCCACACGTCCGAGCCGCGCTCCAGGGGCCAGGGACTCGCGAGCTCTTTCCTCAACCCGACTCGGGGTCACCTCAACTCACCAAAAAAAAACCCAAAGACACCGAAAGGGGACGCAAAGGTCGAAGTTCATTCAGCCCTGGGGACTCTGGGAAACGTAGTTCAAGGCCGAAAACATATGGACGTTCCAGCGGAAAGCTGAACCTACCGTAGCGAAAAACGCGCCAAGCCCGGGAGACTCCTAGGAGTGCCAGGCAGCCCAGGAATGCGCAGGCGCAGATGACTCGCCCGTGCGGAAGGCTGTGGCTGTTCTGACCTACGGATCCCGTGGCTCGGGTGATGGTCCTCTAGGAGCAAGCTGAGATCGAGGAGGGACTCGGAGCGCAGAACGCAGTCATCGGAAACCTGGCCGGGGAGGGCTTAAGAAGGAACAGGAAACCCGGGCTGGGGCGGGTCAAGGAGGCAACCGGAAGCCTGGGTTAGGGAGGATAGAAGAGAGAAGCGGGAACTCTAGTCCGGGACGTGGCGAAGGTCCGAGGAAGTATGATGTAATCATGAGCGGAAGGCTGAGCCAGAAGTTTGGGAAGGAACCGGGAACCCGGGTCTAGAAAGGCTAAAACGGGTAACGGAGTTTGGGCGGAGGCGCGAACTGGGATCCCGGGCCGGGCGTGGTTTCCCTCCAAGCTATCAGTCCTGTAGGTGGGGAGCCGCAATATGTGTTCCTGGGCGTGACCCTGAAGATGTCCGGGCTCTTCTTTGTCAATTTTGCCCCTTGAGGAAGCCGCAGTGCCGAGAGCGGGACCTGGCACTTGTCGGGCGTTCAGTGTGTTTACGCCTGTCCTGGTGGGTGTTTGGTACCTTCGCCGCCCGAAATTTTTCTCATGCCCTATTCCAGTTAGTTCCACAACAGAAGCAACCATAGTTCGGGTTTCTGTGACCGCGATTTAATCTGTTCTGTAATTTAAATCTTTTTTTTTTTAAATCTCAAGCTAATATCTTTGAGATTCATTAATGTTATGTAGTTCATTCTTTTTATTTCTGTTCAGAATGTGTTTATTCAGTTTTCTCTTGTTGAGCATTTCATGTATTTCCAGGTTTTATTATGAATTAAACTAACATGTTTTCATTTCTCCTGGGTAAATACCTAGAAGAGTAATTACTGGATAATAGGTAAATTTATGCTTTTATTTTATTTAATTTTTAACGTGGGTAGGTACCAGGAACCGAACCCCTGGGTCTCTGGCATGGCAGGCGAGAACTCTGCCACCGAGCTACTGTGGTCCGCCTTGACTAATCTTTTAAAATGATTAGTTATGAGTGATTTGTATTTGAGACTGTATGTGATTGTGGAATTTGTGGTTTCTGAGTTTGAGTTTGTATCCTTGTATGGAATTATGAGATTTAGTGGGATTCTGCATGTCTTGTAATGTCCACAGGGTGTCGTTGTGTGGATTGGTTGAAATCTTTGGGAAGTGACTGAACTGCTAATTTTTGCGATGGTTTTTTATGTACATTCCAGTGGTGACTGTGAAAGTAGCTCACGCTGTAAATGATATTAATGATGACTGAGAAATTCTGAATGTATCTATTTGGATATGTATTTTGATTCTGCCATCAGAATTGTGACTGTTTCTATTTAGCAAGTAAAATAGTAGTTTAAGAATTGGAAAGTGAGAGGTAAAACTGTAATAATTTCTATATGAAAGGATTATGTACCTAGAAACACTATATAAGGTAAATCAAAAATGTTGAAATGACTAGGACACCATAAATACCACCCAAGAAAAGTACTTTATTTTTGCCCTGTCTGCTACTTTTAGCAGTTAGATTTGAGGGAGGTTTTTTTTTTTCCCCTACTCCTGTGTGAAATTCTGGGTGATTTAGGAACTTCTTCAGGGCCTCTGAGCTAAGAAAAGTTATTTGAAATGCTTCTACACACTCAAGGCCAGTTTTGTGATAACTAAAGCTAGTTGTTTTCTAGTTAAAATATTTACTATAAAATTCAGCATTTCAAACTTAATGGAAAATTTTTTTTCCATCTGGGCTGGAGCCTACAGTGTGAAAAAATGCATCATTAATTTCTTCTCTATTCCCTCCACCTATATTAATAAATAATTAATATTTAGCATAATTACTATAAACATATTTAGCATAATTACTATTGCCATATTTAATGGCAAATGTTTACGAATTAAGCATATTCAACCAAGTTATTATGGAAAGTCTATGGTAAATAAGGTTTCACATGGCTTCTTTTGCCACCCTTCTTTGTGCCATCTCAGAACTGTTCACTTTTCTAAAAATGAATCTAAAAGAGCAATGGGCCTCTCCTGCAAATCTTAAAGCAGTGGCTCAGGTGTAATGATCTTTCTTCTTCCTTTTCTGAAATAGTCCTTTCCCTTATAGAATATATGAACCTTTGCCCATCTTGAAACTTCTGAGTATAGGATTCTTTTTCATGAAACTGGTCCCCAGTTCCTTCTATCTAGCCAGATGAGCATGTGCCTTCCCAAAGTTCCCTTCTAATTTTAACTAATATGCACTTATTAATTGGATATTTCATTCAATCTCCTTTTTCACTTCCACAAACAGAAATGCATCCTCTTGAATTAAATAAAGCATTTATTCTTAAATGAACATTAATTAAGTGAATCGATGTCTAAATAGTGAGTACTTCTGGGAGCCTATATGAGGGAAAGCTTTCATCATGTCCACAGACCTCAGTTTTTTAGTGAGTAAAGATGGAAACAGAATTGGTAGATTACACTATTAGTGTATGTCAAAAGGAGAGGTCCCTATGCCACTTTATGAACTCCCTCCCCCTCTACTCATGTTTCTGGATCATCTTTTCATCACTCCCTTGTAGTCTTGTACCAGGAGTGCCTTGCCCTGTTTATTTCTCCACTCTGTAATGGCCACCAGTGGCATGGGAGTAATCTCAGGTGGAAAGAACTCACATGAGAGCCTACATTCTATATGCAAGAAAGCACTGGGGAAGTGAAAGGGCAAGTGGAACGGGTGCAGATTGACAGGAAACTAGGAGTAGAGCAGACCTTGAATCAGGGTTTCTTCACTTTTCCTTTACATTTTATTTTTTAATGAGGTCAGGAAATCATTCCATTTTCCCCCCATTCTTCAGATAAGGGCCAAGAACAGAAAGTACAGAAGCTACTTCAGAAAAAAAAAAGAGGCATAACAAATGGATGCCTATCCTTATTTCTACAAATACATGGAAGTGACAGGTTTAAATACATGGAAGTGACAGGCGAAAGGGTGAGAAAGAAGGAAGGTAGACCAGGAAATTTAAAGCGGGTAGGTTTATTTCTGCGCTCCCCTGCCGAATCTAAGATGGAGAGAGGTGACTCTGCGCCTGGGTGTTGGCATGGGCAGTTTTTAAGCAAGTGGGTCAGGTAACGTCAGGAAGGGGCAGTTCATCAGTTCCGGAAGTCAGGTGTCCGGAAGGGGTGGTTCCGGAAGTAATGTTGGGAGGGGCTACACAGCCTCCAGAGCTCCAGTTGCAGTGCCCTTCTCTGTTCCCCCGATCTGACTTTAAGTATCATCTGCAATTTAATGAAACGTCTTAAAAAGTGTCACGTTCACATTTGCACACCAATGTTTATAGCAGCGTTATTTACAATTGCAAAGAGATGGAAACAGCCAAAATGTCCATCAACAGAAGAATGGCTAAACAAACTGTGGTATATACATACGATGGAATATTATGCAGCCTTAAGACAAGATAAACTTATGAAGCATGTAATAACATGGATGGACCTAGAGAACATTATGCTGAGTGAGTCCAGCCAAAAACTAAAGGACAAATACTGTATGGTCCCACTGATGTGAACGGACATTCGAGAATAAACTTGGAATATGTCATTGGTAACAGAGTCCAGCAGGAGTTAGAAACAGGATTTGAAACAGTTAACTTGCTAGAACATAAGGAAAACTGTTTATATGTATGAACATGAAGATTCTACTCAGTAAATGATTCCTTAAAGAGCTTTTCTTTCATTCATTCCACAAGTTCCAACATGGAAATGAGTTCCAACATGGAAATATTCAAGACCAAGAAAGTAACTGAAAATTAAAACTCTCTGCAAAATTCAAGATTTACAATAGGATTGCTGCAACCCCATTTGAGGGTTTGGCCTAGAACCCTTCGGAATGATCTGACATGTGTAGATGACTCCCTACCTTTTATCTTCTGGATATCTGTGGAAGATCCATATCATTACGCTATGCTCAATGCAAGACTTACTGCTGACTTTAACTGCTCTTTCCCTTTCAGTGGTATGTGTTTTTGGAGATTCTCTTTACCAGATAAAAGAAATGTAGGAATGTAATAAAATTAAACAGTACAATTATAAAAAAAAAAAAAGTGTCACATTCAAAATAAAAGGGAATATTTTGAACCCAGAAACTAAAAGATGAATCAAAGCAGTTAAGTGTGAGGTTGACCTTAAGCTGACATTCAGAAACATCAAAGGGGTTTTCATCCCTCATATAATTAGAATTGGAGCTAGGATTCTAACTTCTGCACAGAAACAGGAGGTGGGGAGCTGGAAGCAAGACCCTGTTCAGTCCTACAAAAGAAATGGTAAGAGAGCTTGCTTGCAGTCTCCTGGGGTTTTTTTGTTTTTGTTTTCATTTTGTTTTTTGTTTGGTGGGGGGAGATGTTCGGGGTAAGAAGCTCATTCATGAGATGTGGAAACTAGGCCTTCACCTGGGAATGTGGGATACAAATATCCAATGATGTAGAAATTCTAAGCCAAGAAATTAATTTAAAAACTGGTCCCCCAAAATACATTAATAAGCATAAGAAGGTTGGCATGGCTATAGTAATAAGAGACATTAGACCTCAAGACAAATTGATTATAAGACATAAAGAGGGACTTGATATAATCAGCAAAGAAGTTCATTAGGACTGTGTATGCATGTGTATATTCATCAGGATTACACTGATACGAACCTATTACAAGAACAATTTCATGAAGCAAAAAGTGACAGAACAAAAGAGATCAATAGATAAATCCACAATTGTATTGGAAATCCATAATCATATCTAAGTAATTGATAGAAGTCATAGGCAAGAAATTCAGTATAGAGATGAGAACAACACTACAATCAGCATGACCTAACTGATGTTTGAAGAACACTATATCCCACAGGTGAAAAACAACTTTTTTCATAAACAGGGCTTTCTCCAAAATAGTATATTTGACCATAAAATAAGTCTCGATACATTTCAAAAAATTGAAATGAAATGCAGCTGAAGCAGTGTTTAGAGGGACATTTATAGCTTTAAATGTCTATATTAGAAGAACAGAAAGGTTTAAAATAAATGATTTAAGTTTCTACCTTAGACATTATGTTAGGTTTCTCTAGGGAAGCAGGACCAATAGGAGATATCTGTAAATATTATGAGATTTTATAAGTGTCTCAAGCAACTGTGGGATGTATGTGTCCAAATTCTGTGGGGCAGGGTGCAAGCTGGCAACTCCAATGAAGGTTTTCAATGAATTCCCGAGGAGAAGCTGGCTGGCTGAAGAAAAGATAAAAATTCTCTTTTCTGACTGCTCAAGTCATCCCTTTTTTAAAGCCGTCAACTGATTGGCTGAAATGTTTCTCAATGCTGGAGAAACTCTCCTTTGTAGATAATCAGCTATAAATGCAAACAAGTTACTGATGATTTAAGTCCATGAAATGTAAGTTTGCAGTAACAGGCCAGTGCTTGCTTGACCAGACGAATGGGCACCATTATCTGGTCAAGTTAACACATGAACCTAACCAACACAAACATGAAAGAGAGCAAACTAAACCTAAAGTATGTAGAAGAAAGAGGTAAGGTTAGAAGTCAGTGAAATAGAAAACAGACAGTCAAAATGAACAGAAGTTGTTTGCTTGAAAAGATTTTAGAAATTGATAAATCACTAGTAAGAACAATTAAGAGAAAACATAAATCACCAACATCAAGATATCACTACAGATCACACAGATGGTAAATGGATAGAATATTATGAACAACTTTATGCCAACAAATTTGACAAACTCCTTGAAAAGCACACCTGCCCAAATCTGACTCAAGAAGAAATAAAAAGACTGACTCTCTCTGTATTTATTAAAGAAACCTAATTCTTAATAAAGAAAGAAATATTCCTACATAGAGAAACTGGTTCAGTACTACTAAAACTCCTAGAACTTAGTCAGAATGAAATGTAGCAAACTGCACTGGATACTCGACTGGAGCACATGAAACTTCCTTTTATAAAAAAACATATCTTGGCCATCTGTCTCCTGAGTCTTCAAGGACCCCAGGACACCTGGGGATAAGGAGCCTGATGGAGATAAGGCAGGCCGGTGACCTGTGATGGTGGTGTTGCTATAGCATACTGCCTAGTCACAATATTGCGTAGAGGACAGCCAATGTTGGCCCACAAATGGGACAGTCAGTTATAACCCTACCCTACAGTTAAATCTCTTGTAAAAAAGAGGGAAAGTGGCAAAAGACATTCCTCACATACAGTTTTTATAGCTGTATATCAGGACAAACCCATATAGGGCTCTTGCAAATTTTGTTATGTCAGGAGGACTCTTCAGAGGGTTCTTCCTCATGACACTTCCTCACAAGAGGACACAGAGATTTTAATCCTCTTTTGAACAGCCCTGTCCCTTGACTCCTCATTTAGTTTCAACTAAAACCCACTGTGGCCAAGTATAAAACTTCTCTTCTAAATTATGCCATCTTTCGGCCCTCAGGAAACAAGAAACTTAGAGCACAAAAGGTCTCCTCTTTTTCTTTTTCCAGAAAAAAAATGGGAAATGCCAACAGTCAATACAAACTAAAAAGATGGAGAAGCATAACCCTCCAATGGGACTCTCAATTACAATACCATCCTCCAGTTTGTAAAAGACAGGGAAAGTAGTTAAAAATTCCCTATACCCAATATTTATAGCTCTCTATCAAGGTAATGACCTACAAGGGATTTGTAGCTTATATTATGCCCATGTCTCAATTTCTATTAAAGTAGAGAACACCTGTTGTTAAAAGGCATGAAAGATGTGCCACCAAGCCAGTTAAGTGTTATAAGCTAAGGGAGATCACTCAGGAGAAAGAGGAATTATCAGCTCTGTACCAGGGGAGGCTAGTGGAAGCCTTAAAAAGTTACTAATGTAAGCCTATATTCCCAGGAAAGTCAGATTTTGCTGGATACCCATTTCATCAGCCAATCTGGTCGGACTTTTGGAGAAAGCTACAAAAACTCTCCATTGGCCCACAAACTCCTACTAATGACTTATTAAAAATTGTCTTTTCATAAAAAAAAAAAAAATTGTCTTTTCTCCTGCCATGCGAGAAAGCTGGGTTCAATTCCTAGTCCATGCACTTCCCAAACAAACAAAACAAACAAAAATTCAGCAAATGGTGCTGCTATAACGGGATACTCACATGGAAAAATAGTGAAATGTGACCCCCATACAGCATACACAAAAAGAATTGCCTTTTCTTTCATTAACAATTGAAACAACGTGGAGGAGGAGAAGGCAAAGAAAGGTGAGCAAAGACCAGAGGACAGGCTCAGCTTGTTGCGGTCACTATTAACAGCACCCTGTCCTCTCAAGGTCACTCAAATCATGACTCCAAACCTCAAGAGCCTTACTTCAGCTGTGAGAGGGCCACTAGCAGAGAGGGTGCCAAAATCCAAAACAACCTTCAACCTTGGAACCCATGGGGGCCTTGCCCCAAGTGCTACCAAGATGGGCTTTGGGCCCAGGGACTGCACCGTCTGCCTGAAGGTGTGGGTAGGACAGCCCCTTGAGCTGTGCTCGCAGCAAATGAAGAAGACTGAGGGTGCCTGAGGCCATGTATGGCTCTGCTGACTTCACATCTGACTAACTTGCAGGAACACCAGATGTCTCCCAATGGGACAGGTATGCTTATTAATTTCTTAACACTGGAGCTACTCAGTACTAAACTGCCATTCTGGGCCTACCTCCGCTCAGACTTGCCTAGTTATGGTAGTTGACAATAAAGCCAAAAACTAAACCCTTCACTATCCCTCTCCTTTGTAACCTCAAAGGCATTCCCTGACTACCCACCCTCTTCTAGGGAACATCTTTTTCACTCCCTAGGGCCCATCTTAAGACTAATAAACCCAACCAGTATTTACCTCATTTGCCCTGAAGCCCCTACTAAATTGAGGCTTCTTGTCATTCAAAAAAAAGATTAAGCAAATAAACCCATCTATGTAAAGCAAAAACATCCCAAAGCTAGTCCAGGAATAACCCCTAACTGGACTCAAGTTTTCAGTCCTATAACTTCAAAACTAATTTTTTATCTCACTTTACCTTAACTCTTATACCTATTGGCTTTTAAATGGCAAAGACTTAAATAAAATTCCCACTCTACTCACTTAAACAGTGCTACCCCAAAGGTTTCAAAATTCCTATATCTTTAAAAATACCTTGGCAGCAGACCTTATGGCCTCCCAGTGCCTCAAAGGGCAGTCTCGCAATATGTTGACTTTGTAAGCTAACATATTCCTACTATAAGAGTGAATTTCTTTCTGTTTTAGTTTAAGCTGACAGAATGCAATATACCAAAAATGGAATGGCTTTTAAAAGGGACACTTATAAAATTGCAAGTTTACAGTTCTAAGTTCATTAAAATGTTCAAACTAAGGCATCTAAAGAAAGATATCTTGATTCAAGAAAGGCCAGTGCATCTGGAACACCTCTGTCAGCTGGAAAGACACCTGATGACATCTGCTAGCTTTCTCTTCTGGCTTCTTGTTTCATAAGGATTCCCCAGAGGTGTTTTCCTTCTGCATGTCCAAAGGCCTCTGGCTGTGTGGGCTCTATCAGCACTAAAGCTTTTCCCAAAATGGTTTCCTCTTAAAGGACTCCAGTAAGACACCCCACCTTGTATGGGGAGAGACACAGCTCCATGGAAACCAATTGCTTAAAAGTTACCACCCACAACTGGGTGGATCACATCTCCATGAAAACAATCAAAAAAGATTCCACCCAACAATACTGCATGAGGATGAAAGAAAATGGCTTTTCTTTGTGCACAACAGTTTCAAAACTGGCACAGATTGTAATTATTAATTAAATGTATGTGGATATGGAAAGTCACAGAAAGGTTAAAGAAAGTAAATTTTATAATCATTAGTGACAGTAAGCCCTGAGTGAATATAGAAAATTGCAGAAGGTTTATGCCCTAGATGGCTATGATAAGTTGGTGGAAATTTTTTAAAAAGCAAGTTTTGCTTATAGTCAGTGCTAACTACAAAAAATTATAGAAAGCTTATAAAAGTAAATTCTGTCATAGTCAATGCTGCTCTCTGGTAAACTGCTTTAAGTGAAAGGTTAAAAAAAGTTTCTTAACCATCTGAGCACTCTAAAACCAATAATATCCTTAGTATTTATGTTAATCTTATCCTTTAGTTCAGAAACAAATCTTCTCATTCTTAAAAGAAAACTTATTAAGGCTTTGTTCTCTGGACTTATAAAAGTGAGGTGCTAAAATAGTTTAACATATTGGATAAAAAGTGTTTAGCATATTAAAATAAGTAAAAGAAATTTCTATCCTGTTAGCTAAATTTGCATGGGTAAATTTGTTACTCATATGTTTGAACATTCTTTCTATTCTAATATGGATCTGTATAATGTTAAAAGTTAAAAATCATGGGAACAACCAGATTTACTTGTCAGTTACACAATTTTACTCCAAAGGCTTCTCTAAAAGTACAAGTGGTCAGCTATAAAGCAAAATTTCATTGTTCTAGTTTGCTAGCTGCCGGAAAGCAATATTCCAAAATCAGAATGGCTTTTAAAAAGGGGAATTTAACAGGTTGCTAGTTTACAGTTCTAAGGCCAAGAAAATGTCCCAATTGCAACAAGTCTATAGAAATGTCCAATCAAAGGCACCCAAGGAGAGATACCTTGGTTCAACAAGGCCAATGAAGTTCAGGGTTTCTCTCTCATCTGGAAAGGCACATGGTAAACATGGTCAGGGTTCCTCTCTCATCTGGAAGGCACATGCGGATATGGCATCATCTGCTAGCTGCTTCTCCTGGCTTCCTGTTTCATGAAGCTCCCTGGGAGACATTTTCCTTCTTCATCTCCAAAGGTCGCTGGCTGGTAGATTCTGCTTCTCATGGCTATGTTGTTCTGCTTTGCTCTCTCTGAATCTCTTTCATTCTCCAAAATGTTTCCTCTTTTATAGGTGTCCAGAAACTTATCAAGACCCACCCGAATGGGTGGAGACATGTCATCACATCTCCAGGGAGATAGACTAATTACAGTTTCAAAGATACAATGCTGAATAAGGATTAGAAGAAATGGTTGCCTTTACAAAATGGGATTAGGATCAAAACACGGCTTTTCTAGGGGACATACATCCTTTCAACCTAGCACATTCATCTTCAACAAAAAGAACTTTAAAGGAGAAAAAGAAGGCTAGTATACTAATTATGTTCTACCTGTTAATAAATATAACCCTGGTAAATGTATAAAAATAGAACAGGACAAAAGTTCTGCTATAGTTCATAATTAATAGCCATAATATAAAACAATTGTCAAATGTTTCTATTTCTGAAAGTAAATTCATTTAAAATAGTTATAAAAATTAAAGATTAATGTGTATGCTCTTACAACAATCACATTTACTCCTAAGCTTTAACTGTTATTTCTATATTCTGAGATGCTTTGCTCTTTATATAGCCTAATGGTTCCTAGAACTTTAAGTATCTGTGTAACACCCAAGACTCAGTTAAAGTTCTCCAGCTCTAAAAGTCAGCTTTACTCCATACAGCAACATATAAGTGATGTTGATCTAGTTAAAATTAAATGAATATAATATTGTCTGTATGGCCAAACTATTAAACTTCCCCACCTGGGAAATTCCTAAAAGCAGTGAGGACTCCAAATTTAATAAGCCAAAGCCCTGCCCCCAGGAATTTAAGTTCAGAAAGCAAAACTAATTATGCTTACCTGAGCTCTAAAACTAGAAAAGGGAAATGGCTGTGGTTTTTTGCATGTGTCCTCCATGCTCGCACAGCAATATACAAAAAATCAAGCTTTCTCCCATTTAAACACCTCAACTTCTTAAATGCTATGCTCTTACCAACAAAAACTAGCAGTAACTCATTGCCCTGGCCTTCAGAAAAATAATGACATTTCTCAAGGGAATAATGAGGCCAACATGGCAGCCAAAGCCACAGCATGATCAAGCCCCTTCTAAACCTCATTCCTGCACTTCTTAATTTAGCATATGCACCCTCTTATTCCCCACTTAAGCAGGAATGAACCTCCTAGCTGGAGTTCACTCTTAGACCTAAAAGATAATCATTTCTTTCCTGAGTTTTGGCTAATGTATCTCCTAAACCTGCTCAAATCTATCCTCCTCTTGCTATTAACTGCCCCTTGCATTTTTAAGCTTCTCACCAAATTTATTTCATCCAGATTAGAAACCTTTATCACCAAGCCAATGCTGATGCAAGGATTTTCAGCCCTTCCAACTGCCCCTCCAGACTTCTCTCATCAATTTAAATGAATTAGCTAGAGAGTTCTATGTCCAGGGCCCACACCCCCTGACAGGTCAGAAGCAGGTACAGAAGATGGACCATCATCCCTCAGCACCCTTTAAGATTATGGGGTGAGAACTCTGAAGGGAAATTTGAGGCAGGCTAGAACAAGGAGAGAGGGGTGAGAGAAAACTGTGAAAGAGCCCTTGAACAAGGATGGTTAATCAAGGTCAGCAGGCCCTGTGTCCACCACAGACACCCTGCCTGGGGACTACCCACTGTGGGAAACACACACCAATAGCCAACCCATCTAAAGCCAAACGACCCTACCTGAATGAGTCATCTACAGAGGAGGGTGAAACCAACAGACCACCCAAATAAATGCACAATCTACTACCAGGCACCACCATTGGGAGAGGGAAGGGTAGTAAAATGAGCCCCAAACAAGGAAGGGGAGGGAAATAAGTAAACCTAATGTATAAAAACAAAATATATATATATATATATATATATATATATATATATAGTGTGATTGTTCTGTAAACCCACAACCTCTCTAAAAAAATTAAAAATTTTCTTAAAAAATGTATCTTTCCCCCACTGAAGTAAATTCAAAATAAAAAATTACAGATCAGGAATCTGGAAATCAGTCATCACAGAAGCGAGTCAGCAGAGTAAATACATAAGAAAGTTTGTACCCAAAAGAACTGTATGATATGACAATATGAAAGAGAATGTTTAAACAGGGTTTATAAGGAAAAATTCATTAAAAAAAGAATATAAAAATATAAAAAAGGGATCAGCAGATTTTAAAAAGAACTGAAAAGAATCTCCAGAAGTAAAAAATCCAAATGAAAAAGTGTAAAGAAAGGAAAGCTTAATTGCTGGACACCTGAAAATGATTGAACTTATAAATATATCTAAGAGTATTACTGAGAATGCCCCACAGAGAGCTAAGAGAAATTAAGAGACATGGAAGAAAATGTAAAGGTCCAATACAAATCTAATACAAGTCATTAACAGAGAAGACTGGAAAAAAGAAGGGGAGCAATTATCCAAAGATACAATGGCTTAGACTTTTCCATAATTGAAGAAATTATGGAAATTTTTTCATTTGCTCCACATGAGGAGCAAATGAAACTTTGAAAATAAGTTTCAAGTAAGATAATGAAAGCAGTTGTAACACTTAGGCACATCATGGTGATACTGCAGAATAACATAGACAAAGAAATCCTTATAAAAGAAAAAACAAAAGATGTTATTTAAAAAGAATGGTGACTAGATATGAAGAGGAGATGTCAGAAGACAATAACATCTTCAGAGTAAATGGAGGAAAAGTCACAATAAAAATGGGACAAAATAAAGACATTTTTAGATGAGACTAGAGGGTTCTTTCGTGGACTCATTGAAAGAACAGCTAACTGATTGGATTATCTCATTGTGGGGGGGGTGCATGCCTAAATTGATCACAGATGTAATCAGTCATTAGATGCAATCAGCTGACTGATGATTTAATGCTCCAGCCTTCTGGCTTATCAACTAGTGATGTTTCCTCAACTTCGTGTAAAATAGAACTGCATGGAGGCTGAGAATTCGCCAAAATTTTAACATATGGCTCTGGGTAAATAATCGTTACTGCATTTTAATTCTGGATGATTGTTTATGAAAAGGGACCATCCTGGAGGGTGAGCAAACTCAGGAGGGAGTTGATCAGTGCCTTTTCTACAATTGGGCTTTGGAGGGCTTCTGTTTCTGGCTATATTGTTCTCCATCTTTTCTTACAAGGCTTCTCTAGTGACCTTGTTTCTAACATGAGTTATACTGAGTCCACTCTATTTGTGACTTGTTTACTGAGATCTGTTTGCTGGTAGCTGAGAACAAAGCAAATTTCAAGTTAACTTTTCTTCAGGCTGCTTTACTGAAGTATAATTTATATGCAATAAGATGTACAAATTTGAAGAGGAATTTGATGAGGTTTTACAAATCATGTGACAATAAACCTCAATCAAGATACATAATATTGGACTTCCGGGTCAAGATGGTGGCTTAACAATGTGCGCATTTTAGTTCGTCCTCCAGAACAACTGCTAAATAACCAGAAACAGTACAGAACAGCTCCTGGGGCCACATCAGTGGCCGGACACAGTGTACTGCAGTCTGGACCAGCTGGACCGGCTGTGAGCCCCAACAGAACCATGAGATCCCAAAGCTGCGGCGGCCGGTGCCCCTCCCCCACAGGCTGCTTTCCAGAGGGGAAAGGAAAGGAACTTTACCAGCAGCAGGGACTGAGCACAATCAAACGCCAATTGTGGAATTAATTAACAAATTCTGACTGCTAAAAATAGGCCCCTAGCTTAGGTGAACCTGGTCAAAGCGGAGGTTGCTCATTATTGCCCCAGAGCCAAGGGGGCAGGGCTGATGGAAAAAGGGAAAAAAAAGAAGGAAACAGGTTTTTGTGACTGTGTTTCTACAAAGGCTTGACTGCCTTTGGATATAGCAGCAGAACTTCTCAGGCAGCAACCGTCCCAGGCATAGGCAGAAGCGAACCCTTTTGGGGGCTTGTCTGGAGCCTGTGCCTTCCCCAGGGGAGGGGTGAAGCCCAACTCAGGTGGAATCCCTCCCTCAAGGAATTCAGACACCAGGGCTTGGTAATTTGAAGCCATTAAAGCCAGCCTACAACCTCTCCTCTGTCTCCACCACGTCCCCAGTAGGGAGAGTCTGCCAAAGTTGAAGGTACTGCATCATCTTACGCTGGTGGGACCTATAGGCAGACAAGTGCCACATACTGGGCAGGATAAGAAAAACAGAGTCCAGAGACTTCACCTGCTGTGAAAAGTCTTTCCACCTGCTGTGTCTCACCCTCAGCGAAAACCAATGCAGGTGGCTCTTTCCTCCCAATAGGAGGCCAGTTTGGTCTGGGAAAATCTGGCTGGGGTCTATAACTAGACCCTCCTAAGGGTGGGGGTGGTGGTGAAAGACACCATACAAGCAGGGCAAGAAACAAGAACTGAAAATTTTTCCTCTGTTAAACAAAACTTAAGCTAGAGGTCCAGATAAAGCTAAATGGAATGTCAAAGAACAGACAGACAACAAATTCATCCAGCAAGAAAACCCTAGGTAAAAAAAGTGAAAGCAATCTCCAGAATACACTAATTAAGGTAATTAAATGCCTAGATGCCAGGAAAAAATAACAAATCACACTAGGAAAATCAAGGATATGGCCCAGTCAAAGGAACAAACGAACAATTCAAATGACATACAGGAGCTGAAACAATTAATTCAGAATATACGAACAGACATGGAACACCTCATCAAAAACCAAATCATGGAATTGAGTGAGGATATAAAGAAGGCAAGGAATGAACAAAAGAAGAAATTGAAAGTCTGAAAAACAAATCACAGAATTTATGGGAATGAAAGGCGAGAAGAGATGAAGAAAACAATGGAAACCTACAATGGTAGATATCGAGAGACAGAACATAGGATTAGTGAACTGGAGGACGGAACATCTGAAATCCGGCAAGAAGAAAATATAGAGAAAATGGAAAAATATGAGCAGAGACTCAGGGAACTGAAAAACAATATGAAGCGCACGAATATACATGTTGTGGGTATCCCAGAGAGAGAAGAGAAGGGAAAAGGAGAAAAATTAATGGAGAAAATTATCACTGAAAAATTTTCAACTCTTATGAAAGACTTAAAATTACAGATCCAAGAAGTGCAGTGTACCCCAGGGAGAATAGATCCAAATAGACATACTCTAATCAGAATGTCAGAGGTCAAAGAGAAAGAAAGAATCTTGAAAGGAACAAGAGAAAAGCAATCCATCACATACAAGGAAAGCCCAATAAGACTATGCGCAGATCTCTCAGCAGAAACCATGGAGGCAAGAAGACAGTGGGATAATATATTTAAATTATTAAAAGAGAAAAACTGCCAACCAAGAATTCTATATCCAGCAAAATTGTCCTTCAAAAATGAGGGAGAAATTAAAACATATTCAGACAAAAAAATCACAGAGAATTTGTGACTAAGAGAACAGCTCTGCAAGAAATACTAAAGGGAGCAATAGAGACAGATATGAAGACAGAAGAGAGAGGTGTGGAGAAGAGTGTACAAGGAAGACTATGAGTAAAGGTAAAAAGAATGAAAATTGGACGTGACATATAAAATCCAGAAGGCAAAATAGTAGAGGAAAGTACTACCCATGCAGTAATAACACTGAATGTTGATGGATTAAACTCTCCAATCGAAGGACTTAGTCTGGCAGAATGGATTGAAGAACAGGACCCATCTATATGCTGTCTACTCAAAGGATATGAAGGCAAGGACACAAATGAACATTTACACACCAATGCTTATAGCAGCATTACTTACAATTACCAAGAGATGGAAGCAGCCAAAATATCCATCAACAGATGGTTGGCTAAACAAACTGTGGCATTTACATAAGATGGAATATTATGCAGCTTTAAGACAGAATAAAGTTATGAAGTATATAACAACATGAATGGACCTTAAGGACTTTATGGTGAGTGTGATTAGCCAGAAACAAAAGGACAAATACTGTATGGTCTCACTGATATGAACTGACATTAGTGAATAAACTTGGAATACTTCGTTGGTAACAGAGACCATCAGGAGATAGAAATAGTGTGAGATATTGGGTAATTGGAGCTGAAGGGACACACATTGTGCAACAGGATTGAATATAAAAACTCAGAAATGGACACCACAATATTACCTAACTGTAATACAATTATGTTAAAACACCAAATGAAGCTGCATATGAGAATAATAGAGGGAGAAGGGCTGGGGCATAAATGAAATCACAAAGAAAGATAGACAATAAAGATTGAGATGATATAATCTAGGAATGCCTAGAGTGTATAATGATAGTGACTAAATGTACTAATTTAAAAAATGTTTTTGCATGAGGAAGAACAAAAGAATGTCATTACTGCAGTGTGCTGAAAATAGATGGTAATTAATATTTTAAAATTTCAACTTATGTGTGAGACTAAAGCAAAAAATGTTTATTTGGTACAAATTTATACTTTGACTAGGGCATCTCTTAATATAACTTATGTAGATAGTTGGTTGAACACCTTAAGTACATGGAACTTTGTATAGGACATGAGATTTTGTTGGTTTGTCCAGGTGATGCCCTGAGGAATACCAGAGTGATTTGATCAGAGTGGAAAAGTATTTGCAAAGCCCCCTTTCGGGAATGGTGAGAACGGGGGAAAACTCAACTTCCCCAAGTTGAATTCTTGATATTCTCACAAGCAGTGAGGGCAACCAAAGCTATAGGCTGAGCCCCCATCTTGGGGTTTGTTCATATGAAACTTAACCCCACAGGGGATAGGTCAAGCATACTTAAAATTACGCCTAAGAGTCACCCCCAAGGAAACCTCTTTTGTTGCTCAGATGTGGCCTCTCTCCAGCCAACACAGCAAGCAAACTCACCACCCTCCTCCTGTCTAGGTGGGACATAACTCCCAGGGGTGTGGATCTTCCTGGCAACGTGGGACAGAAATCCCAGAATGAGCTGAGATTCAGCATCAAGGGATTGAGAAAACCTTCTCGACCAAAAGGGGAAGAGAGAAATGAGACAAAGTGTCAATGGCTGAGAGATTCCAAACAGAGTCGAGAGGCTATCCTGGAGGTTATTCTTATGCATTACGTAGATATCACCTTGTTAACCAAGATGTAATGGAGAGGCTGGAGGGAACTGCCTGAAAATGTAGAGCTCTGTTCCAATAGCCATGTTTCTTGATGATGATTGTATAATGATATAGCTTTCACAATGTGACTGTGTGATTGGTTTTTCACACAAGGTGAAAACCTTGTGTCCGATGCTCCTTTTATCTACCTTGTCAACAGATGAATAGAATATATGGAATACAAATAAATAATGGGGGAACAAATGTTAAAATAAATTTAGTTTGAAATGCTAGTGATCAGTGAAAGGGAAGGGTAAGGGGTATGGTATGTAAAAATTTTTTTTTCTGTTTTTGATTTATTTTTCTGTTGTCTTTTTCTTTCTTTTTCTGAATTGATGTAGATGTTCTGGGAAATGATAATGATGAATATGCAATTATGTGATGATATTGTGAATTGCTGAGTGTATGTGTTGGGAATGTTTGCGTTTCTTTCTTGTAATTTTTTTAATTAATAAAAAATTTTTAAAAAGATACATAATATTTCCATCACCAGTTAGTGCTTTGTAATCTTTCTGTAACACCCCATAAATGACCTGATTTTTATCACTATGGAATAATATTGCCTACAATAATGATACAGTATTGACTCTTTTGTGAGTGGTTTGAGATTCATCAATGTTTTTGCATGTATAAGAAGTTTATTTTTATTGCTAATTTTTCATTGTATGAAAACACCACCATTTGTTGACTCATTCAATTTTGGTGGCCATTTGGGTCGTTCCTAGTTTTTGCCTATTATAAAGTTTGGGTGTCTTTTCCTTTAGTTGATATATGTTTTCATTTGTCTTAAATAAATTCATGAGTTAAATTGCAGGGTGTAATGTAGATAAATATTTAACTTTATATGAACCTGACAACTTAATTTTTTGAAGCAGTTGTATCATTTGACATTCCCACCAGAGATCCAGATGTGGCAGTTGGAGCTTTATAAAATGTTTGCCATTCTGGTGGGTGTTTAGTGGTATTTCATTGTTATTTTAATTTGCATTTTTCTGATGACTAATGATTCTGATATGCTTTCAGGACACAAAAAGCAGGAACCACAATGGAATTAATTGTTAAAATATATTTCATTAAAAGTAAATATTTCTGTTCTTGAAAAGGCATAGTTAAGAAAATGAGAAATCATGTCACAAGACAAGAAGAAAATACTCATAACACATTTACCTGAACCATGACTTGTATCCAGAATATGTGAATACCAAAACGAAAATATTTGTATCTGCTAGGTTTAACCTGAAACACTAATGGTTATGGGTAAATTCCTCTCCCCAAATTTTCCCAAAGATCCTTGGCCTGCCAGAAAGTTATCTTCCTAGCTACTTGAAAGGCTGGGACCCCACAAAGTATATAAAAGGTATCAGATCAGTCATTTCCTAAGAGGTCCTTATGAATATGGTTGTACATATAAAAGGATTGTCATATTTGAAGAAATGGGATTTATTCTCTAAGCATGACCTTGGTTGCATAATTGATTTGTTCATTTATATTTTGTTTAAAAGGTGGATGGATTCTTATGGAACCTATGCAAAACTGAATTGTCATTATAGAAAATGTAAAGAGATTTAGTAAATGTTCCGGAATTGAGGTACAATTTAGTGACAACAAGAATACTAAATGCACTATTTCAGTCTGAAGATAAAACAATACAAATATTGTCTTATAGTCATGATTGATTGATCAGACATTGACCAGTGCAGTCACTTCTAAGATTTACCTAAGCCTGGTGTCAACCTGATTGCCTAAACGTCAAACGAATACTAATGTTGCATAGCTATTAATAAATGTTTCATTCAAATATTTAATTTCAGAAGGAAGTATAAACTAATAGATATACTTAAGAAGGCTTACACTGTCAATCTGCCTTTATGTTCCAAGATGTTATGTGGCAAATCATGCTCAATATACATTGACGCCTCAGCAGCATTTGTCAACTGCTGGCTGTGTTAGTTTGCAAGCTATTGGAATGCAATATACCAGAACTAGAATGGCTTTTAAAAGGGGGGAATTTAATAAGTTATAAGTTTACAGTTTTAAGGAAATGAAAGTGTCCAAATTAAGGCACCAACATGAGGTTAAATTCACTCAAGAAAGGCTGATATTGTCCAAAACAGCTCTGTGAGCTGGGAAGTTGCATGACTGGCATCTGTTGGTCCCTTATTCCTGGGCTACTTTGCTTTCAGCCTCTATGCCTGTGGGGGTTCCTCACTTTGCTTCTCCAGATCTGCCTTTCATCTCTTGTTTTCCTTTGGCTCTCTCCAAGTTCTAGCTTGCTTAACATCTCATGGCAACATCTGCTGTGCTCCAAGCATTTCCAAACCTTCATATCTCTGTATTCCAAGTCTCCACATCTGTGTCAGTTCTGCTATGAAGTTTCTGTGAGCTTTGAGGCTTCTGTCATTTCTGTTGCTTCTCTCATTTTTCCAAAATGTTTCCTCTTTTAAAGGATTCTGGTAAACTAATCAAGACCAACCTGGAATAGGTGGAGTCACATCTCTATCTAATCAAAAGTAACACCCACAATTAGGAATGTAACCTCTCCATGGAGATAGCTAATAAAAAATTTCCAACCTACAATACTTAGAATAGGGATTAAAAGAAACAGCTACCTCCACAAAATGGAATCAGGATTAAAACATAGCTTTTCTGGGATGATACATAATACATTCAAATTGGCACAAAGGAGTTGGCTATTTTGACCTCTGGCCTTTTCTAGTTTTCTTCAACACTTATTATATATAATGAGTCAATCTCTTTATTCTTGTAATGTGGGACTTTTCTATTTATTGTATTTCTACTAAGGTTAATAAATCGATATTATAGGCCTCACACTTGGGCAACATTAAAATGAATAAACACTTTCCCTTCCATTGTCAGGTACAATGGGAAATTTGGAATGAGATTTTAGGATTTTACTTCTCATTAGCTGTGTAATACATGAATTTCGCCAGCTCAAATTCAAGTCCTAATCTTTTGAAAGGAAAACAGTGTTTAATGTAAAGCATTTCAAAAATCAAATACTGCACAAGTGTTAAATGATTAAAATAAAATTGTTCTGTCGAAAAAAAATAGTAAGTACACTGGGATATTCATTAGGGCGTTGGTGTAAAGAGTAAAATTTTTGAAATATTTATGTTGATAACATTTCACCTGCTCATAAATAATCTAGGGAAGGCTAAAATTATTGTGTAGAATTGGTGAATACTTCTTGTTTAAATGTTCAGGAGAATTCATGAGTGAAACTATCTGGCCCTGACACTTTTGTCTTCTGGGGGGGTGGTTAAACTATAAATTCAATTCCCTTAATAGTTATAAGGTTAGTCTAGTTATTTATTTCATCTTGGATGAACTTTGGTGGTTTGTAGTTTTCAAGGTAGTAGTCCATTTTATCTAAGTTTTGAATTTATGTGTGTAGAATCTTCATTTAATTATTTAATTATATTAATTAATTATTAACTATTTAAATTATTATTTAGTTATTATCTATTTAAGTTTGTGATGTTTACAATGATATCCCCTTTCATTCCTGATTTTCATATTAATTTGTGTCTTAGTTTGCCAGACTTCTATCTATGACAAATAATAGATTGATTTAATAATAGAAATTTATTGGTCATGGTTTGGGAAGGTATAAGTTCAAAATCAAGGAGTCAGCAAGGTCATGCTTTCTCCCCACAGTCTCTAGTGCTCTGCTGCTGGCTTCCGGTTCCTTGGCTTGCATCTCTACCTCCCAGAACACAGTAATATCCTTGATTTCCAACTGAGTCTTTCTCTGACTTCTGGCTTTTTAAATAAGGTATCCAGTAACATAGATTTAGGCTTACCCCGATTCAGTTGGGCCACATCTAACTAGGATCATAGAAGGTCCTATTAAAAAATGAGTTATATCATAACTGATAATATATCTTCAAAGGGCCCTATTTACAAATGGGTTCACACTCATAGGAACTTTAATATTAAGAATGTATCTTAATGTTAATGTCAAGAATGTTCACTTGAACCCCATAATTACATGAAATCTTGAATAGGGCATGAGATCTTTTTGGTTCGTACAGGTTGGTGTGATGCCTAATATATACCGGAGTAATTTGGGCAGAGAATAAAAAAGCATTTGCAAAGTCTCCTTGAGGGATGGGGGAGAAAGGAGGCAATGTTCAACTTCCCCATCTGGGGAAGTCCTGATCTTCTCACAAGCAGTGGGAACAACCAATTCAATAGGGTGAGCCCTCAATCTTGGGACTTTCCTCTAAGAAGCTTATTACTGCAAAGGAGAGACTAAGCCTAATGATAATTATGCCCAAGAATCACCCCCAAAGAATCTCTTTTGTTGCTCAGATGTAGCCTCTCTCTCTAAGCCAACTTGGCAACTGAACTCACTGCTCTCCCCTCAATGTTAGACATGACTACAAAGGATGTAAATCTTCCTGGCAATGTGGTACCTGACACCTGGGGATGAGCTGGTACTCGGCATCAGGGGAATGAGAAAGCCTTCTTGACCAAAAGGGGGAAGAAAGAAATGAGATGAAATAAAGTCTCAGTGGCTGAGAGATTTCAAACAGAGTTCGGAGGTTATCCAGAAGGTTATTCTTGCACATTATATAGATATCCTTTTTTAGTTTATGGTGTATTGGAGTGGCTAGAGGGAAGTACCTGAAATTGTTAAGCTGTGTTCTTCTTGAAGAAGACTGTATTACTATATAGCATTTACAGTGTGACCCTCTGTCTTATGCTCCTTTATCCAGAGTAAGGACAGATGAGTAAAACAATAATAATAATAAGGATAAAATATAAATAAATAATAGGGGGAGATAAAGAGTAAAAGTTGGGTAGACTGAAATACTATGGGTCAATGAGAGGGAGGGTTAAGGGTAAGAGGTATGAGATGCTTGAGCTCATTTTTTTTCTTTTTCTTTTTCTGGAGTGATGCAAATGTTCTAAAAATGATCATAATGAAGAATACACAGCTATGTGATAATAATGTGAGCCATTGATTGTATAACATGGTTGTACTGTATGTGTGTGGACATTTCCAATAAAAATATTTAAAGAAAAGAATGTATTTCCTATTGGGGTACAAAATGCAATCTATCATAATTGGTTTCTTCTCTCCGAATCTCTTTGTCAGTCCTTGTAAGAGACTTAATTTCATTGATCTCTAAAGAATCAGCTTTTGGTTTGATTCATTTTCTCAACTATTTTTGTTTTTAATTTCATTGATTTCTGCTCCTATTTTTATTAGTTTCTTGCTTCTGCTTCTAGTTTCTTAATGATTTAAAAACTTCCTTTTTTCTAACATAAGCATTTATTTTCACGTTTAGACTTCCCTCTAAGCCAGGATGTCTAAAATTAGCACTATTAACATTTTAGACTGGATAATTTTTTGTTTTAGACATCTTTCCTATGCATTGGATGGTTAGTGGCATCTCTGTGCATTGTAGGATGTTTCCCAACAACATAACCCACTAGATGCCAGTAGTAATAGCCTCCCCCTCCTTGTATGACAATAAAAATGTTTCTAAACATTACCAAATGAGAGGGAGGCAAAGTTTACCTGAGTTGAGGGTCAGCACTCTAAGCTCTAATGAATTTTTATTTTAAGCTATCATTCTCTTTGAGAATTTCTCTTTGAGTGCTTTTAATAATTTCTACTCTTTATTGATATTCTTATATTGTTTATGCATCATTTTCCTAATTTCCTTTAGTTATTTGTCCATGTTTTCCTTTTAGCTCTTTGACCATGTTTATTTCAAGAATCTATTGTTTGCCTCCCTGGCCAAAAGGAGAAAAAGAATAATAACAAATAAGGTATCAGAGCCTGAGAGGGTTCAAATAGAGTTGAGAAGCTACTCTGGAGGCTACTCTTATGCAAGCTTCAGCTAGATATTGCTATTTATCATGCTTTGCCAAACTCCAACCAGCATCAATCCTATTGATTCTTTGTCATTGTTGTTTTTAAATTTTTATTAATAAAACCAATCAACATACAATATGAACATTCTTAATGTATGAACATTCCATACTTGGTGTACAATCAATGGCTCACAATATCATCACATAGTTGTATATTCATCACCATGATCATTTCTTAGAGCATTTGCATCACTCCAGAAAAAGAAATAAAAACAAAAAAGAAAAAACTCATACATACCATACTCCCTACCCCTCCCTCTCATTGACCACTAGAATTTCCCTCTACCCAATTTATTTCAACATTTCCCCCTATTATTTATTTATTTTTAATCCATATTTTTTACTCATCTGTCCATACTGTAGATAAAAGGAGCATCAGAACAAGGGTTTTCAAAATCACATGGTCACTTTGCGAAAGCTATATCATTATATGATCATCATAAAGAAACATAGCTACTGGAACACAGCTCTAGAGTTTCAGGCACTTCCCTCTAGACTCTAATACATCTTAAACTGAAGAGGATTTATCTATATAATGCATAAAAATAACCTCCAGGATAACATCTTGACTCTATTTGAAATATCTTAGCCACTGACACTTTTTTTTGGTCTCATTTCTCTCTTCCCCTTTCAGTCAAGAAGATTTTCTCAAGCCCTTGATGCTGAGTCCCAGTTCATTCTAGGATTTCTTTTCCACATTGCTATGGAGGTTTACACCCCTGGGAGTTATGTTCCACGTGGTGGGGGGAGGAGAGCAGTGAGTTTGTTTCCCGTGTTGGCTGAGAAATAGGCCACATCTGAGCAACAAAAGAGGTTTCTCTGGGGGTGACTCTTAGGCTTAATTTTATGTAGGCTTAGCCTATTGTTTGTGGGCATAAGTTTCATATGATCAAACCCCAAGATTGAGGGTTCGGCCTATTGATTTTGTTGTCCTCACTGCTTGTGAGAATATCAGGTCTTCTCCAAATAGGGAAGTTGAATTTTCCCTCTTTCTCAACATCCTCCCAAGGGAACGTTCCAAATACTTTTTTATTCACTGTTAAATCATTCTGGGATTTATTGGGGCATCATTCTGGACAAACCTACAAAATCTCATGCCCTACTCAAGGTTCCATGTATATATGATGTTCAATTAAAATTCCATATAAGTTATATAAGGAGATGCACTAGTCAAAATATAAATGTTGTAACAAATAAACATTTTTTTTGCTTTAATCTCACACAGAAGTAAAAGTTTTAAAATATGAATTACCATCTATTTTCAGCACCCTGCAATACTGACATTCTTTTGTTCTTCCTCATGCAAAAACATTTTTTAATTCCTACATTTAGTCACTATCATTGTACACTCTAGGCATTCCTACATTACACCATCTCAGTCTTTATCATCTATCTTTCTTTCTGATTTCATTTGTGCTCCCAGCCCTCCTCCTTCTATCATTCTCACATTCAGCATCATTGAATACTTAACACAATACTTAGATTATTGTGCTACAATCAGGTAGTATTGTGCCATCCATTTCTGAAGTTTTACAGTCAGTCCTGTAAAACTGTATCCCTTCAGCTCCAATTACCCAATATCTACCCTATTTCTATCTCCTAATGACCTCTGTTCTTAACTGATATTCTCTAAGTTCATTCATTAATGTTAGTTTGTATCAGTGAGACCATACAGTATTTGTTCTTTTGGTGTGCAAATGTCCGTTTGAGTCCTTGCTCTCATGTCGCCGAGTAGATACCTAGGAATGGTATTCCCGGATCCTATGGCAATTCTATACTTAGCTTCCTGAGGAACTGCCAAACTGCCTTCCACAGCAGTTGTGCCATTTGACATTCCCACCAACAGTGGATAAGTATGCCTTTTTCTCCACATCCTTTCCAGCTTTTGTTGTTTTCTGTTTTATTGATAATGGCCATTCTGGGGGGTATGAGATGATATCTCATTGCGGTTTTGATTTGCATTTCCTAATAACCAGGGAAGTAGAGCATCTTTTCATGTGCCTTTTCACCATTTGTATTTCCTCTTCCGAGATGCGTCTGTTTATGCCTTTTGCCCATTTTGTAATTGGGTTGTTTGTCTTTTTGTTGTTGAGTTGAACAATCCCTTTATGTCTTCTGGATACTAGATGCTTATCTGACATATCATTTCCAAATATTGTCTTCCATTGTGTAGGCTGTCTCTTTACTTTCTTTACAAAGATCTTTGATGCACAAAATTGTTTAATTTTGAGGAGTTCCCATTTATCTATTTCTTTCTTCAGTGTTTGTGCTTTGGGTGTAAGATCTAGGAAGATCTATAAGATTCTTATAAATGTAAGATTTATAAGATATTTCCCTACATTTTATTCTAAAAGTTTTATGGTCTGAGATCTAATGTTTAGGTCTTTGATCCATTTTGAGTTAATTTTTGTATACCATGTGTATACATGCATGTGGAAATCCAGTTCTCTAGGCACCATTTATTGAAGAGACTGTTCTGTCCCAGGTGGGTTTCTTGACTGCCTTATCAAAGATCAATTGTCCTTAGATGACAGGGCCTGTATCTGAACAGTCTATTCAATTCCATTGGTCAGTATATCTATCTTTATGCCAGTATCATGCTGTTTTGACCACTGTAGCTTCATAAAACACCTTAAAGTCAGGTAGTATGAGACCTCCAACTTCATTTTTCTTTTTCAGGATATTTTTAGCTATCCAGGGCACCCTGCCCTTCCAGATAAATTTGGTTATTGGCTTTTCTATTTCCAAAAAGTAAGTTTGTGGGATTTTAATTGGTATTCCATTGAATGTATAAATCAATTTAGGTAGAATTAGCATCTTAACTGTATTTAGTCTTCCAATCCATGAACACAGTATGCCTTTCCATTTATTTAGGTCTTCTGTGATTTCTTTCAGTAATTTCTTGTAGTTTTCTTTGTACAGGTCTTTTGTTTCCTTAGTTAAATTTATTTCTAAATATTTTATTCTTTTGCTTGCAATTGTAAATGGAATTTTTTTCTTGATTTGCCCCTCAGATTGCTCATTTCTGGTGAATAGAAACAGTACAGATTTTTGAGTGTTGATCTTGTAACCCACCACTTTGCTGTACTCATTTATTAGCTCTAGTACTTTTGCTGTGGATTTTTCAGAGTTTTCAACATATTGTATTATATCATCTGCAAACTGTGAGACTTTTACTTTTTTCTTTCCAATTTTGATGCCTTGTATTTCTTTATCTTGTCTAATATCTCTGGCTAGGACTTCCCACACAATGTTGAATAACAATGGTGACAGTGGACATCCTTGTCTTGGTCCTGATCTTGGGGGAAAGTTTTCAGTTTTTCCCCATTGAGGATGATGTTAGCTGTGGTTTTTTAATATATTCCCTTTATTATGTTGAGGAAGTTCCCTTCTATTCCTATCCTTTGAAGTGTTTTCAACAAGAAACAATGTTGAATTTTATCAAATGCCTTTTCTGCATCAATTGAGATGATCATTTGGTTTTTCTGCTCTGATTTGTTGATATGGTGTATTACATTAATTGGTTTTCTAATGTTGAACCATCCTTGCATACCTCAGATGAATCCTAGTTGGTCATGGTGTGTAATTCTTTTAATGTGCTGCTGGACTCGATTTGCAAGAATATTGTTGAGGATTTTTGCATCTATATTCATTAGACAGATTGGCCTGTAATTTTCTTTTCTTGTAGTATCTTTGTCTGGCTTTTGTATGAGAGTGATATTGGCTTCATAGAGTGAGTTAGGTAGCCTTCTCTCTGCTTCAATTTTTTTGATGAATTTGAGCAGGATTTGTACTAATTCTTTCTTGAATGTTTGGTAGAATTCACATGTGAAGCCATCCAATCCTGGACTTTTCTTTTTTGAGAGCTTCTTAATGGCTTTACTTGTGATTGGTTTGTTGAGGTTGTCTATTTCTTCTTGAGTCAGTGTTGGTTGTTCATGCCTTTCTACGACATTGTCCATTTCATCTACATTGTCTAGTTTATCAGCATAAAGTTGTTCATAGTATCTTCTCATTACTACCTTAATTTCTGCTAGGTCAGTGATTATGTCTCCTGTTCTAGTTTGCTAGCTGCTGGAATGCAATATACCAGAAACGGAATGGGTTTTAAAAGGGGGAATTTAATGAGTTGCTAGTTTATAGTTCTAAGGCCAAGAAAATGTCCCAATTAAAACAAGTCTACAGAAATGTCCAATTTAAGGCATCCAGGGAAAGATACCTTCGTTCAAGAAGGCCGATGAAGTTCAGGGTTTCTCTCTCATCTGGAAAGGCACATGGCAAACACAGTCATAGTTTCTCTGTCGGTTGGAAGGGCACATGGCAAGCAAGGCATCATCTGCTACTTTCTCTCCTGGCTTCCTGTTTCATGAAGCTCCCTGGGAGGCATTTTCCTTCCTCATCTCCAAAGGTCGCTGTCTGGTGGACTTCACCTTCTCGTGGCTATGTCATTCTGCTCTGCTCTCTCTGAATCTCTCATTCCCCAAATATTTCCTCTTTTATAGGATTCCAATAAACCAATCAAGACCCACCCAAATGGGTGGAGACATGTCGTCCCCTAATCCAGTTTAACAACCACTCTTGACTAAATCACATCATCCAGGTAGATGATCCAATCACAGTTTCAAACATACATATTGAACAGAGACCATTCTACCCTTATGAAATGGGATCTTGACCAAAACATGGCTTTTCTAGGGGGCATACTTCCTTTCAACCCAGTACCTCTCCTCTTCCATTTCTGATTTTATTCATTTGCATCCTCTCCATCTTTTTGTCATCCTTGCTAATGGTCCATCAGTCTTATTGATTTTTCTCATAGGACCAACTTGTGATTTTGTTGATTTTCTTGATTGTTTTCATGTTCTCAATTTCATTTATTTCTGCTCTAATCTTCATTATTTCTTTCCTTTTGCTTGCTTTGGAGTTAGTTTGCTGTTCTTTCTCTAGTTCTTCCAAGTGGAAAGTTAATTCCTTGATTTTTGCCCTTTCTTCCTTTTTTGATAAATACATTTAGGGCAATAAATTTCCCTCTTAACACTGCCTTTGCTGCATACCATAAATTTTGATATGTTGTGTTTTCATTTTCATTTGCCTTGAGATATTTACTGATTTCTCTTGTAATTTCTTCCTTAACCTACTGGTTGCTTAAGAGTGTGTTGTTGAGCCTCCATATATTTGTGAATTTTCTGGCCCTCTGCCTATTATTGATTTCCAACTTCATTCCTTTATGATCTGAGAAAGTGTTTGTGTGATTTCAAATTTATTGAGACTTGCTTTGTGACCCAGCATATGGTCTATCCTTGAGAATGATCCATGAGCACTTGAGAAAAAGGTTTATCCTGTTGTTGGGGGGTGTAAGGTACTAAAAATGTCTGTTAAGTCTAGTTCATTTATTGTATTATTTAAATTCTGTTTCTTTATTGATCCTTTGTCTTGAAGCTCTATCGAGTGATGACAGCAGGGAATTGAAGTCTCCAACTATTATGGTAGATGTGTCTATTTCTCTTTTCAGTGTTTGCCTCATGTATTTTGGAACACTGTGGCTCGGTGCATAAATATTTATGATTGTTATGTCTTCTTGTTGACTTGTTCCTTTTATTAATACATAGTGTCCTTCTTTGCATCTTTTAATGGTTTTACATTTGAAGTCTAATCATTGGATATTAGTATAGCTACTCCTGCTCTTTTCTGATTGTTGTTTGCATGAAATATCTTTTCCCAACCTTTTCACTTTCAACCTATGTTTATCCTTGGGTCTAAAATGTGTCTCCTGTAGACAGCATATAGATGGGTCCTGCTTTTTAATCCATCTGCCAGTCCATGTCTTTTGACTGAGGAGTTTAATCCATTAACATCCATTAACATTTAGTGTTATTACTGTAAGGGCAGTACTTTCTTCTATGTTTTTGCCTCTTGGATTTTACCTTTACTGATTGTCTTCATTTCTACACTCTTCTCCACACCTCTCTCTGCTGCCTTTTCCTATCTGTCTTTAGTGCTCCCTTTAGTATTTCTTGCAGAGCCAGTCTCTTTTTTTTTTTTTTTCTTTTTTTGGAGGGCTTATACTTCCTGATCTTAAATTTATTACAAATTTATCTTAAATTTATTACAGTAATCAAAACAGCATGGTATTGGCAAAGAATGGACATATAAACCAATGTAATTGAATTGAGAGCACAGAAATCAACCCTTATATTTATGCTGACCATTTTTTTTTTTAGACATCATACCATTCTACATATGCAATCAGTTATTCTTAACATCATCACATAGATGCATGATCATCGTTTCTTAGTACATTTGCATCAGTTTAGAAGAACTAGCAGTATAACAGAAAAAAATATATAATGTTAATATAGAGAAAAAAAAATAAAAGTAATAATAATAAGAACAAAACAAACAAAACAAAACAAAACAAGAACCTATAGCTCGGATGCAGCTTCGTTCAGTATTTTAACATGATTACTTTACAATTAGGTATTATTGTGCTGTCCATTTTTTAGTTTTTGTATCTAGTCCTATTGCACAGTCTGTATTCCATCAGCTCCAATTACCCATTATCTTACCCTGCTTCTAACTCCTGCTGAACTCTGTTACCAATGACATATTCCAAGTTTATTCTCGAGTGTCGATTCACATCATTGGGATCATACAGTATTTGTCTTTTAGTTTTTGGCTAGACTCACTCAGCATAATGTTCTCTAGGTCCATCCATGTTATTACATGCTTCATAAGTTTATCCTGCCTTAAAGCTGCATAATATTCCATCGTATGTATATACCACAGTTTGTTTAGCCACTCGTCTGTTGATGGACATTTTGGCTGTTTCCATCTCTTTGCAATTGTAAATAATGCTGCTGTAAACATTGGTGTGCAAATGTCTGTTTGAGTTTTTGCCCTTAATTCCTTTGAGTAGATTCCCAGCAATGGTATTGCTGGGTCGTATGGCAATTCTATATTCAGCTTTTTGAGGAACCGCCAAACTGCTTTCCACAGTGGTTGCACCATTTGACATTCCCACCAACAGTGGATAAGTGTGCCTCTTTCACCACATCCTCTCCAGCACTTGTCATTTTGTGTTTTGTTGATAATGGCCATTCTGGTGGGTGTGAGATGATATCTCATTGTGGTTTTGATTTGCATTTCTCTAATGGCCAGGGACATTGAGCATCTCTTCATGTGTCTTTTGGCCATTTGTATTTCCTCCTCTGAGAGGTGTCTATTCAAGTCTTTTTCCCATTTTGTAATTGGGTTGCCTATCTTTTTGTTGTTGAGTTGAACAATCTCATTATAAATTCTGGATACTAGACCTTTATCTGATATGTCGTTTCCAAATATTGATTCCCATTGTGTAGGCTGTCTTTCTACTTTCTTGATGAAGTTCTTTGATGCACAAAAGTGTTTAATTTTGAGGAGTTCCCATTTATTTATTTCCTTCTTCAGTGCTCTTGCTTTAGGTGTAAGGTCCATAAAACCACCTCCAATTGTAAGATTCAAAAGATATCTCCCTACTTTTTCCTCTAACTGTTCTATGGTCTTAGACCTAATGTTTAGATCTTTGATCCATTTTGAGTTAACTTTTGTGTAGGGTGTGAGATATGGGTCTTCTTTCATTCTTTTGCATATGGATATCCAGTTCTCTAGGCACCATTTATTGAAGAGACTGTTCTGTCCCAGGTGAGTTGGCTTGACTGCCTTATCAAAGATCAAATGTCCATAGATGAGAAGGTCTATATCTGAGCACTCCATTCGATTCCATTGGTCGATATATCCATCTTTATGCCAATACCATGCTGTTTTGACCACTGTGGCTTCATAATATGCCTTAAAGTCAGGCAGCACAAGACCTCCAGCTTCGTTTTTTTTCCTCAAGATGTTTTTAGCAATTCGGGGCACCCTGCCCTTCCAGATAAATTTGCTTATTGGTTTTTCTATTTCTGAAAAATAAGTTGTTGGGATTTTGATTGGTATTGCATTGAATCTGTAAATCAATTTAGGTAGGATTGACATCTTAACTATATTTAGTCTTCCAATCCATGAACACGGTATGCCCTTACATCTGTTTAGGTCTTCTGTGATTTCTTTTAGCAGTTTTTTGTAGTTTTCTTTATATAGGTTTTTTGTCTCTTTAGTTAAATTTATTCCTAGGTATTTTATTCTTTTAGTTGCAATTGTAAATGGGATTCGTTTCTTGATTTCCCCCTCCGCTTGTTCATTGCTAGTGTATAGAAACGCTACAGATTTTTGAATGTTGATCTTGTAACCTGCTACTTTGCTGTACTCATTTATTAGCTCTAGTAGTTTTGTTGTGGATTTTTCCGGGTTTTCGACGTATAGTATCATATCGTCTGCAAACAGTGATAGTTTTACTTCTTCCTTTCCAATTTTGATGCCTTGTATTTCTTTTTTCTTGTCTAATTGCTCTGGCTAGAACCTCCAACACAATGTTGAATAATAGTGGTGATAATGGACATCCTTGTCTTGTTCCTGATCTTAGGGGGAACGTTTTCAATTTTTCCCCATTAAGGATGATATTAGCTGTGGGTTTTTCATATATTCCCTCTATCATTTTAAGGAAGTTCCCTTGTATTCCTATCCTTTGAAGTGTTTTCAACAGGAAAGGATGTTGAATCTTGTCAAATGCCTTCTCTGCATCAATTGAGATGATCATGTGATTTTTCTGCTTTGATTTGTTGATATGGTGTATTACATTAATTGATTTTCTTATGTTGAACCATCCTTGCATACCTGGGATGAAACCTACTTGGTCATGATGAATAATTCTTTTAATGTGTTGTTGGATACAATTTGCTAGAATTTTATTGAGGATTTTTGCATCTATATTCATTAGAGAGATCGGCCTGTAGTTTTCTTTTCTTGTAATATCTTTGCCTGGTTTTGGTATGAGGGTAATGTTGGCGTCATAGAATGAATTAGGTAGTTTTCCCTCCACTTCGATTTTTTTGAAGAGTTTGAGGAGAGTTGGTACTAATTCTTTCTGGAATGTTTGATAGAATTCACATGTGAAGCCGTCTGGTCCTGGACTTTTCTTTTTAGGAAGCTTTTGAATGACTGCTTCAATTTCTTTACTTGTGATTGGTTTGTTGAGGTCATCTATCTCTTCTTGAGTCAAAGTTGGTTGTTCATGTCTTTCCAGGAACCCGTCCATTTCCTCTAAATTGTTGTATTTATTAGCGTAAAGTTGTTCATAGTATCCTGTTATTACCTCCTTTATTTCTGTGAGGTCAGTAGTTATGTCTCCTCTTCCATTTCTGATCTTATTTATTTGCATCCTCTCTCTTCTTCTTTTTGTCAATCTTGCTAAGGGCCCATCAATCTTATTGATTTTCTCATAGAACCAACTTCTGGTCTTATTGATTTTCTCTATTGTTTTCAATTTCATTTATTTGTGCTCTAATCTTTGTTATTTCTTTCCTTTTGCTTGCTTTGGGGTTAGCTTGCTGTTCTTTCTCCAGTTCTTCCAAATGGATAGTTAATTCCTGAATTTTTGCCTTTTCTTCTTTTCTGATATAGGCATTTAGAGCAATAAATTTCCCTCTTAGCACTGCCTTTGCTGCGTCCCATAAGTTTTGATATGTTGTGTTTTCATTTTCATTCACCTCGAGGTATTTGCTAATTTCTCTAGCAATTTCTTCTTTGACCCAGTCGTTGTTTAGGAGTGTGTTGTTGAGCCTCCACGTATTTGTGAATTTTCTGGCACTCTGCCTATTATTGATTTCCAACATCATTCCTTTATGGTCCGAGAAAGTGTTGTGTAAGATTTCAATCTTTTTAAATTTGTTAAGACTTGCTTTGTGACCTAGCATATGGTCTATCTTTGAGAATGATCCATGAGCACTTGAGAAAAAGGTGTATCCTGCTGTTGTGGGATGTAATGTCCTATAAATGTCTATTAAGTCTAGTTCATTTATAGTAATATTCAGATTCTCTATTTCTTTGTTGATCCTCTGTCTAGATGTTCTGTCCATTGATGAGAGTGGTGAGTTGAAGTCTCCAACTATTATGGTATATGAGTCTATTTCCCTTTTCAGTGTTTGCAGTGTATTCCTCACGTATTTTGGGGCATTCTGGTTCGGTGCGTAAATATTTATGATTGTTATGTCTTCTTGTTTAATTGTTCCTTTTATTAGTATATAGTGTCCTTCTTTGTCTCTTTTAACTGTTTTACATTTGAAGTCTAATTTGTTGGATATTAGTATAGCCACTCCTGCTCTTTTCTGGTTCTTATTTGCATGAAATATCTTTTCCCAACCTTTCACTTTCAACCTATGTTTATCTTTGGGTCTAAGATGTGTTTCCTGTAGACAGCATATAGAAGGATCCTGTTTTTTAATCCATTCTGCCAATCTATGTCTTTTGATTGGGGAATTCAGTCCATTGACATTTAGTGTTATTACTGTTTGGATAATATTTTCCTCTAACATTTTGCCTTTTGTATTATATATATCATATCTGATTTTCCTTCTTTCTACACTCTTTTCCATATCTCTCTCTTCTGTCTTTTTGTATCTGACTCTAGTGCTCCCTTTACTATTTCTTGCAGAGCTGGTCTCTTGGTCACAAATTCTTTCAGTGACTTTTTGTCTGAGAATGTTTTAATTTCTCCCTCATTTTTGAAGGATAATTTTGCTGGATATAGGAGTCTTGGTTGGCAGTTTTTCTCTTTTAGTATTTTAAATATATCATCCCACTGTCTTCTAGCTTCCATGGTTTCTGCTGAGAAATCTACACATAGTCTTATTGGGTTTCCCTTGTATGTAATGGATTGTTTTTCTCTTGCTGCTTTCAAGATCCTCTCTTTCTCTTTGACCTCTGACATTCTAACTAGTAAGTGTCTTGGAGAACGCCTATTTGGGTCTAATCTCTTTGGGGTGCGCTGCACTTCTTGGATCTGTAACTTTAGGTCTTTCATAAGAGTTGGGAAATTTTCAGTGATAATTTCTTCCATTAGTTTTTCTCCTCCTTTTCACTTCTCTTCTCCTTCTGGGACACCCACAACACGTATATTTGTGCGGTTCATATTGTCCTTGAGTTCCCTGATACCCTGTTCAAATTTTTCCATTCTTTTCCCTATAGTTTCTGTTTCTTTTTGGAATTCAGATGTTCCATCCTCCAAATCACTAATTCTATCTTCTGTCTCTTTAAATCTATCATTGTAGCTATCCATTATTTTTTCTATGTTTGCTACTTTATCCTTCACTTCCATAAGTTCTGCGATTTGTTTTTTCAGTTTTTCTATTTCTTCTTTATGTTCAGCCCATGTCCTCTTCATGTCCTCCCTCAATTTATCGATTTCATTTTTGAAGAGGTTTTCCATTTCTGTTCGTATATTCAGCATTAGTTGTCTCAGGTCTTCTGTCTCATTTGAGCTATCGGTTTGTTCCTTTGACTGAGCCATATTCTCAATCTTTTGAGCGTGGACAGTTATCTTCTGCTGCTGGCGTCTGGGCATTTATTCAGATTTCTCTGGGTGTTGGACCCAGCAAGGTTGTAAGATTTTTCTGTGAGATCTCTGGGATCTGTTTTTCTTATCTTGCCCAGTAGGTGGCGCACGTGGCGCACGTTTGTCTCAAGTGTTTGGAATGGGTCTCCGCCAGTCACCGATCTCCGTGGCCTGGGGATTTCGGATCCAATTCTCTCCGTTGGTTCAGGGGCCGCGCGTGGTGGGGGCGTCAGCTGCCACAGCTTGAGGGGACCCTGTGGCTGGTTGCGGGCCGCAGCGGGCCTGGGGGATTCCCCACCGGACCAGGAAGCCTCCCGTGGGGGGGGGGCTACCGCGGCTTGGATAGCCCTCCTATCCGAGACTCGTATCTGTGGACTCGAAGCAGAGACTCAAAGCCGCCCGCAAAAGAGGGGTGCCGCCTGCCTCAGCTTGGGAAACTTGCTTCTCCAATACTCTCAGCCGGCCCGGAAAGGAGGGAGGGAGTAGCTCGGACCACCGCAGCTGCCGCTGATCGGGAAATCACGCGCCGCTTGGGGGTCTCACCGCAGCTGAGTCTTGCAGTCAGTCTAGCCAGCCCAGACTTTGGATAGCCCTCTGATCTGAGATTCGTAGCCGCGGACTCAAAGCCGAGACTCGAAGCCGCCCGCAAAAGAAGGGCGCCGCCTGCCTCGGCTTGGGAAACTTGCTTCTCCGATATTCTCAGCCGGCCCGGGAAGGAGGGAGGGATTAGCTCGGACCGCCACAGCTGCGGCTGCTCGGCAAATCGCGCGCTGCTCGGGGGTCTCGCCGCAGCCAAGAGTCGCAGCCAGACTTGCCAGCCCAGACTTTGGATAGCCCTCTGATCCGAGACTCGTAGCTGCGGACTCGAAGCGGAGACTCGAAGCCGCCCGCAAAAGTGTGGCGCCAGCCGCCTTGGCTGGGAAGCTTGTCTCTCCGAGTCTCTCAGCCAGCCCGGGAAGGAGGGAGGGATTAGCTCGGACCACCGCAGCTGCAGCCGCTCGGGGGTCTCGCCGCAGCCAAGTCTCGCAGTCAGACTTGCCAGCCCAGACTTTGGATAGCCCTCTGATCCGGGACTCGTAGTCGCGGACTCGAAGCCGAGACTCGAAGCCGCCCGCAAAAGTGTGGCGCCGTCCGCCTTGGCTGGGAAGCTTGTCTCTCCGCGTCTCTCAGCCAGCCGCAGCCAAGTTTCGCAGTCAGACTAACCAGCCCAGACTGGGTTACGCTGTGTGTCCATTCCCTGCTGTAGCCCCGGGAGCTGTTCTGTACTGTTTCTGTTCACCTATTAGTTGATTTGGAGTCGGAGGAACTAAGACGCATGTACCTTACTAAGATGCCATCTTGGATCTCCCAGAGCCAGTCTCTTGATCACAGATTCTCTCAGTGATTTTTTTTTCTGAAAATGTTTTAATTCCCCCTCATTTTTGAAAGACAGTTTTGCTGGATGTAGAATTCTTGGTTGGCAGTTTTCTCTTTTAGTATCCTAAATATATCACAACACTGTTTTCTCGCCTCTATGGTTTCTGCTGAGAAACCTATGCATAGTATTACTGGGCTTCCCTTTAAGTGATGGATTGTTTTTCTCTTGCTGCTTTCAAAATTCTCTCTTCTCTTTGACATGTGACATTCTGATTAGCAAGTGTTTTGGAGTATGTCTATTCAGATCTATTCTGTTTGGGATGTGCTGCACTTCTTGGATCTGGAATTTTAAGTCTTTCTTAAGAGTTGGGATATTTTCAGTGATAATTTCTGCCATTAGCTTTTTTCCTCCTTTTCCCTAATCTTCTCCTTCCGGGTCACCCCCAGCATGTGTAGTCATGCACTTCATGTTGTCATTCAATTCCCTAAGTCCCTGCTCATATTTTTCCATTCTTTTCCCTATATTTTGTTTTGTTTGTCAGATTTCAGATGTTGCATCCTCCAGTTCACTAATCCTATCTTCTACCTCTTGAGATCTAACATTGTAGGTTTCCATGGTTTTGTTCATCTCTTCTACTGTAACTTTCATTCCCATAAGTTCTGTGATTGGTTTTTGCAGACTTTGTTTCTTCTTTTTGTTTGTCCCTTGCTTTCTTTATATCCTCCCTCAATTCATTGATTTGAGTTTTGATTGAGGTTTTACAAGTCTGTTCAAACATTCTGAATTAATTGTTTCAACTCCTGTATCTCATTTGAATTGTTGGTTTGTTCCTTTGACTCGAACATATCTTCATTTTCCTAGTATTATTCATTACTTTTTGCTGGCGTGTAGGCATTTAATTTCCTTAATTAGTTATTCTGAAGATTGTTTTCACTTTTTTTACCTAGGATTTTCTTGCTGGGTGACTTTGTTGTCTATCTATTTGACATTCAGTTCAGCCTCTAGCTTAGGTTTTTTTTTAGCAGATCAGACATTTTCAGTTCTTGTTTTCTTGTTTCTTGCCCTGCCTGTATGGTGCCTTTTTCCCCCCTTAGGAGGTCCTACTTAGGTATTATAGACCCCAGTCAGATTTTCCCAGACCAAACTGGCCTCCTCTCAGGAGGAAAGAGCCACCTGCTTCAGTTTTCCCTGAGGGTGAGACCCAGCTGGTTAAAAGACTTTCCTATGAAGCCTCTGTGTTTTTCTTATCCTGCCTAGTATGTGGCGCTTATCTGTCTGTGGGTCCCACCAGCATAAGGTGATGTGGTACCTTTAACTTCAGTATACTCTCCCTGCTGGGGGTGTGGTTGTGACAGAGGAGTGGTTGTAGGCTGGCTTTAGTTGTTTCAGTTTTCCAGACCCTGGGGTCTGAATTCCTTGAGGGAGGGATTCCATCTGAATTGGGCCCCACCCGTCTTCAGGGGAAGGCACAGCCTCCAGACAAGCTCTCAGACAAACTTAATTCTGCCCTTGTCTGGGGCAGTTGGAGCCTGAGAAGCCTTGCAGTTGTATCCAAAGAGCAATCAAGCCATAGAAACACAGCCACAAAAAAGAAAAGAAAAAATCCTTTTCAGAGCAGGACCCCCATTCCTTGGGTTTGCCAATCAAGAGCTTATATTAGCTTGTATATATATATATATATATATATATATATATATATATATATATAGCTTATAATAGTCTTAAGGTTCATCCATATTGTAGTATGAATCAGTGCTACATTTATTTTTATGGCTGAATAATATTCCATTCTGTGCATATATGACATTTTATTTATATATTCAACAGTTGATGGCATTTGAATTGATATGCATATTTTTTGAATGGGAACAATTTGTACTCTAAAATTGACCAGACATAAAGTCTTAGGAAAGCCTTGCCTGCTGTTAGGACTTGGAATGCAGGTGTCTTTTCTTTCTTTGTTTGAATCTTGAATTCACAGATCCTAATTGCCTGAGACTAACTTTAAAGTGAAATCTGACACTGTTTGAGCTGTTTCAGCCTCAGTACACTGGTTGTATTGAATGAATTATCACATAAAAGAGCTCCATTCAATACAAGGCCATAACCTATTAAAAATGGGTGCTGGCTGGACCAGTTAGATCACTTGCAGAAGTCTACAGGAAAGGGCTTATCCTAGAGAGGACCATCTGACATCAAACTGCTAATAAGCTCTATATTTCTAATGCAAAAACTATTTTTTTTCCAATTTGTGATGCCTGCTGCGGCAGTTTGAATCTGTGGTGGGCCCCAGAAAAGCTATGTCCTTTCATCCTCATTCAATATTGCTGGCTGGGGAGCTTTTTGATTGTTCCCATGGAGATGTGACCACCCAATTGTGTGTGGTAACTTTGGGTTAGATGGCTTCCATGGAGTTGTGACTTCACCCATTCCATGTGGGTCTTGATTAGTTTACTGGAATCCTTTAAAAGAGGAAACATTTTTGGAGATAGTTCCTTTTCTAGAACCACGAGAACCACAGAGCCCATGTAACCAAAGACATTTGGAGATGAAGAGGGAAAATGCCCCTGGGAGAGAAAGCTAGAAGACGTCGCCATGTTCACCATATGCCTTTCCAGTTCAAAGAGAAACCCTGAACTTCATCAGCCTTCTTGAACCAAAGTATCTTTCCTTAAATCCCTTACATTGGACATTTCTATATCCTTGCTTTAATTGGGACTTGTTTGTGGCCTTAGAACTGTAAACTAGCAAATTCCCTTTTTAAAAGCTGTTCCATTTCTGGTGTATTCCATTCTAGCAGCTAGCAAACTAGAACACCTGCTAAAAGTGTCAAGTTAGGGGAGGCTATATCTCAGGAAGTGTGACCCCTTCCACCTACTCTGACAGATCACTCTCAACCCAGCTTGGGGATATCACACTGCTGTTGATTTGTTACAGACAGCTTTCTGGATTAGTTGAAGTTTGCAACAAAGCATTCGAATAGCCTACTTGTAATTTCCTCATCTTTGTCCTGGTACACCCACTTTTTATAGGCAGTTTGATTATTAAATGCAGTTGTCTGCAGAAGGAGATTGATCTTTTCTAGACTGCTTATTGGATAACTGATCAGGATGAAAGGGGCAGAAGGATATTAAACCCATTTCTTTATAAAAATTTTAAACGAGAATTTTATCTTGACCTATACCTGGACATGATTCTTTCTGGTTAAGTTGTACACAAATGCTTTACTGTAAAAATGGTTTTGTCCCTCTTTCATACAAATGAGAGGTTTAAATGATTGGGGGAAATGTAAAGTTATGATTACTAATTAGAATACACTGATTTTGTAACAATGAAGGAGTAAAACAAAAATCCAGTAGCTGGGGAGCAGATAGTGGAGTCAAACTATTAATACTTGTTTTTCAGACTTGCTTCTGGAAGTTCTGCTCTCAAAGAATACCATGTGGCCTTTTCAAGCTGCTGTGAGTGCCTCAAATTCAAACTTATTGCTGAGCCTGTGACTGCATCTGACAGGATTACAAGAATGAGGTGGCCTCAGCTCTTGTACTTTCCATGCAGAGCACATCCAGATGCCATCCATGCTCCTGGGATGGATGAACTCATGTAATAGACAAGCAAAACTGTCTGAACTGACTGCATGTATGAGTTTTCAGGTAGTGCTTCTGAAACCAAAAACTAAACTGAATTATTTGGTTTGGACTGGTAATCCTCGGGTGGGAAGCCTCATGATAGAAGGCCACTTTGGTGTCCTGAAAACCTGTACTGCCAAACTAATGCATGTTCTGTTTAGGGTGCCCTAATAATTGTAAATTCTTTTTCCAATCTGCATGTGCTCTCTGGAATTGTTCTTATATATGTACTCTATTATGACACTGTCTCAGCCCTGGAAAGCATTCAGATAAGCTTTAACATTTTGGCCAGAGTTGTGCTGGGCTTAAATTGATGCTTCAGGACAGACTTTTAAGAAAAGTTAATACAGAAACTTAGGGAGGAAACCACCAGGCTTTCCAAGTTAGTTGTTTATGGTTCAATGTAGAGTTTGTTTAAACCGCCTGAATCAAAGCCCCCTAGAATCAAAGCCCCCTAGAAGGTATACTAAAAGCTAATACTGCAGTTTGGTCTCAAGCTACTGTGTGGGGTTCTATTGATAATAATTTTGCTGTAAAGATGCCTTGGACCATGGGCCAAGAGAATATACTTAGCAGAAAAGTATTAACACAGCCAGCCTGATATGCTGTCCTTGGTAAGACCTGCTTGCAGGCTTGGTTGGCATCTAGAATCTTAGATTTGGGGAGAATTCCCATTATTCCTTAACTGATAAAGGCAATTCACTGTGCCTGGACTCTGCAAACAATATATTTTGTGCTGAACACCTTCTTTTCTTCTGGGAGTCTGACATTTTCATACTTGCTGGGCAAAGGGAATCTATGTGAGTTTCCAATAAAAATCATGGGCATTGACTCTCTAATGTCCCTTAATACTCTGGGGAGAAACACTGCATAGGTGTTGCTAACTTTTATTGCGAGGTAAAGAATGAGCTTCGTGTGGCCCTCTGAAGGGAAGGAGAGAGCATAAGGAAGCCTACCCATGGATTTCCCAAGACTCTATCTGGGTCTTTTTTTCATTTTAATACAGTTGTGTATCCATGGTACAGCACTATAATAAATCTTAGCAATGACTACAACTATATGTTGTGACCCTAGAGCCCTTCTAGTAAGTCTTTGAGTGTGGGTATGGTTGTAGGGATCACCAAGAAAAACGTCTGAAAAGTTATGCAACCTTTTGTTAGCATTACTTCTGTGTTTGGATCATGATTTTCTTCTTTTATGACCAACTCTCTTTTTTTTTTTTAAATATTTTTATTGTAAACAACAAAGATACAAACATTCTTGACATGGTTACAATCAATGGTTCACAATAACATCACACAGTTGTGTATTCATCACCAGGATCATTTTTTTTGAACATTTGCATCTCTCCAACAAAAGAAATAGAAAGAGAAAAGAAAAAACTCATATATGCCATACCCCTTACCCCTCCCTTTTACTGATCACTAGTATTTCAATCTACTCAATTTATTTTAACATTTGTTCCCCCTATTATTTATTTCTTATCCGTATTTTTTACTCATCTGTCCATACCATAGATAAAAGGAGCATCAGACACAAGGTTTTCACAATCACATAGTCACGCTGCAAAAGCTGTATCATTATAAAATCACCTTCAAGAAACATGGCTCCTAGAATACAGCTCTACAGTTTCAGGTACTTCCTTCTAGCCACTCTAATATCCTATAAACTAAAAAGGGGATATCTATATAATGCATAAGAATAACCTCCAGGATAACCTCTCGACTGTTTGAAATCTCTCAGCCACAGACACTTTATTTTGTCTCATTTCTCTCTTCCCCCTTTTGGTCGAGAAGTTTTTCTCAATCCCTTGATGCTGAGTCCTAGCTCATTCTAGGATTTCTGTCTCATGTTGCCAGGGAGGTTTACACCCCTGGGAGTCATGTCCCATGTAGAGGAGGGGGGAGGGCACTAAGTTCGCTTGCCATGTTGGCTGAGAGAGAGAGACCACATCTGAGCAACAAAAGAAGTTTTCTGGGGGTGACTCTTAGGCCTAATTTTAAGTAGGTTTAGGCTCTCCTTTGTGGGGATAAGTTTCACAGGGGCAAACCCCAAGATGAGGGCTCAGCCTATTGATTTGGTTGTACCCACTGCTTGCGAGAATAACAGAAATTCTCCAAATGGGGAAGTTCAATTTTTCCTCCTTTTTCCCCATTTCCCCAAGGGGACTTTGCAAACACTTTTTTATTCATTGTTCAAATCACTCTGGGATTTATCAGGGCATCACACTAACCTGGGAAAACCAACAAAATCTATTCAAGGCTCGATGTACTTATGCTGTTCAATTAAACTGTCCATATAAGTTAAATTAGGAAATGCACTAGCCAAAATATAAATTTTGTACCAAACATTTCTTGCTTTAGTAAGAACACCTCTTAATTAACCAGTGGCCATGTATGAACATATATATGTAATTTTTAATTTTGTAAAAAGGAAGCTATTCTCCAAAACATATATATATATATATATATATATATATATAATATATATATAGTCACTGTTATATAAAGAAGTAGTTTTAAATGGCGTTCCCTTGAACTTTGAGAAAAAGCTCAATATATTTATACTGTATAAATAGATACAATGTCAGAATGGTTATTTTTTGTTTCCTTTGGCATCCCACACCTGGTTTAACACTTTAATTTTTACACATGACCAAGGAAGTTGAAGTTCTTCCTAGAAAAGAATAATTAGAAGTCTCTAAGTCTCATGTATTGATGATGTTCTAAATTTTACTTTCTTTCTTGTCTTCCTGTATGTGGGTTATTTGCTTTTAGTTCATTCCTTTTAGCCTTCCAAACAACTATTTAATCTTCTTGTTCTATTAGTGTCACTTTGGTCATAATCTGAGATCACTTACTGTTAGCACAATGTCCTTTCCATATGGACTCCCAAGGTATGTCTTCTGAGTTCTGTAAGAGACTTTATCATACTCTACCTTACCATATTTATCTTACCACACATATTTGGTCTTTTTCTTTTTTTTAACATTGGTGTCTCCCAAGTACTAGAATAAGGTCTGCCATGCTTTGGGCGGAAATAGATAAAGAAGTAGACAAACATGTATCTCAAGGATATTCACCACAGAGTAGTTTTTGGTAACCATAAATATCTAATGACAGGGAAAAGGTGAAATAAATTATGTGTAGCTATTATTTATGCATATGTTCAGCTTAAATAATGACAGCCTTAATTCATATAAAATGTTAAGGAAAGATATTTACGATGAATTACTGATACAGGCAAGTTAAAAAAATGTTGGGAGGTTATGTATAGTTGTAAATAAGTACAAGCTCTATGGTTAAACTTTCAGAATGTCAATCTTAGCTCTGAAAGTTAGTGAATGTGTGCTTTGGCAAATGTTTTATCTGCACTGCCTAGATTTCCTCATCAATAAAATGAAACACATATACACACACACCAAATGATAGTACATACCTCAAAGAGTTGTTGTTAGGATTAAGTGAGAAAAAAAATAAAGCACTTGCATGTCCCATAAAAAGTACCTATTAAATATCTACTTTTATCGATAATGAAAAGGCTATTTCGTACCCTGTAATACATTACAGTTAAATGAAATTCTCTTCTGTCCTTACTGTTTTTTCCTGAGTGTAAAATTTGTGGTTTTAGGCCTGCATTTTCTTAAAATGCTAACAGATTACAGAGCACAGCCTATAAATTGCTCTACAGTAACAACATTTGCCACAAAGATTTTCTGAAAGAAAGAGGACAGCAGTTGTACCATTGTATCTCATAAACCTAACTCAAGAAAATATGGCCTGAAGAAGAAGCAAATTGAGAAAAGATCATTCTTGTTCACTGTCCAACCCAGACTTTTAGTATAATTATAACTATTAACAGCTAATTCTGTTATCTGAAACTATAAACTCATCCTTGGCAGTGTGGTTTGTATAACGGAGTCTCCCAAGACACCTGGTCTTGAGAGATTATTGCTGTCTTGTGAAAGTTACATAAAACTGTAAAAATAAAATATCTAACTCTGAGTAGCTGCTTTACATGAAAATTTATTCTGGTACTTATGCATAAATTGATACCTGTATAATTCTAAAAGGTGTAAGTACTCAGAAGTTTGTCAGATCAGTTGGGCATCATTGGCATTTCTTTCTTTCTTACCTCTACATGTACAGAAGTATTACAAAACCAGTGACTGGATTGGATTCCTTTTTCAACCAAGTGTTAAAGAGATCTATTCTCATTTAAATGACCAAGTTGTGTGATTTTGTGGCAAAACAAGATAAAAAAATATAAATATTGGCACAAAGAAAAAATTTTGGAAGAATGAACACCAAAATATTAATAATGATTATTTCTAGATGTTGGGACTAGGAGTACTTTTAACTTCCTATTTTATAGGTTCAACCTAGGTTACTGAATTTTTTTCAACAAGGCTAATTCCATCATCAAGAATATATAGAAAGATGCAAATGTTCCAAGAAATGATCATGATGATGAATATGCAACTATGTGATGATATTGTGAATTACTGATTATATACATAGAACAGAATGATCAAAAGTTAAGAATGTTTGCGCTTGTTTGGTGTTTATTGGTAGTTTAAAAAAATATATATATGTATAGAAGATGGCAGAATAGGATAGATACAGTTCACCCCTGCTCCAAGGAACAGCTAGAGAAGAGATAGGAAGGTGACTGAGGCTGCAGTTCCAGGGTGTAAGTGACCTGGGAGGGTCTTCACCACATAGGGAAGCCCTGGCTAGAAAAACTGAAGAACTGAGACACAGAAAACCAGAGACCGTCCAGCTGGTACAAACAGCCTAACATGTCCCTTTCTAAACAGAAACCCAGAGCCCTCAGGAGTGTACAGATGGGGGGACTGGGACTAGGAACGCTCAACCTCTGTGTCCCCCATGCTGCACCCTGCTCCTGTGCTCCAAGATCTGCCTGAGCTGTACCCCATACCCATGGCTCCCACACTACACCTCTACAACCCTGTGACCTGCATGCACCCCATGCTAAAAAGCACCAGCATAGTGCCCCCAACCTGTGCCTATATCTGCACTGCAATGTATTACCACACTGTTGTGCCCCGCCCCACACCCCACATCGTGCTCCACATCCATCCCACAAATACAAAGCTTTACTGAAAGAAATCAACTTATAAAGTAAACCAATCAAGGTTTGTAAATACCCTGAAGACAACAGAAGATCATTATGTATATCAAGATGCAGTTATAGTCCAGCCTAATGACCAAATTAAAACACACTGAAGACAACAGATCACTATGTATATCAAGATGCAGACAGATATAGTTCTGTATACAGCCTAATGACCAAATTAAAACAGACTTTGGAACAATTAATCAAAGATGCTCATATAACTCTACTAAATAAATAAATGGGATGGCTAATGACATAAAGGAGATCAAGAAGACACTAGAAGAGTATAAAGAGGAATTTGAAAAAATAAATAGAAAAATAACAGATATCATAGAGATTAAAGATGCTGTAGACCAAATCAAAATATACTAGAGATACACAACAGCAGATCTGAAGACACAGAGGAAAGAATAAGTGAACTAGACAGGAAAACTGATTTTGAAGACTCAAAACAGCAGATGGCAAAAAAGATGGAAAATTTTGAATTGGATCTCAGGGAAATGATGGACAAAACAAAGTGCACAAATATAAGAATCATTGGTATCCCAGAAAGCGAAGAGAAGAATAAAGGGCTAGGAAGATTAGTTGAAGATATAATGGGAGAAAACTTCCCAACCCTTATAAAGGACATAAATACACAAATCAAAGAAGCCCAATGAACTCCAAATAGAATAAATACAAGTAGGCCTTCCCCAAGGCACATATTAATCAGTCTGTCAAATGTTGAAGAGAAGCAGAAAATCCTGAAAGCAGCAAGAGAAAAATAATCTACATACAAGGGAAACCATATAAGACAGTTCAGACTACTTAACTGGCACTATGGAGGTGAAAAGCCAGTGGTATGATATATTTAAGATCCTGAAAGAGAAAGACTTCCAAACAAGAATTCCATATTCACCCAAATTATCCTTCTAAACTGAGGGAGAGATTAAAAGTTTCAGACAAACAAATCTTGAAAGGATTTTTCAACAAGAGAGTAGCTCTACAAGAAATACTAAAGGGAGTTCTGCCGCTGAAAAAAAAAAAGACAGGAGAGGGAGGTCTGGTGGAGGGCTCAGAATTGAAGAGTACCACTAAGGGTAACTTAAAGGATAAATAGAGAAAGAGGGAAAATAATATATAGAGCTGAAAAATAAAATCCAAAAGGTAAGATGGTGGGTCAAGAAATGCCTTTTTAGTAATAACTTTGAATGTTAATGGACTAAATTTACCAATTAAAAGAGAGATTGACAGAATGGATTAAGAAATATAATCTAGCTATATGCTGCTTATAAGAGACTCATTTTAGACATAAGGATACAAATAGATTGAAAGTGAAAGGATGGAAAAAGATGTTCCACATAAGTTGTAACCAAAAGAAAGCAGGAGTAGTCATACAAATATTGGACAAAATAGATTTTAAATTTAAAGACATCCTAAGAGACAAAGAAGGCACCATATATGAGCATCACAACCAGTCAGAAAGAATTAAAATCTAAAAGCCTTGCTTTGATCCCATGAACTGAATGGCAAAATTGAACTATTATTGTAATTAAAAGGTTTCCCATTCTTTAAGTAAACGATGGCACTGATATTAAAAAAAAAAAAAGGACTATATATTAGTAAAAGGGACTGTTCACCAAGAAGAAATAACAATCATAAATGTTTACACTCCCAATCAAGGAGCTCCAAAGTACATGAGACAGATATTGGCAAAACAGAAAGGAGTGATAGACATTTCAACGATAATAGTAGAAGACTTCAGTATACTACTCTCCTCTATAGATAGAACAACCTGACAGAGGATCAACAAAGAAATAGAGAAGTTAAACAACTTGATAAATGAATTAGACCTAACAGGCATATATATATATAGGTCATTACACCACAAAACACCAGAATAGTGCTAGTGCTCATGCAACATTCTCCAGGATACATCATATGTTGGGGCAAAAAACAGGTCTTTATAAAATGTTGCTTTTATCTTGTGCAGAACATGTAGAATATGCTTTTTAATTTAGTAAATATATATTTTTTAAGGTAAAGATGCTTTGTTAGGGTAACTACAATAATTCTTAATCAAAATTTCTTAATTTTTTGTAATTTTTTCCATATCTATTGGAAGTTGTTTACCAACTATTATTTTTGTTTGAAATAAAATGTGATTTTTTCCCTTTTTTCCCCAACCTCTCTTGCAAAAAAAAGAAGTAAGTTTCTGCTGATTCAGCAGACATCTAATATTTTATATGCCTTTTGAGCTGTGTAACTTAATATTGGGATACTTGATAATTTGTTTTATTATGTAATTGATAAATGATGATGCGTATTAATGTTAGTTCAACCATACATTTACACTGTCCAGGAATGTGTGGTTATAGTTCTGTGGAAGAAATAATTTGTCAGTGTTCACCAGTTTGTAAAAACTTAGTGCAAAAGCTTAAACATCTAAATACATAATGAAATGCATTTGTCAAAAAAAAAAAAAAAAAGAAAAAGAATATATAATAAACCTGTTTCTGTTTAAAGGATTTTTCTAAAAAGTTAGAATAAAGGCTATCTATTGAGAAAATAACTCTGAGCTATGAGCAAATAGCCTGTCAAATGACAGGCACAACATTAAAATCAGTATAACTGAAACAAGTAAGCCTACCAAGTTTTATGCATTCTTTCACCATATTTTATCAACATAATGAGACACTTTCAATATTAAGACTTCCTGTGAATGAGCACAACTGGATAAGAGGTACTTTAGACTGAATAAAGTGTTTGATCCACAGTAGGGGCTTAATAAATGTGATTTTATCATTGTCCTTCTCCAGTGAATGATCAATTAAGATGTCATATTGGACATATTCCTTGAAAAGCTGCTTTTAAGTGCCTATCATAGTGTGATGGTTGATATGTACCCAAAAAAACATGTTCCTAAATTTAATCCATTCTGTAAATAGGACCTTTTGAGGAGTTTATTTAAAGTGTGATCCACCTCAATCAGGATGGGTCTTAATCCTATTATAGTAATCCTTTATAAGTAGAATGAAATTCAGACACAAAGAGAGAAAGCCACAAGAAGCTGAAACAGAACTGGAAGAGAAGAAGAGACCAAGAAACATTGCCATGTGCCTTGTCATATGACAGAGGAACCAAGGATCACTGACAGCCAGTCCCAGAATGCTATAATCTTTGCGGAAAAAGTATTGCATTGATGATGCTTTGATCTGGACATTTTCCTGACCTCAAAACATGAACAAATAAATACTTATTGTATAAGCTGAACCATTTCATAGCATTTGCTTGAGCAGCCCAGAAAACTAAAACAAACATAGATTTATAATCTAGCAATTTCTCGAGTACATTTGTTCATAAGCATGAACACTGTATTACATTTCACATTTTTATATTAGTTTCACTTATTTTTTATTGACTAGTCACATTACACCCAAGTGATATAATCACATAAATATTTACATAATGCAATAAGTTATTTTTGGATGAACTTTATTTATGGATACTGAAATCTGAACTTGATATGATTTTCACGAGTCACAAACTTCTTTTGATTTGTCAACTTTTGAAAAATGTAAAAACCAGTTTTAGTTCACAGGACATTAAAAACAGGTCACTAACTACATTTGGCTCACAGGCCATAGACTGCCAATCCCTACCTGCTCTAGATCCAAAGGCCATGACACCATATTGCCTTTCAGTCTATACAATTACATGACTTAAAAATAGATGTTGCCAAACAAGAGGTGATTGGTACCATACAAATTTCCCCATGGGATTCCCTGGAAAAAAAATCTTGTCCCTCTTGAAAGAGATCTCTGCACACAAACATACCCCCAATCACATTCTTTTTCTAAAAGGCCTCCTATGTTACTTATTTACTGAAACCAATTAAATCACCTTCTACCTTTTTTTTTCTGCTCATGTCTCTAAAGAAGATCTAAAGTATCTCCTTAACAAATCACCAGGTAAAGTAAAGAAGAACTACTTTCATGCTATTGAAATGCTTAGACAAAAAAAATAAAAGGTGGGATTTGAACATTTTAAATGGTATGAAAATTAACTATATGTTGGAAGGGCAATTGATGAGACACTGGGGAAGAATGTGATCGGTTCTCCTGGTACCATCATTAAGAAGGAATAGAAAGTCTAGGGACCAAATAAATGGGTAAGTCACTATCTGGTAGGGCATTTCAGATGAAGTTATTCTATAATCTGAAAAACAAAAATGCATTTCACAAGACAAAGAAACAACTCAAAGTAACCTCTAGCTTGGCTTTAAGAGCACAACTGCAATGCTTTCCTCCTCCAGGCTCTTAATCTGCAGTACAGAAAAACTTGGAAGAAAAAGAAAATCATGACATACCAGGCCCCTGGTTCTTGGAGGCCAGACAGGTTCAACTTCCCATCATCCACATTAAACATACCCAGATGGAAGTATAAGAAACATTGGGATAGTGTTGATTGGCACTTCGTTCTATCAGAAAGAGAGGTCAGAGTCACTGACACCTGGGACAAGAATCTGTTTCTAAATTCAGTTTACTTTAGACAGAATTATGAAAATGCTTTGGAACATGCCCACACAGAGTTTCCAAGAGGGATTTGAGTAAGATGTCTTCCGAGGACCCTGTCTTGGAGGCAATTCAGCAAGTCATAACAAATGCAGGGCTGGGCTTTAGTTGGAATCTCCCTTCTAGGTCTCAAATATCCAACAGCCATTTCTGTGCATCTAGTATTTCTGTGCAGTGTGGCTATAAGATGAAATGATAGAGGCCGGCGAAGAAAACCCAGTGAACAGATTCAAGAAACCATGGAACTTAAAATTGGCCCTGGAGTAGGGTATACACATTGTACTGCATGCCTGCTGCATGCACTAGGCTGGACAATGGATACCAGGTGTATTGATGAAGGCAACAGAACCATGCTTTAAAAATGGGGCCTTGAACTCTTACTGGCAGAGATGGAGTTACGTGGGGATCTTACCCACAGAGTCCTCAGTCCAGAACTGCAAAAATGAAGATCAATCTTTTTAAGAGTGAAAAAGCTCCCCTTGGCCACATTTGCTTAGTCTCGAATACGGTCACTATAGCGTTATCACACTATCATTAGGTTATAGTGTGACATCTCACAATCACAGTCGACCACAGCCTCACAAAAGGACGCGCCCCCATTCCCAGCCCAATCAGGGTCTCCCCACCGCGCACACACACCCGGCCCCATCACACACGCGCGCACACACTGTCACACGCACACTCCACAACTACACTGAGGTAGTCATACAACCGTACACACAACCCCAATCACCATCCTCCGCAGATCACGCACACACAGGTCTGAGGTTCCGGCCTCCTCTTTTCCCTTCCGCGCCCGGGAACCTGACCAGGAACTCATGAGCTCCCAACACCCGACCCAGGTCACCTCAGTTTACCACACAGACTCCGACAATGGCCAGCGGAAAATGAACCAGAGGCCGAAGTTTAGTCGCTGCCCCGGCGCCTGTGAGAAACGTAGTCCAAGCTGGAAAAACCCCGACGATGAAAGGGTAGAGCTGGGCAAGCCGGGACAGCACGGCTCCTCACTCGCCAGCCCCGGAGACTCCTGGGAGTGCAAACCCACGCAGGAGTGCGCAGGCGCAGGCGCAGGCGTAGGCTGCAGGTTCTTGGTCCCCGGTGAAGCTGGTGTGTGTGTCTTACGGTCTGGGGAGGCCGAGGGGAGAACCGGGAGCTCAAGTCCCGGAGGACCGAGGAGGAAAGCGGGATCTGGGGGCTTTGGGAAGTTAGGGAGGGAACTGGGAGGCCGGGTCGGGCCTGGTAACTCTGAGAAGGGAACTGGGTCCTCCGATTCCAGAAACTCAGAGAAGGGTACGAGTGGAGCCTCGGGTGTGGTTCGTGGGCGTGACCCTGAGGGTGACCGCGAGTGTGAGCTGGCGCGAGCTTGGGGAGGGGGCATTTTTGTCAGTTTTGACCCCGAAAAAGTCCCATTGCTGTAAGCAGGGTTTGGCACACAGCATTAGCTCTGTGCGTGCGTGTGTATTTGTGTGTGTGTCCAAATGGGGGTAACCCCCCACCTCCCCAGTTCCCAGTCTGCTGCATTTTGGGTGCATATTACTCTGCTGCGTTGCAGCCCATGGTATGTGAACGTGCACATAGTGTTGCTATGTGGAATTTCTCCTGCATGTGTCTATTTTTAGATTAGGTGTGAGTGGTATTTGAGGCACTGTGTGATTGCGGAGGAGCTAAAGTGATTTGTAATGTGATTTTGTGACTGCCTGGAATATGCTGTTTGAGGTTGTGAATGGTAAATTGGGGCTTTAAGATTGTGGTTTTGTAAAGTATATTTGATTGAATGTAATTATGCACGTTTTTGTAACCTATTGTAATGGTTTTGTGACCATGGTGACTACATAGTTGAGTGTCTGGTTAGTTGGCTAATTGGGTATGTGTAATTTAGAAGTCTGAATATTGACCATTAAGCTTGCCTCCAAAATTTTGTCTCTGATAGCATATAAAATAGACTGTATAAATATTGGAAAAGAAAAGGTAAGGTTTTAATAATTTCCAGATGGTAAGACTCATTACCTAGAAAAACGATATAACTAAGAACAGTATTTTATTTACAAAAACAAAACAAAAATTTTTTTTTTCCTCAAACTGCGACTTTTCAACATTTCTATATGAGTAAGGTTTCCTACCACTGGATGAAATCCATGTAAGGTTGGCATTCTAAGATAATGAACAGTATTTGTCACAGTTTTCATCACAAAATCAGTCTCATTTTAGTAATTAGTTATTTTACCAATTAAAATAGTAACTGTTGCAGTCAAGACTTCTGACTTCATTTAACAAAAATAGTATCCTCTCTGCCTGAAAGCCTGCAGAGTGGAATGAGTACCTGATCAATTTCTTTTCTATTTTCATTGCCTGAACTGCTAAGAAGTATTGTTCAATAATCAATACTTATATTAACTATTCCTAAATTAATAATAATTGTTGATTTTCAGTAATTAACTATGCTTATTAAGTGGTACAATAGAGGCAAACCAATAAGGAGATGAAGTAGAGAAATTAAAAGTCAGGTATTTTCAAGCACATAGGGGAATGTAATGTATGATAAAGATGGCATTATGCATCAGTTGAGGAAGTATGAATTATACAATACATGGTATTGCTAAACAAACCATTCAGGGAAAAAAATTTCATAAGGCAAAACACTTTAATAGTCTGATGAGAGACTATAAAAAATTACTTGCAACTAAAAACAGATAAAAGGCTATTTCTTAAATTCAAAAAATAAGATAATGCAACTAATTAGGAAATAAAAGCACAAGAAAAATAGATATCCTATAAGAGGATGTCATTACAGAAAAGAAATGTCTTTTACGTGATTAAAATAAGCCTATTCTCTCTCATAATAAGAAATGTATAAATTAGAACTGCAGTGTAGACCTGATAGGCAAAGATTAAAAGTTATTGTCAACTATATTCATCAGGGTGTAGGGAGACAGATACTCTCGTGCACTGATGGTGACAGTGTGATTTGGTAGAAAGTTCATGAAGAGTCATTTTATCTGTAACACTGTGTTGTGTGGGAGATGGAAAATGAAACTGCAGGGGGAAAAGCACAATGTTCCCTCTCTCCAAACTACAAGAGGTAGACTGGATCCATTCTGCCTCACCAAGAGACTGGGTTTCTAGGATTGGAGCAGAATTTGCCCATATTCTCACGAATCTTTCTCCTGAGTTTGTGTGGGGTGTGCAGAGTAGGCATATGCTCAAACAGTGAAAATTGATGTAGAGTTAACTGACTTATTCTAGGGAGGTGTAAGTCAAGTATGTCCTCATACGGCTTCTTATATCCCCCATGCCTGCTTCCTCAGGACTTTTCACTTTTTCAGAAGAAGAGCCGAAAATAGAAGACTTCATCAGTTCAGATCTCAAAGCCATGTCTCAGGTGAGATAATGTTACTTCTTGCCTTTCTGAAATAATCTTTTTTTCAGGATATATGAATATTTGCTCCCATACCTCCTGGGTATTGGGATTTGTTTCCATTAAACTGTTTTCCGGTCAGGGCCTGGGCTAGGTTGTGGCAAGCAAAGAGCCTATAGTACAAAATCTAAGGAGGTACTCTCAGAACTGTGCCTCCCTAAATTTTGCACCCTTGGCATCTCAGGGGACTCACCCTAGCTGCAACCCTATTCCCATTTTCTCTCATCCCTGCCAGATAAACTTAAGCCTTTCCCCAAAATTATACTTTCTAGTTGTAGCCAATGTTCACATATTGATTGGGTACATCATTCATTATCTTCTTTCTCAGTCTTCTCACAAAAGTATTGTTGGAACAGAAATGTTTTATCTTGATTTAAACAAGAATATATTACTTGAATGAATCTACCTTGTCTCGACACCATTTGGAGATACAAGTTGTGAGTAGTCAGGGAGCAGACATGGGAAAGCTTGGTCTCTTCCACTGACATAGATTTTGCAATGACATATGAGATAGAATTGGTGGATTGTATTAATAGTTTGTGGTGACATGTCCTGTTTGGTGAGGTTTTCAGGGAAGTGATTTGAACACAAGATTGAATAGAATGCTGAGATTTTGTATTCCTCCTCTCTGATTCTTCTGTCTGTTTTATCAATGTCAGGAAGTAATTCCTACAAACTGTGGTTTGCCAGTGTAAAACCTTCCCAGTATTCCAAATCTGTTATAGATTTATTCTTGTCTTATTAGTTTCTTCTATTTTTTTAAATGTGGATACCAAAGAAGGAAATGTGTATACTCAACTACAAATGTAATTCTTGAAATATTCTGCTCTTGAATCAAAGGCAGTGCTTTGCACTGTTTTTATATCTTTCTTTCCCCTTTATCTACTATCCTTTAAAATACTGATTTTCCCCAGATGCTACATTGGTTTTCTTCCTATCACAATCCTTTTTGCTCTGTGTACAATCAGATCCACTCTGGAAGCTCCACTGATCATGTATATTCTAGTAACTCTCATATACGTTTTCTAACTTAGACCCCTGGCCAGAGTGTCAGATCTTGTGTCACCACCTCTGTGTTCCATAGATACTTCAAGTGCATTTCCAAGGTTTACCTCATTAGTTCATTCTGTCCAACCTATTCTTTCTTCTGTTTCCCATTTCCATTCTCTAGTCCCGGCATCTGCCCACTTGCCTATGTGATATCCCAAGAGTTACACCTCTCTTTTCTTCTACACTATAACCAATTAATGACCAGTTCTGTTTCTACTCATTATGTAGGAATCAATTGTCACCTGTATGGCCCACTAATACCATCTTAATCTAGGAGGCATCTCTCCCAGTGCGTTTCTATCTAACACACCTCAAGCCTTCTCCAGTCTTTAAGAGTATTGCCTCTTAAGCACAAATTTTATCACATAACATATGTGATGTTCATGTTCTTTACACTCTAAGCAATAGATCCAAAGTGGGGCAAGCACCACTGTGGAATATACAAGACAATTCATTGAAAGGGAGGAAAACATTAACTGTTTACATTAACAATGTGGATTGCCGGTAGTGCCTATTGATGATTTTAAAGAAATACAATATGTTGGGAGTGTGCTCATACATTTTTGTGACCACTACTCTGTAGGAAAAAATCCAGTATTATTCTGTAATATACCTATTGCCTACCTCCATATACTTTTTTCTTCTAAGAGCTTGAATACTGTGCTTTTTTGTTATTTCCTGAATTTACTAACTGGTTGTTCACTCCCCATGAATATTTAAAATGTGATACACTGCATTTATACAAAACAAACTCATTGTGAGTAGAAAACTTTTATGTCTTCAATACAAAATGAAATTTTTCTTTACTTTGTGGATCTTTTACTTGTACATCTATCATTGCATCTGTAATACCTATTGAGTGTACGTATTTACGTTTGTCTTTCTTTTAGCCTATAACTTCTCTTGAGCAGGGTCAGGATTTTATTCATTTTGGTCCATCAGGCAGCCAGCCACATCAAGGCAATAGTATGATTTCAGTATATATTTTTAGCATGAGATAATAAGTAAATAAAGAAGAATGTATTTTCAGAGCCATTTTTCTATAATATGAAACACAAAATGGGAAAACTAGTTCTGACTACTGAACATGGTCCCCCATCTAGTTCTCACCCAGTTCTGATCACTTCAGGATGAACTAGAGTATGCCCTTACAGGGATCAGTGTCATTCAAGGATGTGACTGTGGACTTCACCCAGGAGGAGTGGCAGCAACTGGACCCTATTCAGAAGGCCCTTTACAGGGACGTGATGCTGGAAAACTATTGCCACCTCATCTCTGTGGGTAAGGAAAGTTCACTCTTTGACTCTTTCAGTGTCATTTATCTGTCAAGAATCCCTGAAACATGCAGCATTGAATTTCAGGGATCAGAGATGATGACTCTCTTTGATTAGCAGGAAGTATGATTATATCCTCACTTGCCTGGTGTAAAGTATTATTTGGTAAGATGTAAATGTGTACCACATTTGCCAACTTAAAGCTGTATCTTTTTCTTTAATGTTTTGAAGCCCAGGTAGCTTACACCAAATCTTATTTTGCATTATCAGGGTTTCGTATGACTAAACCTGATATGATCCGCAAATTGGAAGAAGGAGAGGAGTTATGGACAACAGAGAGAGTTTTTCCAAATCAAAGCTACCTAGGTGAGTTGGTACAAATGAAGTCCAATGTATAGTATATCTCAGGTAGTTGGCACTTTTGAACGTTTTTTTTTGTGTGTGTGTGGGTGTATCCATGTTTTTTATTTCTAAGTCAAAATTGATAGTTTGTGTCTTTCTAGGAATTTTTCCATTTCCTCTAAGTTTTTGCATGCAGTTGTTCATAGTGTTCTCACCTTTTTTTTTTTTAACTTTTTTATTGTATAGTGTAATATATGTACAAAGCAAAGAAATAAAAAGCAGTAGTTTCCAAAGCACTCTTCAACAAGTAGTTACAGGACAGATCCCAGAATTTCTCATAAAATACCGTATGATCCTCTCAGATTTTTCCTTTTAGCTGCTCCACAATATAGGAAGCTAGAAAGGCTTAAATATTTTTTTATCATAACAGTCGACTTTTTTTCCTTTTTTTTGTGAAAAATAACATATGTACAAAAAAGCAATAAATTTCAATTCACAGCACCATAATTAGTTGTAGAACATATTTCAGAGTCTGACATGGTTACACCGCCACAATTTTAGGTTTTTACTTCTAGCTGCTCGAAGATACTAGAGAGTAAAAAATATCAATTTAATGATTCAGCAATGATATTCATTTGTTAAATCCTATCTTCACTGTATAACTCCACCATCACCTTTGATCTTTTCATCCATCTCTTTAGGGGTATTTGGGCGATGGCCATTCTAACTTTTTTGTATTGGAAGGGTCTGTCACTTTGAATGTTTTTTGACATCTGTTTTTTAAAAGCCTGAGATCTTCAAAGTGACTGTACATGGTTAGACTTCCATCTAAATTTTAGTTTTAAATATCATTCACTCTCCCCTTGTAAGTCTTTTCCTCATTTGCCTTGTGTCTATAGAGATTTTGGCTTCTATTGCCTTACCAAGAATCCATTCCATGCTTTGTAGATATAATTTAAGTATAAAAGTCTTTGAGTTCTGACAGCAGTATAAACCAATATATCCCATCCCTCAGTAAAAATAAAGGGCATTTCCATCAATCCATAAAATTCCATCCAGTCCTTTCCATGTTAGTCCCTCCCACTAGGACTATCACAGTTGATTTCTACCAACATAGATTATGTTCGTCTATTCTAGAATTTTTTTGTTTCTACTTTCTTGCACTCAGTTTAATGTCTGAGAGATTCATATAAGTTTTTGTACGTATAAATAGTTTGGTAATTTAATTGCTGAATAGTACTCTTGTTGTGCACATATACCAATTTATTAATGGACTTTTGGCTTATTTCCACTTTGATGCAGTTAGGAATAAAGCTGTTGTGAACAGTCTGGTAAAAATATTTTGGTGTTCATATGTTTTTATTTTTCCTTAGTAAGTACCTAGGAGTGATATTACTGATTCATAGGGAAGGTATATATTTTACTTTTTAAAAAACTTCCAAACAGTTTTTAAAAGTTGCTGTACCATTTTAAACTTTCAGCAGCAACGTATGGAAATTTTGGTTGCCCCACATTCTCTTCTACATTTGGTGTTATCAATATTCTGAAAGGTATGTGGTATATATTTAGTTTTTAGATTTCTCTTATGACTAATGATGCTGAGAACTTTTCAGATGCTTTTTATATCTTGTTTGGAAGTCTCTGTTCAAGTATTTTACCCATTTTTTAATTGGCTAGTATATATTTTTCTTTGATTAATAGGAATTCTTCACACATTCTGAATAGAAGTCTTTTGTTCAGATAATATGGTGGCAAATATCTCCCCTAGCCTATTCATTTTAAAGTATCTTTTGATGAGCAGAAATTTTAAAATTTGATGAAATCCAATTTATAATCTTTTTCTTTTATAATTTGTTCTTTGACATTTCAGACAAATATCTGCCTGCTCCTAGGCTGTGAAGATATTTTCTTCAAAAAATGTGTATTTTTTGCTTTTATGATTAGTTCTTTGGTCTGTCTCTTGTCCATATAACTGTCAGTTTGTTCCACTACCATTTGTTAGAATGAATTGCTCTGGTAATCTAGTAATGTGTAGTCATATTTATGGCGATCCATTTCTGGGCTCTGTTCTTTTCTTTGATATGTTTTAAGTCTGTTGTCAGGACTTGATTGTTGTAGTTTTATAATAAGTCTTGAAGTCAGATTAATCCTTCAACTTCCTTTTTTAAAATTTTCACTATTATAGGTCATTTTTTTTTCGAATATATTTTTAGAATCAGCTTCTTTATTTTTAAAAAATAAATGTACTGGGCCTCTTCTTGGTGAGAATTGACATCTTAGCAATACTGAGTCTTCTTTCCAGGACAATAGTATGTCTTTCCACTTTATTTAACATTTTTATTCCTGTAAGCCATGCTTTATTATTTTCAGTGCAGAGGTCTTATACATTTTTCATTAAATTTACTTGTAAGCTTTTTGTATTTTTGCTCATTTAAGTGGTAGATTTTTAAATATTTGTTTTTAAAAGAAATTAGTTTACTGCTAATATATATAAATGCAATTAATTTTTATATATTGACTTTACCCACTTCTTCCTTGTTAATTCACTGATCATAGTAGGTTTTATTGTTGTTGTTCTTGTTTGTTTGTTTGTATATTCCTTTGGATCGTCTACATATGAAACATATCCTCATCAAAGAAATTTCTCTTTTATGTTTTATTTTTTTTCAACTGATTATTTTTAATTGTGAAAAATAACGTATATACAAAAAAGCAGTAGCTTTCAAATCACACTGCAACAATTGGTTTTAGAAAAGATTTCAGAGTTTGGTATGGATACTGTTTCACAATTAAAGTTTTTACCTTCTAGCTGGTCCAGAACACTGGAGGCTGAAACAAATTTCAATGTATTGATTCAGCAATCATACTCATTTGTTAAATGCTATTATCTCTATTGTAACTCCATCTTCTCCTTTGCTCTTTCTCCCAATCTTTAGGGGTATTTGGACTATGCCCATTTCAACTTTTTCATGTTGGAAAGGGCTTTTGATAATATTGGATATGGGTATAGAACTAGTTGATTTTCTGGAGAAGCTGGCTCCTCTGGGTTACAGGACTTATCTGGCTTAGGAACCCTTCCGGAGGTTGTAGGTTTCTGAAAAGTAATCACATAGAAACTAATAGTTTTTCAAAAGTACTTTTAGCATAAAGACACACCCAGGAATTGAATTCAACATTGCAAAAAGTTTAATTTACATTATTATTTGTTAGTAATACTTTATGTCTAATAAGTTCTTTATAATTTACAAAACAACATATATGTACCACTTTATTTAATTTTTACACATTTCTAATACCACTGATGTGTTAGATTCTTCATAGATATAGAAAATCATGATATTTATTTTTAAGGAGCTTAGGAATGACATGATAACAAATCAGAAAATAAATATTTAGAAAATAATCGTGACCATTTACATGTGTCAGGCTTTATGTTAAGCATTTTATATATATAAAGATATATATATATAAAGGGGATATATATATATATATATATATATCTCCTTTAATCTTCATATCAGTAATATCCATCTTATCCGTGAGCATACAAAGATTGAGAGCCTTTTACGTTTTCAAACTTTACGTCTTTCATTTCTGTTTTTTTTTTTACCTTGTTGCACTGGCTAGGACCTACAGTAAAATGTTGAGTAGAAGTGGTGAGAGTAAATATTTTTAGAAATTACTAAATTAGAAAGAAGACATTTAATCTTTCATTCATATGCCTAGAATTAACTGTGGGTTTTTTCATAAATGCCCATTATCAGTTTCTGAAAGTTCTCTTCTTTTTATAGTTTTCAGTGTTAATTGTGAATGGGTGTTGATTTTAACATATACTTTTTCTGCTTTTATTGAGATGAATACAGTATTCTTCTTTAATCTGCTTATGCTGAATTATGTTGATTAATCTCAATTTTAAACCAATCTTGGACTCCTGGGGTAAACCCCACTTGGACAAGGTGCATTATCCTTCTTATAGAATTGCTGAAGTTTGTTTGCTAATATTTTGGCAAGCTTTTGGGCATGTTTTCACAAGGGATATTCATTTGTACATTTCTTTTTCTTATAATATCTTTGGAAAATTATTGTATCAGAGTTGTGTTACCATATCAAGCAAACTGGGCTTGTTTCCTCCTCATCTATTTTTTAATAGAGTCTGTAAGATAATATTATTATTTCCTCAAATATTTAATGAAAACCACCATTAAGGCATATGGATGTGTGTTTTATTAATTCATGACTTCTTTTTCCAGCCCCAAGGGAGTAACAGGGTCTAGAATTATCCTCCTATGAAAAAGAACTAGAAAACTGGAGAAGCCATTTTCTGAACTTAAGGTAGCACAGGCCTAGATTCCTCAAAGAAGAGAAACAAGTGAGGCAAGCCTTACTTTATTTCAGGCTTTCCATCTAGAAGCAGCTTCCAGACAAAAATACAGAAAAGAGAATCCAAAAAGAACCTGGCAATTTCACTGACTTGGAGGAACCAACATAAGAATCCGGGAAGACTGAGGTGGCTCATATTTCCAGGACACACTTCCTACAAAGAGGGAGCTTTGCAAAGAAAGAGTTCCTCAAATATGAAAAGAATTACCCTGAGTCTTTAGCTAAATACAAGTCTGCATGTGTGTAGGTGAAAATCTGTGAGGCTAGGCAAGGATATGTTCCAAGGAAAGTAGAATTACTGTGGTACTATAAGATGAACAATTCCCAGACTCTACACAGTGCCATTTCACTTCCCTCCAGCTAGAGCAAAAAGATCTTGTTAATACACAAAACATTAGGTAGACATCCTAGAAAGGCCACCCCCTAATAAATAGGGCTAAATTAGCCCTAGGTTTAGACTATGCCTGAAAATAACTTAAACACAAGTGTCAAAAGGATTAAACCAATGTGTGTCTGTCGGGTCCTTTAGGAAGGAGGTATGTAAGATGGAGTTAGGAGCATAACAGGTTTCTTAGAGGTGACATCTCTGAAAGACAAAAGGAGAAAAAAGCAAGATTGGGCATAGAAAGCTATCAGACTATGATATAGACTTGACACCTATGAAAGAAAAGGGGTGAGGAGACAAACAGAACTGGGCAGAGAGAACCTGAGGTCATTATGCAGATCTGACAAAATCTCAACCAGCCCAACAAGATAGGCAGAAACAAAGTTTCTAGAGCAGTCCCTCATTGGCAGAAATAGCCTGGCCCTAGTATTTCCATGGGGTTCAGTTATTGGAAGAGAGCTCCCTGAGAAGACTATGGCCTTGGTTCAAAATCTGAGTTGCTTCCTGAAGATGCTAACAGTTGAAGGCTGTTTGGTAACTACACTTCTCGTACATGAATGACAAGTTCTTTCTTGAAGGGAGGTCCTAGTCACGCAACTCTGTGGTTGCTGCAGAATGCCAGAAAAAGACCAGTAGTCTTTATGAGAATACAATCGTATCCTGAACTCAACAATATAAAATTGACAATGTTAGGCTCCCAATAAAATATTATTAGATATATGAAGAAGCGGGAAAACATGACCCCAAAATGGAGAAAAGTCAGTCAATAGAAAAAAATTGGTCAGTAGAAACCTAGAAAAGAAATTAAAGTGGTGCAATTTGCAGACGAGGACATGACCTCAGTATTGTCAAGGATATGTCATCAATGAATGCACTGAGGCAAGAAAACAAAAATAGAAATAAGATCCAAACGATTATTTAGAATCTGAAATGAAAAGGGAGACCCACCTATGTTCCCTGTTTAAGAAACAAGTTAAATGTAAAGACACTGGCAGGTTAAACATAAAAAGATGGGAAAAAATGTATCATGCTACCTTGTAGTTTCCCATTTGAAAATGGAATTCTACATTCCCTCCCAAATTTTGGTTCAGATGTCGAGAATGACATCTGAAGTAAATGAAGCTTTCTGAAAAGAGCAGGGAAGACTTCCAAGTTGATCCTAAAATGGCTTGAAAGAGCAAGGAAAGAATCTGACTTTTTTGGTTTTTATTAGAGTTAGGAGGGAGAGCCTATATAAGAGTTCCACATGTGGACTGGGACTTAACGTTGTTTAGACTTCCTGCTAGCAGCTACAGAGGGAGTATGCTGGCTTATTCACTTGCCTAGGCATAGGGAGAGAGGAAGGAGGAAGGGGTGGATCTAGGAAGTTGTTAACAGTAATATAAAAAAATGGAGTCAGACTGTATTGTGTACACGAACACTATGCAGAAGAAAGTGGGATTGGCCATATATCAGACAAAGTAGGTTTTAGAACACAATATTACAAGTGAAGAGGGACATAGCATTAGAAATCATAACAATCCTTAATAGGGCTTTAAAATACATTAACGTTTCTCACCTTTTTTAAAATAAATTCCCCTAAGGGGACTATTTTTTTCTATTGCCCTACTCATGAAATTACCTCAAATATATATATTAAATACCTGTATATGTTCTGTTACCCTTTGCAAGACCACAAAGCATTATAATAACTCATGTATTTTCATCCTCCCCAGAACTGAGGGGGCTCTGTCACTCCCATTGAGGAAGCATGAAATACACAAAGCAAAGCAGATAGACCTGAAAGAAACAATATAATTGTAGTTTATGATATAGTGCCCCTCATTTGATAATTGAAAGAACAAAGAGAAAGAAAATCAGTAAGACTATAGAAGACTTGAAAAACACTTTAGTCAATTGTACCAAGTTAATAATGTTTATAGCATATATTATATGCAAGTTAAGTCTATGGTGGGCTATAAAACAAGCCTCAAAAAATGTAAAAGGAGTGAAATCCTAACAGTATGCTCTCTAACCAAATTAGAATCAATTCAGAATAAAAAACAACAATATCTCCAAATTCCCAAATATCTGGTAACTAATCACATTTCCAAATAAATCATAAATTAAAAAGCAATCCTAATATAAATTAGAAGATATTTTTAATTGAATCATAATGAAAACATAGTATTTCAAAATTTGTGGAATGCAGCTATAAAGCAGAATTTTAAAAATGTTTATCCCTTTAAATCAGTCTTAAATTAGGGATCTGAGCTGACCCTAAATAGCTAGAAAAAGAAAAGCAAATGAAATTCAGAGTTAGTAAAAGGAAAAAATAATAAAGGCAAAAGCAGAAATCAATGAAATTAAAAAAACAATAGAAAAATGAGTAGATCAAAAGGTGATTCATTAAAACAATCAATGGAATTAATAAACCATAGATAGGTTAATAAAAAATAAAGATAGATTACCATTATAAAAAATGAAAGATACTCAAAACTAACAGACATTAACAGAATAATTAGGTACTATCAAACAATTTTATTACAACACATAGAGAAAGAGGAACTACTTCCAACTCATTTTATAAGGCCAGCATTATCCTGATACCACAATGAAGCAAAACACTATAAGAATAGAAAACTGCACACCAATATCCCTCATGAGGGTAGATACAACAATCCTTAAAAACAACAACAAAAACAAAATCCTTAACAAAATATTAGAAAATTGAATGTTGCAGTATATAATGACAATACATTAGGGCCAAGAAGAGTTTATCCCAGGAAAGCAAAAGTGGTTTAGCATTCAAAATCAATTAGCAAATGCCAGATCAGGCAGCTTGCTGAACCAAGACTACTCACCCCATGGCACAGATGGGAGAGAGGATGGCCAGGACAGCTGTGGGGCTTATTGGCTCAGATAGCTCACTATGCCTTGCCTTGCTCTGGGAACCTGGAGGAAGCTGGTTTGGCATGAGGGTGCTCCCTTCCCTCTCACTGTGGACCAAACCCTGCCAGGCCAGAGCAAGAATCCTTCTGCAGAACACTAAGCGCCTCCATCCCAGTGGAGATTACCACAGTGTGGCTGCTGTTTGGAACCTCCATTTAGTGGAAGCTGGTTAAAAGTTTAGGAAAGATGGCTTGTGTTTTCATATGCCAGAGCTGGTGGGCATCTCTTTACCCATCCCAGCCCAGTTCTCGGACCACTCCTGTATTTGTGAACCAGGCGTGAAGAAATTGTAGAGGAGCCAGCCCCATGGCACAGACCCTTAGGGCTCACCACAGGGCACCTCGTGAGTCTGTACTTTCTTTTTTTAATTTGATTTATTTGTATATATTTTTTAGTCTGTACTTTCTTAAAACCAATATTTGTTTTTTGAAAAAATCAACTACAGGCTCACCACTCAGGAGAACACTATGAACATTTTGGTGTCTATTCTGCCATTCATCCCCCTCCACAAGTTTATTTGCTTTGTTAACTGAACTGAGATCACACAACATATACAGCTTTGCATCCGTTTGTTTCCACTTGATATTTCTTCTTAGGCATTTCCCCATATTGTGAAAAATTCTTCAAAAACCTGTTTTTAATGACGGTAGAGCTTAATGATTATAAATTTTAATCATAATTTATCTGACCATTTCTCTATTGTAAAACATTCATGTAGTTTTTGGTTTTTCACTATTTAAATATTGCTGTGATGCATATCCTTATAAATCTTTGATTTTGAGTCTGATATTCCCCCCGTTATATTCCTAGAAGTGGTATTTTGAGATTCAAGAGTTTGTTCATTTTAAAGGTGGTATTGCTCTTTCTTCTTGATCTAATGCTTAGATGCTGAGAATTCTCGTAACAGAACATCCTTGGTTCTTTCCTTCAGATTCTGAATAGATCCATTTCTGATATGCTCTATGTTTCAAAGAGTGTTTCAATAAGACCATTTTTTTGGTTTAAATTGCTAAAATACCATTACTGCAATCCATTCATGATAGATTCCCCCCCCCCCCCCCCCAAAAATTACTTGTTTTTGTTGAAAGAATCTGGTTGTTTGTACATGTTATCTTCTCATCCCTGCTGCTGTGGCTTTCAAGTGTTTGGTGATATTTTCAGAATCTTGTACTATGTGTCCACAATAGTACTGAATTTGTACCTGCGCAGTCAGCAGAGATAGGAAGTGTTGAACTGCCTATGCCACAGGTTTAGTGGATGATTTGTTATTAAGTTTATAGACTCAGAAAGTACACTGGGCCATTTGGAATCTGTAGAAGAGCCTTTATACTTGAAAAATAAACTGTGTAGACTGATTGGATCTTATAGAAGAATATGTGTCCCTCAGTTGGTCCTACTGTGGGATGAAGTCACAAGGTTTTAGAAGTACAGGAGAGCACAATGACCCAGTCTTTTTCATTTTTGAATGTGGTTGTTCCTGGCTGGTATGAATTTTAGGAGTTCGTTTTACAGGCTATCTGTATCTAGCTGTCTATAAGCCCACACCATCCAAATTTGATTTCATTTTTATATTCCCAATGTTAGTTAGGGAATCCATCAATATTGAAGGTAAACATGCATGACAGATTTTTCCAGGCACCATACTGAGTGCTACTTAACAGTCAGAGGTTATGGTTGAATTGTGGGGAATTAGGCCGCCTGGCCTTCCTCTGACACCCCGAGACCCCTCCCCTCTAGCTGGTCCATAGACAAGGGTCATCATTGTCAAGACTTCAGAGGCAATGCGAGCTGCAGCCACCATGAGCATGTGGTGAAGGTACTATTCTTTGAAATATTGCCATACTTGTTTTTCCATTTTGTTTTCATATCCAAATCTAACATGAACTGTTGGTAACTCAGGTGGGTGTGTCCTTTGCTCCTCATGCCACCAGTGCCCTCTGATCCAGGCCTCTGAGGAAACAGGCTCACTGGCCCAGGGTCACACATTTTAAGCCAGGCTGCTTGTGGAGAACTGGTGTGGGGAGGAAACAGCTCCAACAAAGGACAGTTTTATCTCTAGCTTAGATGGTTATGGTGGGCAACTGAATGAGCCTACCTATATACCTGGGTTTTCCTCATAACTCATTTCTTCTATATGAAGAAATATGAAACTTTATGTACAGAGAACTTTTTCCAAAGGCAAACCTTTTTTTAGCTGTGTAATCTACTTTAGTCTAAGTCATCTGGCTGAATGACTATGAATTGAGGTCATTTTGCTACTGACACGCCTCTGTTATGACCTTCAGCTTTATTGGATGTTGGCGAAATGAAATTGTGGCAGTAGTTAGAGCTGCTGTAGCTGTTCCTTAAAAACATAAGAAGAACCAATAGTGTGCTAACTGCCTTTCAGGTTGGTGGCAGGCAGTTAGAGCATGTGTAATATTCTCTACCTGATTTTAACTGTGATATACAGGCAAAGCAAAAATTTAACTTTTTAACTGTGATATACAGGAGCTTTTAACTGTGATATACAGGCAAAGCAAAAATTTTAAAAAACAAAAACCATGAAAACAATGCAATGATATTAGGATATACTTTTGTATTTTTATTCTTATATAGGGTTATTTGCTGGCTCTTATTGGCCTCTAGTTCAGTCTGTATTATTTAAATTCTAATATATGAATTATTTGGATTGAATTTATGTTTGGGGACAGGTTGTGTGTATTATCTATAGCCTTAAATGTGAATAATTACTATAAACTATATTTTACAACTTTTTTTCTGGATTTATTATATAAATGTTTTATTTAGTTACAGAGTTAATCATTTCATAATTTAATGAATCTGTTTATTCCCTTTTTTCCCAAGTATTTGTGCTTTAGATGCCATTAACAAATGATGTATTTTCCACCTATGCTCGATAGTCTTTCTAATAAAAAAGCATGTAGAGGTGTAAAAAAAAAAATCATTCTTGTAATCTACCACATATAGGGGAAAAGTTGTCTAAAATAGGATCTAAGCTGCTACCCTACATAGCTAGAAAAAGAATAAAGGAGAAAAACCATATAATTTTCTCAGTAGAAACTGGAAAAGAATGTGTTACAAAATCTCAGAATAAATAAGCTATTGAAGGGAATTTCCTCCTCTTCATAAAGGATATCTTTTAAAAACCTACAGCTACCATCACACTCAATGGTGAAAGGTCAAATGCTTTTCTCCTAAGAACAGAAGAAAGAAAAACTGCCTACTATCATCACGTCTATTCAGTGTTGTACAGTGACTAAGGCTTGGTCGGTACAATAAAGTAAGAGAGAGGTAAACAGTATAGAAAGGAAACAATCTTTGTAGGCAGCTTGATTGTGTATATAGTAAATCCTAAGAAATCCACAACAGCTGTTAAAACTAATGAGTTTAGCAACTTCAAGTGTTCTTATTTTAGATGGGAAATTTTAGCCAGTATTTCTAAAGTTATTTTTCTGCCTCTTTCTCAATTATTTGTATACATTGTATATAAACATATATTATATATAAAATATTATTTATATATAATATATAAACATATCTATAAAATATTATTTATATATTTTATAATATATATATATTTAGTATTTTTATTGAGGTATCTTCACACGCCTTATAGTTCATCCAAAGTATATAGTCAGTGGCTCACAATATCATCACATAATTGTTATTCATAAAATGATCATTTTTAGAACATTTGCGTTCACTCCAGGAAAAGAAATAAAAAGACAAACAAAAAAAGCCCATACATCCCATACCCCTTAACTTTCCCTGTCATTGACCACTAGTATTGCAGTATACCCAATTTTTTTTTACCCTTTATCCCACCCCCTATTATTAATTTATTTTTTGTACTTATTTTCTTACTTATCTGTATATCCCTAGATAAAGGGAGTGTCAGATACAAGGTTTTCACAATCACATGGTCACATAGTAAAAGTTATATACCATCATTTTCAAGAATCAAGGCTGCTGGAATACAATTGAATAGGTACAGTTCAACAGTTTCAGGTACTTCCCACTAGCCACTCCAATATGCCCATAACCTAAAAAAGGATACCTATATATTGCATAAGAATAACTCCCAGAATAACCTCTTAACTCTATTTGAAATCTCTCAGCCACTGAAACTTTGTCTCATTTCTCTCTTCCCCCTTTTGGTCAATAAGGCTTTCTCAAGCCCATGACGCCAGGTCCCAGCTCATCCCTGGGTGTCATGTCCCACATTGCAAAGGAGATCTACACTCCTGGGGGTCATGTCCCATGTAGAGGGGAGGGCAGTTAGTTTGCATGCCTACTTGGCTTAGAGAGAGAGGGTACATCTGAGCAATAAAAGAGATTATCTGAGGTGGCTCTTAGGCATAATTTTATAGGCTTGGGTACTCCTTTGTAGGAATAAGTTTCATAGGGGTGAGCTCCAAGGTCGAGGGCTTGGCCTATTAAATTGGTTGTCCCTAGTGTTGCGAAGATAGCAGGAATTCCCTAGGTGGGGAGGTTTAATATTTTCTCCTTTCTTTCCAGTCCCTCTGGTGGGCTTTGCAAATACTTTTTTATTCTCTGCCCAGATTACTCTGGAATATATTGGTGGTATCACACTGACCTGTACGATCCAACAAGATCTCCCTATTCAGGATTCCATGTAACTATGGTGTTTGAATAAACTGGCCATACAAGTTAAATTAGATATTGTACTACCAAAAATAAAAATCTTATTTTTTTATTATTCTACCAAATAAATATCTCTTCCTTTGGTCTCACACAGAAATTGAAGTTTTAGAATATAGATCACATCATCCTTTACTCTGTGTTCTGATTTACCTTAGTTTTATCCTGGTCTGCTTCATTCTTATCTCAAGTTTAAATCTGTTCAAGTTTGCTAGCTCCCAGAATGCGATACACCAGAAGTGGAATGACCTTTTTAAGGGGAACTTATTAAGTTGCAAGTTTACAATGAGTTACAAAATGAGGCCATGAAAATGTCTCAATTGAAGCAAGTTCATAAAAATGCCCAATCTAAAGCATCAACAAGGGGTTACCTTCACTCAAGAAAGGCTGATGAACTTCAAGCCTTCTCTTTCAACTGTAGAGGCACATGGCAAACATGGCGACGTGTGCTAGTTTCCTCTCCAGGCTTCTTGTTTCATGAAGCTTCCCTAGGGGACATATTCCTTCTTCATCTTCAAAGGTCTCTGACTGCATGGACTCTTATGGTTCTCATGGCTCTGTTCTTTTGTGGCTCTGGTGGCTCTTGTTGGTCTGTTATAGCTCTCCTGGATTTTCTCTCTCCAAAATGCTTCCTCTCTTAAAGGATTCCAGTAAACTAATCAAAATCTGACTGGAATGGGCAGAGTCACATATCCCTGTAATCAATGGTTAATACTCACAATTGGGTGTGTCACATCTCCATGGAGGTAATCTAATCTAATCAAGATGCATCAGGATGGATCAGGATTAAAACATGGCTTTTCTAGGGCACATAATCCTTTTAAACCAGCACAAAGTCTAATCACTTTGTCAGCTTTTTCAACAGTTGCTGTATGGGGTGATGCTGAGAGTTTCATAGCTTCAGGGCTCTAACTCTGAGTCTCAGGTGTCACACAGATACCCAAAGTTCCAGGGAATTACTAGATTATACACAAATAGCTCAGCATCTCAGAATTTAGAAGTAACAATTACGACTTTAGAATAGATGTGACTGCTGTAAAAACTTACATCTAGGAAACTTAACATCTTAACCTGATAACCTACGCTCTCAATTTCAATTCTCTGCATTTGTATATTATAGTTAGTCCATATGAGTGAGGCATGATATAGGTCTTTTTGTTTCTGACATTTCATTCAACATACTGTCTTTAAGATTCATTCACTTAGTTGCATGCCTCACAGTTTCATTCCTTCTTGCAGCTACATAGTAGTCCACAGTTCCCCTTCCATTCCTCAGTTAGTGAACTCTTAGGCCACCTCCATCCATTGCAAATCACGTACTCTGCCGGTGTACAAATGTCCATTTAGGTCCTCCAAGTATATACCTAGCAGTGGGTTTGCAGGATCTTACGGCGACCCCATCCCTAACCTCTTACAGAGCCATTACGCTGCCCTCTGGAGGGGCTCACTCTGCTTTCTTAACAACAAAGAATAGGTACATCTCTGTCCACATTTTCCCCTTATATCTCTCTGTTCATTTTTTTTTTTACCTTTTTTTTTTTTTTGACATGGGCAGGAACTGGGAATCGAACCCGGGTCTCCAGCATGGTAGGTGAGAACTCTGCCTGCTGAGCCACCATGGCCCTCTGTTCATTTTTTTTTTTTTATTAATTAAAAAAAATTAACTAACACAACATTTAGAAATCATTCCATTCTACATATGCAATCAGTAATTCTTAATATCATCACATAGATGTATGATCATCATTTCTTAGTACATATGCATCGATTTAGAAAAAGAAATACCAAGACAACAGAAAAAGAAATAAAATGATAATATAGAGAAAAAATAAAAATAAAAATAAAAAATACAAAAATATATAAGAAAAAAAACAACTATAGCTCAGATGCAGCTTGATTCAGTGTTTTAACATAATTACATTACAATTAGGTAGTATTGTGCTGTCCATTTTTTTTTTTTTTTTTTAGAAATCATACCATTATACATATGCAATCAGTAATTCTTAACATCATCACATAGATGCATGATCATCGTTTCTTAGTACATCTGCATCGGTTTAGAAGAACTAGCAATATAACCGAAAAAGATATAGAATGTTAATATAGAGAAAAAAAATAAAAGTAATAATAGTAAGAACAAAACAAAACAAAACAAAACAAAAACCTATAGCTCGGATGCAGCTTCATTCAGTGTTTTAACATGATTACTTTACAATTAGGTATTATTGTGCTGTCTATTTTTGAGTTTTTGTATCTAGTCCTATTGCACAGTCTGTATCCCATCAGCTCCAATTACCCATTATCTTACCCTGTTTCTAACTCCTGCTGAACTCTGTTACCAATGACATATTCCAAGTTTATTCTCGAGTGTCGATTCACATCATTGGGACCATACAGTATTTGTCTTTTAGTTTTTGGCTAGAATCACTCAGCATAATGTTCTCTAGGTCCATCCATGTTATTACATGCTTCATAAGTTTATCCTGCCTTAAAGCTGCATAATATTCCATCGTATGTATATACCACAGTTTGTTTAGCCACTCGTCTGTTGATGGACATTTTGGCTGTTTCCATCTCTTTGCAAAAGTAAATAACGCTGCTATAAACATTGCTGTGCAAATGTCCGTTTGAGTTTTTGCCCTTAATTCCTTTGAGTAGATTCCCAGCAATGGTATTGCTGGGTCGTATGGCAATTCTATATTCAGCTTTTTGAGGAACCGCCAAACTGCCTTCCACAGTGGTTGCACCATTTGACATTCCCACCAACAGTGGATAAGTGTGCCTCTTTCACCACATCCTCTCCAGCACTTGTCATTTTCTGTTTTGTTGATAATGGCCATTCTGGTGGGTGTGAGATGATATCTCATTGTGGTTTTGATTTGCATTTCTCTAATGGCCAGGGACATTGAGCATCTCTTCATGTGCCTTTTGTCCATTTGTATTTCCTCCTCTGAGAGGTGTCTATTGAAGTCTTTTTCCCATTTTGTAATTGGGTTAGCTGTCTTTTTGTTGTTGAGTTGAACAATCTCATTATAAATTCTGGATACTAGACTTTTATCTGATATGTCGTTTCCAAATATTGATTCCCATTGTGTAGGCTGTCTTTCTACTTTCTTGATGAATTTCTTTGATGCACAAAAGTGTTTAATTTTGAGGAGTTCCCATTTATTTATTTCCTTCTTCAGTGCTCTTGCTTTAGGTTTAAGGTCCATAAAACTGCCTCCAATTGTAAGATTCATAAGATATCTCCCTACATTTTCCTCTAACTGTTTTATGGTCTTAGACCTAATGTTTAGATCTTTGATCCATTTTGAGTTAACTTTTGTGTAGGGTGTGAGATATGGGTCTTCTTTGATTCTTTTGCATATGGATATCCAGTTCTCTAGGCACCATTTGTTGAAGAGACTGTTCTGTCCCAGGTGAGTTGGCTTGACTGCCTTATCAAAGATCAAATGTCCATAGATGAGAGGGTCTATATCTGAGCACTCTATTCGATTCCATTGGTCGATATATCTATCTTTATGCCAATACCATGCTGTTTTGACCACTGTGGCTTCATAATATGCCTTAAAGTACGGCATTGCTAGACCTCCAGCTTCGTTTTTTTTCCTCAAGATGTTTTTAGCAATTCGGGGCACCCTGCCCTTCCAGATAAATTTGCTTATTGGTTTTTCTATTTCTGAAAAATAAGTTGTTGGGATTTTGATTGGTATTGCATTGAATCTGTAAATCAATTTAGGTAGAATTGACATCTTAACTATATTTAGTCTTCCAATCCATGAACACGGTATGCCCTTCCATCTATTTAGGTCTTCTGTGATTTCTTTTAGCAGTTTTTTGTAGTTTTCTTTATATAGGTTTTTTTTGTCTCTTTAGTTAAATTTATTCCTAGGTATTTTATTCTTTTAGTTGCAATTGTAAATGGGATTCGATTCTTGATTTCCCCCTCTGCTTGTTCATTGCTAGTGTATAGAAACGCTACAGATTTTTGAATGTTGATCTTGTAACCTGCTACTTTGCTGTACTCATTTATTAGCTCTAGTAGTTTTGTTGTGGATTTTTGCGGGTTTTCGACGTATAGTATCATATCGTCTGCAAACAGTGATAGTTTTACTTCTTCCTTTCCAATTTTGATGCCTTGTATTTCTTTTTCTTGTCTAATTGCTCTGGCTAGAACCTCCAACACAATGTTGAATAATAGTGGTGATAGTGGACATCCTTGTCTTGTTCCTAATCTTAGGGGGAAAGTTTTCAATTTTTCCCCATTGAGGATGATATTAGCTGTGGGTTTTTCATATATTCCCTCTATCATTTTAAGGAAGTTCCCTTGTACTCCTATCCTTTGAAGTGTTTTCAACAGGAAAGGATGTTGAATCTTGTCAAATGCCTTCTCTGCATCAATTGAGATGATCATGTGATTTTTCTGCTTTGATTTGTTGATATGGTGTATTACATTAATTGATTTTCTTATGTTGAACCATCCTTGCATACCTGGGATGAATCCTACTTGGTCATGATGTATAATTCTTTTAATGTGTTGTTGGATACGATTTGCTAGAATTTTATTGAGGATTTTTGCATCTATATTCATTAGAGAGATTGGCCTGTAGTTTTCTTTTTTTGTAATATCTTTGCCTGGTTTTGGTATGAGGGTGATGTTGGCTTCATAGAATGAATTAGGTAGTTTTCCCTCCACTTCGATTTTTTTGAAGAGTTTGAGGAGAGTTGGTACTAATTCTTTCTGGAATGTTTGATAGAATTCAGATGTGAAGCCGTCTGGTCCTGGACTTTTCTTTTTAGGAAGCTTTTGAATGACTGATTCAATTTCTTTACTTGTGATTGGTTTGTTGAGGTCATCTATGTCTTCTTGAGTCAAAGTTGGTTGTTCATGTCTTTCCAGGAACCCGTCCATTTCCTCTAAATTGTTGTATTTATTAGCGTAAAGTTGTTCATAGTATCCTGTTATTACCTCCTTTATTTCTGTGAGGTCAGTAGTTATGTCTCCTCTTCCATTTCTGATCTTATTTATTTGCATCCTCTCTCTTCTTCTTTTTGTCAATCTTGCTAAGGGCCCATCAATCTTATTGATTTTCTCATAGAACCAACTTCTGGTCTTATTGATTTTCTCTATTGTTTTCATGTTCTCAATTTCATTTATTTGTGCTCTAATCTTTGTTATTTCTTTCCTTTTGCTTGCTTTGGGGTTAGTTTGCTGTTCTTTCTCCAGTTCTTCCAAGTGGACAGTTAATTCCCGAATTTTTGCCCTTTCTTCTTTTTTGATATAAGCATTTCGGGCAATAAATTTCCCTCTTAGCACTGCCTTTGCTGCGTCCCATAGGTTTTGATATGTTGTGTTTTCATTTTTATTCACCTCGAGATATTTACTAATTTCTCTTTTAATTTCTTCCTTGACCCACTCGTTGTTTAAGAGTGTGTTGTTGAGCCTCCATGTATTTGTGAATTTTCTGGCACTCTGCCTATTATTGATTTCCAACTTCATTGCTTTATGATCCGAGAGAGTGTTGTGTATGATTTCAATCTTTTTAAATTTGTTGAGACTTGCTTTGTGACCCAGCATATGGTCTATCTTTGAGAATGATCCATGAGCACTTGAGAAAAAGGTGTATCCTGCTGTTGTGGGGTGTAATGTCCTATAAATATCTGTTAAGTCTAGCTCATTTATTATAATATTCAAATTCTCTGTTTCTTTATTGATCCTCTGTCTAGATGTTCTGTCCATTGATGAGAGTGGGGAATTGAAGTCTCCAGCTATTATGGTAGATGTGTCTATTTCCCTTTTCAGTATTTGCAGTGTATGCCTCACGTATTTTGGAGCATTCTGGTTCAGTGCATAAATATTTATGATTGTTATGTTTTCTTGTTGAATTGTTCCTTTTATTAGTAGATAGTATCCTTCGTTGTCTCTTTTAACTGTTTTACATTTGAAGTCTAATTTGTTGGATATTAGTATAGGTACTCCTGCTCTTTTCTGGTTGTTATTTGCATGAAATATCTTTTCCCAACCTTTCACTTTCAACCTATGTTTATCTTTGGGTCTAAGATGTGTTTCCTGTAGACAGCATATAGAAGGATCCTGTTTTTTAATCCATTCTGCCAATCTGTGTCTTTTGATTGGGGAATTCAGTCCATTGACATTTAGTGTTATTACTGTTTGGATAATATTTTCCTCTACCCTTTTGCCTTTTGTATTATATATATCATATCTGATTTTCCTTCTTTCTACACTCTTCTCCATACCTCTCTCTTCTGTCTTTTTGTATCTGACTCTAGTGCTCCCTTTAGTATTTCTTGCAGAGCTGGTCTCTTGGTCACAAATTCTCTCAGTGACTTTTTGTCTGAGAATGTTTTAATTTCTCCCTCATTTTTGAAGGACAATTTTGCTGGATATAGGAGTCTTGGTTGGCAGTTTTTCTCTTTTAGTAATTTAAATATATCATCCCACTGTCTTCTAGCTTCCATGGTTTCTGCTGAGAAATCTACACATAGTCTTATTGGGTTTCCCTTGTATGTGATGGATTGTTTTTCTCTTGCTGCTTTCTAGATCCTCTCTTTCTCTTTGACCTCTGACATTCTAACTAGTAAGTGTCTTGGAGAACGCCTATTTGGGTCTATTTTCTTTGGGGTGCGTTGCACTTCTTGGATCTGTAATTTTAGGTCTTTCATAAGAGTTGGGAAATTTTCAGTGATAATTTCTTCCATTAGTTTTTCTCCTCCTTTTCCCTTCTCTTCTCCTTCTGGGACACCCACAACACGTATATTTGTGTGGTTCATATTGTTCTTGAGTTCCCTGATACCCTGTTCAAATTTTTCCATTCTTTTCCCGATATTTTCTGTTTCTTTTTGGAATTCAGATGTTCCATCCTCCAAATCACTAATTCTATCTTCTGTCTCTTTAAATCTATCATTGTAGGTATCCATTGTTTTTTCCATCTTTTCTACTTTATCCTTCACTTCCATAAGTTCTGTGATTTGTTTTTTCAGTTTCTATTTCTTCTTTATGTTCAGCCCATGTCCTCTTCATGTCCTCCCTCAATTTATCGATTTCATTTTTGAAGAGGTTTTCCATTTCTGTTCGTATATTCAGCATTAGTTGTCTCAACTCTTGTATCTCATTTGAACTATTGGTTTGTTCCTTTGACTGGGCCATATTCTCAATCTTCTGAGCGTGGACAGTTATCTTCTGCTGCTGGCGTCTGGGCATTTAGTCAGATTTCCCTGGGTGTCGGACCCAACAAGGTTGTAAGATTTTTCTGTGAAATCTCTGGGTTCTGTTTTTCTTATCCTGCCCAGTAGGTGGCGCTCGTGGCACACGTTTGTCTGTGGGTCCCACCAGTAAAAGGTGCTGTGGGTCCTTTAACTTTGGAAAACTCTCGCCGTCCGGGAGGTTCGCTAGCCGAAGTGGCTTGGAAGAATGCCAGCCGGCCCGGGGTCCGAACGCGGGGAGGGTCGCTGGCCGCCGCAGCCCAGGAAAGCGCCCGTCCGAATTTCCTAGTCGGCCCGGGGCGCCAAGCTCGGCGGGAGGGCGCCAGCCGCAGCGGCCCGCCTGGGAGAGTGCACGTTCCCGGGGAGTCACGGGTTTGGAAGGGGCCCCCTCCCCCGTCGCCGTTCTCCGCGGCCTGGGGATTTGCAATCCAATTCTCTCAGTTGGTCCGGGGGGCCGCGCGTGGTGTGGGCGCCAGCCGCCGCGGTTTGAGGGGACCGCCTGTCCAATTCTCCCAGCCTGCCCGGGGAGGGGGAAGGGAGTGACTCCGGCCACTTGCCGCCCCGCCCAGTGAGGCCCGCGCCCCTCGGCGATCTCACCAGAACGGGTTCTCTCAGCCAGCCAGCCGTTCTAGGATGGGGTACGCTGTCTTTTTTATCTCTGTCGTGGCTTTGGGAGCTGTTCTGTATCGTTTCTACTCCCCTAGTAGCTGTCCTGGAGGAGAAACTAAGATCCGCGCGTCTTACTAAGCCGCCATCTTCTCCGGACGTCCCCCTCTCTTCATTTTTAACAGTTTTATTCACACATCATACAATCCAACCTAAATGAAAAATCATTATCTCCCAGTAAGCTATGTCTTCACCACCATAATTTTTATGCGGATATTTCCTTTTCTTCAAAGAATCCCATACAGCTCCCCCATATGTCTCACTTATTGACATTTAGTTTTGGGATATTGCCTTTGTTATATTCAATGGAGGCATATTACAATGTTACTGTTAACTATAGACCCTTGTTTGCATTGAGTGTATTTTTTCCTGTACACATCCCATTTTCAACACCTGGCAATGTTGACATTCATTTGTTCCCCCTCATGCAAAAACATTCTTATATTTGTGTATTTAATCACCATGATTTTCCACTCTATGCATCACTAAGTTATACCATCTCAGTCTTTATCTTCTGTGTTAGTTTGGTAGCTTCTAGAATGCGATATACCAGAACTGAAATGGCTTTTACAAAAGGGGAATTTAATAAAGTTACAAGTTTATAGTTCTAAGGAAGTGCAAGATATCCAAATTAAGACACCAACCAAAGGTTGCCTCCACTCAAGAGAGGCTGATACTGTCCAGAACAAGTCTATGAGCTGAAAAGTCATGTGGCTGGCATCTGTAGTCCCTTGCTTCTAGGGTCTGTTGTTTTCAGTATCTGTCCATGTGGAAGTTCTTCAGTTTGCTTGTCTGGGGCTGGCTGTCATCTCTTGGCTTCCCTTGGCTCTCTCCAAGTTCTGGCTTGCTTAATATCTTGTGGGAAGGCACATGGCAACATCTGCTGGGCTCCAGTCATCTCCAAACATTCGTGTCTCTACTCTCTCTCTGTTGAACCTGAAGTTTCTGTTGGGTCTCTATCTGTCAGCTTTGACATTTCTGTCATTTCTAACTCTCTCCAAAATGTTTCCCCTTCTAAACACTCTAGTAATCTAATCAAGACCCACCTAAAATGGGTGGAGTCACATCTCCATCTAATAAAAAATTACACCCACAATTGGGTGTGTCACATTTCCATGGAGATAACCTAATCAAAAGTTGCTGTCCTACAATACTGAACTAGGATTAAAAGAAATGGCTGCTCCTGAAAGATTGAATCAGTATTAAAATACGTTTTTTCAGGGGTACATAATACTTTTAAACTGGCAGATCCTCTATCTTTCCTTCTGCTGCCATACATGCCCCAACCATTCTCCCTCAACCATACTCATACCCAGCTTCATTTAGCCTACTTATATTATTGTGCTGCCTTCAGATAATATTGTGTTATCCACATATAGGTATTTACAGTAAATCCTGTTGCACATTCTGTACTACTTCAGCACCAAATGCCTAATCTCTACCCTCTTTCTATCTCCTGATAACCTGTGTTCTTAACTTTAACTCCCAAAGTTCACTCATTAATGTTAGTTCATATTAGTGAGACCATACAGTAACTGTCCTTTTGTTTTTGGCTAATTTCGCTCAGCATAATGTCCTCAAGGTTCATCTACATTGTTATATACTTCATGATGTTCTGTCTTACAGTTGCATAATATTCCATCATATGTCTATACCACAGCTTGTTTAACCTCTCATCCATTGATGGACATTTGGGCTATCTCTTGTGTTTTGGCAGTCACGATAATGGCGCTATAATCATTGGTGTGCAAATGTCCATTTGTGTCTTTGCCTTCAGTTCCTCTGAATATACACCGAATAATAGGATTGCTGGGTCATATGGCAATTCTATACTTAGTTTCCTTAGGACTGCCAAACTGCCTTCCAGAGCGGTGGTACCTTTCTACAGTCCCACCAACAGTGAATAAGTGTGTCTTTCTCCACATCCTCTCCAGCACTTGTTGTTTTCTGTTTTTTTTTTTTTTAAATAATGGCCATTCTAGTGGGTGTGAGATGTTATCTCATTGTGGGGTTGTTGTTTTTTTTTTGGATACTCAGTCTGGGAATTGAACCCAGGGCTCCTGCATGGAAGGCAAGTGTTCTACCACTGAACCACCCATGCACCCTCATTGTGGTTTTGATTTGCATTTCCCTAATAGCCGGTGAAGTTGACCATCTGTTCATATGCTTTATAGCCATTTGTATTTCCTCTTCTGAAAGTGTCTGTGTCTTTTGTCCATTTTTTAATTAGGTTATTTGTCTTTTTATTGTTGAGTTGTAGAATCTCTTTATATATTCTAGATTTTAAAGCCTTGTCTGATACGTGGTTTCAAAATATTATCACCCATTGCATAGGCTGCCTTTTGACTTTCCTAACAAAGTTCTTTGATGTACAAAAGCATTTAATTTTGAGGAGATCCCATTTATCTGTTTCTTTTTTCATTGCTCGAGCTGTGGGTTCAAGGTCTAGGAAACCACCTCTTATCACAAGATTTATAAGATATTTCCCTCTATTTTCTTCTAAAAGTTTTGTGGTCTTATCTCTAATGTTTAGGTCTTTGATCCATTTCGAGTTAATTTTTGTAGGTGGTTTGAGATATGGGTCCTCTTTTCTTCTTCTACATACGGATATTCATTTCTCCGAATACCCTTTATTGAAGAGGCTTCTCTGCCAGTTGAATTGCCCTGACCACCTTATCAAAGATCAATTTTCTGTAGAAGAGAGGGTCTATTTCTGAACACTCAATTCAATTACATCAGTCAGTATATCTAGCTTTATGCCAGTGTCATGCTGTTTTGACCACTGTAACTTTGTAATATGAATTAAAGTTAGGCAGTGTGATACCTCCAACTTCATTTTTCTTTCTCAAGATATTTTTAGCTATTCAGGGCACCCTGCCCTCTCCTTCCAAATAAATTTGGTTATTTGTTCTTCTGTTCTGTAAAATAAGTTGTTGGGATTTTAATTGGTATTGCATTAAATCTATAAATCAGTTTGCATAGAATTGAGATCTTAACTATATTTAGTCTGCCAATCCATTAACGTGGTATATCCTTCCATTTATTTAGGTCCTCTTTATTTCTTTTAACAATTTCTTGTAGTTTATAGGTCTTTTGTATCTTTAGTTAAATTTATTCCTAAATATTTGATTCTTTTCATTGCTATTGTAAATGGAATTTTTTCCTTGATTTCCTCCTCAGATTGCTCATTACTAGTGTATAGAAACACTACTTATATTTGGGTGTTGATCTTGTACCCTGCCACTTTGCTGTACTCATCTCTAGTAGCTTTAACGTAGATTTTTAACATATAGTAACATGTCATAATGCAAACAGTGAAAGTTTTACTTCTTCTTTCCAATTTGGATGCCTTGTATTTCTTATTCTTGTCTAATTGCTCTGCCTAGAAATAGTATCTATTTTTGTCATAATTCTATCCCCTCCACCCATTTTTAAATATAATCCTAAGTAAGATTCTCCTTTCACTAGTTCTTCATAAAAAGCATGAATTTATTCAATGTTTTCTGCAAAATTATAACATCATATAGAATTAAGGGCTGTAACGATGGTGTTATTCAGGAAGTGGTACTATTTAAAGGGAGAAAGAATTCTGAGCAATCAAAAGAAAACTAAATCTATAAATTTAAATATTCCCCCATATCGTAGCAGTAAAAATTATACTTGAGGTTTTCATGTGGTTATGTGATAGGATTTGGGTTCCTGCCTTGGATACACCTATTAGTGTAGGAATTTACTGCCTTCATGGCTCCAAAGATTTCCCTTTATGAACATACTTTTCCTTATCACCTTGTCACCTCCATTACAATAGCTTCTATTTTTTTGGCATAAAATTGTTCATTTTAAAAACAAAAGATCATATAACCACTTATAAGCACTGTACTTATTAAATTTGTTTATGAGTGATAATTAAAAGGGAAATGAAATATTACTTCTGACTACATTACCCTAAATCAGAAAAACATGTAATTAGCATATCTTAAATACCTTTCCCTTACTGTCTAAATACTCTTACTAGGTACAGCAAGTTATTGAGTTAATTCCACAACAGTTCTACTTTTGAAATGGATTGCTTGCATGCAATGTCATTTTTTATGGCCAATTTAACTTTTATTTTTTGAACTTTTTAATTGTATAATATAACATATACACAAAGCAAACAGAGAAAAAAGCAATAATTTCAAATCATATTTCAACAAGTAGTTAGGTACAGGACAGATCCCAGAGTTTGTCATGGGCTGCCATTCCATCAGCTCAGATTTTTCCTTCTAGTTGGTCTAAAACACTAGAGGCTAGAAGGATATTAATGCAGTGATTCAGCAGCCATATTCATTTGTCAAATACCATTTTCTCTGTTATCCTCCTTCTTCTCCTTTAATCCTTCTGCCACTCTATAGTATTTGGGAATGCCTGTTTTTCATATTGAGAAGAGGTGTCCACACTGAAGAATCAGGGAATGTAATTAATTGATACTGTTGGAGAGGCTGGTCTCTCTGTTTTCAGCATTTAGCTGACCTAGAAATTCTCTGGGGATTATATGTTCCAGGAAGGCAAATCTAGTGCATGAAACCTTTATGGAGTCTCAGTTCAGGCCCTAGGTGTTCTTAAAAGTCAACAGGAGTGATGTTTATTTGGGTTTAGCAAACCATGCCAGTTAACACTATCAAACTGAACCTTGCATAAGAACAGCCTCCAGAACAGCCTCTTGACTCCATTTGATCTCCTTTGGCCACTGATACCTTATTTTAACTTATTATTTTATTTTTAATCTTAATTATTATTTTAAAAATTATTTTTCTTGAGAAATATCCACACACATACAGTCCAACCATATCATATAATAAATGGCTCACAGTATCATCACATAGCTGTGTATTCTTCATCATGATCATTTTTAGAACATTTGTATTGCTCCAGAAAAATAAAAAGAAAAAAGAAAAAGAACTCATACATCCCTTACCACTTATCCCTCCCTCTCATTGACCCACAGTATTTCAATCTACTCAACTTTGACCCTTTATCTCCCCCTATTATTTATTTTTTAATCTCATTTTTTTAAACTCATCTGTCTATAACCTAGATAAAAACAGCATCAGAAACAGGGTTTTCGCAATTACACAGCCACATTGTAAAAGCTATATAGCTATAAAGTCTTCTTTAAGAACAAGGCTCTGAAACACAGTTCAACAGTTTCAGGTACTTCCCTCTGGCATGCCAATACACCATAAGCTAAAAAAGATCTCTGTATAATGCATAAGAATAACCTCCAGGATAACTTCCCAACTCTGTTTGAAATCTCTCAGCCACTGACACTTTATTTTGTCTCATTTCTCTCTTCTCAACTTTCTCATTCCCATGATGCTGGGTCCTGGCTCATCTCTGAGAGTCAAGTCCCACATTTCCATGGGTATTTACTCCCCTGGGAGACTTGTCCCATGTAGGGGGAATGGCAGTGAGTTCACCTGGCAAGTTGGCTTAGAGAGAGAGGCCACATCTGAGCAACAAAAGAGGTTCTCTGGGGGTAACTCTTAGGCATAATTATTAGTAGGCTTAGTTTCTCCTTTGTTAGGAATAAACCTCAAAGGGGTGAATCCCAAGATTGTGGGCTCAGCCAATTGAATTGGTTGTCCCAAATCCTTATGAAAACTTCTCCAGATGGGGAAGATGAATATTTCCTCCTTTCTCCCCAGTCCCTCAAGGGGACTTTGCAAATACTTTTCTATCCCCTTTCCAAATTATTCTGGGATGTATTGGGGTGATGCCTTATTTTATTACACTTGTTTTCCCCTTTTTGGTCAGGTAAGTGTTGTCAGTGCCACAGCGCCAGGAACAGATTCATCCTCTGGAGTCACACCCCACCATGTCAGGGAGATTTTTCACCCCTGAATGGCTTGTACCAGTTGGTGTTGGGGGTGGGGTGTGGCAGCAATAGTTTTTCTTTCAGAGTTGGACTCAGAGAGAGAGAGAGGCCACATCTGAGCCACAAAGAGGCTTCCTGGAAGGAACTCTTAGTCCTCATTATGGGTAGTCTTAGCTTCTCTACTACAGAAATGAGTTTCATAAGGACAAGCCTCAAAATCAAGGGCTTGACCTATTTTCTTGGAAATCAGCAGTAATTGAAAGGGTACCCATGGTTTCCTAGATGGGAAAGTTTAATGGTTCCAGATACATGTTTTTTTCCCCTTCAAATCTTCAGTGAATGTTAGCAATACTTTTTAAGTATTGTGTTGGTTTGAAAGGATGTATGTACCATAGAAAAGCCATGTTTTAATCCTAATCCCATTTTGTAAAGGCAGCCACTTCTTCTAATCCCTGTCAGTATTGTATGTTTGAAACTGTAATCAGATCATCTCCCTGGAGATTTGATTTAATCAAGAGTGGTTGTTAAGCTGCATTAGGTGATGTCATGCCTCCACCCATTTGGGTGGGTCTTGAGACGTTTCTGGAGTCCTATAAAAGAAGAAACATTTTGGAGAATGAGAGATTTGAAGAGAGCAGAGAATGCTGCAGCACCATGAAACAGAGAGTCCATCAGCCAGCGCTTTGGAGATGAAGAAGGAAAACGCCTCCTGGGGAGCTTCATGAAACAGAAAGCCAGGAAAGAAAGCTAACAGATGATGCTGTGCTCACCATGTGCCCTTCCAACTTAGGGAGAAACCATGACTGTGTTCACCATGTGCCTTCTCAAATGAGAGAGAAACTCTGAACTTCATCGGCCTTCTTGAACCAAGGTATCTTTCCCTGGATGCCTTTGATAGGACATTTCTATAGCCTTGTTTTAATTGGGACTTAGAACTGTAAACTAGCAACTTACTAAATTCCCCTTTTTAAAAGCCATTCTGATTCTGGTATATTGCATTCCAGTAGCTTGTAAGCTAGAACACGTATCATCCCATCATAACCTGAGATGTATCCTACAACAAGTCATAGAGAATTACAAAGCCTTATTCCGGTTCTGGACTCCAGGAGTCCAGGCTGTCTAAATGAGCTATCCAGAGAGGCTGATTCATACTGAGTTACAAGAAAATTTAGGTTCTAGACATAAAAACCTCTCTGCCTTTGATCTCATATAGCAACTGAAGGTCTAAAGTACATATAGCATCATCTTATACCCTGCATCCTAAATTTACCTTAGACCCAGCCAGATTGGCTTTGTTTTAAACTCTGAGGCCTGATCTCTTCTTGGTTACTTCAACTGTTATTATATATACCTATGCTAACTTTCAGGGATGTAGCACTCCATTTCTGGGACCCAGATGCCTCTGAACTATTCAAAGTTCCAGGGAGATACCAGCTGATACACATATAGTTCAGTGTCTCAGAATCTAGAAATACCTGCAGACCAAATGTGGGTGCTATAATGGCCCACCTCTCATTTTTTTATAAGTATTTTCTGAGAGAGACCTTAGCACATTTGTTCTTTGTTTCTGGCCCATTCTGCACAGCCCATTGTCTCCACAGTTTATTCAGTTCATTGTGTGCCCCTTGATGTCCTTCCTTTTTGTAGCTGTACCAAATTCCATCATATAAGTGTATTGCTGTTCACATTTGTACTTTTCAATCATATCCTTTAGCTCCCTCCATCTATTGGGCATCATGGTTAATGTTCAAAACAGACAAACCAGGTCTTAGATTATCTTTGTTTGGTTGTACAGTCAGCAGCACACTCAATTTCAGACAATTTTCGTTGGCCTGTAATGACAAAGAACCAACAAATATAACATCAACAACCATCGAATCAAAGCTGCCCCTTATCATTTGCCCCTCCCCCACTGGTTACTTGCCCCTGGTAGTGGTCTGGTATTGTTGATATTTTCTTAACTATTGGCCATAGCATGCATTTTTAACTTTTCCCTCGTATCCCTCTACTATTGACTCCTTGTCCACTATTGAACCATTGAAATCGCTCATGTGAGAACTTATTTATAATCATAAATTTAATCATTGGGATACATGCACTATACAGGTATAGTGCCATTATACATTGAGTCCCAGGGGTTTCAATCATGTTCACCTTCAATATGGCAATTTTACTTATAAACTTGCTAATTAGTTATCATCACTTCTATCTATTTTCTTGCACTTCTTTCCATTCATCATCTTTGGTAACTTTTCCTCTGTCTCTAGCTATTGTGTACCTCTAGGTCTGCTATATTCTGCACTGTAACCTCTGAAATTACCTTTACCAGGGTCATAATAACGATATCATACAATATCTGTCCGTTTTGTGAATGACTTATTTCACTTAGTATTATGTCCTCAAGGTTCATACATGATGTCATATGATTCAGGACATCATTTTGTCTTACTCCTGCATAATATTCCATTGTATGTACATACCACATTTTCTTTATCCACTCGTCTGTTGTTGGGTGCTTGGACTTTTCCATCTTTTTGCAGTTGTGAATAGTGTTGCTGTAAACATTGGTGTGCAAATGTCTGTTCATGTCATTGCTTTCAGTTTTTCTCATTGTATACCAAGTATTGGTATTGCCAGGTCATAGGGTAACTCAATATGTAATTTTCTGAGGAATTGCCAAACAGTGGTTACACCATTATGCATTTCCACCAACAGCGATTAAGTGTTCCTATTTCTCTATATCCTCTCACACATTTGTAGTTGTCTGCTTATTTAATAGCAGCCATTCTTATAGATGTGAGGTGATATTTCATTGTCATCTTAATTTGCATTTCCCTTATAGCTAATGACAATGAGCATGTCTTCATGAGCTTTTTTAGTTATCTGCGTTTGCTCTTCAGAAAAGTGTCTATTCATAACCTCTGCCTATTTTATAATTGGGTTAGTTCTTTTGTTGTTGAGTGGTATAATGTATTTATGTACACAGGACATCAAGACTTTATCCAGTAATGGGGATCCAAATATTTTTTCCCATTGAGGTGGCTACCTTGTCACCTTTTAAACAAAGTTTTTTGAGGTGCAGAAGCTCTTGATCTTAAGAAGTTCCCATCTGTCTATTTTTCCTTTCACTTCTTATGCTTTAGGTGTAAAGTTTAAGAGGCTGCCTTCTATTACTAGATCTTGAAGATGTTTACTTGCATTTTCTTCTAGAAGTTTTATGGTACTGACTCTTACATGTAAGTCTTTAACCCATTTTGAATTAATTTTTGTTTAGAGTTTAAGGTAGGAGTCCTCTTTCATTCTTTTGGCCATTGATATCCAATTCTTCCATGCCCATTTATTGAAAAGATTATTCTATCCTGGGTCAGTGGATGTAGGGGCCTTACAGAAGATCAAATGTACATAAATATGTTGGTCTGCCTCTGCACTCTCAATTCTATTCCATTGGTCGATACATCTATCTTTGTTCCAATACCATGAAGTTTTGACTACTGTGGCTTTATAATAAGCTTTAAAGTCAGGAAGTGATAGTCCTCCCACTTCGCTCTTCTTTTTTAGGATATCTTTAGCTATTCCCTTTCATATAAATTTGATAACCAACTTTTCCAAGTCTTCAAAGTAGGTTGTTGGGATTTTGATTGGTATTACATTGAATCTGTAGATCAGTTTGGGTAGAATTGACATCTTAACAACATTCAGCCTTCATATCCATGAGCATGGAATTTTTTCCCATTTATTTAAGTCAATTTTTATTTCTTTCAGCAATTTTTTATAATTTTCTGTGTATAAGTCCTTTACATCCCTTATTAGGCTTATTCCAAGATAGCTGATTCTTCTGGTCACTATTTTAAATGGAATTTTTTCCTTGTCACCTCAGATAGATCATTGCTTGTATATAGAAACACTGCTGATTTTTGTACATTAATCTTGTGCCCCACTACTTTGCTGAATTTGCTTATTAGCTCAAGTAGCTTTGCCATAGATTTTTCACAGGTTTCTAAGTATAGAAGTATGTCATCTGCAAATAATGGAAGTTTTACTTCTTCCTCCCCTATTTGGATGCATTTTATTTTTTCTTCCATCTAATCACTCCAGTTAGGACTTCTAATACAATGTTGAATAATATTGGTGACATTGGGTCTCCTTGTCTCATTACCGATCTTAGGAGGAAAGCTTTCAGTTTCTTACCATTAACCATGATGCTGGCTATATTGTTTTTTTTTCCCTTTCAATGTTTTTATTTAATATAGTAAGTCAGCAGAATAAAAATACATCACAGCTGTCATTTTTAAAGTTATAGGTACATTATTTTTACAATGAAATTGTTCATTTTAGGCAAGCCAAAAGGTATTCTCTTGGCCTTTGAATGTTTCTATTTGCAAGTCAAGTAAAAACTGACAAGTCAACAAAACTGAAAAACTTATATGCAATAAATACTTATTAAACAGAAGTTAATTGATGAACACCATTAGTTACACAATTTTTAACAATGAAATCTGCTATTGCTTTTCAACCTTCTGGTGACACGATTGGATTGGATGTTAAATTCAAGTTAGTGAGATCCTTGGAAGAAATAGTAATGTCATTTGGAGTAGAAGACTGCATTGATTTTAGGCCCAATTCACAGAAAATTTTTGGTAATCAATTTAAGATAATGAGGGTCCATGCGTTGTCTTTTCTCATCATACCTCCAATACCAGTATCTACAAACAAGTAAGTCTTGTAGAGAAGTGGGTTAAAAATGACTGCATCAATTTTTTTTCTCAAAGTCAGGAAAACCCAAAGAATATATGCTCTTGGGAGAGTTTGGATGTGTTCTTAAATTGCTGATTAACCAGTACTTATCATCTTTAAAAAGAACAACTTCTTTTCTGGCTCCAATTTCATAAGCAGCTTGAATACTAGATGGCAAAGTTGCCCACAAATTAGAAATTAAACTAACACTGATCTTAGGTATCTCAGCATGCTTCCAGAAGAACCTATCTTTAGAGAAAAATATTTTATTTCCAATTGTAGTGACAGCTTCGAATGTCAAATTGGGGCTACAATTCTGTACCATCAGGATCTGGCATGGGTTGGTGCTGTTCTGGGCCTCCATAGAGGAAGTGAATGCCACATATATCATCAGTAGAGAGGCTAAATGTGTTGGGGTCAGTATACTGTAGGTGGGAAACTTTATGGCCCTTGGGTCATTTGGAATGTTCAGGACCCAAGGAATGGCCAATCTTATGAACAGCAATAAGAAACAAGTTTATGCCTCTGCTGTTTTTAGTCCATATTTTGTCCTCATCAAAATGTGCCTCTCCTCCAACCTTGAATAGTGCATGAGATTTTGTAGGTTTATTCAATGTGATGTCCCGACAAATCCCAGAGTGATTTGAACAGTGAATGAAAAAGTATTTGCAAAGTCCCCTTGGGGGAATGGTGAGGAAGGGGGAAAATTCAACTTCCCCAAGTTAAATTCTTGATATTCTCACGAGCAGCAGGGACACCAAATTGGTCTTGGAGTTTGTTCATATGAAACTTATCTCCACAAAGGATAAACTAAGCCTACTTAAAATTAGGCCTAACAATCACCCCCCAGAGAACCTCTTTTGTTGCTCAGAGGTGGCCTATCTCTCTCTCAGCCAACATGGCAAGCAAACTCACTGCCCTCCCCCTCTCTATGTGGGACATGACTCCCAGTGGTGTAAACCTCCCTGGCAAGGTGGGACAAACATCCTAGAATGAGCTGGGACTCAGCATCAAGGGATTGAGAAAATCTTCTCAACCAAAAGGAGGAAGAGAGAAATGAGACAAAATGAAGTGTCAGTGGCTGAGAGATTTCAAGCACAATTGAGAGTTTATCCTGGAGGTTATTATTCTTATGCATTTTATAGATATCCTCTTTTTATTTAGGGTGTATTGGAGAGGCTGGAGGAAGTGCCTGAAACTGTAGAGCTGTGTTCCAGTAGCCATGTTTCTTGAAAACGAATGTATAATGATATAGCTTTCACAATGTGACTGTGTGATTGTGAAAACCTGTGTCTGATGCTCCTTTTATCTATGATACGGACAGATGAGTAAAAAATATGGATTAAAAATAAATAAATAATAGGGGGAACAAATATTAAAATAAATTCAATAGATTGAAATACTAGTGATCAATGAAAGGGAGCGGTAAGGGGTATGGTATGTATGACTTTTTTCTTTTTTTATTTCTTTTTCTGGAGTGATGCAAATGTTCTAAAAAATGATCATGGTGACGAATATACTACTATGTGATGATATTGTGAGTCATTGACTGTACACCATATATGGAATGTTTGCATGTTAAGAATGTTCTTGTTTGTATGTTGTTTTGGTTTGTCAATTAAAAAAAAAAAAGGACCCCAACACTGGAGGGAAGTACCGGAAACTGTTGACTATGTTCCAGTAACCTTCATTGATGAAGACGATTGTATGACTTATAGCTTTTACAGTGTGACCGTGTGATTGTGAAAACCTTGTGTCTGATGCTTCTCGTATCCAGGGTATGGGCAGAGATGTAAAAAGATATGGATAATAAATAAATAATAGGGGGTAAGAGGTTAAAAAATTTGGGGTAGACTGAAATACTAGTGGTTAATGAGAGGGAGGGGTATGAGATGTATGCGTTTTTCTTTTTTCTATTTCTTTTTCTGGAGTGATGCAAATGTTCTAAAAATTATCATGGTGATCAATATATAACTATGTGATGATATTGTGAGCCATTGATGGTTCACTAGGTATGGACTGTATGTGTGTGAAGATTTGGCAATAAAAATATATATTTTTAAATGTGCATCTCCTACAATACCAGCTCCAGGGGCAAAAGCATGGGCTAAAACTCCACTTTTTCCATCAGAAGGGTAGAGGTCTCCATGAGCTCAACATGAAAAAGATATCATAATGTCAGCCTTGCCTACATTAATCTTTCTGAATTTCAGGGGGTCACATCACTCCATACTTGAAAAGCCTTCTGGATGGTGTAGTTGACATTTGCAGGTGCCAGGTCAAGGGTATAATTGTTGATTCTGTAGGTGATATGACATTTCTGCCCTGCTGGGCCCCCTGGCATTGTCTTGAAATGATGAATGTCTGGCACTCCACATTGGAGGTGTGGGGCGGGGCGGGGGGTGTGTGTGCGTCATTGCCACAGTCAATGTGTTCAGTTGCCCAGGAATCCCAAGAACTGCTGCATTTCCTGGATTTTAATCTGCATGAGGTTCCCATTGGCTTTTTGTGTGTGTGTCAAGGCCATAAAAGGCTCCCAGGTACCTTTTGGCAAACACCACATCATTTTCTTCTGCATTTTTATCTCTAGTCAGGGGAAGAGATCTGGAAGTACTAACTTGCAGGATGAGAATCAATAGAAGAAATTTCATTGTAAACTTCTGAAATACTTAACCCAATTTACTCTGTTCCTTTTCAGTTTGGTTATGGGTTTTTCATATATGCTGTTTATGATATTGAGAAAGTTTCCTTCTATTCCTAACTTTTGAAGTGTTATTATCAGGAAAGCATGCTGGATTTTATTGAATGCTTTTTCAGCATCAATTGATATGATCATGTGATTTTTCCCTTCTGATTTGTTAATGTGCTGTATTACGTATATGCTGTATTTTCTTATGTTCAACCACCCTTGTATTCCTAGTATAAACCCCACTTGGTCATAGTGTATAATTCTTCTAATGTGTCATTGGATTCCATTTGCTTGTATTTTGTTAAGAATTGTTGCATCTGTGTTCACCGATGCATAGATTGGTCTATAGTTTTCCTTGTAGCATCTTTATCTGATTTTGGTATTAGGGTGATTTTGCTTCATCAAAAGAGTTAGGTAGTGTGCCTTTTTCCTCAGTTTTTTGGAAGAGTTTGAGCAGGTTTGGTGTTTGTTCTTTTTGGAATGTTTGATAAAATTCACCTGTGAGGCCAGGTGAATTTCACCTGTTCTGGGGCTTTTCTTTCTGGAGAGATTTTTGATAACTGATCGAATCTCTTTACTTGTAGTTGATTTGTTGAGATCATCTATTTCTTCTTAGTCAGTGTAGGTAATTTGTGTGTTTCTAGGAATTTGTCCATTTCATCTAAGTTGTCTAGTTTGTTGGCATATAGTTGTTTATAATAGTCTCTTAGGATTTTCTTAATTTTTCATGATCTGTGGTAATGACCCCCCTCACTTCCCATCCTGTTTGTTTGCATCCTCTCTCTTTTTTTCTTTGTTAGTCTAGCTAGGAGTCCATCAATTTTATTGATTTTCTCGAAGAACCAACTCTTGGTTTTATTGATTCTTTCTATTGTTTTATTGTTCTCCATTTTGTTTATTTCTGCTTTAATCTTTATTATTTCTCTCCTTTTATTTGCTTTGGGGTTAGTTTGCCATTATTTTTCTCAACTCTCCAGGTGAGTAGTTAAATCCTGAAGTTTAGCTCATTTTTGTTTTTTAATAAAGACATTTTGTGCAGTAAATTTCCCTCTCATCACTGCCTTTGCTGCATCCCTTAAGTTTTGATACATTGCTCTCTCATTATCATTCATCTCCAGATACTTATCGATTTCTCTAGCAATTTTTTTCTTGACCCATTGATTATTTAAGAGTGTGTTGCTTAAGAGTCGAGAGGTTACCCTGGGAGTTATTCTTATGCATTATATAGATATCACCTTTTTAGTTAAGGTGTAATGGAGAAGCTGGAGGGAAGTGCCTGAGAGTGTAGAGCTGTGTTTCAGTAGCCATGTTTCTTGTAGATGATTGTATAGTGATATAGCTTTCACAGTGTGACTGTGTGAATGTGAAAGCCTTGTGTCTGATGCTCTTTTATCTACCTTATGGACAGATGAGTAAAACATATGGATTAAAAATAAATAAATAATAGGAGGAACAAATGTTAAAATAAATTTAGTAGATTGAAATGCTACTGATCAGTGAAAGGGAGGGATGAGGGGTATGGTATATGTGAGTTTTTTTCTTTTTATTTCTTTTTCTGAATTGATGCAGATGTTCTAAGAAATGATCATGATGATGAATATACAACTGTGTGATGATATTGTGAGTTATTGATTATATACCAAGAATGGAATGATCATATGGTAAGAATATTCGTGTTTGTATGTTGTTATGTTTAAAAATTTTTTTCCATTTAGTTAAAAAAAATGTGTTGTTTAGTCTCCGTTTATTTGTGAAAGCTCTGGCTGTTTGCCGATTATTAATTTCCAGCTTTATTCCATTGTGATCAGAATAAGTGCTTTGGATAACTTCAATCTTTTTAAATTTCTAAAGACTCAGTTTGTCTCCCACCGTATGTTCTATCTTGGAGAATGTTCCTTATGCACTAGAGAAGAATGTATATCCTTGTGTTTTTAGGTGTAATGATCTATATATATCTATTAGGTCTAATTCATTTGTCCCATGGTTTAGGTTCTCTCTTTCCTTATTGATCCTCTGACTAGTTGTTGTATCTGTAATGGAGAGTGGTGTATTGAAGCCTCCCACTATTACTGTTGAAATGTCTGTAGCTCCCTTCAGTTTTTCCAATGTTTGCCTCAAATACTTTGGAGCTCCTTGATTGGAAACATACGCATTTGTGATTGTTATTTTCTTGTTGGTGAATTGCCCCTCTTATTAACATGTAGTATCCTTCTTTGCCTCTTATGACGTCTTTACATTTAAAGTCTATTTTGTCTGATAATAGTATAGCTACTTCTGCTTTCTTTTGATTACAGCTTGCATAGAAGATAATTTTTGTCCTTTCACTTTCAATCTAACTATGTCCTTGAGTCTGAGATGCGTCTCTTGTAAACAACATATAGATGGATTATGTTTTTTAATCCATTCTGCCAATCTGTATCTTTTAATTGGTGAGTTTAGTCCATTAATGTTCAAAGTAATTGCTGTAAAAGCAGTTCTTGAAGCTGCCATCTTATCCTTAGTTTTTGTCATATCTGTATATTCTTTTCCTTCTCTCTTTTTTTATCCTTTAAATTACTGTTACTCATATTCTTCAATTCTGAGCTGTCCTCCAGATCTCCCTCTCCTGTTTTTTTTTGTTGTTTTTGTTGTTTGTTTGTTTGTTTTATTCAGCTGATAGTGACTCCCTTTGTTATTTCTAGTAGGACAGGTCTCTTGTTGACTGATTCTCTCAATCTTTGCTTGTCTTTGAAGATTTTAATCTATTCCTCAATTTTGAAGGCTACCTTGGCTGGATAAAGAATTCTTGGCTGAAAGTCTTTCTCATTCAGGGTCTTAAATACATCACATCACTGTTTTTTTACTTCCATAGTGCCTGTTGAGTAGTCCAAAGTCAGTTTTATGTGTTTTCCTTGTATATAGATTGATTTTCTCATGCTGCTTTCAGGAATTTCTTTTTCTCTTCAACATTTCACAGTTTGATTAGTATGGTTTTGTAGTAGACTTGTTCAGATTTATTCTATTTGGAGTTCTTTGGGCCTCTTTGATTTTGTTTTTATGTCTTTTACAAGGCTTGGAAAGGTGTCCCCGATTGTATCTTCAAGTAACTTTCTCGGCCCTTTACTACTCTTTTCTTCTTCTGGTACACCAATGATTCTTATATTTCTGTGCCTCTTATTGTCTATCATTTCCCTAAGATCCAGTTGTATTTTTTTCCATCTTTCTTGCCATTTATTCTTTTGTGTGCTCTAGTTCAGTTGTTCTGTCTTGTAACTCACTTATTCTTCCTTCTGCTTCTTTGACCCTCCTATCGTGTATCTCTAGTATATTTCTAATTTTGTCAACTGTATCTTTCATTTCTGTGAGATCTGCCACTTTTAATTTAATCTTTTGAATTCTTCTTTATGCTCTTATAATATTTTTCTGATATCTTTTATTTCTTTATAAATATTCTTGTGTAGTTGTTCCATGTTCTGTGTCCCCTCCAGAGTTATGATTTGGTCATTTGGTTGGGCCGTATCTGGTTGGATCTTCACATACTTTATGATTTTCTGTTGTGTTTGGGGCATTTAATTATCTTAATAAGGTTATTTTGTGAGTTGGTTTCCTTCACCCTTCTAAAGTTTTGCATTTACTTGGTTTTGTGTTGAGTGTTTCCTTTTGCACTTGGTTTATCGTAATTCCCCACCAAGCCAAGGTCCAGATCCCATGTAGGTGGTATAATTTTTTGTTGAGGGTCTATTAAAAGCTGGGTTGGGGTGCACAGGTACTTCCACACAGAACATTGGCCTGCCATTCTGGAGATCCAGGCTTTATTCCTGACCCATCCACCCCCCCCGCCCCAAGTTTTAAGTAAATAATAATAAAATAAAAATATGAAAAAACACCACCAACAAAAAAACACCTCATCAGTATTAGCCCCCAAAGTCTGTAGGAGACATCCCAAGATATATTGGGGATGAACTCTCTCTCGTGCCCACAGAAGGGAAAAAAATAAATTTAAATTAAGGAAAAAATAAATAAAATTAAAAATTAGAAGTTAAAAATTTAAAAATCAATAAATATGTAAATATATAAAGTATATGTAAATAAAAATACTACTAATAAAGAATATATATATATATAAAAGATACACTGAGGAAAGAAAAGAAAGAAAAACCTAGGGAGATAGCCAGCTCTCTGCCTTTACTTACTACATGCCCCCAGCAGATTGCACTCCAAGGCGCCTCCTTGCTGCTGGAGAAATGGTGTGCATGGCGGCGGACCACTTTGGCCACAGTGGTTTGATGACTGGTCCCAGTACATGGGTTGGGGGAGTTGATCTGCACCAGGGATGGGGAACAAGCAGCCAACCTGCAGCCGCTTGGGATAGGATGGCTGTTTGCAGCACCAAGTCAGACGACTGCTTCCAAAACCCGGAGGTACAGCTCTTAGCGGCAGAGAGCTGGCCCAGCTCCTGAGTCCCTGTGGGCACTGCTGGCTGTGGATCTGTACTGGGTGACCTCCCCAGCCAGCAGGTGAGGCAAGCTGGAGTGGAGAGAAGTCAGCATCCTCCAGTTCATTCCTCCCTGTGCACCACCACCCATCCCCTGTGAGGGTCACTGCCAATGTGCCCTACCCCTTTCCCCCTGGCCCAATTCACCACCCTCTGTTCCCCAAATCCTTTGAAGATCCTGCCCAGTCAGTCACCCCCCAGGACCGCAGTCCTGGTCATTCTCTCCCCATCCCTGTATTGTCCCACAGAGCAGGGATGGCTTCCATCTGCCCCACTCCACAATCTTCCCAGAAGTTGTCTGTGTCTTTTAATTGGGGAGTTTAGTCCCTTAACATTTAATTTAACTATAAAAGCAGTACTTTCTTCTACCATTTTGTCTTTTGGATTTTATATGTCATTTTTTTTTCATTTTACCCTTGCTGATAGTCTTCATTTTTATACCCTTCTCCAGACCTCTCTCTCCTGTCTTTTCCTGCCTGCCTGTAGTGCTGTCTTAGTCTTTAGTACTTGTTTGTAGAGCTGGTCTCTTAGTGTCTGATACTATTTTAACTTTTCTTCATTTTTGAAGGACAGATCTGCCAGGTGTAGAATTATTGATTGGTTGTTTCAGAATCTTAAATATATTATACCACTGCCCTCCCATTTCCATGGTTTTGGCTCAGAAATCTGCAGATAGTCTTATCGAGCTTCCCTTGTATGTGATATATCACTTTTCTCTCTCTGCTCTCAGAATTATCTTTGTCTTTGACATTTGACAATCTGATTAGTAAGTGTCTTGGAGTAGGTCTTTGTGTGTCTATACTGTTTGGTGTACACTGCATTTCTTGGATCTGTAATTGTATGTCTTTCATAAGAAATGGGAAATATTCAGTGATAATTTCCTGCATTACTCTTTCTGTGCCTTTTCCCTTCTCTTCTCCTTCAGGGACATCTATAACATATATTTGTGTGCTTCATGTTGTCATTTAATTCCCTGCTCATATTTTTCCATTCTTTTCCCTATCTGTTCTTTTGTGTGTAGGATTTCAGATGTCCTGACTCTAGTTCACTAATCCTTTCTTCTGCCTCTTCAAATCTGCTGTTTTGGTCTCCATTGTGTTTCCATCTTTTCTGTTATGCCTTTCACTCCCATAAGTTCTGCCGTTTGTTTTTTCATGCTTCAAGTTCTTCGTTATGGTCGCCCAATGTCTTCTTTATATCCTTCTTCTCTTTTGCCATATCTTCCCTCAACTCATTGATTTGTTTTTTTACTTGATTTAGCATATTTGATTGAACATTAATTAGTAATCTCATTTGAAGTATTAGTTTGTTCCCTTGACTAGGCCATATCTTTGTTTTTTCCTAGTATGACTCATAATTTTTTGTTGGTGTCTTGGCACCTGATTTCCATTTTTCTATTATTCCTCTAGTCATTTTCACTCTTTACCTAGGGTTTTCTTGTTGGTTGGCTTTATTCTTTATCTGTTTTGTGGGTGGGTGTGTGTTCAGTCAATGTATTCTAGATCTCTAGTGAAGCTTCTGTTTAACTGTTCAGAATTTTTCAGCCCATTTTTTTTATTCTTGCCCTGCCTAAATGGAGCCTTTCTTTTCTTCTTTTTTTAAAGAAAGGTCTCACCAGATGTCTCTGACCCCAGTCAGATTTTCCCCTACGAGACAGGCCCAGGTCTCAGGAGGAGGGTGTAATCAATATTATGTTTCCCTAGAGATCAGACCCAGTAGGTTTTTAGAGATTCCTGTGAAGCCTGTACATTCTGTGTTTTCGTTTCCTTCCCAGCACGTGGTGTTTGTCAGCATGTAACTCCTCACTGACATAATGTGGTTTGGTACCCTTAACTCTAAGCTGACCCTGTGGCTGTCAGGGGCATGGTTAAGACAGAGGTTGATGTAGAAGGCAGGCTTAGGGCTTAGCCCCTGGGGTATGATTTCTCTTATTGAGGGCCACCATTTGAGCTGGGCCTGCCCCCTTTTCCTGGGAAAGAAAGCCCTTTAGGGAATTAACTCCTTCACCTGACTTGTTACTTTGACTCTCAGACCTGTCTTAATTCTGCGCTTGCCTGGCAATTGAAAATGCCTGAGGTTTTTTCTAATGAGCTACTTAGAATAGTTTTTTTAAAAAATCGCTTTTCAGAGCCAGTCCCCAGCTCCCAAGTTTTGCCAGTCAACCGCCTGGATTTGGTACCTGGTTCTATGTGCCTTGGGGTACAGCCCCTTTTCCAGTGTTCTGAGTTCAGCTTACTCCAAAAGTCTCGTTTTTGTTTTTGTTTTCCCATCAGCCCCGCCTCCTGTATGCCTCAGGATTCCTTCCCTGCTTGCTTTTGTTTTATCTGTGCTTTGAGCTTGTATTCAGCAAACCAAATTTGTTAATTAAAACAATTGGAGCTTGGCTGGGCTGCCCTTCCTTGTTCCCAGAAGAGGCCTCTTCTTTTTCCCACAGGAAAATGTTTCCAGTGAGCCTACCTTGCCAGTGGTGGAGGGGCACCAGCCTCTGTCTTTTGGGGGTTTTATTCACAATTCTGTGGTATAATTTCAGCCCTTCCACCCATTTGAAACTGGTGTACTATATGTGTCCAGTTATGGATGTCCTCAAAATGGTTGTTCCAGATAGTTCCTGGGTATTTACTAGCTGCTCTTAGAAGATGAACTAAAAGTTTTAAATTTTGACGTGGTTCCATTGATCTGTTTTTTTCTTTTGTTTGTGCTTTGGTTGTACAGTCTAAGAAACTTTTGTCTAACACACAGTCCTGAAGATACTTCCTACATTTTCTTCTAGGAGTTTGATAGTTTTAGCTATTATATTAAAGTCTTTCATCCATTTGGGGTTGATTTCTGTAGATGGTATGAAGTAGGGGTCTGCTATTTTCTGTTGCTGTTAACCATATTTCCAGTTTACTGGCTGTTTATTCTCTTATGCTCATTTGCTATTAAATCCAATCAATGGACTTTTTTATCTCAGAGATTAGGATTTTTTAGTTGAAAGTTTCTTTATCTATTCTGAATGTTCCATCTCTTCACCCATTATTTCCATTTTTTTCCTGTACCTTTATAAAAACATTTATCATAGTTATGTTAAATTCCTTAGTGCTAATTTCAATACATGGGGCATGTATCCATATGTTTCTATTAACTGCTTTTGATCTTCTGTATTGGTCACATTTTCCTGTTTCTTCTCAAAAAGAAGAAAGATCTTGTAGATAATATGTTGTGAAAATGCTGGATCCTTTTGCTTCCTCTGAAGATTGCTGAATTTTATTATAGCAACATGGAGTCTCATGTTAACCCCTTTGTCACATTGCTTTTAAGTTTTCTTGTTTTATTTCAATTTCAGTTTTGCCTTTTATCTTACAGTGTTGCTATGAGTCCTGGAATGCAGACTTTACTCCTAAGAAATGGTAGTCCTTCTGAGGTTTCAATAGAAAAACCAGGGTTTTAACGAGGTTCTCTTAACTTGATATAGTACTGGAATTTAAAAATCCACTTTACCAGAACTAAGCAGTTGCTGAAATCTTGTTTCTTTCACTGCTCCAGCTTTCTTTTCCTTTTAGGCTCCTTGCAGTCTTTCCCTGCACAGATGCAGTTAACTGAGATTTTGAGGGGAGTTTATGTCAGCTTTGGGGCTCTCCTTTTATGACTCCTCCATTTCAGATTTTGCCTTCAATATACAGCCTTTATGAGAGCCTTAGATCTGATCTATTATTCTTCTGCACAGGAGGACGCCTGCTTTCTCTCTGATAATCTAACCCCTATGTGCTGCATGTACTATTGAAGGCGCGCAGTGGGAAACCTAGATAAATATAGGTCTTATACCGAATGTGGTTTCTTTTTTCAAAAATTGTATCCATCCAATTTCTTCCTACTTTTGGTCACTCTTTAGTGCCTTCAAACAAGTTGTATATTACAGCTGATCCACAGTTTATAATTATTGTCAACTGAAAGATTGTTTTGATACAAACTTCTTTGCCATTACTGGAATCTGGTTGTTTATCTAGACCAGCAGTTTACAACTTTTAGCCATCTTAAATGCAAACTAATCATTGTAAACAAATCATTGTAAAACATGTCTCAGGACTTGTTTTACACTTTTAATTATTAAGGACTTGCACAAGTGTATGTCCGAGTTCTCTAGAGAAACAAAACTGGCAGGATATATATGTGTGTATGTATGTAAATATTAAAGAGATTTATTATAGGAATAATAATGTAATGTGTCCTTGGGGGTTGGCAAATTCAAATTCTGTCGGGCAAGCTGCAAGTTGGGAACTTGGTGGTGATACCGAATTCCCCAAAAGAAGCTAGTTGACTGAAGTAGAAATAGAAATTATTCTTTCTGACTGTTGAAAGCATTGGTTCTCCCTTTAAAGCCTTCAGCTGATTAGATGAGACTTCTTTCATTGCTGACAGTTGTCTCCTTTGATGGTTGTAGATATGATCAGCTGTAGATCAAATGAGCCATAGATGAAATCAACCGACTAATGATTTAAATCCATGAAATATCCTCATAGTAGCAATCAGGCCAGTGTTTGCTTGAGTAAACAACTGGACACCATAAAGTAGCCAAGTTGATATATGAAGTTAACCATTACAAAAAGCTTTACATATGTCTCTATGTGTTATACCCTATTAGAAATTAAAACAAATTGAAATTTCACTTAGTAATTGTTTAAAATAACAATAATAAACCCATTACATGATAACAGAAAAAGCTTATTTTTAACAACAACAGCAATAAAACCTATGTTGTCCAAAAGAACAAAATAGTGAGAAAAATGGCATTTATTTTACATTATTGAGTATATATTTAGTGTCTGGCTTAAAAGAAGACAGCTGATTTTCATATCTGATTTTGCGTTCAGCTGTTGTAATACATTGTTTTAACTTAAAAATGAAGATAATTTGCCCTCATGTGTATATGTAGTTTGAAAGGAAAAAAAGTGTATTTTAATAGCCTTTTTAGATTATCATGGATGTTCTTCTTTGTTGCTATACCGAAATCTAACAGGTATTAGTTACTCAACAGTTATTTGTAATATAGAATCGGAAACTGTAACAGTGCACTTTTGCCCACCATGACTTAAAAATCCATTGGTCTGTCTTGGACTTTGGATAGATTTTTTTTTAAAGGTTAATATTTCAATTAGGTAATAATAAAGAGTACACCAAACAAGATAATGCAAGTTGAAATGTAATGAATGCAATAATGAAGTAACTAACAAATTGTTCATTGGTTCAAACTGTTCATTGATTCAAGCTAAAAGCATTAGTAGCCATCTTAAATGCAAACTAATCATTGTAAACTTTATTTTAGCATGGTCTGCCTCAAACAGTGATGTATTTTTCTGCATTTACTTGGGTATATTTAGATTCACTTTTTTTCTCCTGTATGATAGACAGAAGAAGTACAACCTGATTTGTGTAGATATTTGACTAAACTCTCTCCCCTACTACTGTCTTCATATTTCATTTTTAATTCAAACTTCTGATGTTGGAGTATAAATGAATTGCATTTTCGAAAGGAGATTTGTAAGAATTTAACTATGTTTAATGAGTAAACTTTTGAGATGTCTCCTTTTTTGTTTCCAATGTAATACACTTTACTTCTATAAAATGAGCAGTGTATCCTCTGGCTATAACCAGATTAATATTCAGCCTGCCTGGTAAAGTCTGACCTCATCAGTTACTGTAATAGAAGCTTCATTTTTTCTTTTCTAGGAACTTCAGGTGCCTTTTGTTCTAACTTTGTAATGTCCATAGTTAGCTATTTTTAAGAAGGAAAGAATAAATTATTCTAATAGAAAAAATATGCTTTCATTTTCAAAGCCTATGTCTAATGATATTTTTCTTTAATTTTCTGCTTATTCAACCACAGAATTTTATGCTACAAATGTCATTTGAATTTTGTTAAATTATATTTTATTATTATGTGGTAACTTTAAAACTATCTTTCAAAGAACTATGTGTGTATTATGGCTGCTGCCATAGAATTTGTGTTTTTTTAGTTATCTGGAACCAGCATTCATTTAAAATAAATCCTATGAAGTTTAAAAAAAGTCTGAGAGAGACAAAGAACTCCACTATTCTTTTAAGTTGATTTGGGAAAATGTAACATTGGAATGGATTTGTAGGATGAATGTGATTTTCTCAATGGATATTGCAGAGAAGCCATTCTGAATAGAAAGGCAATATGAGGAAAATTGTGGAGATACTTTTAAATAATATATTCAAACAGCGATTTCTTTGTCTGTTAGTTGTGAATAGATATTTTACCCATGCATTTTTGTTATTATGTCATTTGGAAAGTGTTCACTAACTCACACAGATCTTCCAAATGTTAATACATTTCTATATACATTGTTTTTAAAAAAAAAGCACTCCACATTTGTTAATATCACCATCAGTCTCATCAGAAAAATCTTTCGGTATTGGGAGTCTGATAAGCTCACAATGGCAAATGTAAGCTTTCCAACATAATGATACTGACTTGAAAGTTTGAATTTTATCATCGGCAATACACGTTGGCAGGTGTTTTCCTTGAAGTGACAGGCTGACTTTGTTTATTTTCAAGAAAATGTCTGCCAAATACCCAAAGTTTGAATAACTAGTCAGCTGTACTTTTTAGTAAAACTGCTGTTCCTCAAAAAAGTGAATATTCACTACTCAGCTCAAATGACTGCACGAGTACTTTTCCTCACAAAATATATTTGTATGCAGCAGAGGTGCTTTATGCATTCTTCTTAAGTCATCATTCAGAATATTAAAAAGATGTGTACTCAAGCGTAGAAATTTAATAAAATGATTTTTTCTGCTCTATGAAAACATTCTTGAGTGAAACTTTGTTTTACCTATGAGTATAAGGTAAAAATATAGTGATTAGTACTGTCAGTTGGTTCCAGTGCTTTGATTTTTACAAAGGTGCCAATATTTTACCATTGCTTTTGCCCCATTTATGAAAACATCAGCACAATAAAAAAGACAAATGAAGTATTGTTATTATTTATGAAAACAGCTTTGACCTTGAGGATCCACCATAAGGGTGTCAGATATCTCAGGATTTATGAATTACATTTTGGGAACTGCTGGTTTAGGCCTTTTTTCTTGTTTTTCTTCTCTTTTCTTAACATTTTAGTCCTCTAACTTCTTTGCTATAAACTCTTATTTTTAGGCATTCTTAAATCTATCCAAAAAAATAGAAAATAAATCCATGTTTGACATTTTTCTTTCTCTCAGTTTTCATTTTCTTCCCTTCTTTTCCCTGTGAAATAACTTATACTTGTTTCCTGCACTTGGTCTCACATTCCATTCTTACGATAAGACTTCTATCAGATTTCAAAATCCATATGCCATGGACCATATTAATAATTTCAGAAACATCATTTCTTTCCAAGAAATCCATATACTTTATATCATAGTGCTGAGCATGCTTCATGATATCTGTCCACCTTTATTTAGGTGAAAAACCATTCTCATCTTGTTGCCTTTAATATGTTTTCACATTTTAGTTGCTTTTCTTCCCATTATCTACATTGCCTGGAACCTTAAATTTTTGTTAAATAAATATATTTTTTCTTTAGCTTCTAATTGGTATCTTTCTGATGTGTCCATAAAAGAACTTTCTTCAACCTCAGTTCTTACTTTTATATAAAAGTCCTGCAAGCTTTTATAATCTGATCCATTCTCAAGGTGTGATTTCTTTGTTTTACATAGATGGCTTTCAAATGGACATTTTCAGTCCATTTTGCCCACTTGCTCTCAAGCTGTCTTGCAATGTTGAAGATTAAATTATTCAGTTTGGTAAAGTTAGGTACAGAGACAAGGACAGGAAGGATTTTAAAACAAATTAGATTTATTTGTCACTCACAGTTCCCATAGAAGTACACAGCATGCCACACAAGGTCACCAAGAGTATAACCTGACACAGGGTAACCACAACAATTAAGTGAGAGAACAGAAGGAAACTGTGGGCTGCAGCACATTAGCAGTTGGGCAGTCAAGTATGTAATTTGTGGGTGCTTGTTTGAATTTGACCATGACGGTTGATCTGATATGGCAAAATATCAAATGACATTTTGAACTTGAGAGTACTAATACAGTAGCATATTTTAATCTGCCTACAGAAAAATGAAAATAGGTTTTCTCACCTTTTTGATTATTGGTATGTCAGAAATGTTAGTCATTATGTTTACTTTGCTTTTATATACTTTTGTATACCCCTATAATATCAGATTGATTCCACTATCTTTGTTAGACTTTCTTAATAATTTCTCCATATTTCATGTTAATTTTTTTCACTCTGTGAGATATCTTTGCCTCCTTTCATATTCTTATTTAAGAGTAAGAATTCTCAGATTTCACTGACACCTTCCAAAATGAGAGCCATGTTATTTCATGTGTAGACTGCTGTGATTACAATTTGGATTTGCCATGAAAAATTCTCCTAGTTGATACTGTCAGTATCCTAAAAAAGGTATAACTTATGTTAAACTTAAATCCCTTTTCAAGGGCTGACAGAATAATACTCCATCTGGCCATTCTAAACGTATTTCTCTCTGTGAGCTTACTCATTTGCTGGTAAGCTCTTTTTAGATACACCTGCCAAGATCATATTCACTCACCTCAGATAAAAATGTGCTAATATATATACTCAGAAGGGTTTAAAGATGGCCAATAAAATGTTTTTCCAAGAGCAGAAGTTTTACTTGGGAAAGCAATATTACCAACTTAGATTTTACATAGTATTAGAATACTCATGTTAAAATAACAAGTTGTTGAAAGATTTATCAAAATGAGTGGTCCAAACCAAAATTATATTACAATTTCAAACAAACGTTTAAGGGTAGAAAGAATATGTGAAGGCTTTTGGAAAGCTCAGACAGAAGCCTGTCCCTGAAAGTGTTTGAGGTACTCAGGAAAGCAGCCTTACTCCAATTACCAATACAAATTAGTTTTGCCTGTTTGAGAAACTTCACATAAATAGAACTGTACAATATATACTCTTTTGCATGAAGCTTCTCTCACTTTGCAAGATGTTCTTGAGATCCATTTCTTTTTTTTTTTGTACACCAGTGTTTATAGCACGCAGCATTATTCACAATAGCCAAAGGATAGAAGCCACCCAAGTGTCCGTTGGCAAATTCAGTATATATATTTTTTATTTTTTTATTGTGAAAAATAACATGTATATAAAAAAATGCAATAAATTTCAAAACGTGCCACAACAATTAGTGGTAGAACAGACTTCAGAGTTTGGTATGAATTACAGTTCCACAATTTTAGGTTTTTCCTTCTAGCTTCTCCAGGACACTGGAAACTAAAAGAAATATCAATATAAAAATTCAACAAGTCATACTCTTTGTTAAATCCTGTCTTCTCTGTTGTAACACCACCTTCTCCTTTGACCCTTCTCCTAATCTTTAGGGGTATTTGGGCTATGCCCATTCTAACTTTTTCATGTTGGAAAGGGCTATTATAGTATGGGATGGGGGTGGAACTAGTTGATTTCTGGGTGGCCTCTCTGGATTTCAGGATTTGCCTGGCCTAGGCACCCATCTTGTGATTGTAGGTTTCTGGAAAGAAATCAGAGTACATGGAACCTTTGTAAAATCTCAGATAAAGCCCTAGGTATTGTTCTTTAGAATTGTCAGGAATAGTTTTGATGGGAATTTGGCAAACCATGATAACTAGCAATATCTAGCTGAAGCTTACGTAAGAGTAGCCTTCAGAATAGCCTCTCAACTCTATTTGAACTCTCTTAGCCACTGATTTCTTATTTGTTACAATTCTTTTCCTTTTTGGTCAGGAATAATTGTTAATCCCATGGTGATAGGGCCAGGCTCATCTGGGAGTAATACCCTACTTTGCCAGGGACACTTTCACCCCAGGATATCATGTCCTGTGTAGGGGGGAGGGTAATACTTTCACTTGCATGGTTGGGCTTAGAGAGAGATTGGCCACATGGAAGGAACAAAAGAGGTCCTCTGGAAGTAACTCTTAAACATAACTATAGGTAGGCTTATCTTCTCTGCTATAATTGAGATCTATTTCTGTTCTATGTGTTGGTAGGTTGGTTTTCCTTTTTGCTGAGTAGTAGTCCATTGAATAAATACATGACACAAGATTTGCCTATATACCTTTCAATGGATATTTGGACTGTTTCTAATTTAGGGCTGTTATAAATAAAGATGCAAGTCATGGTAAGATCTTTAAAACTACCCTGTGAGATATGAGTGGTAGTAAGGTAACATTAATCAGATATAACCAAAAATTTATAATAATAATGATAGGTGAGGTAATTTAGTGCCCTACATACACTTTAAAGAATCTACTTCTTCATGGCTCCTATAGGGAATAGTACAGTTAAGGTGTGTTCCTGCATTGGGGGTAAAACTTGAACCCATCTTTCCCTGCAACTGAAAAAGTAACTCACTGAATTGAAAAGAGGAAAAGTTAGAATTGATAGTCAGGAGAAGTTCAATATTGATTGTCTCTGAAACAATAAATTGATGGTAGCAGTAATCATAATACAAGAGTGACTATAGTCGTGTTCCAAGTATGCTTTGCCCTGACTTATTTTAATTCCTAATGGGAATATGTTTTTCTAATTCTCCCTTTTTAAGAGAAAATAAATCACAGCTATATGAAGAGTTAGGGCCCAGACTATGGACTAGTATTTCTCTAAACACTAAGAAATGAGTGCTTGACAAAGTTAATTTGTCATGGATGAGCTAAGTGGAAGTGAGGAGGAAACAAGTGGAAGCATTTTACAGCAGTTACTTAGGTACGAATGGAGGCATGTTATAGGTTTTCATCTCTATCTGAACAATTTTCCTCATCACGTTGCTTAATTTTTATGACTCTGTTATCTGTGAATCTGCCCATCCCAGCAATAGTCCCTCTTTCACCATACTATGTCTTCTGCTCCCTTGTCCTTGTGTTTATTATATCTTCTCAGTGCAGTTTATATTTTTAGCGTGGCACAGATATGAGTGATATTTGCCTATGCTGATTTTTCCTTATATTAACATTATAGCAGGCTTTGTGTTTCTGTTTTGTGCATTTTCTCTACCAAGATGTTATTTATTTTGGCGTTTTTATAAACCACGCTAGCGAGACAGATAGTCACACTGTGGGTCTGTATATAAATCCAGTTGACAGCATTTGTATGAAAATTCAGTGCTGTTCATTGTATTCTTTTCTAGGAGAAGATGGGGAAGCTCAAGAAGATGTTTTAGTGAAGTTTAAAGAGTACCAAGACAAGCATTCTAAGTCAATTGTATTCATCAACCACAAAAAACTAATTAAAGAGAGAAGTAATATTTATGGGAAAATACTTACTCTAGGCAAGAACCATATTATTTCAAAGACAACACTATGTGAATATAAATCCAATGGAAAGGTATTGAAAAATATTTCAGAGTTAGTCATTAGAAATATAAGCCCTGTAAGAGAGAAGTTGGATGAGAGTGATAGATGGGAAAAATCACTGCTCTATACTGAACGCAAGAAAAGTCATCCTGCACTGAATCTCCATAAACAAACGGATAGGGGTCTCAGTGGTAAACAGGGGCTCATTCAACATCAGAAGGTTCAAAGTCCGGAGCAACCACTTGAGCATAATGAATGTGAAAAATCCTTGCTTATGAAAGGAATGTTATTTACACACACTAGAGCTCACAGAGGAGAAAGGCCCTTAGAATCCAATAAAGATCGAATAGACTTCATCCAAAAGACAAATCTCAGTGTCCATCCACAAACTCTTATGGAAAAGAAGCCCTATGCATACAGCAAATATGGAAAATTCTACTGCAAGAAGTCCATTTTTATTATGCATCAGAGATCTCAAACAGAAGAGAAACCTTTTCAGTGTCCTCACTGTGGAAATGGCTTTAGAAGGAAGTCATACCTCATTGAACATCAGCGAATTCACACAGGCGAGAAGCCTTATGTTTGCAATCAATGTGAGAAGGCCTTCCGTCAGAAGATAGCCCTCACTCTTCATGAGAAAACACATATAGAGGGGAAACCCTATATTTGTACTGATTGTGGGAAGTCCTTCCGCCAGAAGGCAACTCTCACTAGACATCACAAAATACATACAGGGGAGAAAGCCTATGAATGTACTCAGTGTGGGAGTGCCTTTAGAAAGAAGTCATACCTCATTGATCATCAGAGAACTCACACAGGAGAGAAACCACATCAATGTAATGAATGTGGGAAGGCATTTATTCAGAAGACAACCCTCACTGTACATCAGAGAACTCACACAGGGGAGAAACCTTATATTTGTAACGAATGTGGAAAGTCCTTCTGCCAAAAGACAACCCTCACTCTCCATCAGAGAATTCACACAGGGGAAAAACCCTATATTTGTAATGAATGTGGGAAGTCTTTCCGCCAGAAGGCAATCCTCACCGTTCATCAGAGAATACATACAGGAGAGAAATCCAATGGATGTACTCAGTGTGGGAAAGCCTTTAGTAGGAAGTCAAACCTCATCCGCCATCAGAAAACACACACAGGAGAGAAACCATATGAATGTAAGGAATGTGGGAAGTTCTTCAGTTGTAAGTCAAATCTCATTGTCCATCAGAAAACTCACAAAGGAGAAACTGTGGTAATTCAGTAAATGACTGTGACTTTTTTGTGAAAACTTTTTGTCATGGTAAACCCAGTATATAATATGGTTTGTAAGTGTAATGATATTCAGAAGTTTACGGTACTATACCACATAGTTACCTACTGTTTTCTAGCTTAAAATACACCTTTAAACATGCAAAAAATGACAAAAGTTATTGAAAATACAAGCCCAATTTTTTTATTAGATTCATGAGACATAAACTTCCTCTGCCAAATTACTATAAAGTTTAAAATTGTATATTTTCAACTTAATTCCATATCTTGTGAAATAGTAATTAACTGTTGGGCAACTGGTACAGGTCCATTGGACCACGCTGTGAACAGCAGTGCTTGAAAAGAAAGGAGGTCTGAACTGTATTTCTCATATGGCATAAAATTTACTTGTTACTCCTCAAAGTTTACCATAGTTCTGACTTAAAACATTATAAAATAGTTATTCCATATTATAAAGCATTATATAGATGTGATTTTGTATTTTCTATCTTTCATAAATGTCTTGTTTCATCCATCATTTTGTCTCTAAGACTCAGCTTTCTTGTATGTGACAGAACTTCATTTATTTGCATTCTGTATAGAATTGCATTATATATCACAATTTAATCCAGTCTACTGTTGATGGATTTTTTCATTGTTTGCAGCCTAGGTCTATAATAATTATGTTCATGGGAACATATTTCTCTTTAAGCATTCATATATATGCATTTCTTTTGTGTATACACTTAGGAGTGGAATTGTGGGTGGATCCTAGGACATAGGTGTGTTCAGTTGGCTTTGGTAGGTACTGCCAAATAGCTCAGAACTTTCACAGCCTAAGTAATTCACTCCAAAGGGAAAGAACTGTGAATATTAACAATATGGTGATGGTTCAAACTAGATAAGTCATGCTAGATGGAAACTCTGAATGTTTTTGTAGGAAGGCCTGTAGCCTTAGCCCACAGTTGCTGGAAATATGAATGTAATGCCTGTAGAAAGCTTTTAGCCACAGCCCAAACCTTATATAAGACTAGATAAATGTAATACATGGGGGATTGCCATTAGCCACAGTTAAATGCCTTATTTGAAATTTTTTAAAAAGTCCTGCTATAGAAAGGGAGCTAAACAGCATTTCCCTTGCTCAGTATCAGAGAATTCTAATTGGTGAAGAACCTGATGAGTATAATGAAGGGAAGAAAACTTTTCACCATGATCTACATCTAAATGGTTATATAAAACTAATTGATATAGAAAGCTATAGCCATAGCTCAAATCTTATATAACACTAACAAATTCACATTGCACAGTAACTCTTCAAATGAAATGATTGTAAGAATGGCTTTAGCCATAGTTCACTCCCCATACAACATCAAGGAATTCATACTAAAGAAAGGAATCCTAAAAGGGAACAAGGTGAGACTTGGGACTCTGACTCTGGGGAAAGCCAGCTATCATGAGGACCAAAACACTAGAGGGTCCATGTGTAAGCAACCTAATCAATAGCTCCAGCTGAGCTCCCAGCCATCAGTTTGCATGAAGGAGTGAGCTCCTGCTGAAACAAGAGACCCCAGTAAAGAACTTCCTAGCTGAGGCCTTCCCAAATTCCTAACCCACAAAACAATTAGTTTTTAAATTAAACTTGATTATTTGATTGAAATAAAGGGAAAAACAACCTGTAGCCTTTATTTATGAAACAGCATTGGGCTGTATTCCAGAATCCATATAAATAAACCATGCCTTATATAATTCAACTGTAGTATTGATTCTTTTCCCACTAATTATTATATTATGATTTTCATCACCATCCTTTTTTCCCCTTTGAATTTGTGTGCATGAAAATTTATTTTCCAAGATTTTTGGAAATTTTATTTTCCAAAATTTAGTTCCCAATTTCCAAGAGATTGGGCACTTTTATTTAAAAGTGAAGTGTATTGTTCAGAAAGAGAAAGAAAGTGCAGGCAGGCATTGGAGGTTCTGAAAATCATCCAGATGCAAGCTCTTCAGTGTCCTTAATTGCACACAGACTGCGTTCTGTCTCCCAATTGAACCACCAGGATCTGTGTGAGGAATGTTGGCTTCAGGAGAGGTTAAGTTAGAAGTGCCCAGCAAGGGTTTCTTTTGTGTCTTTCTGGTGACTGGTTATTTAGTCAAGCCAGACAATCTAACTGGTTATTTGAATTTAAAACCCTAAGTAAATGAATTGGCCCTGGGGGTCACCTGAGGAGTTTTGTACTTTAAACAGCATATCATATATCCCACTTCCCTTAACAAAGAGTCAAAGCAAAACATCTGGATATCACAAAGATAATGCTAGAGCTTTTCCACTCCAACTAAAACACTTCTGGCCTACAAAACATGATTCCTACATCTCCAATGTATTTTCTGATAATGTGTGTATGTGAACAAGCATGTCTCCTAACTCCTTCTCTCCCCACTAACAGGTTGTGCAATGTATTTTAAACTGAAGCTTTCTTGCCAGGTAATGCTTGAGTCTCTACACTCAATTTCTGGTCCAGCAATAGATCCAGGCTTGCCATATCCTGCCTCACAAGTAATAATAACAGATTAAAACAAAGACCTCAACACTGGTCTCCAACATTCAACTGAGATGTTCTACAGTTTGAGATATTCATCAGTGTCTAATTGGGCTTTTCAGAATTGTAGGTATGTGACAATAACAAGTGCTGTCAAGGATGTGGAGCAACTGGAAATCTCATACATTGCTAACACATGCAAAATGGTACAGCCACCCTGGAAAACAATTGGCAGTTAAACATATACCTACCATATGACCTAGCAGTCCCACTTACAGGTATTTATCCTAGAAAAAGAAAACATGTTCATTATTTATAGTCACTCCAAACTGGAAACAACCCAAATGTTCTGCAATGGGTAAATGGACACACTGTGGTACATTCATTCACGCAATAGAATATGTCCCAGCAGTAAAAATAATGAACTTTTGATGCAGCAACATGGGTGAAACCCAAATCCATTATGCTAAAGAAAAGAACTCAGTCTCAAAAAGTTACATGCTGTATGATTTCATTTCTATGACATACTAGAAAAGGCAAAATATGAACAAAATAGACAGTGGTTGCTGAGGGGTAGGGGTAGGGGAGGGGGATCTGAAAACAAAAGGGATGCATGAGGGAGTTCTTTCAGGCATGGAATTGTTCTGTCATGGATACAAAAATCTATGCATGTGTAATAACTCAGAACTATACAAAGCCCCCAAAGGAGTGAATCTTACTGTTTGTAAATTTTAAAAAGTAAAGAGAATTAAAACTAGGCACGTTCTCCAGTTCCATCATCAGAAGTACTTATGTTATAAATAATAAATGAATAAATAAATAAATCTTTAGACTGACTTCTGAATTCTTTGTCTGGTAGCCTGTACACATCACACATACATAGGCCTTGCTCACTTGTCTCATAGTTATTTGTTCCCATATGATTTTACCCACAACAGAAGGGATATGCTGCACTTGGCCCGTGTTTATAACCCACATCCAAATGATGAGCCCCACACAGGCTCCAGGCTTCATGTTGGGGCAGGGGAGTGGGAGATGGATAGGGAGAGCACACCTGTGAAGTAGGAAGATGTAATATAGGCGGTGTGTTTTGTGGGGCTTCTCCCACAGAGCAAACTGGCTGACCAGCTGGCCAGTACAAACACATCAGTGTGCATGTGATCATTTGGAAATGATTGTAAGGGAAGACAATCCTGCTTCTACTTCATGGTTCTCGAAGGTACCCTTCTTATTTGGAACTTGATGTCATACAAAGGTCCCTGGATGTGTATATTGCATCCTGGAGGGTGGTACTCCATCCTTGCCTAATATGTTATTCAAGGCTTCATGTTGGCTATACTTTCAAAAGGCCAATCCAGTGCTTTATCAGATGGGGAGTATCTAGGTGGTGTAGTATGTGATATGACCAGTTTATCCCATTGTTATTCCCTACTGGTTCTGTTTCTCTAGTTGAACCTTGACTGACAGAGACTTTGATACTGGAAGTGATTCTAGTGGAAAAGAGTGTTAAGGATGAATTTTCTGAGTTGGTTCTGAGTTTTCTGGGATTGGTTCTCTAATCTAATCATATTTAAAGGCACAAATAATTATATTTCTAATGGTAAAAAGGTCACTGGTTAATCATGGAATGATGGAGCAATAGAGATACACAAAATATTATCATTGGGTATTCCTAATTAAATACCTATAGAAAGCAAGGTTCTGGATGACCATGCATTTACTACTTCAGAACATTTTAGTGAAACTGAGGAGTACATTTGGATTAGCTGGTAAGGTGAATAATGGCCCCCAAAGACCCCCAGTTCTTAATACTTGGAACCTGTGAATGTTACTTTATATGGCAAGAGGGACTCTAAATATGATTAAAGTGGGATCTTGAGAATAAGATTATCCTGGATTATCCAGGTGGGTGGTAAATGCAATCTGTGTTTATAAGAAGGAGGCAAAGGCATTCTACTAGAATGGAAAGAAAATGATATAATGACCTCAGCAAAGAGACAGGAGAGGGAGAGAGGGAGGGAGAGAGAGAGAGAGGAGCGAGAGAGAAGTAGATTGAGCATTGAAGATGAAGGAAGGGCCCATGAATCAAGATGTGAAAATAATAGGGTTATGAAAAGGCAAGAAATTAATTCTCCCTTTGAGCCTCTGGAGGGAGCACAGCTTGGCTGCCACCTTGGTTTTGGCTTAGTGAAACTGATTTCAGACTCCTGGCCTATGAAACTCTAAGAGAAAAAATATGTGTTGTTTTAAGCACTAAGTTTGTGGTAATTTGTTCTAGCAGCCGTAGGAAACTAATACAGTTTATAGCTCCTTTGCTGGAGAATGTGAGGAAAGAAAAGGATGCTGTCAAGGCTTCAGATTCCCAGCTCATGCTCTCCCATAAATGATCTGAAATCTTCTGTAACTGCCCTAAAAGAAAATTTATCTCCTCGGGCCTTAGAACTAAGATTTATGAAAATCAAGCCCACAGTGGCAGAATTACAATGCAATCCAATCACCAAACTCCCAGAGTGTCTTCTGTTAATGTAAGAGCATTGATTAGGAAGGAATAGGAGCCTGAAAATTGGAATGTGGACATATGGGCAGATCCCAATGAAGTTAGGGACATCAAACTCATAAATTCTGCTGATTTTCCTTTGTCAGTAGAAGTAGCCCTTCCAGACTTGCCTGAGGAAGTTAGTTTTCTTTAGTCCGAAGCACCTGTAATGGAACCTGTGGTGACCTACCCCTGCCACCCCTCTTTGCTTCTAGACTTGTAACCAGAATCAGTTCCCAGTAGATCCAAAAAGGTGAGGTACAAACTGTGATTTGTAAAGAGATGTACTATATACCAAAAGAGCTGCATAGTTTTTCCAATTTATATAGACAGAAATCTGGGGGATATGAATGGGAATGGATACTAAGGATGTGGGATAATGGTGTAAGGCATATAAGGTTGGATCAGCCTGAATTTATTGATATGGTCCTACTAAGAAAGATTCTGCATTCAGGGTCTTAGTTTGAGAGGTTAGAAAGGGCTCTAGTAGTTTTGTTGTCTGGCTGAAGCAGGGACCCAAAAGTGGCCTATCCTTAATGAAGTTGAAATGCCAGAACTGCTGTGGTATACTATTGAAATTTTAGACTGGATTTATTATATAAAACATGTTCACCTATCCTAGAAATTTCCAGAGGACATAATTTTCTCCTAAGATAGTGAAAAATAAATCTGTACAGGGAGCCCCAGCATCCTCCAAGCGCTCCATGTTTTCTTTTCTCTGTAGGTCAGAAATTACATTAGGAATGATTACCATTGAATTGGGATTTCAAAATGCAGTGAGGACAATGGTATCTTGGGGTGACAAGGGTGAAGTGGTGGCATTAAAAAACCAAAGGCAAGATGAGGGTCATTACTGTAATGGATAATGGATCCAAAACAGTAATCAGAATAATCTGACTCAAAGAAACCTTTGATATTAACAAATTGATCATGATATTCCTAGAAAAGACATAGATTGTCAGACTACCAAATTTTTACTTGATCTATATCAGTGAAAGCATTCTAGGTTGGGTGAACAGAATTTTAATTTGAATCACTAAACAGAGTTACAGCCCCTGTTTTAGTTTGCTAAAGCTGCTGGAAATGTAATATACCAGCAAAGGGTTGGCTTTTATAAAGGGGATTTATTAAGTTACAAACTTGCAGTTCTAAGGCTATAAAAATGTTCAAACTAAGGCATCCAGGAAAAGACACCTTGACTCTGAAGAAAAGGCCGATGGCATTCAGGGTTTCTCTGTCACATGGGAAGGCATATGGCAATGTCTGTTGGCTTTCTCAACTGGCTTCTGGTTTCAAATGGTTTCCCCAGAGATGTTTTCTTTCTGCATCTTCAAATGTCTCCATCTGTGTCAATTCTGTGCTTTTTCCAAAATGCTTCCCTCTTCATATGTGGATCCATCTCCATGGAAACCACCTAATCAAAGGTCCCATCCACAATTGGCTAGTTCACACCTCCATGGAAACAACTTTTAAAACGATCCCATCCAAACAACAGGTCTGCCCCCAAAAGATTAAAAGAGCATGGGTTGACTGGAGTACATAACAGCTGTGAACCAGCCCAGCCCCTCAATCAGTTTCCAGAATTGAGCCAGTTTACTTAGAGCCCCTTAAAAAATAGAAGAACCTGCTATATTACCAAAACTTTATACAGCTAATCTTACTCCTATCCTTTCCCTAGGGGATTTATGGCAATTTTCCAGAGTGAGTATGCATTGGGAAAACAGAAATAATCAGAATTTTCAGGAATTACTAGACACTGCCTCTGAACTGACATTAATTCCTGGAAACCCAAAATATTACTGTGATTCACAAGTCAGAATAGAAGCTTATGGAGGTCAGGTGATTGATGGAGTTTTGGCTCAGATCCATCTCACCGTGGGACCAGTATGTCCCCAAACACATCCTGTGGTAATTTTCCCAGTTCTAGAATGCAGAAGTGGAATAGACATACTCAGCTACTGGCAGAATCCCTACATTTTTTCCCATCTGTAGAGTGAAGGATTTGGAAGGAAGGGCCTGTTGGAAATTTTCATAAATAGAACTGAATATAATAACAAAAATAGTAAACTAAAGGCAATAGAGGGATTGAAGAGATTTCTGCCACCATCAAGGACTGAAAGACGCAGGGATGATAATTCCCAGCATCTCTTCATTCAACTTGACTGTTTTGCCTGTGCAGAAAACAGATGGGTCTTGGAGAATGGCAGTGAATTGTTCTACATTTAATCAAGTGGTGACTGCAGTTGTAGCTACTGTTCCAGAAGTGGTTTTTATTGCTTAAGCAAATTAACACATCCCCTGGTACATGGTGGACAGCTATTGACCTGGAAAATGCTTTTTTTCTTAGGACCTGTTAGTAAAGATCTCAAGAAGGCATGATGGGGGACATGAATACATTGGCCAGAGTTGCAAAGATGCATTATGTGTGCGCTCAGCAACATGGATTTCTGCTCACCAAAGCCAACCTGTTTATAACAGCTGGGTGCCTAATCACCCAGCAGCAGAGATTAACACTAAATTCTTAATATGGCATAATTCCATCATGGGAGGGCAGCACTTTGTTCTTGCTGAAAAGACATCACTCTGGATATGGATTTGCCTTTCCTTCTGCCAAAATAGCCAAAACTACCATCTTCAGATGTACCAAATCTTTATCCCCACCATCATGGTTTTCCATACAGCATTGCTTCTGAGCAAGGGACTCACTTAACAGTAAACGAAGTGCTGAGACACAAACCTTGCAGGGCTGTGGCAGTGTCTTCTAGGAGGCTGTATATGCTCTAAATCAACATCCAATATATGGTGCTAATTATCGCAAAGCCAGGACAGACATAGGTTCAGGAAGGAAGAGTGAAAATGGGAGTAGCTCCATTTATCATTACCCATAGTGATCCACTAGCAACATGTTAGTGATTCCATGTAACTGGAAGTTGAGACATCCACCCAGCCATTTTGGGCTCTTAATGTCCCTGAATCAACAGGCAAAGAGGGAAGTTACTGTATTGACTAGGGTGATTGGTTCTGATTACGAAGGGGAAATTGGGTATGCATCAGTATTGCTTGCTCTAGAACCTCATATAGTTGGAACCATGTAATATATACTTTTGGTGAACTAGTTTCCTTCACTTAACATAATGTGTGTGAGTCATCTATGTTGTTACATACATCATACATCATTCATTTTTTTGTTAATTAAAAAAATTAACTAACGAAACATTTAGAAATCATTCCATTCTACATATATAATCAGTAATTCTTAATATCGTCACATACATGCATATTCATCATTTCTTAGTACATTTGCATCGATTTAGAAAAAGAAATAGAAAGACAACAGAAAAAGAAATAAAATGATAATAGAGAGAAAAAAAAACACCTCAGATGCAGCTTCATTCAGTGTTTTAACATGATTACATTACAATTAGGTAGTATTCTGCTGTCCATTTTTGAGTTTTTGTATCCAGTCTTGTTGCACAGTCTGTATCCCTTCAGCTCCAATTACCCATTATCTTACCCTATTTCTATCTCCTGATGGTCTCTGTTACCAATGACATATTCCAAGTTAATTCTCTAATGTCGGTTCACATCAGTGGGACCATACAGTATTTGTCCTTTAGTTTTTGGCTAGTCTCACTCAGCATAATGTTCTCTAGGTCCATCCATGTTATTACATGCTTCATAAGTTTATTCTGTCTTAAAGCTGCATAATATTCCATCGTATGTATATACCACAGTTTGTTTAGCCACTCGTCTGTTGATGGACATTTTGCCTGTTTCCATCTCTTTGCAATTGTAAATAATGCTGCTGTAAACATTGGTGTGCAAATGCCCGTTTGTGTCTTTGCCCTTAAGTCCTCTGAGTAGATACCTAGCAATGGTATTGCTGGGTCGTATGGCAATTCTATATTCAGTTTTTTGAGGAACCGCCAAACTGCCTTCCACAGTGGTTGCACCATTTGACATTCCCACCAACAGTGGATAAGTGTGCCTCTTTCTCCACATCCTCTCCAGCACTTGTCATTTTCTGTTTTGTTGAAAATGGCCATTCTGGTGGGTGTGAGATGATATCTCATTGTGGTTTTGATTTGCATTTCTCTAATGGCCAGGGACATTGAGCATCTCTTCATGTGCCTTTTGGCCATTTGTATTTCCTCTTCTGAGAGGTGTCTGTTCAAGTCTTTTTCCCATTTTGTAATTGGGTTGGCTGTCTTTTTGTTGTTGAGTTCAACAATCTCTTTATAAATTCTGGATACTAGACCTTTATCTAATATGTCGTTTCCAAATATTGTCTCCCATCGTGTAGGCTGTCTTTCTACTTTCTTGATGAAGTTCTTTGATGCACAAAAGTGTTTAATTTTGAGGAGCTCCCATTTATTTATTTCTTTCTTCAGTGCTCTTGCTTTAGGTTTAAGGTCCATAAAACTGCCTCCAATTATAAGATTCACAAGATATCTCCCTATATTTTCCTCTAACTGTTTTATGGTCTTAGACCTAATGTTTAGATCTTTGATCCATTTTGAGTTACTTTTGTATAGGGTGTGAGATACGGGTCCTCTTTCATTCTTTTGCATATGGATATCCAGTTCTCTAGGCACCATTTATTGAGACTGTTCTGTCCCAGGTGAGTTGGCTTGACTGCCTTATCAAAGATCAAATGTCCATAGATGAGAGGGTCTATATCTGAGCACTCTATTCGATTCCATTGGTCGATATATCTTATCTTTATGCCAATACCATGCTGTTTTGACCACTGTGGCTTCATAATATGCCTTAAAGTCAGGCAGTGTGAGACCTCCAGCTTCGTTTTTTTTCCTCAAGATACTTTTAGCAATTCGGGGCACCCTGCCCTCCCAGGTAAATTTGCTTATTGGTTTTTCTATTTCTGAAAAATAAGTTGTTGGGATTTTGATTGGTATTGCATTGAATCTGTAAATCAATTTGGGTAGAATTGACATCTTAACTATATTTAGTCTTCCAATCCATGAACACGGTATGCCCTTCCATCTATTTAGGTCTTCTGTGATATCTTTTAACAGTTTTTTGTAGTTTTCTTTGTATAGGTCTTTTGTCTCTTCAGTTAAATTTATTCCTAAGTATTTTATTCTTTTAGTTGCAATTGTAAATGGAATTCGTATCTTGATTTCCCCCTCATCTTGTTCATTGCTAGTGTATAGAAACACTACAGATTTTTGAATGCTGATCTTGTAACCTGCTACTTTGCTGTACTCATTTATTAGCTCTAGTGGTTTTGCTGTGGATTTTTTAGGGTTTTCAACGTATAGTATCATATCATCTGCAAACAGTGGTAGTTTTACTTCTTCCTTTCCAATTTTGATGCCTTGTATTTCTTTTTCTTTTCTAATTGCTCTGGATAGAACCTCCAACACGATGTTGAATAACACTGGTGATAATGGACATCCTTGTCTTGTTCCTGATCTTAGGGGGAAAGTTTTCAATTTTTCCCCATTGAGGATGATATTAGCTGTGGGTTTTTCATATATTCCCTCTATCATTTTAAGGAGGTTCCCTTGTACTCCTATCCTTTGAGGTGTTTTCAACAGGAAAGGATGTTGAATCTTGCCAAATGTCTTCTCTGCATCAATTGAGATGATCATGTGATTTTTCTGCTTTGATTTGTTTATATGGTGTATTACATTAATTGATTTTCTTATGTTGAACCATCCTTGCATACCTGGGATGAATCCTACTTGGTCATGATGTATAGTTATTTTAATTTGTTGCTGGATTCGATTTGCTAAAATTTTGCTGAGGATTTTTGCATCTATATTCATTAGAGAGATTGGTCTGTAGTTTTCTTTTTTTGTAATATCTTTGCCTGGTTTTGGTATGAGGGTGATGTTGGCTTTATAGGATGAATTAGGTAGCTTCAATTTTTTTGAAGAGTTTGAGCAGGGTTGGTACTAATTCTTTCTGGAATGTTTGGTAGAATTCACATGTGAAGCCGTCTGGTCCTGGACTTTTCTTTTTAGGAAGCTTTTGAATGACTGATTCAATTTCTTTACTTGTGGTTGGTTTGTTGAGGTCATCTATTTCTTCTTGAGTCAAAGTTGGTTGTTCATGCCTTTCTAGGAACCCGTCCATTTCATCTACATTGTTGTATTTATTAGCGTAAAGTTGTTCATAGTATCCTGTTATTACCTCCTTTATTTCTTTGGGGTCAGTGGTTATGTCTCCTCTTCCATTTCTGATCCTATTTATTTGTGTCCTCTCTCTTCTTTTTTGTCAGTCTTACTAAGGGCCCATCAATCTTGTTGATTTTCTCATAGAACCAACTTCTGGTCTTATTGATTTTCTCTATTGTTTTCATGTTTTCAATTTCATTTATTTCTGCTCTAATCTTTGTTATTTCTTTCCTTTTGCTTGCTTTGGGGTTAGTTTGCTGTTCTTTTTCCAGTTCTTCCAAGTGGACAGTTAATTCCAGAATTTTTGCCCTTTCTTCTTTTTTGATATAGGCATTTAGGGCAATAAATGTCCCTCTTAGCACTGCCTTTGCTGCGTCCCATAGGTTTTGATATGTTGTGTTTTCATTTTCATTCGCCTCAAGATATTTACTAATTTCTCTTGTAATTTCTTCCTTGACCCACTGGTTGTTTAAGAGTGTGTTGTTGAGCCTCCACATATTTGTGAATTTTCTGGCACTCTGCCTATTATTGATTTCCAACTTCATTCCTTTATCATCTGAGAAAGTGTTGTGTATGATTTCAATCTTTTTAAATTAGTTGAGACTTGCTTTGTGACCCAGCATATGATCTATCTTTGAGAATGATCCATGAGCACTTGAGAAAAATGTGTATCCTGCTGTTGTGGGGTGTAATGTCCTATAAATGTTAAGTCTACCTCATTTATTGTAATATTCAAATTCTCTGTTTCTTTATTGATCCTCTGTCTAGATGTTCTGTCCATTGATGAGAGTGGGGAATTGAAGTCTCCAACTATTATGGTAGATGTGTCTATTTCCCTTTTCAGTATTTGTAGTGTATTCCTCATGTATTTTGGGGCATTCTGATTCGGTGCATAAATATTTATGATTGTTATGTCTTCTTGTTTAATTGTTCCTTTTATTAGTAGATAGTGTCCTTCTTTGTCTCTTTTAACTGTTTTACATTTGAAGTCTAATTTGTTGTATATTAGTATAGCTACTCCTGCTCTTTTCTGGTTGTTATTTGCATGAAATATCTTTTCCCAACCTTTCACTTTCAACCTATGTTTATCTTTGGGTCTAAGATGTGTTTCCTGTAGACAGCATATAGAGGGATCCTGTTTTTTAATCCATTCTGCCATTCTATGTCTTTTGATTGGGGAATTCAGTCCATTAACATTTAGTGTTATTACTGTTTGTGTAATACTTTCCTCTACCATTTTGCCTTTTGTATTATATATATCATATCTGATTTTCCTTCTTTCTACACTCTTCTCCACACCTCTCTCTTCTGTCTTTTCATATCTGACTCTAGTGCTCCCTTTAGTATTTCTTGCAGAGCTGGTCTTTTGGTCACAAATTCTCTCAGTGACTTTTTGTCTGAGAATGTTTTAATTTCTCCCTCATTTTTGAATGAAAATTTTGCTGGATATAGAAGTCTTGGTTGGCAGTTTTTCTCTTTTAGTAATTTAAATATATCATCCCACTGTCTTCTAGCTTCCATGGTTTCTGCTGAGAAATCTACACATAGTCTTATTGGGTTTCCCTTGTATGTGATGGATTGTTTTTCTCTTGCTGCTTTCTAGATCCTCTCTTTTTCTTTGACCTCTGACATTCTAACTAGTAAGTGTCTTGGAGAACGCCTATTTGGGTCTATTTTCTTTGGGGTGCGTTGCACTTCTTGGATCTGTAATTTTAGGTCTTTCATAAGAGTTGGGAAATTTTCAGTGATAATTTCTTCCATTAGTTTTTCTCCTCCTTTTCCCTTCTCTTCTCCTTCTGGGACACCCACAACACATATACTGTGCGCTTCATATTATCATTCAATTCCCTGAGCCCCTGCTCAAATTTTTCCATTCTTTTCCCTATAGTTTCTGTTTCTTTTTGGATTTCAGATGTTTCATCCTCCAGTTCACTAATTCTAACCTCTGTCTCTTGAAATCTACCATTGTAGGTTTCTATTGTTTTTTTCATCTCTTCTACTGTATCTTTCATTCCCATAAGTTCTGTGATTTGTTTTTTCAGACATTCCATTTCTTCTTTTTGTTCATCCCTTGCCTTCTTCATGTCCTCCCTCAATTTATTTATTTGGTTTTTGAAGAGGTTTTCCATTTCTGTTTGTATATTCAGAATTAGTTGTCTCAGCTCCTGTATCTCATTTGAACTATTGGTTTGTTCCTTTGACTGGGCCATATCTTCGATTTTCCTGGTGTGATTTGTTATTGTTTGCTGGCATCTGGACATTTAATCAGATTTCCCTGAGTCGGAGACCCAGCAGGTTGAAAGATTTTCCTGTGAAGTTTCTGGGCTCTGTTTTTTTTTTTATCCTGCCCAGTATGTGGCACTTGTCTGTCTGCGGGTCCCACCAGCAAAAGATGTTGTGGCTCCTTTATTAAAACCACTATTGGTGTTTGGTTGGACCCAGTCCCTGCCACCATTGGAAACTCCCTCCTCTCCCTCGAGCAGCCACTTGTTGCGGAGGAGCGCCGGCCTCTGGCCACCATGTCTTGGGTATCTCGCTGATCCGAGACTCGCTGCCGGACCAGGAAGCCGCCTGTGGGGTGGGGCGCCAGTCGCTGGCCACCACGGCTTGGGAAACTTGCCTCTCTGAGACTCTCAGCTGGTCCGGGAAGGAGGGAGGGAGGGGTGCCGGCCGCCAGCTGCCACAGCCCAGGAAAGCGCGCACCACTCAGGGAGCTCACCACAGCGGAGTCTCACAGCCGGTCCAGCCAGTCAAGACTGGGGTACGCTGTGTGTCAGGCTCCCGTGGCCCTGGGAGCTGTTCTGCACTGTTTCTGGTCACCTAGTAGTTGCTCTGGAGGAGGAACTAAGATACGCGTACCTTACTAAGCCACCATCTTGGCCCCGACCTACCACATCATTCATTTTTATGGTTAAGTAATATGCAATTGTATGAATATGACCATTTTATATACTTTCACCCTTTGAAGACTCAGATTTTTTCTAGTTTTTGACTATAAATGAAGATGTTATGAAAATTCTTATAAAAGTCTTTTTGCAAACATATAGTTTAATTTTTTATGGCAAAGGTATGCCATATAGTATCATGCAGGCACTAGGAAAATGAATTGAATTTCACACAGCATCATGGATCTGTCTTAAAATAGTAGCACTTAAAATGTATTTGAGTGAGAGTTTCATTTATGTAATGGCCACTTGAGGAGCTCCAAAGACCCATTCTCTAGTATGACAACCAAAGCTGGTAAAACTACAAAATAACCATTTAAAGTGAATGGATATTGCCCATTGGGCACATGGCAAATGAAGCAAACATTTATTCAAGAAAACATACTAAAACTCAATAAGAACAGTGAGTCATGACAATTGAAACAACCCACACCCTTGTCACTCCCCCACCTAAGTGTGACAGATACTCCACAGCAGGAAGTAAAGAACAAGAACACAGGGCTGCATTTACTGCCCTCCCCTAATTTCCACTTTCATCCCCAAGAGAGGCTCTGTGTTGAATAGGCTAAAATTTAAGCAAATATGGCTAAGAAATCAAAACTCACTTTTTCCACCCTGTCCCTACTCAGAGAAGACTCTACCCTTGTTGTGGTAGGCTGAGAATACTAAGTCCCCAATCACCCTCACCCCAGCTTTGCTCATAGGGGAGGAATGGCAGTCAAGAAGATTGAACACTAATGTCCCCACTCACAAATCAGAATGTCACTCCAAGAGATATGTGTGACTGGAGACCATAGAAGTGAGAGCCCCAAAACTCTTCCCAAAGAACTGACTTTATTTTAAACTGAGCATGGGGAATTTCAAGCATAAGGGTCCTCTTGAAAACAACAGAGATTTTGGTAATAGGAAATAAAGGGGAGGAGCATCACTTAATGAGAACAACAAGCTAAACCACAGGCCAGCTACTTTATCAAAGACAACTAGGAAATGATACTGCTAAGAAGAGCCCTTCTGGGTCAGAATAAACCTCAAAACCTGGTCTCAAAAACTCCCCCTGCAAAGGAACCTTAACTTAACTAGATCAGACTGTTGAACTGTGATGGACTAGCTCACCTATAATTTAGCTTTTTGCTCTGAATTAAGAAGTTATTGTTTTTGAGAGTGCTCATAGGCTTAAATTTTCCCACACAATGTTTCAAATAAAGTCAGTTCTCTTGGAGAAAGCTTCAGAGCTCTCTGTACTTATAAACTCTTTTCCTGGGAAAAATCTCAGAGCCACTTCTCTGGACACCAGGCTAGATGTTAGAGTCTAGTTTTCTCTGCTGGCATGGAACGTCTTCCACATTACCTGGAAAGAATGTCCATCATGCTGCTGCCTACTTTAAATGGTTGCAATTTTATTGGCTGCATCATTTATTTAATTGGGTGAGACTGTAGAGCAGGTTATGCCTGAGAGCATTGTTAAAAAGAATAATGCAATCCATCAAAATTAGCAACCCTAAAATTTGAGTGTGGTATCAAATGAAGCAGACAGTTTAAGAGCGAGATTAGAAAAAGAGACAAAGTGAGCCCTGCTAAAGCCACTGTTATCTAAGCATGATTGTGTGTATGCCCAAGACTGTACCCTCTGATTACTGACATTAAAGTGGCAATATACATCATAAAATAGCTCAGCAAAGACAATAAATAACTAAACAAGTCAGCAGCAACAACAAAACATCTGCAGAAAAGAGGGCAAGGAATCAGTGTCCAGAGTTGTTAAAATATATTATAATACTGTACCTAAAATATTCCGTTTTAAATAGAAACTATGAGACATACAAAGAAATAAGAATATATGACCAGACACCAGAAAAAACAGGCAACAGAAACTGCCTGTGAGAGGGCCCAGATGTCAGATTTAATAGACAAATATGTCAAAGTAGGAATTATAAACGTGCTCACAGAACTAAAAGGAACCATGGTTAAGGGCATATAGGGAAGTATAATGACTGTGTCTCATCAAATAGCAAATGTTAATAAAGAGATTGAAATTAGTAAAAAAATAAATAAAATGGAAATTCTTGAGTTGAAAAGCACAATTAGCAATAGGAAAAGTTGATTATGAGGGCTTAAGAGTAGATACAAACTGGCAGAAGAAAGAATCAGTGAACAGGGAACACAGATTGATAGAGATTATGCAACTCAAAACACATAGAGAATAGAATGATGAGTAAGAACAAACAGAGTCTCAGAGAAATGTAGGCCAACATTAAGCACATCAGTATGCATGCAAAGAGGAAAAAGTAAGGAAAAAATTTGAAGAAATAATGCCTGAAAACATCCCAAATTTTTAAAAAATGTATGAATATTCAAGAAGCTCAAGAAACACTAAGTAAAGAGATGCGCAAACAAACATCTAATAAAATTGCTGAAAGCCAAAGTCAAGGAGAAAATCCTCAAAACAGTTAGAGAAAAAGCCTCATAACCTAAAGGGAACCCCAGTAGAATTATTCACCAATGAAAGTACTCAACTAACTCTCGGGAGAGTCTGACTGGGCAACTGTGGGGATTTAAGAGTCCAAGATCTGTAGGGCAGGCCACAAGCTGGCAGCTCCAATGAAGCTCCTCAATGAACTCTCAGGAGAGGCTGGCTGGCTGAAGCAGGAAGAGTGATTGTCTCTTCTGAGTCCTCCTTAAAACCTTCCAATGATTGGATTAAGCATCACTCATTGCAGAAGACACTCCCATTCAGCTGTGGATGCCGCCAACGTGGTAATGAGTTAAGTCCTTGAAATGTCTTCATAGCAACAGACAGACCAGTGCTTGCCCAACCAGACAGCAGGGAACCACCACCTGACCAAGATGACACACGAACCTGACCATGACAGTCCAACCCTTATCAACTTGACAGCTATACACATCACCTTAAATCATACTTAATCTCTAAAAAAAAGATAACAGACACATTTTTTCTTCACCTAACAATACTCAACTGTCCCCTGTACAACTGGAAACACAGTAAATCTCCTCAGAATAAGATGTAAGTCCTTTGGTAATATTCACTTTTAACTTTGATATCTTACAAATCAAATTCTATAATACAAACAAAACAGCTTATGTCCTATGATAAAAGGAATAAACTAAAGAGTAAAACAAAGATATTTGATTTATGTATAAATACATAGATACTAATTACAAAACAGGGAAGAAATATTCATACCATTACAGTCCTCGTTTCTGAAACTGATCGCATTGTCATAGTTCATATTTATCACTGCTTTCTTCCACTGTCCATTCCATGGTCCCATCACCTTCAGCAAGCACTTCAGTTGGCTATGGTTCTTTGCCTGGTGGGGTGACCCAAATCTTCATTCCTGAAGTTTCAGAGCCATTGGTAGTATTGACTGGATTGTGTTGTTGCAGTTTTCCATTCATTTTAATCACAGGGCATGTTAGTACTAAGAGATGCCCTAGGGGATCTCCTATATTCCAAGAAAACTCTTCTTTACCTCCATTGTGTAGTTGCAGTCCTATTTCCCCCTGATAGTCGGGGTCAATCACTCCAGCCAATAAAGTAATCACCTTCTTGGCTTGTTGATGAAGGGACGTGAGTAGCCCAAAGTGACCAGGTAGCTGTCTTAGATTCCAGTTCAATGGGATCATTGTTGTTTCTCCTGGTGGAAGCACTTCCCCTTCTGGAACTAAAATCTGCAGACCAGCAAAGCTGAAGATTGCAGGAACAGGAAGCAGAAATTTTCTTAGTGGATCACTAGGGGTAATAATGAGTGGTGCCACTCCTATTTCCATCCCTTGATTCCTAGACCCATGGATTCTGGCGATGGGAGAAACAGCACCCTACAGTGGACACTGATTCAGAGCATATACAGCTTCCTGCAGAACATTGCCCCATCCCTATAAGGTATTGCCACCTAGTTGGCAGGTAATTGAGTTCTCAAAAGACCATTCCACCATTCTATCAATATAGCTGCCTGTGAATGATAGGGAATATGATAAGACCAGAAAATGTCATGAGCAAGTGCCCATTCCAGCACTTCATTTGCTGTGAGGCGGGTTCCTTGATCAGAAGCAATGTTGTGTGGAATACCATAACAATAGATAAGGTATTCTGTAAGCTCATGGAAGGTAGTTTTGTCAGAAGCATTGTATGTGGGGAAAGCAAACCCGTTTCCAGAGTATGTGTCTATTCTAGTTAGAACCAATCACTGTCCCTTCCATGAAGGGAGTGGTCCAATGTAATCAAACTGCCACCATGTAGCCAGCTGGTCTCCCTGGGGAATGGTGCCACATCAGGGTCTGAGTGTGGGTCTCTGTTTCTCGGAGATTGGACACTCAGCAGTGGCTGTAAACCAGGTCAGCCTCGGTGAGTGGAAGCCCATGTTACTGAGCCCATGTGTAAACGCCATCCTTCCCCCATGGCCACATTGTTAATGAGCCCATTAGACAATGACAGGAGTTGCTGGGAAAGAGGCTGACTGTATCCACAGAACAGGTCATCTTATCCACTTGATTATTAAAACCTTCCTCTGCTGAAGTCACCCTCTGGTGTGCATTCACATGGGACACAAGCATTTTCATGTTTTTACCCCATTCAAAAAGGTCTACTCACATACCTCTTCCCCAGACCTCTTTGTCACCAATTTTCCAGTTATGGACTTTCCAAGTCCCTGACCATCCAGCCAAACCATTAGCAACAGCCCGTGAGTCAGTGTACAAATGCACCCCAGTTCTCCTTCCAAGCAAGTGAACAAGGTATACTGCTCAAAGTGCTGCTCACTGGGAGGATTTCCCCTCACCACGGTTCTTCAAAGACACCCCAGAAAGGGAGTTGAGTGCTACAGTTGTCCACTTTTGGGTGGTACCTGCATATTGTGCTGACCCATCTGTAAACCAGGCCTGAATTTTCTCTTTGTCAGTCAATTCACTGTAAGGAACTCCCCAAGAGGCCATAGCTCTGGCTTGGGAAAGAGAAGGTATTGTGTCAGGAGTGGAGACCATGGGCATTTGGGCCACTTCCTCATGTAAATGACTTCTGCCTTTAGGACCTGCTCTAGCTCTATCTCGTATATACCATTTCCATTTTATGATGGAGTACTGCTGTGCATGCCCAACTTTATGGCTTCATGGGCCAGAAAACACAGCTTATGATAGGCAACTCAGGTCTCGTGGTAACTTGGCGGCCATGGTTAAGCATTCAGTCTCTACCAAGGCCCAGCAGCAGGCCAAAAGCTGTTTCTCAAAAGGAGAGTAGTTATCTGCAACAGATGGTAAGGCTTTGCTCCAAAATCCTAAGGGTCTGCATTGTGATTCACCTATAGGGGCCTGCCAAATGCTCCAGACAGCATCTCTATTTGTCAGTGACACTTCCAGCACCATTAGACCTGCTGGATCATTTGGTCCAAGTGGCAGAGAAGTTTGTACAGCAGCTGGACTTGTCACATAGCATCCTCTTGTTCAGTTCCACACTCAAAATTAGCTGTTTTCTGGTCACTTGATAAATGAGCTGGAATAGCACACCCAAATGAGGAATATGTTGTCACCAAAATCCAAAGAGACCAACTACTAGATGTTGTGCCTTTTTTTTTTTTTTGGTCATAGGAGGGGCCAGATGCAGCAACTTATCCTTCATCTTAGAAGGGATATCACGACATGGCCCACATCACATGACACCTAGAAATTTCACTGAGGTGGAAGGCCCTTGTATTTTTGTTGGATTTATCTCCCATCCTCTGACACACAAATGCCTTACGAGTAAGTCTGGAGTAGTTGCTAATTCCTGCTAATTAGGTCCAATCAACATGATATTATCAATATAACGGACCAGTGTGATGTCTTGTGGGAGGGAGAAATGATCAAAGTCCCTGGAAACAAGATTATGACATAAGGCTGGAAAGTTGATATTGCCCTGAGATAGGACTGTGAAAGTTTATTGCTGACCTTGCCAGCAGAATGCAAACTATTTCTGGTGGTCCTTTCTAATAGCTATTGAGGAAAAAGCGTTTACCAGATCAATAGCCACATACCAAGTACCAGTGGATGTATTGATTTGCTCAAGCAATGATACCACATCTGGAACAGCAGCTGCAATTGGAGTTACCACCTGGTTGATTTATGATAATCTACTGTCATCCTCAAAGACCCATCTGTTTTTTGCACAGGCCAAATTGGAGAGTTGAATGGGGATGTGGTGGGAATCACCACCCCTGCATCCTTCAATCCTTAAGAGTGGCAGTAATCTCTGCAGCCCTCCAGGAATTCGGTATTGCTTCTAATTTACTATTTTCTAGGCATGGGCAGTTCTAGTGGCTTCCACTTGACCTTTCCCACCATAATAGCCCTCACCCCACAAGTTAGAGAGCCAATGTGAGGATTCGGCCTGTTGCTCAACATGTCTATTCCAATTATGCATTTTGGAACTGGAGAAATAACTAAAGAATGAGTCCAGGTCCCCACAGGACCCACTGTGAGATGGATCTGAGCTAAAACTCTATCAATCACATGACCTCCATAAGCCCCTACTCTGACTGCTGGACCAGAGTGATGTTTTGGGTCCCCTGGAATTAATGTCACTTTTGAACCAGTCTCTAATAATCTCCAAAATATCTGATCATTTCCTTTTCCCCAATGCACAGTTATCCTGCTAAAAGGCCATCAGTCTCCTTGGAGAAGGTTTGGAGGAAGATTAACGGTATAAATTTGTGGCAGTGTAACAGGGTCCTCCCACAAAGGAACCTAGTCTCCCCCTCATTCAAGATACTCTGGATCTGTAAACTGTCTCAAGTCTAGAAATTGATTAAGGGGCCATGATTCTTTTTTTTGTAATTCAAGTTGGACTTCTGTTTACTTGACCTAGAACTCTCTTGTTTATACAGGTCAAACAAGAATTTATTAGGCTGCCCATCTATTGTACTTCTAGGTACCCCATAACTTACTAACCAAAGCCACAAGTCTCTGCGAGTCAGATTATTTTGACTCCTGCTTTCAGTCTGCTGTGTATTATGAAAGCCAAGTCCACCTTGTCTTTGGCATTTAAATGCTGCCACCTGGCTTCTGCCAACTTGGGATCTGGTCATCTCCATTGCATTTAAAGATTCCAGTTCAGTGTCAGCTGTTCCACAGCAATATCTGATGTACAGAGAAGAGCAACTACAGAGCTCTTCAGAGATGGTCATGCTAGTCTCACGAATTTATTTCTCACCATTCTGGTAAAAGGTGCATCCTACGGATATTCCTGGAGTGTAAGAGCAGGCTTTACATGATAAATCCACTCTAACATTCCAATCTGTCTAAGCCTCTGGTTCTCCTCATCTACATTATACCAGGGCAGTTCTGGCATTTCAACCTCAGGTAATGTCAGCCACCATTTGGTCCATGTTTCAGCCAACCATCCAATCTGTTAATGCCTTTTCTAACCCCTCAAGCTATAACATTGATGGCAGAATCTCTGCTTAGTGGGCCCACATCAATACATTCAGCCTGATCCAGCTTTATATTTCTCCCACCATCATCACACACCCTTAAAATCCATTGCCACACATATTCCCCTGACTTCTGTCTATATAAATTGGTAAACTCACACAGTTCTTTTGGCGCACAATGTACCTTCTCATGGGTGATACTTTGTACCTCACCTTTTTGGGCTTGTTGGTACTTTTATCTAGTAATAAGTTTGGAAGAAATGAGGGGTGGTGGGGGTGGATCATGAAAGGAATTAGAAGTATCTTCCATGCCATTTGCTTCAGGGCATTCATTTGCAGTTTCATCTGATGAAACAGGATTAATCACTGTAGGGCTAATCCCTTCAGGTGGAGGTTGGGTGGCAGGAACTCCTCAGGGCAGGCTGGAAGTGGGGTTGCTATGTCCTCAGGGTAGACTGTTACCGGGTTATCTAGAGAAGACTCAGCATGACCTAGGGTTTCAACCTTTCCACCGACATCATTATCAATCCATATGTCGCCATTCTATTTTTTCAGGGTCCCATTCCTTTCCAATCAATGTCCTCACTTTAACAGGAGACACCATGCAAGATTGAGATTTCAGTTTATGTTGTAAAGTTGCTACTCTAACAATAAGATTCTGAGTCTGATTTTCAGAGATCTCAAGTCTACAGACACAGGAAATAAAATTTTCCTTCAGAATACTCATAGAAGCATTTACATCTGTCAGATGGTGCTTAAGCTTCTCAGTTGAAGCCTTAAGCCCATCCCTTTCACTCATTAATGTGTACAGTGTATTTAACAACAACCAGCCATCATCTCTATACCTCCTATTTCCACAAAACTCCATAAAGGTGTCAAAAATATTATCCCCCAGAGCCTGGCTTCATAAAAGCAAAGAGTTAGAAGAATCGAATGGTTGTATTTTGACTATCTCTTTTGCCAATTCACTCCATGGATTGGCAGTATCATTCTGATTAAATTAAGGAATCAGAGTCCTTAGTGCCTTTGAGTCCAGTCAGAGTAGAAAACCAATCATAAAAACCCATTTTTAAGATTCTGTTTCTTAAGAACCACTCCTGGTACCAAGCTGTATTAGTTAAGGTTCTCTAGAGGAACAGAATCAACAGGAAATATATATAATTATAAAATTTATAAAAGTGTCTTACATAACTTGTGGGAACATAGAATCCAAAATCTGTAGGGCAGACTGTGACACTGATGACCCCGATGGCGGGTCTAGACAAACTCCACAGGAGAGGATCACCAGCCAAAGCAGGAAGGAAGACTATCTCATCTGAATCCTTCTTAAAAGCCTTCCATTGATTAGATTAAACATCACTCATTGCAGAAGACGTTCTCCTTGGCTGATTACAAATCGAATCAGCTGTTTATGCAGCTGATGTAATCATGATTTAATTCTATGAAATGTCCTCATAGGAGCAGACAGGTCAGCACTTGCCTAACCAGAGAAATGGGTACCACCACCTGGCTAAGTTGACACATGAACCTGACCATGACAAGGCAAAATAAGCAAAAAGAAAATACATACTGTGATAACAACTGCTACTGCTGATTGGGATTCTGATAAGTGGAATGGTGATGTGTGGGAAGAGACAGATGATGATGAAAAAGATTGGAAAGTTTTGAATGAGAAGGCTTATCAGGAAGAAAATAATAAATGCCCACACACACCCCCAAAAAAGAAAAATAACAAGAAAAACACAAACAAACAAAATATTTGCTAGAAATAGGAGCTCACCCAGTACAAAGGTAAAAAGAAGAGAAACAGGGCAATCAGATTACTTTCAAAACCATTCTAAAAGATTTTATTCAACAAGAAATAACTAACATTCTTAGCCATTTTACTCAGGAAATTGGTGAGCCATTAATTGCCCAAATGGTCAGAATTGTTGATGCAGGGGCTACAGAAGTGGTGCTGCACTATGCCAATTGCATCAAAATTGTGGGAGTTATCATTAATTTCCTCATACTGACTGCTTTTGGGGGCTTTAGTCAGCAGACAGGAGAAAATTCTAACTTGCTGGTGTTGGCTGCACATGGATATAATAGACAATACCCTACTGACACTATGTGGCCATGAATTGATTGACCCTGGTACACTTTGTGAGATGTTATGCAGAGATTGAAAGAGGAAGTTATGAAGTTGCAATTGTATTAGGAGAAGCCAATACATACCATATCCTCCCTGTCAATGCTTCACAGAGAAATGTCATTGTTAAGGTGGCACCCCTTGCATGTAAACATTTGATAGTGACTTTATTATTAGGAAAAACAGATCATCCACTTAATGGGGTTCTGGATAAACTGGCAGAGTTGGGGGACATGGGAGACTGGAATACAAGGGAAGAAGAGACCAAAAAACATGATCGGAGTTGGTTCTCTAATACCAGTAATAGGATGTCCCACAGATGCGTGCTCCAAACCCTGCTGGAAGCTGGGGTCAACCAAGGGTATTGACAGTTTGACAAATAATGAGATAAAGAGATTGTGTTAAGAAAAATGTAGACCAAGTTATAATAATAAAGTGAATACTGATAATGCTCCTACTCCTGGCAAGGGTAAGACCTGTGTCCAGCTCCCTCAGCACCTCTGCATCCTGACTTAGCCCTTTTCTTTCAGACAAAGGAATTAGGTCAAACCCCATTATCTGTGACCTTAAATTGTGGTTCCCCTTTCTTTTTTTATTAACTTCTTCATTATATACTATAATATATATACAAAACAAAGAAATAAAAAAGTAGTAGTTTTCAAAGTACTCTTCAACAAGTAGTTACAGGACAGATCCCAGAATTGGTCATGGGCTACCACATGATCCTCTCACATTTTTCCTTCTAGCTGCTCCAGAATATAAGAGGTTAGAAGGCTTTTTCTTTTTTTTATCACCACAAACTACTTTTTTCTTTCTTTTTTTTTGAAAAATAATATATGTACAAAAAAGCAATAAATTTCAAAGCATAGTGTCACAATTAGTTGTAGAACATATTTCAGAGTTTGACATGGGTTACAGTTCCACAATTTTAGGTTTTTACTTCTAGTTGCTCTGAGATACTGGAGACTAAAAGAGACATCAATTTAATGATTCAGCATTCATATTCATTTGTTAATCCTCTATTTATTTATTTATGTTATTTATATTTTTGTATTGGGGTAACCATTTAATATTAAGAAACTCCTTGCTTGCATGTACTAAGAAATGATGAATATGCAACTATGTGATGATATTAAGAATTACTGATTGTACATGTAGAATGGAATGATTTCTAAATGTTTTGTAATTTTTTTTAATTAATAAAAAAAAGAAAAAAAAAGAAACTCCTTGCTTGCAAGTGTTATCTTCACAGTTTTTCTTTACTTTCTTTCTTTCTTTCTTTCTTTTTTGGCAAGGGAAGGCTCTGGTAAGCAAACCAAGGTCTCTGGCATTGCAGGCAAAGATTCTACCACTGAGCCGCTATTGCACTGTCCAGTTTTTCTTTACTTTCTTTTCCTTTACTTTTGAGTTGAAAAATCTGTTAAATTTCCATTGCATAAATTGAACATCAGTGAAAAGTAGCCTAAGAATGAAACTTTAAATTTCAATAACCTCTTGTAATTAGATTTGTTTTATAAAAGAAATATGATAAAAGGGTGGTGTGATGGTGGCTCAGCGGTAGAATTTTTGACTGCCATGCCAGGGACCCTGGTTCTGTTCCTGGTACCTGCCCAGGTAAAACGAGAGAGAGAAAGAAAGAAAGAAATATGATTTAAAAAAACTTTGAAAAAGTGAAAATTCTTGTAAAAATTGTAAAACTACTTTTCAAAAATGTATTGACTAAAATGTTTTAAGTATTTGACATTATTCTGACAAGTTTAATTTTGATAGCAGTTATATATCAAGAGATGTTGTTTGAAGACAGTTTCCAAAATCATTTTAGTAACTTAAATATGAATGATATAAAAATGTGTTTTTTTAAATTTTTTATTAATTAAAAAAATTACAAGAAAGAAACGCAAACATTCCCAACACATACACTCAGCAATTCACGATATCATCACATAGTTGCATATTCATCATCATGATCATTTCCTAGAACATTTGCATCAATTCAGAAAAAGAAATAAAAAGACAACAGAAAAATAAATCAAAAACAGAAAAAAAATTTTATATACCATACCTCTTACCCATCCCTTTCATTGAACACTAGCATTTCAAATAAAATTTATTTTAATATTTGTTCCCCCATTATTTATTTTTATTCCATATGTTCCTCTCATCTGTTGACAAGGTAGATAAAAGGAGCATCAGACACAAGGTTTTCACAATCACACAGTCACATTGTGAAAGCTATATCATTATACAATCATCGTCAAGACACATGGCTACTGGGACACAGCTCTATATTTTCAGGCAGTTCCCTCCAGCCTCTCTATTACATCTTGGATAACAAGGTGATATCTACTTAATGCATAAGAATAACCTCCAGAATAACCTTTCCACTCTGTTTAGAATCTCTCAGCCATTGACACTTTATCTCATTTCACTCTTCCCCTTTTGGTCAAGAAGGTTTTCTCAATCCCTTGATGCTGAATCTCAGCTCATTCTGGGATTTCTGTCCCACGTTGCCAGGAAGGTCCACACCCCTGGGAGTCATGTCCCACGTAGACAGGGGGAGGGTGGTGAGTTTGTTTGCTGTGTTGGCTGGAGAGAGAGGCCACATCTGAGCAACAAAAAAGGTTCTCTTGGGGATGACTCTTAGGCCTAATTTTAAATAGGCTTGACCTATCTCCTGTGGGGTTAAGTTTCATATGAACAAACCCCAAGACTGGGGGCTCAGCCTATAGCTTTGGTTGCCCTCACTGCTTGTGAGAATATCAAGAATTCAATGGGGAGAAGTTGAGCTTTCCCCCATTCTTATCATTACCCGAAGGGAGCTTTGCAAATACTTTTCCACTCACTGATCAAATCACTCTGGGATTCATCAGGGCATCACCTGGACAAACCAACAAAATCTCATGTCCTATACAAAGTTCCATATACTTAAGGTGTTCAACCAACTATCTACATAAGTTATATTAGGAGATGCACTAGTCAAAGTATAAATTTGTACCAAATAAACATTTTTTTGCTTTAGTCTCACACATAAGTTGAAATTTTAAAATATTAATTACCATCTATTTTCAGCACACTGCGATAATGACATTCTTTTGTTCTTCCTCGTGCAAAAACATTTTTTAAATTTGTACATTTAGTCACTATCATTATACACTCTAGGCATTCCTAGATTATACCATCTCAATCTTTATTGTCTATCTTTCTTTGTGATTTCATTTATGTCCCAGCCCTCCTCCCTCTATCATTCTCATATGCAGCTTCATTCAGTGTTTTAACATAATTGTATTACAGTTAGGTAACATTGTGTTGTCCATTTCTGAGTTATTATATTCAGTCTTGTTGCACAATCTGCATCCCTTCAGCTCTACTTACCCAATATCTTACCCTATTTCTATCTCCTGATGGTCTCTGTTACCAACAAAATATTCCAAGTTTATTCACTAAGGTCAGTTCATATCAGTGAGACCATACAGTATTTGTCCTTTTGTTTGTGGCTAATCACACTCAGCATAAAGTCCTTAAGGTCCATTCATGTTGTTACATATTTCATAACTTTATTCTGTCATACAGCTGCATAATATTCCATCTTATGTAAATGCCACATTTTGTTTATCCAACCGTCTGTTGATGGACATTTTGGCTGCTTCTCTTGGTAATTGTAAATAATGCTGCTATAAACATTGGTGTGTAAATGTGAATTTGTGTCCTTGCCCCCATGTCCTTTGAGTAGAGACAGCATATACATGGGTCCTGTTTTTTAATCCATTCTGCCAGATTACGTCTTTTGATTGAAGAGTTTAATCCATTAACATTCAGTGTTATTACTGCATGGGTAGTACTTTCTTCTTCTACTATTTTGCCTTCTGGATTTTTTATGTCATTCTAATTTTCCTTCTTTTTACCTTTACTCATAGTCTTTCTTTCTACACTCTTCTCCACACATCTCTCTTCTGTCTTCATATCTGTCTCTAGTTCTCCCTTTAGTATTTCTTGCAGAGCAGGTCTCTTGGTCACAAATTCTCTTAGTGATTTTTTGTCTGAAAATGTTTTAATTTCTCCCTCATTTTTGAAGGACAATTTTGCTGGATGTAGAATTCTTGGTTGGCACTTTTTCTCTTTTAATAATTTAAATATATCATCCCACTGTCTTCTTGCCTCCATGGTTTCTGCTGAGAGATCTGCACATAGTCTTATTGGGCTTCCCTTGTATGTGATGGATTGCTTTTCTCTTGCTGCTTTCAAGATTCTCTCTTTCTCTTTGACCTCTGACATTCTGATTAGTAAATGTCTTGGAGTGTGTCTATTTGGATCTATTCTCTTTGGAGTATGCTGCACTTCTTGCATCTGCAATTTTAAGGCTTTCATAAGAGTTGGGAAATTTTCAGTGCTAATTTCCTCCATTAGTTTTTCTCCTCCTTTTCCCTTCTCTTCTCCTTCTGGGACACCCACAACACGTATATACATGTGCTTCATATTGTCTCTCAGTTCCCTGAGTCCCTGCTCATATTTTTCCATTTTTTTCCCTATAGTTTCTGTTTCTTGTCGGATTTCAGATGTTCCTTCCCCCAGTTTAGAAATCCTATGCTCTGCCTCTCTAAATCTACCATTGTAGGTTTCCTTTTTTTTTTCATCTCTTCTACTGTGTCTTTCATTCCCATAACTTCTGTGATTTGTTTTTTCAGAATTTCAGTTTCTTCTCTTTGTTCTTTCCTTGCCTTCTTCATATCCTCCCTCAATTCATTGATTTGGTTTTTGGTGAGGTTTTCCATGTCTGTTCGTACATTCTGAATTAATTGTTTCAGCTCCTGTATGTCATTTGAATTGTTGGTTTTTTCCTTTGACTGGGCCATATCTTCACTTTTCCTAGTGTGATTTGTTATTTTTTGCTGGTGTCTAGGCATTTATTTACCTTAATTAGCTTATTCTGGAAATTGCTTTCACTTCTTTTATCTAGGGTTTTCTTGCTGGATGAATTTGTTGTCTATCTGTTCTTTGACATTCAGTTTAGCTTTATCTGGACCTCTAGCTTAAGTTTTGTTTAACAGAGGAGAATCTTTCAGTTCTGGTTTTCTTGTTTCTTGCCCTGCTTGTATGGTGCCTTTCCACCCCCAAACTTAGGAGGGTCTGCTTAGATATTATAGACTCCAGCTGGATTTTCCCAGACCAAAGTGGCCTCCTATCAGGATGAAAGAGTCACCTGCATTGGTTTTCCCTGAGGGTGAGACCCAGCAGGTTGAAAGACTTTCCTGTGAAGACTCTGGACTCTGTTTTTCTTATCCTGCCCAGTATGTAGTGCTTGTCTGCCTGCAGGTCCCACCAGCATAATATGATGCAGTACCTTTAACTTTGGCAGGCTCTCCCTGCTGGCAGTATGGTGAAGATAGAGGAGAGGTTGTAGGCTGGTTTTAATGGCTTCAAATTACCAAGCCCTGGTGTCTGAATTCCTTGAGGGAGGGATTCCACCTGAGTGGGGCTTAACCCCTCCCCTGGGGAAGCCACAGGCTCCAGACAAGCCCCTAAAAGAGCTCACTTCTGCCTATTCCTGGGGCAGTTGCAGGCTGAAAAGTCCTGCCATGGTATCCAGAGGTAGTCAAGCCTTTTTAGATACACAGCCACAAAAACCTGTTTCCTTCTCCCCCCCCCCCCACTTTTTCCATCAGCCCTGCCCCCTTGGTGCCAGGGCAAAAATGAGCAACTTCTGCTTTGATCAGGTTCACCTAAGTTGGGGGCCTATTTTTAGTAGTCAGAATTTGTTAATTAGTTCCACAATTGGCGTTTGATTGTGCCCAGTCCCTGCTGCTGGTAAAGTCCTTTCATTTCCCCTCTGGGAAGCGGCCTGTGGGGGAGGGGCGCTGGCTGCCAGAGCTTTGGGAACTGATGGTTCTGGGGGGTGCTCACAGCTGGTCCAGCTGGTCCAGACTGGGGTACACTGTGTGTCTGTTCACTGACATGGCCCCAGGAGCTGTTCTGTACTGTTTCTGGTTATTTAGTAGTTGTTCTGGAGGATGAACTAAAATGCACACGTTAAGCCGCCATCTTGACCCAGACTGGAATGGCTTTTAAAATGGGGAATTTAATAAGTTGCTAGTGTACAGTTCTAAGGTCAAGAAAATGTCCCAATTAAAGCAATACTATAAAAATGTCCAAATTAAGGCACCAAGAAGTGGTACTTTCACTAAAAAAAAAATGCAGATGGATTAGTGTTCTCTCATCTGGGAAGGCACATGGTGAACATTGTGACAGCCTATTAGCTTTCTCCCCTGGCTTCCTGTTTCATGAAGCTCCCCTGGGGGTGTTCTTTTTCCTCTCCAAAGGTCACTGGCTGGTGAATTCTGTGGTTCTCAGCCTCATGGTTCTGTTTGGCTCTACTGTGGCTTTCTCATGGTTATAAAAAGGGACTCTCTCCCAAATGCTTTCTCTTTTAAAGGATTAATGGGTGAAGTCACAACTCCATGAGAGCTATCTGATCAAAATTTGCCACCCAATTTTGGGTGGGTCCCATCCCCATGGGAACAATCAAAATGGTTCCAACCAGCAATATTGAATGGGCGTTATAGGACATGGTTTTTTTGGGGTCCACCACAGATTCAAACTGGCAGAGTGAGCATGAAAATACTGTATTGTATAGGTAATGCTTTTGTTGAGAAAAAAAATGCTGTACTTGCTTGGCAATGTTTCCTTTCTTGCCCCAGACCAGGTGGCTTAATCTATTAATTTAAAAATACTGTACTGGGTGGGTGATGTTTCTTTTCTTGCCCCAGATCAGGTTGTTTAGGCTATTAATCTGAGAATACTGTACTGTCTGGGTGATGTTTCTTTTCTAGCCCCAGACCAGATGGACCTGTTACTAATATATATACTGTTGCTGTAGATAAATCCATTCCTAATATACACCATTTCTGTACCAGCCAAGTGATTTTAGACCATGTGTCTTTATCCTGAATTCTTTTGTCTTTGTCTGTTTGGGTTTTCCCCAAAGATGACCATACCTTACATCATGAACAGATCAGACTCTAAGGGCTGGATGAAAAGGAAAACTAAATTTGTAGTCTGTTCTGCTCAACTGAGGTTACCATTAAGTGACATTGATAATAAATTATTGTAGAGTTTTTTATGTTTAGGTGGCCATTGTATGACCTGAGTAATAAGTTGTTGAAATGTACACCCTAGCTGGGAGGACTATATGTCCTCCCAGGAAGAAATGTACTTTGATAAAAAGAGTTATCTAGGTCCCAGGAAACTCCTCTCAGTCCCTAACCAGTTCCCAGAGGACCACCTGGGCCTGATCACTTGATCTAATTGGAATCCAGCCACTATTATATAAGGTACTTTATAAACTGCATGCAAGCAGTTAGACAAGAGAGTTTCATCAGAGAGAGAGAATGTTGTATATTTCTACCAGTCAGACCCTGAATGCTGTCTCCAAGATTCCCCAGCACTCCTTTTCAGGTATTGGTGCTGTCCCATATCATGATGTAACTATGTCTCGTTTCTAATAGTTGTAAGGTTTAGGAGGCAAAAGAGAGAAGAAGCAGACAAAAAAAACCTTAGAGTGAGCGAGTTTATTCCTGAGCTCCTGGGCAGAGCTCACAGAACTCCAGGTAGGGAGTTGCGAGCTTGCCACTGGGTCCTGGTGCAGGCAGTTTTTAAGCAAGAGGGTTAGGTGAGTCTAGAAGGGGAAGCACATTTTACACAGCTCGAGTCATGGTGACATTCCCTGTTCCCCCAACCTAACATTCCAGCCTTTTTGTGATAATAGGGCACCGAGATCCTTCTGGCTACTACCTGCTGCATTGGGGTTTCATGGGGTATTAGGCTGGAACCGTCATAGTCAGGAGAGTGGGGAGGTTGGCTATAGGAATCCGGTGAGGAAGGCAGGTGGTGATAATGATGTAGGAGCATTTGGTTGATTGCCACCTGTGATAGTTCTTTTATGTGTCCTTGAAGGAAGTTGAGGAGACAAGGAGCTAGGAGAAAGAAAAGACAGATTAGAATAATTGGTCCTAGTAGCAGGAGGAGCCATGTCATCAGGGGCAAAGAGAACCAGGTTAGGGCAGAATTGGTTCCCTGCTTTCTATGGCAGAGAGCTTCTTTTAGTTTGTTTAGAGTGTGAACATTTTGTTCTACCAGACCCAACTCGTTGATGTAATAGCAGCATTCTTCTTGGAGGAATATGCATGTCCCTCCTTTTTCGGCTGTTAGCAGGTCCAAGGCTGGTCAATTTTGAAGAGTCACCTGGGCCAGTGAGGTAAGCTGACATTGCAGAGAAGATAGGGATTCTGATGTTGATTCCAGGGCTACCTGTAGTCAAGTCTCAAAGTTTTGATAGGTTAAAATACCATGTCCTAGCACTCCTCCCACTGCTGCTGAGGCTGCGACTGAGGCAGCCAGGCTGGTGCCTACCAGGATTGGAAGGAAGACAGCCCTTTTGGAGCAAAGAGGGGGCAATAGCCAAGTTAGCTTGGATTCACCATAGAGGGTTAGTTGAGGAACAGTAGTTACCAGGAAGCATGGTCCTGGGGTAGTGGGGTTGAGGAACCTCACAAGAGTCCTATTACACCAGAAATATTGTCCTTTAGGGACGTGGGTGGAATTGTGTATGGTGATGTTAGTTTGGCATTTGCTATGGAGCTCTGCTTGGCTCATGGTTGTGTGGGTGAGGTAGCAGAGCCTAAGGGGGTAGGGAAGGTTATTGGGCTCTGGTTCCCATAGGGGAATGTTCTTTAGGGTGGTATGCAGGAATCAGGGTTATGATTGTGGATTAGGTAAGATTTATAGAGACAGCTGCTAATAGAGGCCTTCCCAGTGAAGCACAAAGGAAACAGTGGGTTACGTTGGGAAGTATTTGTGTTTGGTTGAGGAATTGTAAGGTGTATTGGAGGATTTGGAGCTACGTTTGAGGGGCTGTTGGGGAAGAGAGTTTGGCGAGGTGGTTGGAGAGGTTCTGCTGTGCTTGTAAAATGTTGATAGACACCTGGGTATCTATTAATGAAGATATACTCACGATGTATTTCAATGGTGCTTATGGGGTACTGGGGCCAGCTGCTGTAGTATAGTTTGCCTTGAACCCCTGTCACCCATTTAGTGTCCCAGGGATCTGTAATATCCATGTAAAATCATTTGGAACTGATGTAGAAGAGTCCCGTCCCATCATCAGCATCATGCATTTTGCATGACCAATGGGGGAATCCCCCATATATGCCATTATACTTGTTCTGGTTTCAGTAAGCTTTAGTTTGATGGTATGGAAAGCAGGCAAATGGCCCCGGTTGCTAGCGACCGATTTAGGAGTTATGGGAATGGTTAAAGATTGGCTACAGCCCGCGAGAAGGCAGTCTCCTGCACCAATTATATGGCAGGTCGACTTGCCATTTTGGTTGACAGTTTCCTGGATTTTGAATTGCCATATATAGGAAGTGCCCTCAATGGGGGTTAAGAGGGTGAATAGTGCGAATGAGGCACATGCAAGTGGGCCCCAGAGGGTGACAAGTGTATGGGCTCTCATTCTGTTTGTATAGCTTGACCCATGACAGGTGGTGCCAAGAGGGGTCACCTACAAGTTTTACCACCGTAGGAGTGTTAAGAATCACCATGTGTGGGCCAGTCCATCACAGTTGAAGTGGTCTGGGCTGGAGCTGTTTAAGGAGTATTTCGTCTCCTGGCTGGAGACCGTGGGGAGGATTGGCGGGATCAGTTTCCCCAGGTTGTGGCAAGAATTGATTGGAGTGTTCCCGCAGCAAATGCCTGATTAAGGGGAGTTATGGTAAGTAAGAACCCAGAGGAGGAGGTTGCACCAGCAGATGGTGATTGAGTAGGAATGGGCGACTATACATGAGCTCAAAAGGGCTTAAGAAAGCAGTTGCTTGTGGAGCGGCGCGTAGTCAGGCAAGGGCCAGCAGAAGAAGGTCGACCCAGGACTGTTGTAATTCAATGGCTAGCTTGGTTAATTGCGTCTTGATAAGACCATTAGCTCATTCCACCTTACCCGAGAAACTATAGCGTATGAAGCCCTGCACTTTTCCCATTGGTCTATTATTGAGCTGCCCTCAATAAAGAGGGTGAGGTCTGCCTGTGACAGGGGTGTGTTTGAGAGGCCCTGGCATGGGGAGGCGAGCTCTTCCATGATTTTGGTGCAAAGATGAGTGGGCTGTGGAGAGGGGATTGATGGGGGCTGTGAGGGAGAAGAGTAGCAGGGTTGAGGCCAGGTGAGACAGAGTGTGATATCCAAGTTTTCTAGGAATAGTAAGTGAAATTCCTGGAGATGGGAAGGAGTGAGCAGAGAGAGAGATTTATGGGATAAGAGGTCTTGTAAATGGTGGGGTGACAGTACTTGGAGAGACCTACCCAGATTAAGTTTAAGAGCTGTACGAGTTAGGGTGGCAGCCACAGCCAGCACTCAGAGACAGGGAGGCCACCCACAGGCGGTGGGGTCTATTTGCTTAGAGAGATAGGCCACTGGAGTATAAGTTGGTCCCAGGGGTTGGGTTAAGACTCCCACTGCTGTTCCTTGTTTCTCATTGGTGAAAAGGAAGGGCTTGTCAGGATTTGGAAGAGCAAGCAGGGGAGAATGAAGTAAGGCATTATGGAGAACCAGAAAAGCTTTGGCTATAGTAGAGGGGTCATTCAGGGGTCCCGTGGGCATCACCTTGGCTGCCTCATAAAGAGTTTTTGCTAGGAGGGAAAAGCCGGGGACCCAGTGTTGGAAGAACTCCACAAAACCTAGGAAGGATAAAATTTGCTCAGCATCTTCTGGAGGTTGGAGTAGGGCTTGCTGTCTGTCTACTGTTAGATGTCAGGATGTAGGTGTGAGGCAGAGCCCCAGGTAGGTGATGGTGGAAGAGAGTTGAGCTTTGGCAGGGGAGACTCAATATCCTTTGTTAGCTAAAAAATTTAATAGGGTGACTGTAGCCTTTGTGGAAGTTTCTTCAGAAGGGCTCCTAATTAATAGGTCATCTACATATTGGAGAATGATACTGGGAGTTAGATTGCACCTTATTAGGTCCCTGGCTAGGGCTTGGTCAAAGATATGGGGGCTGTCATGAAACCCCTGAGGTAATACCGTCGATGTAAGTTGTGGGGCAGCTGAAGAGTCCAGGTCTTCCCAGGTAAAGGCAAATAAATTGTAACAGGCAGGGTCTAGAGGGATTGTAAAGAAGGCATCTTTGAGGTCTAGGACAGAATAATGAGTGGTGTGAGGGGGGATATGTGACAGAAGAGTATATGGGTTGGGAACTATTGGGCAGATGGGGATGACAGCTTCATTAATTAGTCAGAGGTCTTGGACTAGATGATAAGAACTGTCAGGTTTTTTGACAGGCGAAATAGGGGTGTTATATGGTGAGTTAGTGAGTATGAGGAGTCCCTTTCCCTTGAGCCAGTTAATGATAGGTTGGAGCCCTTTTCAATGGGTTATGGAGATGGGAAATTGTGGCCAAGATGGGAATGAGGAGGGATCCTTTAGCTGTATAAGAACCGGTTTATGATGGGAAGCTATTAAGGGAGTTGAAGTATCCCATCCTCTGGGTTCACTAGGTGAGGAAGTAGAGGTGAGGGAAGGGTGGAACCCTGGGTGGAGGTGGAGGTCACACATAAGGGTAATAGTAAATTCATTTGATGTTTTTGTATCCAGTGAAGTGAGGCTCCTAATTCAGTGAGAAGATCCCACCCCATTAGTGGGTTGGGTCAGGAAGGCATCACTAAGAAAGAGTGAGTAATGGGGATAGCCTTCTATGAAACACGTAAGTGGTCCAGTAGGTAAGAGGCATGAAGGACGGCCATCTATGCCCATAACTGTGACCTGGGAAGGGAGAAGTTGACCTGAGTAAGAGGGGAGGACAGAGAAGATAGCCCCCATGACCACTAAAAAGGATGTGGACTTACCCGTTACTTTGATTGTTACCCCGGGCTCGACGAGGGTGATTGGGGTCACTGAGGCCGGGCATCATCAGTTGTTGGTGGCCAGGCCCAGGACTGCCAGTGGTGGGCCAGTGGTTGGAAGGATGGCCCCTCCACGGCTAGGCGCCGAGGGGCAGTCAATTTTCCGGTGTCCCTTTTTCCCACGAGAGGGCATGGTCCCTTGGGTAGTCGAGGATTGGGGCACTGGTGGGACCAGTGTCCATTGAGGCCACATTTGAAGCATTTTTCTGGTGGTGGATTAGTCATAGCTGGCTTCTTGTCAGTTGAAGTGGGCCGCAGGGCCGCAATCAGGGAATGGGTTTGTAAGTTCACCCTTCGGCGGTCCCAGAACTCTTTTTCTGTCCTCTCTAAATCATCACGAGTATTAAAAATTTTAAAGGCCATGTTTACCAGGTCACGAATAGGGGCCTGAGGAACGTCCTCAATTTTTCTAAGTTTACGCCTTATATCCGGAGCTGACTGGGATATAAAGTGTTTGGCTAAGATGGTTTTACCAGCCTCCGAGTCAGGGTCTAGGCAGGTATATTGGGAGAGGGCTTCTGTGAGCCAGCTTCAAAAAGCAGCAGGATTTTCTTCAGGACTTTGAGTAATTTCCCTTAGCTTATGAAATTTGATGACTTTATGGGAAGATTTTTGCATGCTGGCATGTAAGCATTTTGTCTTACCTAATCCATCCATTTCTCCCCACTGGAGTGTCAATTTGATAGTCCCACCCTGGCTCTTGATCTGGTACTGCCTCAGCCCCTATTGGCATGGTGTGGTCGGTTGTATGCACCCGGTTAGCATGAGCCCTGGTCGCATTGAAAATGTGGTCCATTTCATCTGCAATTAGGGAAGAACAGCAGATTACATGAATGTCATGCCAGGTAAGGTTGTAGGCATTAGCCAGATATTGGAATTCTTTAGTATAGGTAGTTGGATCATTGGAGAAGGAGCCCAACCGTTTTTTGATGTGAGAGAGATCAGCCAGGGAGAAAGGAGTGTGTACTCAAATTAACCCTTCAGGTCCTGCAACTTCCCTGAGGGGACAGAGTAAAGTACTTTTTGAGTGGGTATGGGAGCTTACAGGTGAGGATGGAAAGGCTGTTGAGGACGGTGAAGGATTAGATGGTGGCAGAGGAGCCAGTGAAGGGGGAAGGGGGCACGGTGGTGGTTGGAGAGCCACTGGAGTAGAAGGAGGAAGGAAAGGATAAGATGGCTGCTGGAGAGTCACTAGAGCAGAAGAGGAAAGAGAAGGACAAGATGGCAGCCATAGAACCACTGGTGGAGAAGGAGGAGGAGGAGACAAGATGGTGGCGGGAGTGCTGCCTGAGGGAGAAGAGAGTAGAGCAGGGGAGAAGAGGATAGTTTCCCTAAATATGGTGGAGGCCCTGGTCATTTAAAGGAACATGAATTGAGGAGGTTGGAAAAGGAGGAAGTTTCATTGGACTGTTTGTCCAAGAGTGAGCGCCTGGGGGTTTCTTTGGCTAGGAGAACCTGAGCCGTAGAGCAAGGAAGTGCAGAGAGAGGGGTGGGAGCAGAGAAGGAAAAAAGCCTGGACATACGGAATTTTGGCACATTTGTCATTCCTCTGGCAAAAGTTGTGGAGGTTTTTAAGGATATTAAAATCAAAAGTCCCATCCTCAGGCCAATGAGAATCATTGTCCAATTGATATTGGGGCCACGCCTTTTTTACAAAAGTAAGTGAGGCATTTTGGCAGGATGTCTGGACATAAATCCAGTGTTGTTAGGTTAGTGAGGAGACAACCCAGAGGGGTAGAAGGTTTGGCTTTCAAGGATTTGCTGCCCATACTGATGGGTCTGAAAGGAGAAAGGACTGGCCCAGGGGGTGTCGGCGTCCCAGTGCCCTGAGAGAGTCCTCAGAGCTCTTAAGAGCGGGGACTCATCTCCCCAGGGGAAGTCTCACCCTGGTTTGAGGCCCTTTCAGGTCCTGGACCTGAAAATTGGGAGGGGAACAAGAAGCAGGGCATCCCCATGACTTTTTGAGTCCTGGGAAGGGTATGAGGTTTGCGGGTGTCCCATTTTCACCTCAGCCCTCAGAAGAGAACCTGATGTGAATTCATGATTTTCAGAGGGTAATTTATGGACAGGTTCTCTCGAAACAGTGAGACCCGACAGCAGGGCTAGGAGGGAAGGGACTTACCCAATCTGTGGTGGACATAGCAGCGGGCCGCCGAGGGATCCCTTGTCACTGGATATGTGGAAGAAAGAGGAGAGAGGAGGCCGGGTCACCCATGGCCCGGCGGGCGGCTCCTGTGTTCTCCTCCCGGGTTACGCGCACCAAAATGTAAGGTTTAGGAGGTGAGAGAGAGAAGAGGCAGACCAAAACACCTTAGAGTGAGCGAGTTTATTCCTGCGCTCCTGGGCAGAGCCCACAGAACTCCAGGTAGGGAGTTGTGAGCTCACCGCTGGGTCCTGGTGCAGGCAGTGTTTAAGCAAAGGGGTTAGGTGACATCTAAAAGGGGCAGCACATTTTACACAACTCAAGTCGTGGTGACCTTCCCTGTTCCCCCGACCTAACAATAGTCTTTTAATCACTTTCCTCATAAATTCTGTTTTTCTATCACTGAAGTCTGTGTTGTCCATGAATCTGAGCTTATAAATTAAGTGGCCACAAATATTACATTGCCTTTTATGCAACACTAGATGGTAAGGGGGCTTCAAGGGTCTTTGAAGAAACCAGGTCCATAGCTCCACCTTGAGGTGGAAAGTGCCTCAGGTGGTAACCCAGAGAGGGACAGGATCAGGGAGTGTGACAGAAGTGGACCAGATGTGTGGAAATACAGCCAGCAACCCAGGGCATAGGAGGAGTTAGCTTGGTTGAGAAGTTGCCAGGTTAAGGTGAGACTGGAGTGGGTATATGAGGGTGGATGTTGTGAGGATAAGCTAAGAAGGATCAGTAGAAATAACGGGGGTTTGTGCCATAGTTTAGGTAAAGGTAGAGTGGTAAAATAAGGACTAGATCTGTTGCCAGTGGAAGTTGTTGAAGGTGCCTTAAAGGAATTCATCCAACAAGAATGTTAGGAGTTGTTGTTTTAAAGGCTCTGGAAATTGAAGAAATAGAGAGATGATTTCAGTGAGGAGTTGGAGGGGGATTTGGAGATGACATCCATTGCTGGGTAGTTTGGTTATTTTGAGGGAGGTTGGTCCTGTGGATACCATGATTGGCAGGTTGGATTAGGAGGGTGATAAACTTTTATTCTGCTGAGATAGTGCCAGGCAGTGGACTTTTCAGCTAGTTTAACAGTTGAAAGTATTGCAAGGACAACGGTATAGGGTCCTTTACAGGTGGTTGGAGTGGTTTTGTGGGTTGAATAGTCTTGAGTAGGATGAGACCTCCAGGATTTAATGTGGATGTAACTGTGGCATCCAGACTTAGGAGGAGGGTATCCACAATCTGGTGGAGGTTTCTTAATTGGAAAAACATGGGAAAGTACTCCCCTATGGCGGACTCAGAGGGAGGGAGGCTACCTAAGAGGAAGGGGCATCCGTACATGACTTTGAATGGATTGAGATATGAGGGCCGTCAGGGGAGTGCTCAGAGACAGGTGAGAGCAAGGGGCAAGAGTTGTGTCCATGAAGTGTGGAGCTCTGCTGTTAGTTTAGTAAGGTGTGCTTTTAGTAGGTGTCATGGTCAGGTTCATGTGTCAACTTGGCCAGGTGGCAGTACCTATTTGTCTGGTTGGGCAAGTGCTGCCCTGTCTTTTGCTAGGAGGACATTTCATAGAATTAAATCATGACCACGTCAGCTACATCCTCCTGATTCCAATTATAATCAGCCAAGGGGAATGTCTTCTTTAATGAGTGATGCTTAATATAATCACTAGAAACCTTTTAAGGAGGATTCAGAAGGAATAGTCTCTCTTCCTGCTTGACTGGCGAGCCTCTCCTGTGGAGTTTGTCCAGACCCACCATGAGAATCATCTGCTTCACAGCCTGCCCTACAGATTTTGGACTCTGTTCCCACGGCTATGTGAGACACATTTATAAATTTTGTATTTATGAATATTTCCTGTTGATTCTGTTGCTCTAGAGAACTGTAACTAATGCAACTTGGCACCAGGAGTGATTCTTAAGAAACAGAATCTTAAAAATGGGTTTTTATGAATTATTTTCTAAATTGATTGGACTCAAAGGCACTAAGGACTCTGATTCCCATAATCAGAATGACATTGCCAATCCATGGAGTGAGTTGGCAAAAGAGATAGTCAAAATATTACCATTCAATTCTTCTAATGATTTGCTTGTACGAAGCCAGGCTCTGGGAGATAATGTTTTTGACACCTTTATGGAGTTTTGTGGAAATAGTAAGTGTAGAGATGTTGGCTGGTTATTGTTAGGTACACTGGATACGTTAATGAGTGAAAGGAATGGGCTTAAGTCTTCAAACAAGAAGCTTAAATTCTGTCTGATAGATGTAGACGTTTCTGGAAGTGTCCTGAAGGAAAATCTCATTTCCTGTAGCTGTAGACTTGAAATCTCTGAAAATCAGGCTCAGAATCTTGTTGTTATATTAGCAACTGTACAACATAAACTGAAATCTCAATCTTGCATGGTGTCTGTTATTAAAATGAGGGCATTGATTGGAAAGGAATGGGACCCTGAAAAATGGGATGGCAACATATGGATTGATAATGACGTTGGTAGAGAAGTTGAAACCCTAGGTCATGCTGAATCTTCTCAAGATAACCCTGTAATAGTCTGCCCTAAGGACATAGCCACCCCACTCCAGTCTGTCTTGAGGAGTTGGCCATCCAACCTTCACCTGAAAGGATTAGCACTAGAGTGATTAATCCTGTTTCACCAGATGAAACTGCAAATGAATGCCCTGAAGCAAATGGCTTGGAAGATACTGCTAATTCCTTTCATGACCCACCTCCACCACCTCTCATTTCTTCCAGACCTATAACTAGACTAAAGTCCCAACAGACCCCTAAAGGTGAGGTACAAAGTATCACACATGAGGAAGTATGTTATACTCCAAAAAAACTGTGTAAATTTTCCAATTTATATAGACAGAAATCAGGGGAATATGTGTGGCAATGGATTTTAAGGGTGTGGGATAATGGTGGGAGAAATATAAAGCTTGATCAGGCTGAATTTATTGATATGGATCCACTAAGCAGAGATTCTGCATTCAATGTTATAGCTTGAGGGGTTAGAAAAGGCACTAACAATTTGTCTGGATGCTTGGCTGAAACATGGATCAAAAGGTGGCCGACATTACCTGAGGTTGAAATGCCAGAACTGCCCTGTATAACATAGATGAGGAGAACCAGAGGCTTAGACAGATTGGAATGTTCGAGTGGATTTATCACTCAAAGCCAGCTTTTACACCCCAGGAATGCCTGTAGGATGCAACTTTTACCAGAACAGTGAGAAATAAATTTGTGAGACTAGGACCATCATCCCTAAAGAGCTCTGTATTTGCTCTTTGTAGGTCAGATATTACTGTGGGAACTGCTTCACTGAGCTGGAATCCTTAAACACAATGAAGATGACCAGATCCCGAGTTGGCAGAAGCCAGGTAGCAGCAGTTAAATGCCAAAGACAAGGTGGACCTAGCTTTCATAATAGACAGCAGAATGAAAGTAGGAGTCAAATTAATCTGACTCTCAGAGATTTGTGGCATTGGCAAGTAAATCATGGGGTACCTAGAAATACAATAGATGGGCAGTTTACTAAATTCTTGTTGAGTTGTATAAACAAAGGAGTTTTAGGTCTAGTGAACAGAAGTCTAATTTGAATTACAAAATGACAGAGTCTTGGCACCTTAATTAATTTCCAGACTTGAAACAGTTTACAGATCCAGAACCCCTTGAATGAGGGGGAGGCCAGGTTCCTTTGTGGGAGGACCCTGTTACACTGCCACAAATTTATACTGCTAATCTTCCTCCAAGCCTTTCCCAAGGAGACCAAAGCCTTTTACCAGGGTAACTGTGCATTGGGGAAAAGGAAAGGATCAGATATTTTGGAGATTATTAGACACTGGTTCAGAAGTGACATTAATTCCAGGGGACACAAAATGTCACTCTGGTCCACCAGTCAGAGTGGGGGTTTATGGAGGTCAGGTGATTGATAGAGTTTTAGTTCAGGTCCATCTCACAGTAGGTCCTGTGGAGCCCTGGACCCATTCTGAAGTTATTTCCCCAGTTCCAGAATGCATAATTGGAATAGAGATACTGAGCAACTGGTAGAATTCTCACATAGGCTCTCTAACTTGTAGAGTGAGGGCTATTATGGTGGGAAAGACCAAGTGGAAGCCACTAGAACTGCCCCTACCTAGCAAAATAGTAAATTCCTGGAGGGATTGCAGAGATTACTGCCACTCTTAAGGACTTGAAGGATGCAAGGGTGCTGATTACCACCACATCCCCATTCAATTCTCCTGTTTGGCCTGTGCAAAATACAGATGTGTCTTGGAGGAAGACAGTGGATTACCATAAGCTCAACCAGGTGGTAACTCCAATTGCAGCTGCTGTTCCAGATGTGGTATCATTGCTTGAGCAAATCAATACATCCCCTGGTACTTGGTATGCAGTTATTGATCTGGCAAATGCTTTTTTCTCAATAGCTGTTAGTAAGGACCACCATAAACAGTTTGCTTTCAGCTGGCAAGGTCAGCAGTATACTTTCATTGCCCTACTTCAGGGCTATGTCAACTCTCCAGCTCTATGTCATAATCTTGTCTCCAGGGACCTTGATCGTTTCTCCCTCCCACAGGATATCACACTAGTCCATTATATTGATGATATCATGTTAATTGGAATAGTGAGCAAGAAGTAGCAACTACCCTAGACTTACTGGTAAGGCATTTGCATGTCAGAGGATTAGAGATAAATCCAACAAAAATAGAGGTGCTTTCCACCTCAGTGAAATTTCTAGGTGTCCAGTGGTGTGGGGCATGTCAAGATATCCCTTCTAAGGTGAAGGATAAGTTGCTGCATCTGACTCCTCCTACAACCAAAAAAGAGGCACAGCACCTAGTTGGTCTCTTTGGATTTTGGTGACAACATATTCCTCATTTGGGTGTGCTACTCCAGCTCATTTATCAAGTGACCAGAAAACAGCTAATTTTGAGTGTGGAACTGAACAAGAGGATGCTATTTGACAAGTCCAGCTGCTGTACAAACTTCTCTGCCACTTGGACCAAATGATCCAGCAGGTCTAATGGTGCTGGAAGTGTCACTGACAAATAGAGATGCTGTCTGGAGCATTTGACAGGCCCCTATAGGAGAATCACAATGCAGACCCTTAGGATTTTGGAGCAAAGCCTTACCATCTGTTGCAGATAACTACTCTCCTTTTGAGAAACAGCTTTTGGCCTGCTGCTGGGCCTTGGTAGAGACTGAATGCTTAACCATGGCTGCCAAGTTACCATGAGACCTGAGTTGCCTATCATGGGCTGTGTGTTTCCTGGCCCATGAAACCATAAAGTTGGGCATGCACATCAGTACTCCATCATAAAATGGAAATGGTATATACGAGATAGAGCTAGAGCAGGTCCTAAAGGCAGAAGTCATTTACATGAGGAAGTGGCCCAAATGCCCATGGTCTCCACTCCTGTCACAATACCTTCTCTTTCCCAAACCAGAGCTATGGCCTCTTGGGGAGTTCCTTACATTGAATTGACTGACAAAGAGAAAATTCAGGCCTGGTTTACAGATGGGTCGGCACAATATGCAGGTACCACCCAAAAGTGGACAACTGTAGCACTCAACACCCTTTCTGGGGTGTCCTTGAAGAACCGTGGTGAGGGGAAATCCTCCCAGTGGGCAGCACTTTGAGCAGTATACCTTGTTGTTCATTTGCTTGGAAGGAGAACTGGGGTGCATTTGTACACTGACTCACGGGCTGTTGCTAATGGTTTGGCTGGATGGTCAGGGACTTGGCAAGACCATAACTGGAGAATTGGTGACAAAGAAGTCTGGGGAAGAAGTATGTGGATAGACCTTTCTGAGTGGGTTAAAAACAAGAAAATGTTTGTGTCCCATGTGAATGTGCACCAGAGGGTGACTTCAGCGAAGAAAGGTTTTAATAATCAAGTGGATAAGATGACCTGTCTGTGGATACCAGTCAGCCTCTTTCCCCAGCAACTCCTGTATTGTCCAATGGGCTCATGAACAAAGTGGCCATGGTGATAGGAATGGAGGTTATGCATGGGCTCAGCAACATGGACTTCCACTCTCCAAGGCTGACCTGATTTACAGCCACTGCTGAGTGCCCAATCTGCCAGCAGCAAAGACCCACACCCAGCCCCTGATATGGCACCATTACCTGTGGTGACCAGACAGCTACATGGTGGCAGGTTGATTACATTGAACCACTCTCTTCATAGACAGGGCAGCAATTTGTTCTAACTGGAATAGACACATACTCTGGATATGGGTTTGCTTTCCCTGCATGCAATGGTTCTGCCAAAACTACCATCCGTAGGCTTACAGAATGCCTTATCTATTGTCATGGTATTCCACACAGCATTGCTTCTGATCAGGGAACACACTTCACAACAAATGAAGTGCGGGAATGGGCACATGCTCATGGAATTCTCTGGTCTTACCATGTTCCCCATTATTCAGAAGCAGCTAGATTGATAGAATGATAGAATGGCCTTTTGAAAACTCAATTACAGTGCCAACTAGGTGGCAAAACCTTGAAAGGCTGGGGTAATGTTCTCCAGGAAGCTGTATGTGCTCTGAATCAGCGTTCACTGTGTGGTGCTGTTTCTCCCATCACCAGGATCCTTGGTCTAGGAACCAAGGGGTGGAAATGGGAGTGACACTACTCACTATTACCCCTAGTGATCCACTAGAAAAATTTTTGCTTCCTGTTCCTGCAATCATGAGCTCTGCTGGTCTACAGGTTTAGTTCAAAAGGGAGGGTGCTTCCACCAAGAGAAACAATGATCCCATTGAACTGGAATTTAAGACAGCCACCTGGTCACTTTGAGCTACTCATGCCCCCTGGATCAAGAAGCCAAGAAGAGGATTAAATTACTGGCTGGGGTGATTGACCCCAACTATCAGAGGGAAATGGGACTGCAACTACACAATGGAGGTAAAGAAGAGTTTTCTTGGAATATAGGAGATCTCCTAGGTTGTCTTTTAGTACTACCATGCCCTGTGATTAAAATCAATGGAAAACTGCAACAACCCAATCCAGGCAGGGCTACCAATGGCTCTGAAACTTCAGGAATGGAGGTTTGGGTCATCCCACCAGGCATACAACCATGGCCAACTGAAGTGCTTGCTGAGGGTAAAGGGATCATGGAATGGGTAGTGGAAGAAGGAAGTGATAATATGAACTATGGCCACGTGATCAGTTACAGAAATGAGTTCTGTAATGCCATTTTGTTCATGTTATACTATTTAAGTTGTAAGATATCAAGTTTAAGAATGAATATTACCCAAGGACTCGTACCCTATTCTGGACAGATTTAATGTGTTTCTGGTTATATGCAAGACAGTTGAGTATTGTTAGGTGAGAAAAAATGTGTGTTTTATTGTTTTCTTAGAAAAATATACTTAGAAATTAGGTATGGTTTAAGGTGATGAGTATAGCTGCCAAGTTGACAAGGGGTGGACTATCATAGTCAGGTTCAAGTGTCAACTTGACCAGGTGATGGTACCTGTTTGTCTGGTTGAGAAAGTAGTGGCCTGTCTTTTGTTATAAGGACATTTCATACACTTAAATCGTGATCACATCAGCTACATCCACAGCTGATTCCATTTGTAATTAGACAAGGGGAGTGTCTTAATGAGTGATGCCAAATCCAATCATTGGAAGACTTTTAAGGAAGATTCAGAAGAGACAGGCTCTCTTTCTGCTACGGCTGGTGAACCTCTCCTGTGGAGTTCATCCAGACCCTCCATCAGAATCGTCAGCTTCACAGCCTGCCCTACAGATTGCAGATTCTCTGTTCCCATGGTTACTTGAGACACTTTTATGAACTTTATATTTACAAATATTTCCTGTTGATTCTGCTTCTCTAGAGAACCCCAACTAATACAGTAAGTGATTAGCTTTTTATAGTTTTCCTGAAGATAGGGGGCAATGGGGATGTGTAAGTTCCATGTAACTCCCAGGGCAAGGGAGATTCCCTGGGTTAGCTGTGAAGTCAATATGGGGCCATTGTCAGTTTGTAATGAATGTGGGATTCAAAAATGGGGAATGATATCAGAAAGCAGGATGGAGATTGTGTTGGCTGCTTTTATGGAAGTGGTGGGGAAAGCCTTGACCTATCCAGAAAATGCATCAATTAAGGTGAGGAGGTTTTTATATTTCTTGATTGGGGGCATGTTGGTATAGTTTATTTGCCAGTTCTGCTCAGGGAGTTGGCCTCTGGCTTGGTGAAGTTTTCCTCTAAATGGAGCAAGGGTTTCCTGTGGTGAAGGCTTAGTGCAAATGTGGTATGTGGATGTGACGTAATGAAGGAGGGTTGGGAGTGTAGAGCAGTGCAGGATAAGTTTTAGGAATACCATAGGTGGCTTTGGTCCTATGTGGAACAGATTATGGAGTTGGGTGAGGACGGTTTTGGCTTAAGAGTGGGGGAGGATTATGTGATCATGGAGTGTAAACCATCCATGAGAAAGAGAGTTTTGTTTTTTTGTGCATTCACAGATTTCATCAGCTGAATAACTAGAAGTGATATCTGGGAATAAAGGGGTAACCAAAACAGGTGGGGATAGAAGCAGGGCTAGGTTAGCTAGGTTGTTCTCTTTTGAGGTGGGGAATGGGAATGACTGGTGGACTTTACAGTGGATTAGAGCAACTTTGGTGGGGAGGAGGGCAGCTTCAAGAAGTTTTTAAATTAAGGGTCCATTTGTGATGGGTGTGCCAATAGCATTGGGAAATCCCCTTTTGGCCCAGATGGCAGCGTAGTGGTGTATTATGTGATCTGCATATTTGGAGTTTATGTAGATGTTTATAGGGGTGTTTTACTACTAGTGTGAGTGTGTGAATGAAGGCTATAAGTTCCGATTTGGGGGAGATTGTATTGAAGGGGAAGACTTGCATTTTTAATGATTATGTTTGGTGTTTGGATGATGCACATCTGGCTATATGTTTTTCCTCATGTGTATATGCATTGATGAACCAGTTCCACTTAGGATGGGGGAAGGCCTCGAGAGAGATATTTGAGGAAGGGTGTTGGGTAAGTTGGATTGTTTCACTGTAGTTTTGTGTGATAGTGTTTGGAAGGGGTAACAGGGTAGCAGGGTTAAGTTTAGTGAGTTTTCCTATGATGGTATTGGGACAGGTGAGGTGGCATTCTTGTATATGGGATGGAGGGAGAAGATTGAGGATTTTTTTGGAGAGGTTAAGTCATGTAGATTGTGCAGGGCATGTGTGGTGAGCGGGGCTTGGAAGATGAGTTTGTCAGCTTCTTGTCTAAGGGTAGTCACTGCTGCAAGGGTCCGTAGGCATGCAGGCAAGCCTTTGATAGTGGGGCATAGTTGCTTGGAAAGATATGCTACAAGTTGAGAAAAAGTGCTATTTGTTTAGGAGAGCAACCCTAGGGCTATGTTATGGGACTCTGTGACATGTAGGACAAAGGGGAGATCAAATTTGGGAGGGAGAGAGCAGGGGCTGACATAAGGGCCTCTTTTGGGTGTGGAAGGGTTTTGGGATAGGGGTAGATGGGTTGAGCCTCTGTGAGGTTTCCCTTTGTGGCATAGTATAGAGGGTTGGCAAACAGTGCAAAGTTGTGGACCCAGATATGCAAAAGCCAGCAAGGATTAGAAAAAAGAATTTTCTGCTTGGTGATTGGACAGTGCATGGTAGCAATAAAGGTTTTGCACTCAATTGTGATTGCACAGGTAGTGGGGGGTTAGTGTAAGGCCTACATAAGTGACTTGGGAGAGAATTAATTGGGCTTTTGACTGGAAAATGCCATATCCTTTCTATGCTACGAAGTTTAAGAGGTGTCGATGCATTCTGGTTTAGAGGCACTACAGACCAGGAGGTCATCAACATATTGCAGGATGGTACAGCATCAGTTCTGAATTGTATGAGGTCTTGGGCCAGGGTTTGTCCAAAGAGATGGGGGAAATCCCAGAATCCTTGAGGGAGGATTGTTCAGGTATATTGAGAGGAGTGATTGCTGTCAGGATCTGTCCAAGTGAAGGCAAAAATTTGGAGGATGCAGGGGGCAAAAGAATCATAAAGAAGACACATTTGAGAACTAGGACTGAGAAGTAAGCTGTGCAGGCTGGGATTATGGATAAGAGGGTATAGGGGTTTGAGACCACCAGGTGGAGGGGAATTACAGCCTTACTGATGGTGCAGAGATCTTGGACTAACTTAAGAGCCATTAGAGTTTTTTTTACCAGTAGGATGGGGGTACTACATGGGGAATGGGTTGGCTGGAGTAGGCTTCTTTAGAGGAGCCTGGTAATGATTGGTTTTAAGCCTCACAGTTGTGTGAGGGAAATGGGATATTGAGGAATTGAAGGGAAAGAGAATTTTGCTTTTAGCTCAATTAGAACGTGCTCATGGTGGTGGGCTACAGTAGGTTTGTCAGTATCCCGTATTATAAGGTTAACTGCCAGAAAGAGTGAGGATAGACTGCTTGTTTGGGGAAGGTCCAGGGCTATGAGAGCTAGGAGGAGGAGGAGATTGGCTGGTGGCTGGATGTATGATGGGAGTATGTTGATAGTGGCATATATGGTGGTGAGAATATCTCTGCCAAGTAAGTGTGCAGGACACTGTGGTATGACTATGAAGGAGTGTTTGAACAGGTGGCCTTCAAATGACAAGCTAGGGGTAGGATACATCTAGGCATGAAGGGGCTTCCCTCCACCCCTGTAACCTGAATGGCTGATGTATTAGTTTGGTTGGAATAAGCATTAGGAATTGAATATGTGACCCCTGTGTCCAAGAGGAAGGTAATGTGCTTACCTTTTATGAGAAGGGTCAACTGAGACTCCTAGTTGTTGATGGTGATGGGGGCCAGTGGAGGCCTTGGGACCTGTCAATCCTCATTAAGGATGCCCAGAAGGTCAGTAGCAACTACAGCTTTGGAGGATATCTGCAAACCTAGAAGTGTTCAGGGACAATCCACCCTTTCCAGTGACCTGCTTGACCACATCATAGGCAGGGCTTTGTGGGTGTCTTGGAATTGGAGCATTGCTTTGCCCAGTGTCCTGTAGAGTTGCATCAGGAGCAGGAGCTGGGTGGAGACAGGTGGCCTGTTTTGCTAAGTTTTTTTGCCTGTTGAAAGATCTGTAACTATCATTTGAAGGTTAGCCTTTTTTTTATTCTTTTATAATCTCTGTCAGATTTTTAAAAAACTCTAAATGTGGCAACCATTAGATCTTGCAGTGGTGTGTGGGGACCCTTTTCAAACTTTTTTTAGTTTGTGTCTCATATCTGAGGTTGCCTGGAAAATGAGCAAGAATTTAGCCAAAGGTGCCCTTCAGGGCTTTCAGGGGTGAGGCGTGTGTGTGCAAGCAAAGCTTCAGTGAGCCTGGCCATAAATTGGACTGGGTTTTTGTTTGGTCCCTGGAACATTTCTTCGAGTTTATGGAAGTTAACCATTTTTAGGGAGGCTTTATCAAGTCCTGCAAGGATTCAGGTTTGGAAGTGGTTGCATTTTTGTATGTCATGGTGGGTTATGGGATTTGGTGTTATCAGTAGTGTGCAGGGTGTCTGCATGCTGTCATGCTGACAGTCAGGCTCTTTTCCTCCCTTCTGGAACCAGGGTAGAGTTGAGGGTCATGTAGAGGTTTTGCCATGTGATGTTATAAGTTTGCAAAATATATGTAAATTCTTTGATATGTTGAGTGGGATTGGTGGGAAAAGATCCTAACCTTTTCTGTATTTGAGACATATACCCCAGGGAGAATGGGACATGTATGTGGATTCTGCCTTTGGTACCAGCTACCTCACATAAAGGCTGTGAGGTGTGTGAAGTGGAGGGGATCAGGTATTAAATGTTGGTGGCAGCACACACAGGAGTGGCTTTCAGAAGGGGTCAGAGAGGCTGGGGTTGAAGGTCTGAGATTGGAAGGGGTTGAGTGTCTTGCTTAGTTGGTTGGGTTTGAAGAAGGCACCTGGTGCCTTCCAAAATCATTGGATGGATTAGAGTAAGGGGGAGGTTGTGTGACAGGTGGGGTTGTGGGTGTGTGTGGGTGTGTGTGGGTTACAAGGATGTGTTAGCTTGAGCAGGAAGCACAGAGAAAGGTTAAGAGTGAGGGGAGAGGAAGGCCTGAACATATGGAACTTCACCTTATTTTCTGGTATATTGTATGGTCTCAGGGTATTTTGTAATCAAAGGTTCTATTTTCTGGCCATTGTGAGTTATTGTCTAATTTATATTGTGGCCAGGAAGTATTACAGTAGAATATGAAAAGTTTAGGTCAAACTTGATCTTGGTAACTGTTCCAGTTTGTTAGCTGCTAGAATGTGATATACCAGAAACAGAACAGCTTTTAAGTTGCATGTCCACATTTCTAAGGCTATGAAAATGTCCCAACTAAAACAAGACTATAGAAATGTCCAATATAAACCATCCAGGGAAAGATACCTTGGTTCAAGAAGGCTGATGACATTCAGGGTTTTTCTCTCAACTGGAAAGGCACATGGCAAACATGGTGGCATCTGCTTTCTCTCCAGGCTTCTTTTTTCATGAAGCTCCCCTGGGCATGTATTCCTTCTTCATCTCCAAAAGTCTCTGGTGGTGTGGGCTCTGGCTCTCATAATTTTCATAAAAAGTCCTTTTCTAAAAAGGACTGTCTCCAAAATATTTCCTCTTTTAAAGGATTCCATCAAGGCCCACCTGGAATGGGTGGAGTTACATCTCCCTCTAATCAAAAATCAATACCCACAATCGGGTGAGTCACATCTCCATGAGAACAATTTAAAAACTCCCACCCAGCAATACTGAATGAGGATTAAAGGACATGGCTTTTCTGGGGTTCACAAATCCTTTCAAACTGGCACAGTAGCCTAATGTTTTGTGCTGTTTTAGCAGACACCCTAAGGGTGTGGCTGTTGAGAGAAGGGATTGCCCTGCACCCATGCTGCCAGAGTAAGAGAAAGAAACATGCACTCAGAGTTGGGCATCCCCAAACTCAAAGGGAACCAGATGAATCCAAGTGGTCTCTAAGAGGGAAGCCAGAGCTGTGTTGAGCCTGGTACTGAAGATTTCAGAAACAGATGAGATTCTGATGAGTGGATAGGGGTTTTATGGTGACAGGGGTTGGTGAGGTGGACTTATAGGTTGATTCTGGTGGATGGGGTGAAGTTTCCACTTCCTTCACGGATGGCATGGCCATCATTGGAGGTGGATCGTGCAGGGTGAGTCCAGAGTACTTAGGGACCAAGCCATGCCCCAGACTGGACTGCCAGGGTTGGGAGTAAGTCCAGGATGAGCTGCTGTTGCCTGCTGCTTCCCTGGTTGCAAGGTGGAATTAGTACAGGGATCCCTCATGTATGTCATGGACTCCTGGGGAGACCTGGAGGGGTACCAGACCCAGGGCCTGCTGGCCAGGATCTGGGAGTAAGTCTGTATGAGCTGCCACTGCCCACTGTTTCCCAGGAGGTAAGTTCAGGGACTGGGGTTCACCTCAGTCCAGGTCCTACATTACAGAACCAGTTGAAAGGCAAACTTAACAAGAATGAGGCAAGAATGAAGAAGTTCAGCCAAAGTTTTTTTAAAAATATATATATATTTGTATTGACAAATCTTCACACACCTACAGTCCATACATGGTGTGCAATCAGTGGCTCACAATATCATCACATAGTTGTGTATTCATCACCATGATAATTTTTAGAACATTTGCATCATTACAGAAAAAGAAGGAAAAGGAAAAAAGAAAAAACTCATACATACCAAACCCCTTACCCCTCTCTCTCATTGACCACTAATATTTCAATCTACCCAATTTATTTTACCCCTCTCCCCTTATTATTTATTTATTATCCATGTTTTTAAACTCATCTGTCCATACCCTGGATAAAAGGAGCATCAGACACAATGTATTCACAGCCACACAGTCACATTGTAAAAATTATATCATTATACAATTATCTTCAAGAATCAAGGCTACTGGGACACAACTCAACAGTTTCAGGTGCTTCCCTCCAACCACTCCAATACACTGTAAACTAAAAAGGGGATATCTATATACTCATAAGAATAACCTCCAGGATAACCTCTCAACTCTGTTTGAAATCTCTCAGTCACTGAAACTTCATTTTTCTTATTTCTCTCTTCCCCCTTTTGGTCAAGATGTCTTTCTCAATCCTATGATGCTGGTTCCCATCAAATCCCAGGAGTCCTTTCCCACCTTGCTAGGGAAATTTATGCCCCTCAGAGTTATGTCCCATGTAGGGGGAGAGCAGTGAGTTCAGCCACTGAATTGGCTTAGAGAGAGAGGCCACATCTGGGCACAAAAAAAGGTTCTCTGGAGGTCATTCTTAGTCAGCCAAAGGTTTTATTTCAAGGAGAAGTTCAGCCAAAGCACAGAACCAGCCAGGCAGTGCTTTGAGAGAGCAACCACCCCAAAGAGGTGGGGGATAGAGTTTTTGTGGCTTAAGTGCAAGGAACTGGTGTGAAAAACACTTGGTGGTGTAAGTTTCTATTCTGCTATGTGACATTGTTTTCAGGACAGGCTGACTCTTATTGTTCACAGGGTGGGAGGTGGACCTAGGACTAGAGATTTCAGTTCTGTATTGCGTTCAGGGCAGGCTGACCATTTGTGGTTGTGGGGAGTGGGCATAGAGGTATAGGCTTGTTTTGTTTGTTTGTTTGTTTGTTTTGTATGGGCAGGTACTGGGAAATGAACCCGGGTCTCTGGCATGGTAGTGAGAACTCTGCCTTCTGAGCCACCATGGCCCACCAGGGCTATAGGTTTTGATACTGCTTGGTGATATTGTCTTGGGCATTGAGGGAGGTTTTTCTGTCTTTCAGATCTAACACCCCAAAGTTGCATTTGGAGAAAGGCAGGATGCTGCATAAGACCTTGGAAAGGGTGGGACTGCCACTTTATAAAACCCCAAAGATAGATGACCCAGTCTTTGAAATCTAGTGGAGTTTGCCTTGCAGGTTTTTGAAACTGCTTGGATCTTGTGATCCCTGTGCTAATTTCAATTTCTCCCTATGGGAATGGGAATATGTATCGATGACTGTCCTTCCTTTCTGTGTCGGCAGCAAATAACTTGTTCTAAGTTTTATAGGTCCAGAGCTGAGGAGAATTTTGTCTTAGGACAGACTATGGCTATAGTCGAGTTTGGTGAGTTTTTGTACTGTTTCTGACTTTGTATTGCTTTTGTATTGTTACTGAAAGGCTTAAGTCTCTATGATATTATTATGGAATGAATGTATTTTGCATTTGGAAAGAACATGTCTTTTTGGGGTCCAAAGGGTGGAACATGCTGGTTTGAATCTGTTGTGTACCCCAGATAAGCCAAGATCTTATTCCTCATTCAATATTGTTGGTGGTATCTTTTTTACTGTTTTCAAGATGTGACCCACTCAATTGTGGGTGGTAACCTTTGATTAGACAGTTTTCATGGATAAGCGTCTCCACCCATTCAAGATGGGGTTGCTTACTGGAGCACTTTAAGAGGGAATCATTTTGGAAAAAGCTTTAGAGCCCAAATAAGCCAGAGAACTTTGGAGATGAAGAAGGAAAACTCCCCTGGGGAGCTTCATGAGACAAGAAGCTGGGAGAGAATGCTAACAGACATCACTATGTGCCCTTCCAGCTGAAAGAGAAACCCTGAATTTCATTGGCATTTCTTAAGTGATGGCAACCTCTTGTTGGGGCCTTAAATTGGAAATTTTCATGGCCTTAGAACTGTAAACTTGTAATTTAATACATTTCTCTTTTTAAAAACTGTTCTGTTTCTGGTATATTGCATTTTGGAAGCTTGCAAACTAAAATAGTGTGCTAGGCTGTTTGCACTAGTTGGATGGTCTCCAGTTCTCTTAATCTCAATTCTTCTGCTTTTTCAACCTCTCTATATGGTGTAGAAGACCCTCACAGGTCACTTATTCCCTGGAATTGCTGTCCTGGTCATTTTTCTCTCATTTCTATAGCTGTTTCTTGGAGCAACCTATTTTATTCTGCCATCTTCCTGGACCACTCTACTCTTATTTTTAAATCTCTGCTGTTTCTTCACTTATATCACTTTTTACAATTTCAAATTATTATATTTGAATATTATACTTACTTTTTTTCTCTCTTTATTAATGTGAGCAATGCTTTATCTATTATGTTATTTTAAAGGACAAACATTTGGTTTATTGAGCATCCTTGAGTCTTTTCTGTATATTGTTTTTTATTTCATTAATTCTGTTGTATTTATTGTTTCTTTATTCTTTTTTTAATTAAAAAAAATTAACTAACACAACATTTAGAAGTCATTCCATTCTACATATGCAATCAGTAATTCTTAATATCATCATATAGATGTATGATCATCATTTCTTAGTACATTTGCATCGATTTAGGAAAAGAACTAGCAAAACAACAGAAAAAGATATAGAATGATAATATGGAGAAAAAAATAAAAAAAATAATAATTAAAAAAATATATATATAAAAACAAAAAAACACACAAACAAACAAACAAAAAAAACCATAGCTCAGATGCAGTTTCATTCAGTGTTTTAACAAAATTACATTACAATTAGGTAGTATTGTGCTGTCCATTTTTGAGTTTTTGTATCTAGTCCTGTTGCACAGTCTGTATCCCTTCAGTTCCAATTACCCATTATCTTACCCTGTTTCTAACTCCTGCTGGTCTCTGTTACCAATGACATATTCCAAGTTTATTCTCTAATGTCGGTTCACATCAGTGGGACCATACAGTATTTGTCCTTTAGTTTTTGGCTAGACTCACTCAGCATAATGTTCTCTAGGTCCATCCATGTTATTACATGCTTCATAAATTAAAGCTGCATAATATTCCATCGTATGTATATACCACAGTTTGTTTAGCCACTCGTCTGTTGATGGACATTTTGGCTGTTTCCATCTCTTTGCAATTGTAAATAATGCTGCTGTAAACATTGGTGTGCAAATGTCTGTTTGTGTCTTTGCCCATAAGTCCTTTGAGTGGATACCTAGCAATGGTATTGCTGGGTCGTATGGCAATTCTATATTCATCTTTTTGAGGAAACGCCAAACTGCCTTCTACAGTAGTTGCACCATTTGACATTCCCACCAACAGTGGATAAGTGTGCCTCTTTCTCCGCATCCTCTCCAGCACTTGTCATTTTCTGTTTTGTTGATAATGGCCATTCTGGTGGGTGTGAGATGATATCTCATTGTGGTTTTGATTTGCATTTCTCTAATGGCCAGGGACATTGAGCATCTCTTCATGTGCCTTTTGGCCATTTGTATTTCCTCTTCTGAGAGGTGTCTGTTCAAGTCTTTTTCCCATTTTGTAATTGGGTTGGCTGTCTTTTTGTTGTTGAGTTCAACAATCTCTTTATAAATTCTGGGTACTAGACCTTTATCTAATATGTCGTTTCCAAATGTTGTCTCCCATTGTGTAGGCTGTCTTTCTACTTTCTTGATGAAGTTCTTTGATGCACAAAAGTGTTTAATTTTGAGGAGCTCCCATTTATTTATTTCTTTCTTCAGTGCTCTTGCTTTAGGTTTAAGGTCCATAAAACTGCCTCCAATTGTAAGTTTCATAAGATATCTCCCTACATTTTCCTCTAACTGTTTTATGGTCTTAGACCTAATGTTTAGATCTTTGATCCATTTTGAGTTAACTTTTGTATAGGGTGTGAGATACGGGTCCTTTTTCATTCTTTTGCATATGGATATCCAGTTCTCTAGGCACCATTTATTGAAGAGGCTGTTCTGTCCCAGGTGAGTTGGCTTGACTGCCTTATCAAAGATCAAATGTCCATAGATGAGAGGGTCTATATCTGAGCACTCTATTCGATTCCATTGGTCGATATATCTATCTTTATGCCAATACCATGATGTTTTGACCACTGTGGCTTCATAATATGCCTTAAAGTCTGGCAGCGTGAGACCTCCAGCTTCGTTTTTTTTCCTCAAGATGTTTTTAGCAATTCGGGGCACCCTGCCCTTCCAGATAAATTTGTTTATTGGTTTTTCTATTTCTGAAAAATAACTTGTTGGGATTTTGATTGGTATTGCGTTGAATCTGTAAATCAGTTTAGGTAGGATTGACATCTTAACTATATTTAGTTTTCCAATCCATGAACACGGTATACCCTTCCATCTATTTAGGTCTTCTGTGATTTCTTTTAACAGTTTTTTGTAGTTTTCTTTGTATAGGTTTTTTGTCTCTTTAGTTAAATTTATTCCTAGGTATTTTATTCTTTTAGTTGCAATTGTAAATGGGATTCGTTTCTTGATTTCCCCCTCAGCTTGTTCATTGCTGGTGTATAGAAATGCTACAGATTTTTGAATGTTGATCTTGTAACCTGCTACTTTGCTGTACTCATTTATTAGCTCTAGTAGTTTTGTTGTGGATTTTTCCAGGTTTTCGACATATAGTATCATATCGTCTGCAAACAGTGATAGTTTTACTTCTTCTTTTCCAATTTTGATGCCTTGTATTTCTTTTTCTTGTCTAATTGCTCTGGCTAGAACCTCCAACACAATGTTGAATAATAGTGGTGATAGCGGACATCCTTGTCTTGTTCCTGATCTTAGGGGGAAAGTTTTCAATTTTTCCCCATTGAGGATGATATTAGCTGTGGGTTTTTCATATATTCCCTCTATCATTTTAAGAAGTTCCCTTGTATTCCTATCTTTTGAAGTGTTTTCAACAGGAAAGGATGGGTTGAATCTTGTCAAATGTCTTCTCTGCATCAACTGAGATGATCATGTGATTTTTCTGCTTTGATTTGTTGATATGGTGTATTACATTAATTGATTTTCTTATGTTGAACCATCCTTGCATACCTGGAATGAATCCTACTTGGTCATGATGTATAATTCTTTTAATGTGTTGTTGGATTCGATTTGCTAGAATTTTGTTGAGGATTTTTGCATCTATATTCATTAGAGAGATTGGTCTGTAGTTTTCTTTTTTTGTAATATCTTTGCCTGGTTTTGGTATGAGGGTGATGTTGGCTTCATAGAATGAATTAGGTAGCTTTCCCTCCACTTCGATTTTTTTGAAGAGTTTGAGGAGAGTTGGTACTAATTCTTTCTGGAATGTTTGGTAGAATTCACATGTGAAGCCGTCTGGTCCTGGACTTTTCTTTTTAGGAAGCTTTTGAATGACTGATTCAATTTCTTTACTTGTGATTGGTTTGTTGAGGTCATCTATTTCTTCTTGAGTCAAAGTTAGTTGTTCATGCCTTTCCAGGAACCTGTCTATTTCATCTAAATTGCTGTATTTATTAGCGTAAAGTTGTTCATAGTATCCTGTTATTACCTCCTTTATTTCTGTGGGGTCAGTGGTTGTGTCTCCTCTTCCATTTCTGATCTTATTTATTTGCGTCCTCTCTCTTCTTTTTGTCAATCTTGCTAAGGGCCCATCAATCTTATTGATTTTCTCATAGAACCAACTTCTGGTCTTACTGATTTTCTCTATTGTTTTCATGTTCTCAATTTCATTTATTTCTGCTCTAATCTTTGTTATTTCTTTCCTTTTGCTTGCTTTGGGGTTCGTTTGCTGTTCCTTCTCCAATTCTTCCAAGTGGAAAGTTAATTCCTGAATTTTTGCCTCTTCTTCTTTTCTGATATAGGCATTTAGGGCAATAAATTTCCCTCTTAGCACTGCCTTTGCTGCATCCCATCGGTTTTGATATGTTGTGTTTTCATTTTCATTCGCCTCGAGATATTTACTGATTTCTCTTGCAATTTCTTCCTTGACCCACTGGTTGTTTAAGAGTGTGTTGTTGAGCCTCCACGTATTTCTGAGTTTTCTGGCACTCTGCCTATTATTGATTTCCAACTTCATTCCTTTGTGATTCGAGAAAGTGTTGTGTATGATTTCAATCTTTTTGAATTTAAGACTTGCCTTGTGACCCAGCATGTGGTCTATCTTTGAGAATGTTCCCTGAGCACTTGAGAAAAAGGTGTATCCTGCTGTTGTGGGATGTAATGTCCTATAAATATCTGTTAAGTCTAGCTCATTTATTGTAATATTCAAATTCTCTATTTCTTTATTGATCCTCTGTCTAGGTGTTCTGTCCATTGATGAGAGTGGTGAATTGAAGTCTCCAACTATTATGGTATATGTGTCTATTTTCCTTTTCAGTGATTGCAGTGTGTTCCTCACGTCTTTTGGGGCATTCTGGTTCAGTGCATAAATATTTATGATTGTTATGTCTTCTTGTTTAATTGTTCCTTTTATTAGTAGATAGTGTCCTTCTTTGTCTCTTTTAACTGTTTTACATTTGAAGTCTAATTTGTTGGATATTAGTATAGCTACTCCTACTCTTTTCTGGTTGTTATTTACATGAAATATCTTTTCCCAACTTTCACTTTCAACCTATGTTTATCTTTGGGTCTAAGATGTGTTTCCTGTAGACAGCATATAGAAGGATCCTGTTTTTTAATCCATTCTGCCAGTCTATGTCTTTTGATTGGGGAATTCAGTCCATTGACATTTAGTGTTATTACTGTTTGGATAATATTTTCCTCTACCATTTTGGCTTTTGTATTATATATATCATATCTGATTTTCCTTCTTTCTACACTATTCTCCATACCTCTCTCTTCTGTCTTTTCATATCTGACTCTAGTGCTCCCTTTAGTATTTCTTGCAGAGCTGGTCTCTTGGTCACAAATTCTCTCAGTGAATTTTTGTCTGACTATGTTTTAATTTCTCCCTCATTTTTGAAGGACAATTTTGCTGGATATAGAAGTCTTGGTTGGCAGTTTTTCTCTTTTAGTAATTTAAATATATCATCCCTCTGTCTTCTAGCTTCCATGGTTTCTGCTGAGAAATCTGCACGTAGTCTTATTGGGTTTCCCTTGTATGTGATGGATTGTTTTTCTCTTGCTGCTTTCAAGATCCTCTCTTTCTCTTTGACCTCTGACATTCTAACTAGTAAGTGTCTTGGAGAGTGCCTATTTGGGTCTAATCTCTTTGGGGTGCGCTGCACTTCTTGGATCTGTAATTTTAGGTCTTTCATAAGAGTTGGGAAATTTTCAGTGATAATTTCTTCCATTAGTTTTTCTCCTCCTTTTCCCTTCTCTTCTCCTTCTGGGACACCCACAACACATATATTTGTGTGCTTCATATTATCATTCAGTTTCCTGATCCCCTGCTCGAATTTTTCCATTGTTTTCCCTATAGTTTCTGTTTCTTTTTGGAATTCAGATGTTCCATCCTCCAGTTCACTAATTCTATCTTCTGTCTTTTTAAATCTACCATTGTAGGTATCCATTGTTTTTTCCATCTTTTCTACTTTGTCCTTCAATCCCATAAGTTCTGTGATTTGTTTTCTCAGACTTTCTATTTCTTCTTTATGTTCAGCCCATGTCTTCTTCATGTCCTCCCTCAATTTATTGATTTGGTTTTTGAAGAGGTTTTCCATTTCTGTTCATATATTCAGAATTAGTTGTCTCAGTTCCTGTATCTCATTTGAACTATTGGTTTGTTCCTTTGACTGTGCCATATCTTCAATTTTCTTAGCGTGATCCGTTATTTTCTGCTGGCATCTGGGCATTTAATCAGTTTTCCCTGGGTGTGGGACCCAGCAGGTTGAAAGATTTTCCTGTGAAATCTCTGGGCTCTGTTTTTCTTATCCTGCCCAGTATGTGGTGCTCGTGGCGCTCTTCTGTCTGTGCTTCCCACCAGTAAAAGATGCCATGGCTCCTTTAACTTTGGAAGACTCTTGCTGTGAGGGAGGATCACCAGCGAAAGCGGCTTTGGGGAGTTCTGATTCAAATCTCCCAGCCGGCCCAGGAGTTCGTGCATGGGGTGGGGGGCACCGGCCTCCATGGCTTGGGGGAGTGCCGTTCCAAATCTCCCAGCCAGCCCTGGAAGCCACACGTGGCATGGGGTGCCAGCCACTGTGGCTTGGGGGAGTGCTGATCCAACATTCCCAGCTGGACCGGGAAGCCACATGTGTGGAAGGGACCCTGGTCACCGGCCTCCATGGCTTGGGGGACCTCCTATCCAATTCTCCCAGCTGGCCCGGGTGGCCATGTGTGGTGGGGGCAATGGCCGCTGTGGCTTGAGGGGACCACCTGTCCAATTCTCCCAGCCGGCCCAGGAGGGAGGGAGGGAGGGACTCTGGCCGCCAGCCGCCCAGGCCCAGGGAAGCGCGCGCCCCTCGTGTATCTCACCACAGCGGATTCTCCCTGCCGGTTCAGCCTTTGCAGAATGGGGTACACTGTCTTTTTGGTCTCTGTTGTGGCTCCGGGAGCTGTTCTGTACCGTTTCTATTTCTTTAGTAGCTGTTCTGGAGGAGGAACTAAGACCCGCATGTCTTACTAAACCGCCATCTTCTCCAGAAGTCCTGCCAATACTTTTTGATTATCTGCTTGATATACTCTAGGATATATCTGGGCATTGCAATAACCTATAAAGGATTAAAGGGCCTCTTTCTTATTCTGGGCTCCCTGTGTTTCAATTGTTCAAATGAGCTATACAGATAGGCTGAATTAGATTAGGCACTACAGAAAATTTTAGTTCCAGACCAAAAAAATCTTTCTTCTATTGGTCTCAAAGAGTATGTGTGGTTCTAAAATATAGACACTATCTTCCTTGCCCCTATGTTCTGAATTAGTTTAACCCCAACCTGTTTGGCTTCATTATTATCTCTATATATCAGGTTATGTATATAAAACAGCCTCTCAAAATCCAGAAATAATAATCACCACTCTGGACTTAATGTGTCTCCTCTAAAAGCTTATAATCTAGGTCCCTGTTTTCTTATAAGCATTTTCTAAAGGTGTCCATACTATTCTTGATCTTTTGTTTCTGGCTTATTTTGTCTCACCAAATGTACCACGTGCTCATTTACATCATTACCTGCCTAAAGACCTTGTTCCTTTTTGCAGCAGCACACCCTTCGTTCATATGTATATACCATCATTTGCCAATCTAATTCTCTGTCAGTGGATCCTTCAGCCACCTGCATTCATTGAGCATCATGTAAAGGACCCAAAATCCACAGTCCATTTACATTCTCAATTTTAGCTAATTTCATTGTTCCCAAGAGAAAGAAAATCAATAAACACACCTTTGCCAAATAGGAAATCTAAACCTCCTCTTAACTGTTGTCCCTCCCCCCATTATTTACCTCTGCTGTTGCTGTGGTAGTGCTGATAGTTTCCTTTTGAACATAGCTCATAGCATGCAATATCATTCACCCCCTGCACCCTGGACTTAAACACTCTTTGTACAAAAATCATATTTTTGAAATAAAGCTTTGAGAACTAATTCATATTTCTGGTGTTAATCAGT